>NC_136872.1:18811807-19411807 GCF_951799975.1 Gobius niger | reverse complement strand
CATGTTGCTGGTGACCCATTGTACATGTTTTAAGACCAATGCAGACAAACTAACTAATGTTTACACACTCCACAACATTCACAAAGGTGCTGTTATGTCTAGTTTGTCGGCTTAGAAACTTGATGCTATTTCACACTGTCCCAAACTCAAGGGATGATACATTGCAAGAAAATAATATAAAAATGGCATACACTTGTGTTGTACTTGTGTTAATCAGTTTCTAAAAGTGATCAGATAAACTTTATTGTCCCACTACTGGAAAATGTCATTGGGCGAGACAGTTCAACTCGCAGTGTTGGAGAGTAAAACAATATACATGTACATATACATAATGGCTTCCTGTTGCTCAGAGAAGATAATTTAAGGCTATATCCACACAAAGACAAAACGCTTATATTTTCAGAAACTTTGTCTGTAAGCACAAAGCCAGCCCAGTAAATGTGTGCGTCCACATGGGTCGACTCAGGTCTGAGTCGCAATTCATCCTCCAGCCCTGTGTGAGGCGCTAACACAGATAATAGAACAAGATGTGGAGGGCACATGTGCAGTAAACTTATATGGAATGTAAACAGTGAAAATGAAACTGATTCAAGGATTTACGATCTACAGAAGAGACGAGGAGGCGAGTTTATTCTTCAGACTAAAACGGGACTAAAGCAGAAAAACCTGTCAGTGACTTTTACAGTCCAAAAACACAGACTGACTTGTGTTTTTCTACTTGTCACCTGTGGCTTGTGGACTGCAGTGGAGCAAAGAGGAGCGGAGTAAAACCATCATAGATCCATGAGGAAAACTCAATATAAGGTCATTAGATAATGGATAACAGACACCACTCTGGAGCTGTGACGGATAAGGACAAAGAATGTGACAATCACTCATGTATTGATTTTATTGGTTTAAATTTACATGAACACTTTCAGATTCTCAATAAAATATCAGGTGAGCATTTTCAATAAGGAAGTTCCATTAAGTGACAACAACTGACAGGTGATTACCAGAGGTTCAGAGTGGCAAGACAGAGATATATCATTGTCACCGTAGCAGCAGTGCTAGTAGCTCCGCAGGTGTAAGACTTGTCACTGTCCTCTCCTGGTGAGGTGTATTCGACGATTCCAGGAGGGTCCTCAGTCCCAACAATCTCCTGGATCCAGTCCTGGAACTCGGAGACCTCGGTGTAGACGCCGGGTTTGCTCGGTCTCCCGCAGCCCTCTCCAAAACTGACAATTCCAGCCTGGACCCAAGTGGCATTGTCTTTCACCACTAGAGGGCCTCCTGAGTCGCCCTGAAAAGAATCGAGACAAACTGAGCAATCAAACACGTCGAAAAAACTCGGACGACCTATTTTATGAATTGTGTCGTATCAGTTAATTCACTGGAGAGGTAGGTCTGCTTTTTTTATTTACTGAGCTGAGCTAGTTGTAGTTTATTACACACTTTTCATCAACAATGAACTGTAGGCGATTGTAACATGCTAACCGGGCTAATGTAGCTCTTCTCAGACACTTCACCGGCATAAATAATCGCCCTCTTTTCAAGCGTATGGGTTGGATATGCATGCGTTTCCAATGACATCACGCATAGTTCCGGCGGCCATTTTGAATACCGAAGTAGCATTAAGCAGGCTAAACTAACTCAATGAAGAGGAAACAGACAACCTTTCTCTGTGATTTTTACAGTTTGTCATGTCAACAGGGTCTCAGTCTGGGTCAGTGTTTAAGCTTCACAAGACATTAGCATGCTAGTGGTTAGCAACTGTCAACAGTTTATTCAATCAACTGCCAATGGCTTCAACATGGTAAACACATGTGTGGCTCACATCTATGAACACTGAGGAAATACTACAGTAACAGCTCAGCTCTGACCTCTGTCACATGTTGTAGCAAAGGTTTGGAGTGTGGTTCAGGGCTTTCTCTTCGGGAGGTCAGAGCTGAGCGGTTGAAGCTAAATGCTAGCTGGTAGCATGCTAACATCTTAAACACTGACTCACTGGTTTCTTCACATAAACGTGCGTCTCTGGGGCCGTGTTTTTACTGTTATCTTAAAGCAGTACTAAGTAATGTGTTTACCTTAATAAATCCTTTCCGTAGTCCCTGTGGGGGTAATACAAGTGCTTATGGGATGATTGGAGGGTCTTTCATCTCCCCCTGGTGTCTCTGGCCAGAAAACCATGTTTGCAACTTGACTACCACCGGTCCGGAGAAATCAATACACACTAATAGAATCACGAAGAAGAAGCTAACATGCTAATGGGCAAAGCTAACTGCGGGCTAACGTCACTTTAAACAGTATTTACAGCCAAGTTTGAGTGAAAAAAAATATTTCCATTGTATAATTGGATGCACAGTAACCCTCTCTCCCTTCGCCTTTCCTGTCAGCGTAGTATTTACTCTCCAAGACAATTAATAAGTAAAAAAATTGTAACTTGCTACTACACCTGCAGTTGCGCTTATGGCCTCTAGGGGGAAGAGTTACTTAGTACTGCTTTAAGCAATGATTATGAGTACATAAAAATGCCACTGTCAATTAGTTGTCTTTCACTAGAGTAGAGATATTGTTACATGTGGTAGTGCTACATAATGCTACTTTGGTATTCAAAATGGCCGCTACAACAAAAGTCACATGACTGAAAGGCATATATAAGCCTGAATACTGAGCAGTCTGAACACAGCCCCTTCTTCTGATGTGTGAGAGAGTTCCTCAGGCTCAAGCTCCATATTTGAGTGTCTCGGTTCCGTTCAAACCAGCATGCAAATAAAAACTGCCATCCCTAAAACTCACTTGACACGAGTCTTTCTTTCCTTCTGGGTAGCCGGCACACATGGTCTTGTCTGGGACAGGTGACGTATTGTTACATTGGCACTGGTTGTGTCCCACGACCGGCAGACTCACTTCTCGAAGTTTAGAAGACACAGTGCCTCCTGTTATAAGAAACCAAAACCACATAAGATTCATGTAAGGCCCATTTTGTGTTTTCCTTCAGTGATCAGCTTCTCACCTTCAAACCGTGTGCCCCAGCCAGCGACCCAGGCTTTGACCCCAGTGTGAAAGGTGCTTTTTTTCTGAGCCAGGCAGACCGGCTGAATGTAGATGCCGTAGACGACCGGGGCCGACATTTTGATCAGAGCGATGTCGTTGTCCAGACGGTTAAATGTGCAGTCGAAGAGTGGATGGATTTTCCATTCAGCTATCTCCCTTTTCTGCCCTTGTACACCCACAAGAGACTGGTCGTGGAGACCCAAGTACACCTTTGACTGTTTTGTCGATCTGCAGGACAAAAAAGCAATGTTAGTTTATTTTATTTTATTTATTTTTGCAGGGACCATGTACAGGAGCATTTTTATGGGGAGTGGTAAATTCTTTACTTTTGAAATTTCTCTCTTTCACACTCTGAATCTAACAGGATTGTGACGCGGCGCTGAAATGTGGGTCAAATGCAGAGGATTAGCAAATAGTAATCTGAAAGTCTCTCACTTGGAGCAAACGCAGTGAGCCGCCGTCAGAATCCACTGTTTGTTGATGAGAGCTCCTCCACATAATGAATTACCCAACACCAGGTAAGCCTGCCACGGCCAGCTCCCCCGAGACGCTTCAGCGCCTCCCACGATATACGGGTTTAGAGGCGCCCTGCCACAAGCTGAGACAAACAGGACAAACGGCCATCACAAGAAAAAATGAAGTTACCATGGACATTTGCAACTGTTTCATGAAAAAAACAATCATTCAGATTAACGGGAGTGAAGACAGACACAGACGGGTAGGTTCAGTGTGTTTCACCTGGACACCGTTCCTTGTGTATTTATTTTCCTTGTCTTTGTTGGATCATTGTCTGAGTTCATGTCTGTTTTTGCCTTTTTGTTCTGTGGAGTTCTTCCATTGAATTTTACATTTGGGTCCCCTTTTCCTGACATTTCCTGTGTGGACGTTACTTTCAAAAACTGAATCTCTCATACAGTTGTGTTGACCCCTTCCTTCCTTCCTTCCTTCCTTCCTTCCTTCCTTCCTTCCTTCCTTCCTTCCTTCCTTCCTTCCTTCCTTCCTTCCTTCCTTTTCTTTTCCTTCTTTCTTTTCCTTTCTTTCTTTCTTTTCCTTCCTTTGTTCCTTCCTTTCTGTCTTCCTTCCTTCCTTCCTTCCTTCCTTCCTTCCTTCCTTCCTCCCTCCCTCCCTCCCTACCTTCCTTCCTTCCTTCCTTCCTTCCTTCCTTCCTTCCTTCCTTCCTTCCTTCCTTCCTTCCTTCCTTCCTTCCTTCCTTCCTTCCATCCTTCCTTCCTTCCTTCCTTCCTTCCTTTTCCCTTCCTTTTCTTTTTCTTTCTTTCTTTCTTTCTTTCTTTCTTTCTTTCTTTCTTTCTTTCTTTCTTTCTTTCTTTCTTTCTTTCTTTCTTTTGTATTCTAATCAATTTATTAATCTACTGCTACAAACAAAGCAACATTTAGCCATAACTGCAGGATAAATACTGGTCTAATACAGCAGAGAAATGTACTTTTCCTGTAAAAATCTTTTTTTCCCTAATGTACTTGTTCTGCAGACAAGTAGAGCCATGGTGAGGTTCTACTGTCCCAGACAATTTACCCTCTCATCATTAGCTTTACGTTCATTGAAAACGTTGAGATCAGCATTTCCCGTATGAAATGTAAAATGTATATTTTAAGAAAGTTAAAATTGTAAAGAAGTTGATTACCTTGGGAGTGGCAGCCTGAAAAAGAAGAAGAAAATGAAGAAAATAATAAACAGACACATTAGTCACAGACATGAACCTGACGAGTATTTGATTTGTGGTGAAAATACTTTTAAATATGTATTTTATATTAGTGCACCAATTGAATAAGATACAAGTTCAACATTCTGCAAACATGTAGGTTACAGATTGTGAAATATAGTGGAATAATAAGAATCTATTGATTTGCCAAAGGGGAAATTTACTCGACACCCCAAGTGTACACTGTAATAATACATCTTTTAGTAATGGTACTTTACTATAAAACGTATAAAAAATTAAACCTCTACCTACAAACAACAATATTGTCAACTTCTTACCTTGTGGTAGAAAAGTGACCAGAAGTAAGGCTGAAAAGATGGTGTATCGTCCCATCGTGGTTTAACTCCTCTCTGTTCACTTGCCTTACACTAGTGATGTGAAAAGTCAAATAAAGTCATTGCCTTTCACTGAAAATGGCAATAAAAACGACTCTGTTTCTGATTACGGTAAGTCCAGGGATGAGCTCCTCCCTACACAATCTTTTCAATATGACTTTAACCTTTGCATTGTTTCTGCTACACCTTGTCATAATCCGCTGATAATGTCTTAAGTTATGTGTTTATGCCGGTAACTTGAAAAAATAAAACTTCATTTCATCTCTGTCTTTATTGAAAGTATAGATACATATTCCACAACATCCACAACGGTATTATATTATGTTGGCATGGAAACGTGATGTTATTTCAAACACTCCCATAACTCTGATAAAAGTAAAAATGCTGTTTGCCTGTGCTGCAGTTTACAAGCCTGTGTTAATAAGTTTCTTGCAGTGATAAGATTAACTTTATTATCCCACAACTGGAAATTTGCATTTGGGATCTAGTGCAGGTGCTTAACAACACACAAAGTTTAAAATAGAAAAGACTTTTTGATTAATACAATTTTATGTTGGATTGATTTGATCTTCTTTCTTGTAATTGTGAAGCACTTTGAATTACCTTGTATGCGAACAATAACAACAGTTCACCTGATATTACTGAAAACACATTTTCAATAAGGAAGTGCCAATGAGTGACAACTGACAGGTGATTACCAGAGGTTTAGAGTGACAAGACAGAGATATATCATCGTCACAGTAGCAGCAGTGGTAGAAGCTGCACCACAGATGTAAGACGTGTCGCTGTCCTGTCCTGGTGAGGTGTATGCGACGAATCCGGGAGGGTCCTGAGTCCCAACAATGTTCTGGATCCAGTCCTGGAACTCGGAGACCTCAGTGTAGACGCCGGGCATCTCCGGTCTCGCGCACTCATATCCAAAGCTGACGATTCCAGCCTGGACCCAAATGGAATCCTTTTTCACCACTAGAGGGCCTCCGGAGTCGCCCTGAAAAGAATCGAGACAAACTGGACAATCAAACACATCGGAAAAACTTGCACGATCTATTTTGTCGTCGTATCAGCTAGTGCACTGGAGAGGTAGGCTCCACTTTGGTGTCATGTGCCATGGCAAAATTTACTGAGCTGGGCTTGTTGCATTTGTAGTTTATTACACACTTTTCATCAACAATGAACTGTAACATGCTAACCGGGCTAATCTAGCTCTTCTCAGACACTTCACCGGCACAAATAATCGCCATCTATTCAAGCGTATGGGCTGGATATAAGCTTAAATACGAAGTGCCAAAATGACTTAGTATGGAGTCTTTTGTGGTCGTTGTGGATGGGCCTCTTTATTTCCTCGGATCGTAAAACTGGCCATTCTTTTTGGCAAAAAGCCTCCAGTTCTTGTAAATTCCTGGGCTGTCTTGCATGAACTGCACATTTGAGATCTCCCCACAGTGGCTCAATGATAATGAGGTCAGGAGACTGAGATGGACACTCCAAAACCTTCACCGTATTCTGCTGGAGCCAATGAGAGGTCGACCTGGCCTTGTGCTTTGGATCGTTGTCATGTTGGAAAGTTCAAGTGCGGCTTCCAGGCTGATGAGTGACGCTTTTCCTCCAGTATTCTTTAATTACATGCTGCATTCATCCTGAAATCAATTTGGACCAAGTTCCCTGTAGCTCACACATCCCCAAAACATCAGTGATCCACCTAAGTGTTTCACTGTAGTAATGGTGCAACGTTCATCACAGGCCTTATGGACTCCTCCAAATGTAACGTTTATGGTTATGGCCAAAAAGTTGCATTTTGGTTTCATCATTCCACATGACATTGTTTCACAAATGTTGAGGCTTGTCTCTGTGCTGTTTGGCACAATGTAAGCGGATACTTTGTGGTACTTGTGAAGTAATGGCTTCACAAATAAGAAAGGCCATACCATCTTTGCTATGCCTGATCCCATCAGACCACGGAAGCTATGCAGGGAAGGGGCTGGCTGGACTTGGATGGGAGACCGTTTGGGAACACCAGGAAGCCTAGCAAATGCAGTGTGTGAGTGAGTGGTTGGTGGTGGTCGCTGATGTGCGCAGACTGGTTGCCTCGCTTACCATCACCGAGTATGGAGTGAATGAATAATGCATGAAACTGGGAAGCGACTTTGAGCATCTGGCGAAGCGCAATATAAGGCTAAATCATTATTATTATTATTATTATTTTGGCGACTTGGCCATGCAGCCCATTTTTCATCAGGTGCCTCCTTATTGTGCGTCATGGAGCAGAGTCCTTTAGTCCATCTGAAGTTATCTCTTGGTTTTTCTTTGCATCCTCAATTTTTCCGCCAGTTGTTACTGAACTGTTTGTTGACTCATCAGCCTGGAAGCTGCACATGGGGACGTGACAACGATCCAAAGCACGAGGCCATGTTGACCTCTCTCTGTACATTGATGCTAGTCCTAACCTCCGAACTCTCTCGTGTTTGTGCATCTGCAGCTCGCTCTTAACACTGACCCGGTGCTATTTTTCAAAAGTGAGGAATTGAAGTGGAAAACTTGCACAGACCTAGACTACTTTAACATTGATGCTTATTGGTGAATTTTCTTGCCCGAGGACACAACAGCACTCTATTTCAACCTCGGTCGCCCATTGGTCCCTGCTAAAGCATTTGAGTGTCTTGTTTCCATTAAAACCAGCATACTGGCGCCCTTCCCTAATACTCACTTGACACGTGTCTTTCCCTCCTTGTGCGTAGCCGGCACACATGGTCTTGCCCGGGAAGCGGACGAAGAATGGTATATAGCGACAGTGGCACTGGTTGTCTCCCACGACCGGCAAACTCACTTCTTGAAGAATATGAAATGGTGTGCCTCCTGTTTTAAGAAACCAAAACCACATAAGACTATATGTAGCGCCCATTTCGAGTTTCCCCTCAATTATCAGTTTCTTACCAAACACATGAGTGCCCCAGCCAGCGACCCAGGATTTGACCCCAGTGTGAAAGGTGCTGTTTTTCTGAGCCAGGCAGACCGGCTGAATGTAGTTGCTGTAGGTGACCGGGGCGGACATTTTGATAAGAGCGATGTCGTTGTCCAGTCGGCCGCCGGTGCAGTCGTAGAGTGGATGGATTATCCACTCAGCCACCCCCATTTTCACCACTTCTGGCCCAAGGGAAGCCAGGTCACGGGCACCCAAGGCCACCAGTGATTGACTTGCTATCCTTCAGGACCAAAAAAGGAAATATCAGTTTAGTTTCTTTAAGTTATGTTGCAGGGACCATGTACAAGAGCATTAAACAGCATATGAACAGATGCTCTTGGAGTCAATTTAATAAAAAGCACATTTCACTAACAGCTAAACTTAAATGTATTTAAGGCATTTAAGGGACAACAAGAACTAAGTGATTTTAACTGAAGTATAGCTTAACTCAACTTAAGATAAGATAAGATAAGATGATACTTTATGGATCTCACAGATGGAGAAATTGCACTCGATGAGAGAGCATCCGGCAGCAGCACCCATTCAGTGCGCACCACTCTTTTTCCACTCTTTTTTTTCTTTGGTGAAAGATGGTTGTGTCGCGGCCGCCATCTTCACTGTTTTGGTCACAGGAGGAGCACTGGTTGATGGGAAATCCGTAGACGATGACCACGGCGGTGGAGCTCTTGCGCTTGGCCACGATGTTCTTGGCCATACAGGTGTAGTTGGCCGTGTGGGACAGACGCGCCTGCTTGATGATCAGGTTGTGGTCCACGGTGATGTAGAAGTTCCTGTCCTCGGCCGGGTCGATGATCTCGTTGTCCTTCAGCCACTCCACCCGCATGACCTTGGAGGATGGAGAAACTGTAGCTGCCCTCTGTCTCCTCTGATCATCTGAAACGGTGCACCACCTCCTGGGCTTGTCCCCCGTCTCAGAGCGTGGTGTCCTGCACTGGTCAGCTCCACCTCGTCCTTCCTCTTCCTCCTGCACAGCTCCCTCCACAGTCTATCACCATCTCCTCGTTGGTCCCTTTTGTTGTTTCCTGTAGCTCCTCTTGTGACGCCTCCTCCGTGCTGCAGGTGTGGGGGCTCTTGGTGCCTCTTCACTGTTCAGTGTCTCAGAAGAAGATGTTTGTAGATCTCAAATGGGTTTAGCTGATAAACTAGCGGTTTGTTTACCTTCAAAAAGCTGCTTTCTTCAGGACCATTTTGGACTCTCAAAGTAATCAAATCCACCAAACCTCCACAAAAACACGGTAAAGACGTACAAAAGTATCCAGAAAAACAACGTGGTTCGCTGGAAAAGGCAAACAATTCACTGAAAAAGGCAAACAATTCAGCTGCACCAGGAGAGAGGGAGGTCACTTCCTGTTTTCACGTCGCCATGACGATGATAATGGTAACAACAGCTAGTAGCCTACAAAAAAAAATCCAATATAGTGTTAAATACAGCATTAAAATGAACATTTAAGGCGGGAAAGGTAACTCAACAGGAGCACAAAGTTGTAAATGCTGTAATACTAATCTCCAGCTAATATATCATGTCTTACTTCCTTCAGCGTCTGTCGCAGAGCTTTAAAGAGATTTTTAACAGGTTGTGTATAATGGACCACCCGGGGCTTTAATCTGATATGAAGCAAGTATCAAATAACTATATTGTTACTCCCTTTCCTGATATCAGCAACTTATCACAATCCCCTGGGCTATAACTTTGACCAATGAGACTTTGACCTGTGTATGGGCCAATCAGGAGGGAAGTGGGAGGAGCTTGTGACATTTTTCTCTCTTTCACACTCTGAATCTAGCAGGATTGTGGCGCGGCGCTGAAATGTGGGTCAAATGCAGAGGATTAGCAAACAGTAATCTGAAATTCTCTCACTTGGAGCAAACGCAGTGAGCCGCCGTCAGAATCCACTGTTTGTTGATGAGAGCTCCTCCGCACATGTAGTCTCCCTCAGCGGTGGACAATTGCAGGTAAGCCTGCCATGGCCAGCTCCCCGGTGAAGCACTGTCTCCTCCCACGATATACGGGTTTAGAGACGCCCTGCCACAAGCTGAGACAAACAGTCGTCACAAGAATAAATGAAGTTACCATGGACATTTGCAACTCAGATAAACTGGAGTGAATACAGACACAGACGGGTAGATAGAAACTTTATTGTGAGTCCCAGAAAGGGGACTGATCAGGGCTACAAAGTCTGAAGGCTAATCCCAGAACCTATCCATGAAACAGTCTCAAAGTTCAATGCATTCTCAGTCAACACAAAAGAACATTTTCTTCTCATATAATTGTATCAAAAATTAGGCACAATCTTTAAAAATATGCATGGTTTTGAAAGGACTTTGAACCAAAAGATTTTATTTCCAGGGATTGCCTGTGTGGACGTTACTTTCAAAAGCTGAATCTCTCGTACAGTTTTGTTGACCCCTTGCCTCCATTTGAGATTATGACAGATTAGAACATGATGAACACAACCTATTTGTCTTATTGGACAGAGTGAGAATTTATTCAACCCGGGCACTAGAGCAGCCATCCCAAAGTCGCGGCCCCCTTATCAACCCGAAAACCTCCAGGACCCCTTCTGTGTGGAGTTTGCATTTTCTTCCCGTGTCTGCATAGGTTTCCTCCTTGTACTCCGGTTTCCCCTACCACTAAAAACATGTACAATAGGCCAGCGCTGATTCGATTCTTCCTTCCTATAGGCTTGTTAAGTGATGATGTCATCACTCCACTTCTGGGTCCAACGGAGCTTTAGCCCTATTCTCTATATTGACATTTATTGTGATCTGCTGTAGAGCCGACTACCAGGGACGTCTTAACCTACCCATAGGCCCCTGGGCTTACCATGTAATATAGCCCCCCCCCATTTAACAAGTGGAGAATAATAAAACTATTATGACTTCTGGCAGGCCTATGGGTTAGTTGACTCATGCCACAAATGCAAAATGGTTGACATATTGGATTGTGTTTTCATTTTTTATTGAATTCTGCCCTCGACTATATACTGGCCCTGCCGATCACAAGGCTGTTTTTAAACATTGTCACATTAGTTTTTCCATACACAATGAAAGCTAGTATATATGTAATTCATTTTACCTGGAGAAATGGTGAGATATATTGTTAGGAGTAAAACAGTTGTTGGCCTTTAATCTCTTGTTATTTCAGCTGGAGATTCCGATAAAGTTGAGTTTTTCAGTGTTTATTTATGGAGCTTTCAACAGTTTGGACCCGGAAGTAGCTTATTATTGTGTGTGTGATGTCACACTTAACCAAAGTATTATAATATATTTACTGTATTCTGAGGAATGTGTTATTGTTTTACAGCTACAAAGTAACATTTAGCCATGACTGCAGGATAAATGCTGGTATAATATGGCAAAGACATAAAAACTTTTTTCCCCCAATGTACTTGTTTTTGAGACAAGCTTTGGGAGCACCCAGTAGGCCCCGCACCCCACTTTGGGAACCACTGTACTAGAGCAATGGTAAGGTTCTACTCTGTCGCAGACAATTTTCCAGGTCTATATTTACCATTATCAGCTTAATGTTCATTAAAAATGTTATTGCATGAAATGTAAAATGTATATTATAAGAAAGCTAAAATTGTAAAGAAGTTGATTACCTTGGGAGTGGCAACCTGAAAAAGATGAAGAAAATAAAAAATAAACAAACAAACAGCAATAACAAGACGCATTAGTCACAGACATCAACCTGACGAGAAACATTTGATTTGTGGCGAAAATACTGTCCTAGATGCATTTTATAGTCGTGCACCAATTGATTAAGATACAAACAAATTCAACATTCTGCAAACATTTACGTTGCAGATTGTGAAATATAGTGGAATAATAAGAATACATTTTTTTGTTTGTTATGAAATGTTGCTGTTTTGGGTGAACTCACATAAGGCCTGTTCTGGACTGGTAATGTCAAGACATTATCCAGGGCACACATGTGGATGATACTGTACTGTAAAAAGTATCTGTCTTTTATTTTACTTCAGCTAAAGGAGGAATTGACTCGGCACCCCTAGTGTGCGCTGTAATATAAAATCTTTATATTATGTTTTATAGTACTTTACTATAAAACGTACAATTAACAATTAAATAACAATTAAATCTCTACCTACAAACAATAAGCAATGTTGTCAAGTTCTTACCTTGTGGTAGAAAAGTGACCAAAAGTACGGCTGAAAAGATTGTGTGTTGTCCCATTGTGGTTTAACTCCTCTCTGTTCACTAGCCTTACACTAGTGGTGTCAAAAGAGTAAAGTTCATTTCACATCAAAGTCACTGTCTTTCACTAAAAATGGCAATAAAACGACTCTGTTCCCGATTTACGGTAAGTCCAGGGATGAGCTCCTCCCTACACAACCTGACCATCATTTTTACTATGACTTTGACATTTGTATCAACTTTGTATCCACCAGTATGCCATGTTATAATCTGCTGTGAATGTCTTTCACTGTATGCACTGTATGCAGAGATCCACTCGGGGCCCTATAGTTCGCATCCCAAGGCTACTCGATGAAGATCACTCACTTAATTGTAATAATAATTTTCCATATATTTTATGTTTTTTCTACATATTTGAGTTTCAGAATATGATGTGACTCTTATATCAGGCAGAAGTCTGCAGTTGTGTCTAAAGCAGAATCTCCGTGACTTCCTTCTTCATTTCTCAGTCTGTGACTGAAGAGAGGCCTCATCCTTTTTACTGTAAACAAAGAGCACATTGTATTTAGCGTCATGTTACTGTCACTCATAGTGTCTGACCTGAAGTCTAACTCTGAACATGCATCCAAATGCCCTGAAGAGTTCAAATAATAAGTTGTTTGAACACAAAAAGCAGATGGAACGAACCACTTACATCAATTTTATTGGTTACAGTCACAGAAGATCTTTATTTATATAGCGCCTTTCACAGACATAGTCACAAAGCGCTTTACATGAGACAGTTGTACATTCACTCCATACTCGGTGGTAAACTAGCTTCAATTTCCCCTGGGGGAGACTGACAGAGGCGCTTTCGCGACTGCGCCAACGGACCCTCTGACCACCATCATACGTTCACTCACACACATCATTTATCCTGGCCCATTGTGCATGTTTTTAGTGGTAGGGGAAAACGGAGTACCCGGAGGAAACCTATGCAGACACGGGGAGAACATGCAAACTCCACACAGAAAGGCCCCGTCCAGGTGGGAATCGAACCCTGGACCTTCAAGCTGTGAAGCGAGAGCGCTAACCACTGCGCTACCATGCCACCCAAAGAAAAGTCTCAAAGAAAAGTCTGTGGTGCTGGTGACTGAAAGAGTGTAGGAACTGAACTGAACACAATGAGCTGCATGAGGCTGCACCGATTGTAATTAAACCAGAACAGAACTGAACACATGAGGCGAGACAGACCGAGCGAGGACGCGAGCGAAGAGGCACTCGCGCCTTGGGGGTGACGAGGTGACGCTGGATCCAAACTGGTCTGTGATGTTTGTTGGAGAGAGACTGCTTCACCAGTCATCCAATCACAATCCCAGCTCAAGCCGCACCTTCGCCACAGCCAATCACCGCAGCTGCTCATACCTGCTTCAGACATTCATCGCCCAGGAGCCCCGTCTCAAGCTTCCTCGTCCATCGTCAGGCCGTTTCTCAGTTGTGCTGTGACCCTCCTCCGCCCCCGGGTCTCATCTTCTACCACCACCAGTGTCCAGACTCCGGTGGAAGTCTCGGTCAATCATTCATCATCGCCGTGTCTTTCGTATCGTTAATTCAATCTCCCGCCGGGGTCTGAGCCCCAATTGTGATTCATGTCCAATAAAACGGTCCTAACGCCACTCTGTTTCTGCAAGTCATTTCAGGTGGACATGCTGTTTGCTGGTGTTGCAGTTTTACAAGCCTTTGTTAATAAGTTTCTTACAGTGGTAAACTTTATTATCCAACTACTGTAAATTTGCATTGGGTATGTACTGCAGGACCAGGTGCATGAAAGTACTCACGAAGTTTAAAATAGAAAAGACTTGCTTTACTATAATTAATACATTTTTATGTTGATGTTTGTGGATTGATTTATCTACTTTCTTGTAGTTTTGTGCAACTGTGAAGCACTTGCCTTGTGTATGACAGTGTGCGGCTGCTGTGAGCTCTCCTATTGGCTCAACAATGGTTGTTGTAGCAACGTGGCGCAAAGGATCATGGTCTATGTAGTTGTGTTTAAACCAGCTAATTCTTGTTGTTTTTTGACAGACACCCTTGGCTGTAATGCTGTTTAAGTGGAGCTAGCCCGCAGGTAGCGTTGCCCGTTAGCCTGTTAGCATCTTCTTCGTGATTCCATTAGTGTGTATTGCACCTCTGACCCGGAGGCAGGAAAGTGGCAATTGTGTTTTTCTGGCCAGAGACACCAGGGGGAAGATGAAAGACCCTTCCAATCATCCCATCAACACTTGTATTACCCCCAGAGGGACTACGGAAAGGATTTATTAAGGTAAACAAGTTACTTAGTTCTTCTTTAAGGCAAGTATTCAGTATTCTGTAACTCAATAAACTTTTTAAATGTTCTTGCCAACACTGACAACACAAGAACAGAATTTTGTTCAGTACTTCAACATTATATTGCTACAGCAAAAGATATGAAAGTAGATCATCAACTGACCATGTGCAGACAAATCATGTGAACTAAAACAGCTGTGCCAAATGTGGCCCTCCATGCATGATAGACTTCTTTTTCTTTTCTTTTGTTATTAAACCTTTATTCATTACAGAGTAGATCAAACAACATAGAGCAATAGTATGCGTGTAGTAGAGTGTGCAGATGTGTGTGTGTGATGTTTGTGTGCTTTTCTTTTCTTTTTTTTCCTGAAAAAGTTACAAACACAAGGACAGAATAATAAAGAAATGGATCTTAGTGAACTGTAGGGACATACGAATAGCAGACATAAGAATCAGGAAGGAAAGTGTAAGAGATGGAAGGAGAGAAGGAGAGATAAATATACCTACACACACGGGCAATCTTGTACTTCTATCTTAGTGAGGACACTCATAGACATAATGTATTACCCAGACCCTAAACCTAAGGCTAGGGCCCCTAACCCTAACCTTAATCCTAACCCTAATCTAAACCCAATTCAAACCCTAACCCTAAAACCCCATCTTGACCCTCAAACAGTCCTTCGAACAAGTGAGGACCACCCAAAATGTCCTCACTATACAAAAATGTCCACATGTCCACACACACACACATATATACATGAACACATACACCCATAAACAGCACATACAGGACACACACACACACACACACACACACACACGCACACGCACGCACGCACGCACGCACACACGCACGCACACACGCACACACACACACACACACACACACGCGCACACACACACACACACACACACACGCACACACACACACACATATATATTTCACTTTACAATACTAAGAGGCAAGATGGACGGCCAGGCCCATAGCATTTTTTTTTTTAAATAAATACTGTTTCCCTGGTTCATATGGTGCGTTTTAAAGAGGGTGTGTGTAAGCAAACCTTTCACACCAATGGGCCGGCCACGCGGGGAGAGCCACTTGCTTGATATACTTCCCTTCTGCGTCAGGACAACAACATCCTCATAAAAGGGGAGTCTTTACAGTAGTGCCGCTGTTTTCATTCTGCTTGTGTGAAATAAGTCAGATTCCTGCAAATACAACAAACAGGCGCCAACCATGACTCATACAAGCACCTCCTGACGCAAAAAAGGTTTTATACCTAATTGCTTTTTTAACACTTTTTTTTCAAGCAGCTTGTAGATTTGGGTAAAGCCAAACTGGAGAAAATATGATCGGTTCAGGTTAGGGTTAAGAGGTTAAGAGGTTGGGGCGACAGTGGCGCAGATCGTCTCATGATCGGAAGGTCGGGGGTTCGAATCCCACCTCCTGAAAGTGCACATTGTCGTTGTGTCCTTGGGCAAGACACTTCACTCACATTGCCCCCAGTGTCTGCGTACATTGGTGTATGAATGAGTGTATGAATGGGTGAGTGGATCCTTGCTGTAAAGCGCTTTGAGTGCCTAATGTAGGTGGAAAAGCGCTATATAAGTTGAGACCATTTACCATTTACCATTTAAAGCACTCAAAAATACTCAGATAGCAAAAAAAAAGACCAAGGAAAGAAACTACTTTCATAACAATGCAACGAACTTAAAGCTAAACTTAAAATCCTGATTCATAAATAAATCAAACTCCTTCCATGAACAATCCTCTTCTTAATTTATCATGCAGAGTAAATTAATGGTGTTGTTGCAAAATCTAAAATTGTACAAATTTATGTCTGATTTTCATCCCTGGCCTAATAGCGCCCTCTGCTGGTAATGCAAAGAATGCGACAACAACTCATACTCAAAGGTTTTATTGGTTTCAAATTTATACAAACAATTTTAAATTCCCATTAAAATTGCAAAACACGGTTCATTTAGAAAAAATCAAGCGAGGTGAACATTTTCATTAAAGAAGTGCAGATGAGAGACAACAATGGTGATTACCAGAGGTTCAGAGCGGCAAGACAGAGATATATCATTGTCGCAGTAGCAGCAGTGGCAGTAGCTCCGCAGGTGTAAGACTTGTCGCTGTCCTCTCCTGGTGAGGCGTATGCGACGAATCCAGGAGGGTCCTCACCCCACCAAACAGAGGCCTCGATCCAGTCCTGGAACTCAGAGACCTCGGTGTAGACGCCGGGGAAGTTTGGTGTCGCGCAGCCTTCTCCAAAACTGACGATTCCAGCCTGGACCCAAACAGAACCCCTTTTCACCACCAGAGCGCCTCCTGAGTCGCCCTGGGAAAAAATATATAAATAAAAATCGAGATCAGGAAGAGACAAACTGGACAATCAACCAGCAAATCACTAACATTTCAAAGTAGGTGAAGTGTCACAACAGCACAGATTGTGTCGCCCATTGGTCCTTGCCTTGTTTCCATTTAACCTCTTACAACCGCCTTAACCGAGCGCAGATTCCCCAGTTCAGCTTTATCCAAATCTAAAAGCTTACAGCCTTTAGGCCAGTGTGACGTCTTGTTTGAAAGCTAAGACCTACAAAACAGATAGTTTTCCTTGTGTTTTGTGTTGTAGTCACTTTTGTAACATTTCTTTTCATTGCTTTTTTTTTTGTCCAATTTTTGTCACTTTTTTGCAAATTTTTTGTCACTTTTTATAAAAAAATTTGTCACGTTTATGTTAAATTTTTGTCACTTTTTCGACACATTTTTGTCACATTTTTAATTCAATTTTTGTTACTTTTTAATTACATTTTTGTTACTTTTTAATTACATTTTTGTTACTTTTTAATTACATTTTTGTTACTTTTTAATTACATTTTTGTTACTTTTTGATTCAATTTTTTGTCACGTTTTTGTTACTTTTTAAATTAAATTTTTGTAATTTTTTTAATTACGTTTTTGTTACTTTTTAATTACATTTTTGTTACTTTTTAATACAATTCTTGTCACATTTTTCTTGCTTTTTAATTACATTTTTTCAGTTTTTAATTAAATTTTTCTCACTTTTTAATATAATTTTTGTCATTTTTTCATCACATTTTTCTCACTTTTTATAATTTTTTTCTCACTTTCCCATCACATTTTTGCTACATATTTGTAATTTTTCTGTCACTTTTTAAAATGCGTTTTCATCCTAGCTACGTCTCGTTTTCTCATCACTAGTTTTTTCAAGAAGCTTTTAGATTTGGGTAAAGCCAAACAGCAGAAAAGGTGCCCGGTTCAGGTGGGGGTTAAGAGGTCAACAAACCCCCTTCCCTAATACTCACTTGGCACGAGTCTTTCTGTCCTTCTGAGCCGCCGGCACAAATGGTCTTGTCCGGGACGAAACGCGTGTTGTTACAGTAGCACTGGTTGTCCCCGACGACCGGCAGACTCACTTCCTGAAGAACATCAGTGGAATCGCCTCCTGTTATAAGAAACCAAAACCACATAAGACTCCCTTTTTTTTTTTTGTCAAATGATCCGTTTCTTACCAAACTCCAGATCGCCATAGCCACTGACCCAGGCTTTGACCCCGGTGTGAAAGGTGCTGCCCCGCTGAGCCAGGCAGACCGGCTGAATGTAGCTGCTGTAGGCGACAGGGGCGGCCATTTTGACAAGAGCGATGTCGTTCTCAAGAGTCTCAGGGTTGTACTTTTTATGGATTCTCCACTCCTGTACCCCCCTGGAGACGACTGCTGGACCATATTCGTAGCCATTCAAGTACACAATTGTGAGCTTTACCACACTGAAAAACAAACAGAGAAATATTACTGAACCAATAAACAAAACAAGATATAAATATGCTGCTGTTGTAGAGTTTATTCTTCCTTTGCATGTGCGGCATTGAAACAATGGCAAAAAGCAAAGAACCTGTCGTTCCGTAATCTTAATCTCCCTCACCTGTCATCGATGCAGTGAGCCGCTGTGAGTACCCACTCTCGGCTGATGAGAGACCCTCCACAAGTATATTCAAACCCATTATAGTGCGTGGTGGCCAGACGAGCCTGCCACGGCCAGCTCCCCGGAGACGCATCTGCTCCTCCCACAATCCAGGGGTTTAAAGTCGCATTGCCACAAGCTGAGACAACAGGCATGTTAATAAGTCATACAGTGTAAAGATAGATATATGGATGGATGAAGATACAGGGGTGAACATGTGGTGAACAAGCAATACTTGACCTGCAGGATTGAATTAAAATTGGCCTATTTCAATCAAAAACATGCATAATATGTTCATCCCCCAGCCAGGTGACTCTGACCATGAGCCTGGCTCCACATCCCGCGCTCCCCGGGCCCTGCTCCACGGTCGCTCACCGCTCCTTAACCTCTTAACTCCCGCCTGAACCGAGAGGATCTTTTTCCTCACGTCATCAGATTTATTTCCCATCATTTTTGTGTTGGGTATTCAACTCATTTTTGTAACTTTTTTGTCATTCTTTTGTCATTTTTTATCACATTTTTGTCATTTTTTTGTCAATTTTTTTTAATTTTTTTGTCAATTTTTTTTAATTTTTTTGTCAAATTTGTATCATATTTTTATTGTTTTTATGGAAAATGTTGTCAATTTTTTGTCATTTTTTGTCAAATTTTTGTCATTTTTTTTCGTCCATTTTTCATCCAATTTGTGTCATTTTTTTGTCACATTTTTGTCATTTTTCATCAATTTTTCGTCACTTTTTTGTCAATGTTTTCTCTCTTTTTTGTCACATTTCCATCATTGTTTTCGTCTCAGTTTTGTTGCTATTTTCACAGCTTTTTTTCCAGAAGCTTTTGGACTGGGGTAAAGCCAAACTAGACAAAATGTGCTTGGTTCAGGTGGGAGTTAAGGGGTTAAAGGCCCTATACCTGATTTTTTCATTTCAAACAATGAAAGAGGGAGCAACTAAATTGAAATGTTGGTGTTGACCCACAAATGTCTGAGTTTACGATACACTAAAGGAAGATACATTTCATTCCATAATGAGAAAAAAAATCTGGTATAGCTCCTTTAAGGGTTGTAAATACTTCAATGTGTTGCCCCAGCGGCACCGAAGGATGGGTCCAATGCAGAGGACAAGTATCCATAGTGAAACAGCGACTGGCCCTGCCCTTGTCCACCACTTAGTACAGAGGTTACATACTGTAGGAAATTTAAAAAACACCAGGAGAAGATTTCACAACTGCTGTAAATGTTGCACAATTTACGTCTTCCCGAGGCTCCGGATTAAAGAGCGCAAACACTGTGCACAGTCTCTGCACAGTCCAGTCTGGACCAGGCGGCGGATCATTGATCAATCATCAATCATCAATCAGTTGGCTTCAATCAGGATTTAATTTTATTTTGATGTTCCTTCTCAGACCTTCAACTTTACACAGTCCAGGTTATAACAGGACTTATACAACAGCTCTTTGTTTGCAATGGATCATTTAACCTCTTAACTCCCGCCTGAACCGAGAGGATCTTTTTCCTCACGTCATCAGATTTTTTTCCATCATTTTTTTGTTGGGTGTTCAACTCATTTTTGTAACTTTTTGTCAATTTTTTTGTAATTTTTTGTCGCATTTTTGTAATTTTTTTCCCCCTTTTTTTTAATTTTATTTTTTGTCAATTTTTTAGTAATTTTTTGGCAATTTTTTGTTATTTTTTTTGTCAAATGTTTATCACATTTTTGTATTTTTTTTGTAGCATTTTGTCACATTTTTGTCATTTTTTGTCACATTTTGTCACATTTTGTTTAATTTTTTTGTCAAATTTTATCACATTTTTGTCATTTTTTGTCACATTTTTGTCATTTTTTGTCAAATTTTTATCAAATTTTTGTCATTTTTTTGTCACATTTTTGTAATTTTTTTGTAGCATTTTGTCACATTTTTGTCATTTTTTATCAATTTTTGCCTTTTTTTGTCATTTTTTTGTCACATTTTGTCACATTTTTGTCATTTTTTAGTCAAATTTTTATCAATTTTTTGTCATTTTTTTGTCACATTTTTGTCATTTTTTTGTCACATTTTGTCACATTTTTGTCATTTTTTCGCCAATTTTTTGTCAATTTCTTGTGACATTTTTGTGACATTTTTGCCACTTTTTCATCAATTTTTTGTCAATGTTTTCTCACTTTTTTGTCACATTTTCCATCATTGTTTTCGTCTCAGTTTTGTTGCTATTTTCACAGCTTTTTTCCAGAAGCTTTTGGACTGGGGTGAAGCCAAACTGGAGAAAATGTGCTCGGTTCAGGTGGGAGTTAAGGGGTAAAGGACAAAGACATAAGGCGTGAAGTGTAAATTCATGATGATCAAATTTAAAGCAACTGACTCATCGCGGTAAGACCTCGCCGTGATGTGATTCACCACACGATCAACTCTGAACTTTTTTGCTTTTGGTCTCTGACTGAAACTGAAATCTCTCATATACTGTAGTTGCATTGGCCTCTTTCCTGCATCTCATTTTGTGGAATAAAAATGTTGATAAAATTGCACATTATTTCATCTTTCAGACTGACTGAAGATAAACTGTTGTCTGTAAAATGGCCACTTTTGAAATAAGGGAAAGATACAAACCACCATATATAACCACTTTAAACTAAACACCATCAAACAAGTTAAAAATGTGAAGAAGTGGATTTACCTTGGGAGTGAACGCCTGAAAGAGATGATGAAAAGAAAAAAAGCATTATACACAATCTACGATAATTGATTCTGTACATGATAAGCAATACTATTAAGTTCTTACCTTGTGGTAGAAAAGTAAGCAGAAGCAAGGCTGAGTAGAACTGGAAGTTTCCCATTGCTCTTGAAGACCTCTCTCCACACTCGCCTCAACACTATGGAAGGTGACAATCCCGCCGACCCTTTATATGGATGCACCCTCCCCAACCTGGGTCTTTCTAAAGCGAGCAACCGCGGGACAATTTCACGTTGACCTTTGTACCATGGGTATACTGTAGTTCCATGCAAAATGTCTAATAGATATTATGAAATCCTGATCCCTGTGATAATGTGGATTGAAGTATTTTAGTTTAGTTTTCTGAGGAATCCATGACTTCAGAGCTCTGCTACTCCACCCATGCTCATCTCGACGCCGCCATTAAGATGAAACACGCCTAAGTACGATGCATACGGCCTCCGCTTTACATCATGTCCAAAAATAAATAAGGAAATCAAATGATCAAAAGAAGTCTGTTTTTCTGTCAGGTGAAGACGAACAAAAGCTCCCACACATTCTCACTTAGGCGTTTATTGCTGCTTGTCCGGTGAAGAACCACATTGTAAACTGTGATTTACTTTTATGTTGGTTTTATAAATGTTTATAAGTGTTAGATGGTGTTAAAGGACTGTATGTCAGTATTTTTAATGGAGATAAACACGTCCAGGGCGAGCTCTTCTGCCTCTCTGACATTACACGTCTCCGATCCTGCACGTACGCCACTCATGTGATAAGGTTTACGACCAAGATGGCGTCAGAGGTGGACTGAGGAGTGGTCTATTGCAAGCCCAATTGACCATATAAGGACCTAATGAGAGCTTTGGTTTCGGTGCGAGGCTCACCGAAACCAAGGCATGGACGACGACCCACAAAAAGTGAACGAAAGTTGAACGCTCTTCTTCCCCTTGAGCAAACGCATCATTTTGACGTTTTCTTGTTAATCTTTCTCAAAAGAATTATGGAGTATGTTCTGGCACTGCAAAGACCGCATAGAAGGCGTGAAGTGCCACATTCTTGGAATTCACCGAAAATGAATGCAAAAAGGAAGTAGGCATTGGTGGTGGATGGATTTGTGCCGTTTACTCTCAGACGAGCTGGAGACCAACTCCATCAGTCCATATCCCCGATGCTGTCAGAATCACTGCAGCGCTGCATTGTTGTCCAGCATGCTTTGAGATCAATGGCACAATCATTGCACAACCTGCTATAAGTTTGGCTATTTACATGCAGTAACGTCAGCCACAGTCCAACATGCACAAATACATCAAGTTGCCCGTGTCTCCTGACCTCCAAGAGCAGGTGAAGGCTGAATTCAGGGCAGAGTTTGGGTTCCCTGGGGTCCTATAGGTGTGATTGGCTGCACACATGTACAGCTACGCTGAAACGCTCTGATCTAGGCAATATATTTGAATGGCACATTTCATGCACAACAACTCAATGTGCCTCACAGCAACACAAGACACCCAAATAAAAATGCAATAAAAAAGCTTTAAAAACACAATAAAATTGCATTAAAAATACATTAAAAATATATATTAAATATATATATTCTATATTAAAATTAGTTAAAATGCAATCAATTGCCATAGGCAGCAGTCAACAGATGTCCTACAGATGTCCTGGATCTACGTCAATCAACATCCAGGTGTGATTCAATATGTAACATAACACATGCATTTGTGAATTATCCTGGATCCACCCCTGACTCCTTCATCCGGGCCAACTCGACCATTCCATAGCTCTTCCAGTGGAACTGGGTGGGCGGTCACTGGGGGACCACAGGTTTGCTCTGAGGACCTGGCAGACGACACCATTCATCCCGTCCAGAAATCAGAGTGAGTTGGCCTAGCATCGAACGGCGCACACCTGGTGTGATCGAGAGAACATTTGAGTTGCTAAAAATGCACTTCAGGTGTTTGGAGAAGGCGGGTGGAGCACTGCAATACACAATGGGAGGAAAATGTATCTGACGCTTTGGAATTTCTCACCTTTCTGACAAAATTGGTCATAAAATGTGGTCTGATCTGACGAATGAGTAAACAGTGTCTGCTTAAACTAACGTCACCCAAACACCCAAATATTTACATGTTATCATATTTTTATTGGCCAAAACATGTAAACATTCACACGACAGGGAGGAAAAAGTAAGTGAACCCAGGAATCTCGCTGAACTGCAACAGTTTTGTAAAGAGGAATGATCCAAGAAAGAAAAGTCAGCAGATATTTAATATGGGGTGTACTTAGTTATTCCATGCTGTCCTGTGAATGTCTCAGGTATATTGATGAACTTGTGAATTATTTTTTTTATTGATAATGAGAACACGTTGTCCAGGCCCTGAGGAAACAAAACAGCCCCACACCCTGATTCTCCTGCTCCATACATCACAGTGAGGATAGAGTTTTGATGTTTTGTTGCTAATCCCATTTTTCCTCCACACATGATGTTGTGTGTTCCTCCCAAACTATTCAACGTCGCAGATTCGACACCCACAGCGATCAGGATGAATCTCGGATCATTCCTCTTTACAAAACTGCTGCAGTTCAGCGACATCCCTGGGTTCACTTACTTTTTCCTCCCTGTCCTGCGAATGTTTACATGTTATGGCCAATTAAAATCTGATCAAATGTAAATGTTTGGGTGGTATTAGTTTAAGCAGACTCTGTTTACTCACTCTTATGATTTTGGTGAAGATCAATTTAGGCCGAAATGTGAGTGTCACATACTTTTCCCTTTGTGGTCCTCAGAAAGTCGCAGCTTGTTTGTTTTCACAGCTGGAGCTCCAGGAGAACGTCCTCCATGGACATGGGCAGATGAATGATTTGGTAAGTCAAAAATAAAATAATAATAATTGTGTAATGGTGGGGGCTATGAGTGTGTGTAGCATGGATGACATGAACCAGAAAAGTTATTGTCAAAATGAAAATATGACCAGGTAAGAGTACACTTACTGTAGTATTGCCAAGGAGGACAGGAGTAGAGCTTTGTTGAAAGGTTAAAAATGCTTAAAATAATAATAATTAATCATTTTCACACATACAGGATTTGAGGACAAAGTGTTTGTTGTGTGTGTTTTTTTTAGCTTGACCTTGAGTCTGCAATAAAAGTTTGACGATGATGATGATGATGAGCCTAAATTACACTAAAGTCTCTTATCTTGACTTCTCCCTCCCTACCCATGATCCTCCCCCTTCCGCCCACTGCCTGAAAGAAAGCAGGGAAACCAGGAGCAAAGGTGAAGAAACAAGAAAGAAAAGAAATAAATACAGAAGGAAGAGAATTAGAATGAAGAGAAAGAGTGGGAGCAGAAACAAGTGAATATGAGAGAGACAGAGGAAGATAAGGTCAAGATGATGGGAAAGGGTGTGGTACAAGGAAGAGAGAGATACAATAAAGGTGATGAAGGGAGATAAAAGGATCACAGAGTTGAAAACAACACACATACATGGCGTGAAAAAGGAGAAAAGAGGGAAAAGAGAAAAAAAGAGGGGATAAGGGGTTAGTAAGTGTAAGTATTGGCATGTAGAGACCGACGATCAATGGGCCTCCATGCTTGATATAGAGGACGTACTTCGGCCCTCATTTTGGACTCCCCTGAACTAAAACCAAAAGCAGATTGGAGTGTTTTCAGAGTTATTGTCAATTGTTGGGACGAACACACCTCTCTGTTCCAGGAAGGACAGTTTGTTTCCACACATAAACGGTGTCTATGCAGGTGCCAGCGGTGATTCATGGAGCTCCACGCTGGAACACAAGTTAATGAAGAACTATGGGTCAGTCAGGGTCGATTCCTGTGTCATGGGCTCATAGCGACCTCTGCTGGTAATGCAAAGAATGTGACAATAACTCATGCTCAAAGTTTTTATTGGTTTAAAATCGCAAAACACGGTTCATTAAAACAAATCAATAGAGGTGAACATTTTCATTAAGGAAGTGCCAATGAGAGACGACAATGGCTCAGCCTCCAGCCATCCATTCACTTTCTTCAACTTTTCCGTTGCCGGGTCGTCACATTGCACATTTTGTTTTGGTAAAAATCGTGAACATGGCAAAAGTTCATTTTTAGCAGTGAAAGAAAAAAAAGTGCAGTTCCTTTCCAGCCAAATGATCCGATCTCTATTCTGGCCAATTTAAATGATGTAAACCTAATGATACATGCAAGAACAAATGTTAACAGGCCACCGTTTTTCCATACTGTTCCATAGTGATATGTTCTTACCTGAGCTTAGACGAGTTGATACGTACCTTTCTGGTCTTTACGTGTGCTCAATCACGCAAAAAGACCAAAGATGTTGTTAGCCTCTCCTCCTCTCCTCTACCCAAACGGGGGTGAAGTTAGAAGCTACCAAGCTCTTCCACGTTTTCCCTATTTAAATATGAATACGTGAGTTACACAATCCAAGTATAGTCACACAAAATGTTGATTTTCTTAGCGAATGAAAAGGGGTACTATATTGTAAGGCGTAAGAACACCTTCTGAGCACTTCGATATCCGCACAGTAATATCTTCACCCCTTAAGAATTGTTTAATTTTGTGTACTTGGATCGAGTAACTATGTATGTATGGAAGAGCTTGGTCGCTTCTAACTTCACCCCCGTTTGGGTCCATTGGAACATGCAGGGAGAGGCTAAATGCTAACAACATCTTTGGTCTTTGTGCGTGACTGAGGGCACACACAAAGACCAGGCAGGTACGCATCAACTCGTCTGAGCTCCGGTAAGAACATATCTCAGTTTGAAGTTTTCTGTAATCACCAGAGTACAATGAAAGTAAAGCCACAAAGGAACAGCAGCTGATTAAATCTGCTGCGAGACACTGTTGAGGTCATAGAGGCATTTGCATTAGCGGTAGTTGTTGTAGGTCTTTCTGTACTCGTAGTACTTTGCGGTGTTGTAGGTGAAGATGTAGTTGTCGCAGTAGAAGGTGGCGGTGCAGTGGCAAAAGTAGCAGGAAACGCAGTAGAAGGAATACGATCTGGAGTAGTTGTAGCAATTGAAGTTTTTCTCGGTGGAGCTCTTAAAGAAGTAGCTGATAATACTGTAGTAGCTTGCGATACTGCAGTAGAAGCCGAAGTAATAGAGGTGGACTGTTGTGTTGTTGCGGTAGTAGGTGGCGTTGGTGTAGTAGCTGGTGGCACAGTAGTCATAACAGTAGAAGTTGTAGTAGCAGGTACAGTAGTAGCTGACAATTTTTCAGTACTTGTTTGTGTGAATGTTGTAGTACTCACAGTGGAAGTCGGTGTAGTAGTAGTTGATGAGAGTGTGGTAGTAGCAGTAATAGTAGGGGAAGTCCTAATTAAAAAAGTTGAAGTTGTTGGTTCAGCTCTTGTCGGCACAGAAGTAGCAGGAAGTGTAAGGCGTATCGTAGCAGCTGGTGGCGTTGTTGTAGTAGTTTGTGATACTGTAGTAGCAGGAAGTGTAGAGCGTATTTTGCTATAAGTACCTGCTGGTGGCGTTGTTGTACTAGTGAGCGACACTGCAGTAGTAGCAGGAAGTTCAGGGCGTGTTATAGCAGTAGCAGCTGGTGGCGTTGTAGGAGACGTTAGTGATACTGCAGTAGTAGCAGGAAGTGTAGGGTGTATTGTAGCAGTAGCAGCTGGTGGCGTTGTAGGAGAAGTTAGTGACACTGCAGTAGTAGCGGGAAGTGTAGGGCGTATTGTAGCAGTAGCAGCTGGTGGCGTTGTAGGAGAAGTTAGTGACACTGCAGTAGTAGCAAGAAGTGCAGGGCGTATTGTAGCAGTAGCAGCTGGTGGCGTTGTAGGAGAAGTTAGTGATACTGCTGTAGTAGCAGGAAGTGTAGGGCGTACTGTAGCAGTAGCAGCTGGTGGCGTTGTAGGAGAAGCTAGTGACACTGCAGTTGTAGCAGAAATAATAGTAGCAAGTTGCAGTTGCGCAGTATTCGGTGGAGCTGTCGAGATTGTAGTAGCTGGCGATGCAGGAGTAGTGGTACTCGATGTGCAGATGTAACTCTGGTCGCTGTCCCGTCCTGGTGAGGTGAATATGACAAACCCCGGAGCGTCCTCAGACCCCACAATGCTCTCGATCCAGTCCTGGAATTCAGACACTTCAGTGTAGACCCCGGGTTTGTTCGCCCTCGCACAACCTTCTCCAAAACTGACCACTCCGGCCTGGACCCAAACTGAACCCTGCTTCACCACCAGGGGGCCTCCCGAGTCGCCCTGAGAGGAGAGGGAACAGTTCATCGATCTCGGAATCAGTAAAAAAGAGTCAGAAAGAGGAGAGCAGAAATTTCGACAGTGTGCACCATCAAACACACTCTGGTTCCAGTAAATTCCCCATTCATTCATCTCATAGACCTTTTAAAATACCTATATTTAGATTCTATTTGCAAGTATTTGGTATGTGTGCACACTATCGGGTTCTATATCCACTATTAACTCACCTGGCATGCATCTTTTAGTCCTTCAGCATAGCCAGCACAGATGATCTTGTCTGGGACTGAGAAAGCGTGGAGACATTTGCACTGGTTGTCCCCCACGATGGGCAAACTCACTTCCTGAAGCACGTCAGGAAACGTGTCGCCTCCTATGATCAGATTATGCCAATACAACTCATATTCTTATGCATTTACTGTAGGTCCGATGATGATCCAGTTTGTTACCTTCCTCCTGTGTGCCCCAGCCCGTGACCCAAGAGTTGATGCCGGTGTGGAAGGTGCTGCGTTTCTGGGCCAGGCAGACCGGCTGTACGTAGGTGCTGAAGGGGACGGGAGAGGAGAGTTTGAGCAGACACAGGTCATTGTCCAGATGTCCCATGCTGTTATAGGACGGATGGACTTCCCCTTGAACCACCTCCCTGTAGACCACGCTGGGACCTGCTGACGACCTGCTGTGGACACCTAAGTACACATGTGTGAGGTTTACCACCCTGAAAGACAAACAAGGAAAAGATTTATCAGCATGAGTAATCTTATTGGGGGTCAAGTGTTGTGTGTTGGATATGGAAAAGGCTAGTTTCATTTTATAGTATTACGAGTATCATTGCTATATTATGATTATGATGATCTATTATTAAAAAAATATGTACATGTGATCATCATGAAACATGCACAGTTATATTGGAGGAGGAAATGTATGATATTTCTCCCAGAGTTTGGAAAATTGAAATTTCTTGCCGGCAAGTCTCTATCACTACATTCTAAAGTTGTGTCAGAAGGTTTACTTCGCACATCTCTTTGTTTTAAACAGGTGCATAAGAGAAGGCATAGAGGCCAAATGTAGAAAAGGAAAAATCTCTCGCACACTGTATACTTGCAACACCAGTGTTCTTTTATTAATGCAACGTTTCGGCCAGTGGCCTTCGTCAGGCAAAATGTTTTTTGTGAATGAGAAGGCATCCTTAGCAGGCCACACCGTATTTTCTATATAGTAAAAGGTAAAATCGGTGATGCAGGAGCATGGGAATAAAAAATTCAATTTGGTGCCCACTGCGGCAGATGCCCAGGGCCGGCTCAGCTTTGTTGGTTTGATAATGAAATATTGATATAAAACAGCAAAAACATAATTCCACATCCTTATCCTCTATGCAGACTATCATAAACCTCTCACACTCCCCCTCTTCTTTCTCTTTTTCAGCTGTTTCAACAAAAATAAATAAATGAATATGTTGCCACCTTAACGTGGTGGAGGGGTTTGAGCACCCGAATGATCCTGGGAGCTCTGTTGTCGGGGGCTTTGTGCCCCTGGTAGGGTCTCCCATGGTAAACAGGTCCTAGATGACGGGTTAGACAAAGAGCGGTTCAGGAGCCCCTTATGAGAGACCAACAGGCCCGTTTAATCGTGAGGCCGTCCTTCTGTTGAGCCACCACCTGCAGGAGGAGCCATAAGGGGCTTCTGCAATGTGATAGGACCCGGCAACAGATAAGTGGAAGAAAATGGATGGATGGATGGATGGATGGATGGATGGATGGACGGATGTTGCTCGGTTCGTGTGGCTAAATTGAATCTATGTTTTACTGTGTGTTTACTTCCTGATGAAAGGATTAAAAAAGAGATCAAGAGGTGAGGAACATATTTCCTTTATTCTGTAAGTAGGAGATCAGGAGGAAGTTGTTGGAAGCTTTAAGAGGATGTCACTGCGGTGCTAAGAATCGCCTCTGGAGAAGATTCAGAGATTACTCAAAGATGTGTGAGTGGCTCGGAAAGTAGCTCCAGGTCTGTTTTTGATGAGAGAACAACATTGTAACATGGCTCTAAAAAGTACATTTTGCACACATTTAAAAATGTCTTAAGACTGGCTGCCCAAATAGTTAAGGATAGATGGTTCCAGAGTCTCTGATGGATGAAAGTCAAAAGGTTATCTTCATCTCATAATATTTCATATATCATATATCACAGAACCTGGATGGGAGACTGTGATGGAATAGGTGTGTGTGTGTGTGAATTAGTTATTCTTGGTCGAAGGGTCCATTGAAGTGAATGGGAAACGTCCCTGTACCTTTTGTAAAGCTCTTGTGTCATCTGAAACGCGCTATGCAAATAAGATTCCCGAGGTCAGAACGGAAGAGATGACGAGATAAATCCCACGGGCTTTCCTCTCCTTTCACTGCCAGGATCCCTCCTCAGCGATGAAAATGGGTCAAAAGCAGAACACAATACAATGTAGCTTAACTAAAGAAACGTCTTACCTTCCGGAAACGCAGTGCGCCGCAGTCAGTATCCACTGTTGGTTGATGAGCGACCCTCCGCACAGATACAATGTGCCGTCAGTGCCGTTGATGATCAGGTAAGCCATCCACGGCCAGCTCCTCGGAGACACGGCGGCTCCTCCCACGATCCTGGGGCTAAAATACGCCCTGCCACAAGCTAATGAGACCTACTGTATGTATCACAAGCATCGATGAGCATTTGACTTATTCAGACCTGTTTCCTAGTTTTTAGACATACATTTTAGTAATACTTTCAACAATGCTTGACTTAGATGCTTTATTATTTTAAAAAAAGATAAGATTGTTGGGGTTCCTTGTACCTTTGAACTGAGCACATTTTCCCCAGTTTGGCATGACTCAAATCCAAAAGTTTCTTGAAAAAAAAAAATCAGCAAAAGTGACAAAATTGACAACAAAAAAAGACGAAGATGCAACAGAAAAGCCAACGAAAAATGGACGAAAAGGTGTTGAAAAGAGACAAAAAAAGTGATGAAAATGAACAAAATAATGATGAAAATGACCCAAAAAAGTGTTGAAAATGAACAAAAAAGTGATGAAAATGAGACAACAAAAGTGATGAAAATGAACACAAAAGTGATGAAATGAACAAAAAAGTGATGAAATGAACAAAAAAGTGATGAAAATGAGACAACAAAAGTGATGAAATGAACAAAAAAGTGATGAAATGAACAAAAAAAGTGAAAATGCAACAGAAAAGCCCCAAAAGAGCAACAAAGAAAAAAGCAATGAAAACAGTGAAAAAAGTTTGATGAAAAAGAGCATCATAAAAGTGACAACACAGTAGCAACGCAAGGAAAGAGATCCATTCACATCAGTTTTGTAGGTCTTAGCTTTCAAATGAGGCATCACGCTGGCCTATAAGCTCTAGTCAAGAAGCTTTTAGATTTGGTTAAGGCAGAACTGGAGAGAATTCACTCAGTTAAGGTGGGGGTTAAGAGGTTAATATGAGTTTAAAGAATATATTTTCATTGTGCTGGTTTTCCCTCCAAACAGATGTTAGCACTACATGTTATGAGGACTAAATGTCTTCTATTTGAGCATTTGCCGACTTACTAGAGAATACAAGGTGACAATAGAAAAGTCCATTAAAGTGCATTAAGGATTTGACCCTTTTATATATCCCCACTGCTAAACAAGATTAAAAATCATGCAGAAACAGATTACCTTGTGAGAGACAGCCTGAAATAAAGAAAAAGAAAATGCATTTTTTCCAAAAACATGTAATTTCTTCCAACAACAATGAGCATTACCAGCAAGAAATTCTCACCTTTTGATATGAAAATCACCAAAAGTAACGGCAAATAGATGTGGTAGTTCCCCATCGCGGTTTCCTAAGTCTCTTTTCCTAAGTCTCTATGTGGTAACCTTTAAAACAGTGATGTCAAAAGTCTTGTATAAGTCCAGAGACCTGCTCCGCCCTCATTAACCCGGTCAAAGTGGTTCACCCATTATGAAGACAGTAAGGTGTTGTCTTTGAAGCTCCTTTAAGACTGTTTATCAATGCATTACATGAAACAATGTTTTACAAAGAGCTTATTGAAATATAGAGAAGGCAGTTTATTTCTTCATAATAATCTTGTATGTGTTTGATGCCATATAGGTTACACTTTCATCTCAGCCCTGGGTTACATCACCACTGACACTCTATATCTAGGCCAGCTGTTTCCGCTGTCTTTGTTGAGGCTGGCTAATAACATGGATGGTGAAAAAGGAAACACCATTTATGCACATCTACAATAATACAATGAATTTGAAGCAGTACTAAGTAACTTCTTTACCTTAATAAACCCTTTTTGTAGTCCCTCTGGGGGTAATACAAGTGTTGATGGGATGATTGGGGGCGTCTTTCATCTCCCCCTCGTGTCTCTGGCCAGAAAACCTCAATTGCAACTTCGCTGCACCGACTCAGAGACCCAATACACACTAATGGTATCAAGAAGAAGAAGCTAACAGGCTAGCGGGCAAAGCTAACTGTGGGCTAGCACCACTTAAACAGTATTTACAGCCAAGTTTGAGTGAAAAAAATGATCTCCATTGTGTAATTGGATGTACAATATCCCTCCCATCCCTTTGTCTTTTCTGTCAGCGTAGTATTTACTCTCACGGACAATTAATGAGTAAAAAAAACGAAACATGCTACGACACCTGCAGTGGCGCTTATGGCCTCTAGGGGAATGAGTGACTTAGTACTGCTTTAAAACAACAATTTTAAATGTTGATTTAACTTTCTATCAATAAATTCCATGCAAAAACAACAAACACGCTTTTTTCAATCAATCAATCAAGCTTTATTTGTTTAACATTTTTCATACAAAATGTAACACAAAGCTAACCATACACACGTCTTTCTCTTTGTATTTGAAATACATTCGAAAGAAAGTGTTTAGTTTAGAATAAACAGAGAAGGATAGTCCGTCTAGTACAAAGGGCTCGATCTTGTGTTTCTATACACGTCATTCCGGAGGTTCACGTGGGCGCCGCCGTGAATTGTGCCCGCCCCTTTTCAGTTAACACAGGACTGGTGGAGTCCAGATCGAATCAGTTACTACACAAAAACAAAGCCAATTCGTGCAGAGAAACGGTGCAGTGTTGACATGTTGTAGCAAATGAACGTTGGACATCAGATTTGAGCGGTGAACATTTTCCCTCGTGGAAATGCTTAGCGCTCTACCGGAAGTGTCAATACAACAGAAGTGCCGAGACAAGTCAAAAGTGAGCGGGGCGGGAATAAGGTGAATATGCAGACTGTACTAGACTTGGAATCTTCAGCTTCATTCCTGGCAAAGTAAGTGGCTGGACAGACTCCCTTGGTGATGTTTCATTCACGCACTCAAACACTATGGCACCACCGACCTCTTAACTTACAGTGGGAGAAATAGTTTGTAGCTTGTCCTCGATGTTTGTGTAAAAAAGAGAGCGAAGAGGAAGCGCACCATGCCTCAGTCTAACCCCTTTTGTCCCGACGACCCGAGGCTGCCGGTAAAAGCACTGGCACAAGATTCCAACTTCGCCTTGAGCAATGCTGTTGTTGCGCCAGGCGAAAGATCGAGCCCATTGTGTTTGACAGATTCAAATCACCGCAAACCCCCAATATACTAAGGCCCGCGGGAAAGATGTGGCCCGTTTCGACTGTCTATCCAACCCACAAACATAACAACACCAATATTTTCACTAACACAAAGAAAGCTAATGAAATTATTTTTAAATATGACCCAAACCCGTATGACAAGTTAAAAAAAATCCAGTGTGGCCCTTTGTTCCATGTTCTCCTCGTCCTCCTATGAGTAAAAACATGTTCAAGAAGCAAACCGAGACTCCCCTGAAAAGTCGACTCTTAAAATCTCAGCAGGACTTTTCCTTATTAGTAGTAGTTTTGAACCCAACTGGACATAACACACTACACACCTATGCTTGATCAAATGCACTAATGATTCGTTAAACTCGTTTCAGGCATTATGATTAAAACGCCATTCGGAGCAGAACAAGAGCACAGAGGGAGAGGAGCTGGCAGGAGGTCAGTCCACTACCACCACTGTCCACTACAGAGCCGCCATAGTAATTGTTGTAGTACTCATGCTGGTCTTCGCAGACAAAATGCGAATCCATGTCCCCCTCCGGTGGGTCGTAGAGAACAAATCCAGGTGAGTCGGCCATGCCCAACACCGAGTTGATCCAGCCCTCGTACGCGGGCACACGGGTGTAAACCCCTGGCTTATTGGGACGGGCACAGCCTTCGCCAAAACTCACGACGCCGATCTGGACCCAAAACGTGCCCTGCCTGATGACCAGTGGGCCTCCGGAGTCCCCCTGCACAGAGAGGTTAATACTTTGAGGTAATGCAAAGGTAAGGAAATGGCTTTGTTTGTGCTCAGTAGGAAAGAGCAAAACAAAATGCAACAAGTTTTATATTTATGTTTATTCAATAATAATTAGCAGGAAGTTCCAGTGTTTTCCATTTTATATAACAAATACAATTCTTATTTGGGTCTCGGTTTGGCCCGATGCCTTACCAGTTGAGAACCACTGGTTTAACAAATATGATGGTTTTGTATTTTGTAAATACAGTACATAATACAGCACATAATCCCCCAGATGAGCGACGGGTGATGCACTCACTTGGCAGGTGTCCCGTCCTCCGCTTGGATATCCGGCACAGATCGTCGTGTCCGATACATAAAAAAGGTTGAGACATCGGCATTCGTTGATCCCCACGATGGGCAGTTTCACTTCTTGAAGAACCTCGGGTAAAACGTCCTCAGCTTTAGACAGAGAACATAATTAAATGTAGTTTATAGTCTTTGCAAATAGTCTGTTATTGCGCGAGAATAATGCAAAATGGCTCTTCTTTAAGAGCTGTATTTTGGTTCACTTATTCGATCCCTATTGAACACTCACATTTTTCTGAAAGTAATCTAAGCAGTAAAATGATTACTTATTACTTATGGGAGGTTCGGCCCTCTGTATTTTGACGGAAAAGAAAATTGGCCCTCCCCCAAGCAAGTCTGCCTACCCCTGCTATATGGAGTAGATGGTGGCTCTAAAACGCAAAGGTCAGGACTGGTGAGGAGTTTACATGGAGCTCCCCCTGCAGGCAGCAGTGAGAATGACTTACAAATTAAACAGCTTTGATCAAACAGCGGCACAGTGAAAAGATTTCGTGCTAAAGCTGCTCAGAACAGTGTTGGGTTCAGGGCTTTAAAGATGTGGAGGACAGTTTTGTGTTTTTCCTGACTTGATAGGAAGAACAGATCGAAGCTTTAACCGAAGAAGAAGGAACCAGGAAGGAAGTGAACAGGATTAAAACCAGTCATGATACTTGTGACTCTGTTCTCACTTTCGCCCAATTTGCCCCAGCCTGCGATCCACGAGTGGGACCCGGTGGGGAAGGTGCTTCCCGGCGCAGCCAAGCACACGGGCCGGATGTTTTCGGTGAAGGTCACGGGGGCGGACAGCTTCAGCAGGCAGATGTCGTTCTCCAACCACCCCGTCTTGTTGTACTCAGGATGGCACCATGTGGAGGCAATTCTCCGGGCCACCGTGTTGTTCAAATTCGAGGCGGTGTGGCGTCCAAGATAGATTATTGTTTTTGCTGTTGCTTCGTCCATCCTAAATAAAAAACATACCAGGTCATTATTATTAGGATTATTACACCCTGCTAAAAAGCATCGGCCGGTGCTCCGTTAGTAAAGGGTTCAAAGTCATCAAAGTCATCTACTGTATATGACCTCTGGTAATAAAGATGATTTTAAGTACTTCTAGGACTAGGACTAGGACTAGGACTCTGAACTAGATATGTGGAAACTATTTTACAATGAAGCAAGATCATGCCTTGCCAGATCGATTTATTGACGGTTTTCTTTGTTTTTAATTGAAATTGACTCCGTAACCCTTCCCTCAAACCATCTCTTCTCTTTGGCTAAAATAATTTCCATATTTTCATATTCTGAACTCAGCCTCGTTCAGTTGATGTTATTGAAAGCCATGACTTTGGGAAACCCCTGCACGACCGAGGGCTCACAAAAAACAGTATTCTGTCTTTTACCAGGCTTAGCATTGAATAAGATAATGTCCATGCTTGGACAATGTGGATGAGTGTCTTGTAGGGGTTTCTTTCGGGTGAAAAAATTGGAAAATGAATTCATTGCATCCATTACCACACCTCTGTAAACCAAGCCAGGGCGCTAATGCGCCTACTACATTTTATTGCCCTGATGTGCCATTAAACTGAGTCTGTAAAAATCAAAACTACATTTTAGTCTTTCCATGGAAATGAAGCCTAGGCGTTAATTCAACCTGGGAGACGATGTTCAGCATCACATACCTCCAGCCAATGATCGCTTCCGTGAGGGCCACACCCCCACCTCAGCCATCAGCGTAAGAGCCGCACCTCCATAGCAGCCAATCATCACCCTCGGTCCCGCTTTTAAGCCCCAGCAATCATGGTTCGTTCGCTTCCCAGCTGCTCTGCGACCCGCCTCCACCCCATCTCCGCCTCTTCCATCCACGGCTTCTACCTGCTGCAGCTTCACGGGTCTTCCATACCACCACCAGTGTCCAGGCTCCGGGAGGCATCCCTAACTACAAGCTGTTTATCCATACTGACTTTCATACATCGATGTCTACCGCCGGGGTCTGATCGCCAAAACTAATATACATGTCAATAAATCTTCCTAATCACCGCTTTTGTCTATTTGAGTCTATCCAGGTTGAAATAGCTCCTACCTTTTTTTATATCACAAGCAGCATCTGACGGCCCTGACGGGCTGTACGTCCATGACCAATGTCCACAAGCTCCTGACAGAGGGCTCTAATGTGCTGTAATTGTGTATAATGAGAGATTTATGTGTCCGTCCCATTAGAATAACATAGGAGTCCCGGTCATTCCCATAGCAACACCGTACAAAACATGGTACGGGTCCCATTGGCTTTTTTGATCGGGGTGCCACCAACTATTATTGTGCCAAATTACATCAATTTCCAATAAACACTTTTTTTGACTCGTCATGCATTTTTTCTTCTGCACCTGGAGTAAATCAGCTGGGTAGAAATTTGAAAAAAGTATGGAAAAATTGGGTGTGATTTTTTCAAATAACTTTGATTTTTTTTGCATAACTCTGATGGTTTGCAAAAATATCATCATCTTTATCTACAAAGTCCCCAGAAATATTGAGATATACATTTTTGTCAACATCGCCCATGCCGTAGTGTCTTGGTAGCAAACTTTTGTTCAGTTGCCCCTTAATAATTAAAAAAACATTCGGGCCGAGATGCAAAGTGCTTAACGGAGCCACGGACGAACGACCGAACCAATTCAGATATTGGTAGTTCTCACCCTGATGGGTCGACACAGTGGGCTGCGGTCAGGACCCAGTTCTCGTTGATGAGGGAGCCTCCACAGTAATGTGCTGTCCCGAGGCTCAGGCTGGCGATCCAGGGCCATCTGCCGGGCGCCGCATCTTCCCCTCCCACGATCCGGGGGATATTGGCACTCCCCTGATCTTTGCACACTGCAACCAAAAGAAAAATTACTCCCCCTCCTGGAACCGCCACCTTAACGTGGAGGAGGGGTTTGAGCACCCGAATGATCCTGGGGGCTCTGTTGTCGGGGGCTTAGTGCCCCTGGTAGGGTCTCCCAGGGCAAACAGGTCCGAGGTGACGGGTCAGACAAAGAGCGGTTCAGAAGCCCCTTATGAGAGACCAACAGGCCCGGTTAGAATTGTGAGGCCGTCCTGTGGACCCACCACCTGCAGGAGGAGCCAGAAGGGGCTGGGGCCGACAGCTGCCCCCACGACCCGGCACCGGACAAGTGGAAGAAAATGGATGGATGGATTTATTAATGGCGGCCTTGGTTACTTCCTACATTCCTCTCAAACTAGGATCATTTTGGTTTAATGAGACCTTTGCTTGCTCAAATCTAAAAGCTTGTGGACTGGAGCTTACAGACTATAGGCCTGCGTAATGCCTCATTTGAAAGCTAAGACCGACAAAGCCGATCTAAACGTATCTTGTTCTGTAAAGGAAGGACTGTCATTGCGGTTTGCTAAATGCGACAGTACAATACTCAATGTTTTGATTATGATTGTGGCCGTGCAGGAGTTTCCCAAACATAGATATTATCAGCAACCAGGGCTGGCTCTGGGGTGCCATCTTCTGGAGGGGGCACAGAATTGCGCTTTAATTTTTGAACCCCATGCTCCCGCCATCTACAACATCGCATCCAAAATAACTTTGGGACAGAACGTGATAGAGACTTGCGGTCTTTTGTGTTGGAAACGAGAGATTTCAAGCTTTCAAACGAGAACTCCAGGGAGCTGTGTAACATCGTGGGGAAAACCTCTACTTCAGAAGTTCAGATTCTCATCCAATGTAACTGTTGTGCGCACGTTTCATGATTGCACATGTTCAGATTTTTTTTTAGTGGATAGACAATCAGTCTTCAATCTTGCCTGGGCTGGCCCTGTCAGCTGTGCCAATGTAAACAATAAGCTTTGTACACAACGCCAACATCACCATAATGAACTTTTCGGTGGACAAAAGGCCACTGTAATAGATATTCGGGCTGATCTCTTGGTCTTGGTTTGATCCAACAGAAGCCACGCATACACACAGTAAAATAAAACCATGCATAGTCAGCGTTTAAAGGCTTTTGTGGACCCTGAAAGTCTCTGTCCATTGTCTGAAAACAACAGTGGATCCAGCACATAGAAAAGTCACACATTGTTATGGAGTTTCAGATTACAAGATAAAAACATGTACAGTAGGTGAATCTTCCAGATCATGGAGATGGGTCCCAGGGGGCGCAGCACTTCCACTGCCCAGAGACACATTTCGTTGTACAGTTCATGCAAAATGACAAATAAAGCAACAAACAACAAACAAAATGCAAAATGCTATTACTACTAGACATTACAACTACAGTTTTCCAAAACCTCTGCATCCTAATATACAAAGTAAAGTGAGTGTAGTTTCTTACCATGACCTTGACAGCCTGAAAGAAAAGCACAAAACAACGTCAGTGTTTACAACAATCAATCACACCATACGTCCAAATATTGTTTAAGAATCCATTCATTTTGCACCCGTTTGTGTGTATTGTGTTATTCTTGCATGTTGGAGTAACATTGTGCATTTTTGAGAATCTTCGGTCTCTCTCTAAACGCCTCACCTGCTGATCGTAGGCTCAGGTTTCCTCCACTACAAATCCTTTCTCGCTATTAGCTGTCACAAAATGAGTAGCTTTATCACACTGTCCTAGTAAGAAAAAGCAGTCTATTCTTTGGAAACGTAAGTAGACTCTTAAAATAGACTGGTTTTCTCACTTGTCATGCGTTTGTTGTTAGATTTACTCACGATGGGGAGTAAATTCACAATATTACCACACAAGTAAAAAGGACTGGGTGATGCTATTATAAATCAGACTCTCACAGTAGTTCCTCTGTCCTCAAGTAGTAATAAATAACCTGTTATCTGCCACCTTAGGGTTAGATTTAAAGTTCTTCAATTATGCATGATCCGAATCCCTAAGCCATGGACAAAATTCCATCTTCTCTCAGATAAATGGCTTGATATGTGCTTGAATTAAGATTAAGATTTTGAGCAGGTTCGGACTGTCTTGGTCTAAGATTGCCAATGAAAAAAGCATTATTTGTTTACAGTAAGAGGAATTTACTTGTACACTTAAAACAAGCCAAAAAAGTCAAAGGCAAGAAAAATCCTTCTGTTCCATTGGCAATAAGAGAGATATAATTCAAGCGCTTTCAAGGCATTAGATAAGATAAGATAGTATTTTCCCAGTTCTAAATGTGTAAGAGTGAGTTAAAACACAATTTACATCACATTTGCAGTCCCTGACCCTGACTCTGACTCTGACCCTGACCCTGACCCTGACCCTAACTCACTGATCAGAGGGATGGCAGGTAAGAGGCTAATGCTCAAAGATGCCTCTCATGGCCTTATTGATTCACTCCATGCTCTGTGGTGGGACAGTCTGCCAATCTACCGCATCATCGCCTCATCCGAAAACCACCATCACTTAATCAAGGGCAAGGCAGGTGAAGTGCTTTGCCCAGGGACACAACAAAAGTCTGGACCTGCTGGAAGCCATCTTCAAAACACCAGCCTTCCACTAAGACGATCTGCTCTGCGATCAGGATGGTTTTACTTGAGAAAACATTTCCATCACTCTGTCTTTCTTCATCTCGAGTGATTTTAAAGTTAAACTCTTACTTGAATAGAGAGTAAATAGAGAACAATGTATGCAAATAAAAAATCTCCTCTCTTACCATGAAATGATGAAAAAGCCAGGGCAAACACCAGAACAAGCTGAACGTGCTCCATTTCTGACATGACCGTACACCGGACCAGCTGTTTATGTTTCGGAGCTTTTGCCTGAACTCCACCCATTTACTGTTGTTGCTTCCCCCATGAGAAGGTAGTATGTATTATACACACAGCTGAAATTCCATATGGGCTGCAGTTAGCGGTGTGCTTTTGTAACGTATAGGAATTGTTTTTAAATGCAACACAATTGTGTTGTGGTGAAGAGGGAGGGCAAAGCTTTACAGACTGCTTTACTGTACTAATCTTACCTATAGTTATGAGATCTGGGTGAGGACCGAAAGTGCAAGATCACAGATACAAGCAGCAGAAATGAGTTTCGTTCCCACCCTTTTTCATATGGGTGAGAAGCATAAACACAAAGGAGAAGCAGTGTTTGATCCTAATGTATGTAGACATACAGTGGAAGAGACAACAATTGGCTACAGTATTAGCTTACCACACCAAGTAAGCCGAATGAATAATGACTACAATGACTATTGTTATTATCTACTATAATACAATATGAATATATAATCACCATTAAAAATATTTTACTAACCTTCTATCAATATTTTCAATCAATCAATCAATCAATCAATCAATCAATCAATCAATCAATCAATCAATCAATCAATCAATCAATCAATCAATCAATCAATCAATCAATCAATCAATATTTATAAAGCGTTTTTCATACAAAATGTAACACAAAGGTAACCATACGCTCGTCTTTCTCTTTATTTTGAAATACATTTTAAAGAAAGTGTTGAATTTAGAATAAACAGAGAAGAATAGTCTAGTTCAACAAACTAGACTAATTTTGTGGGGGTCGCCAGATCATTTAGATAAAATATACATATTTTCATTAGCATATAATCTAAAGTTTTATTGTAGCATGTGCTTCAACCATTTGTTTTTTTCTTTGTTTTTTAAGAATTATGTAGGCTAATGTTCCTATTTTTCAAGGTGTGACCCGGGTGGGGGGTCACGAACCCCTTTACCTGTTATAATGGTGTCGCGGCTCCAAAAGGTTAAGAACCACTGGTCTAGATCTCGTACTAGACTTTTCTGCAGACAGGTGGCGCTATGTGGAGTCTTCAGCTTCACCTGGAGCAGTAAGTGGCTGGACGAGCCTGGTCCATCCCAGACCCTCGTACTCATGTTGTACAGCGGGTCTGGATCTTCACACTTGAGCTCCGTTATCAGGTGGGAGGGGTGAACTCCGTTGAAACCACTGGCTTCAGTTTCTATTTCTGGAGCCGAGCCAGAACGGATTGAAGAGCTTCCATTATGAGGCGAACCTCACGCTCAAACAGTTTGATACCATCGATCTCTCTCAGGACATGGACAGTGTTTAACTTACAGTGGGAGAAATAGTTTGTAGTTTGTGCACGATGTAAATGTGGAGAAAAGAGCGAAGAGGAAGCGCACCATGCCTCAGTCTAACCCTTTTTTTCCCCGACGAACCTGGCGCAAGATTCCAACTTCGCCTTGAGCAACACTGTATTTGTGCCAACCCCCAATCAACCCCCAAATACACAGTTTTGCTAGCTTTTGTGCAGTGGTGTTTACTCTCGCCTCAGAGCAAGTAGGTCCTGGGTCAGAGGTGGGCAAACTAAGGCCCACGGGAAAGATGGGGCCCATATCCGACCCACACACATGACCGAGCTCCAAATTCAAAACGCCAATATTTTCGCTGACATAAAGAAGGCCAATGAAAAACTGCTGATATTTTTGTTAATCTGACTAAAAACATGTTAAAGAAGGGCCCGAGGCTTCCCTGAAAATGAGACTCTTAAATCTCAACAAGACTTTTTCCTATTTGTCCAAAGTCGAACATAACACAGGACACACTTATGTTTGATCAAATTCGTTAAACTTGTTTCAGGCATTGTGATTAAAACGCCAACATTATTCGGAGCAGAAGAATAGCACAGAGGGAGAGGAGCTGGCAGGAGTCCAGCCTGGCACCACTGTCCACTCCAGAGGTATAGTAAGTGTTGTAGTACTCGTGCTTGTCTTCGCAGACATAATGCAAATCGTTGTCCTCGTCCGGTGGGTCGAAGAGAACAAATCCAGGTGAGGCGGAGCTGTCCACCACCGAGGTGATCCAGGTCTCATACTCGGGCACTAGGGTGTAAACCCCTGGCAGATTGGGGCGGGCACAGCCTAGGCCCCAACTCACGATGCCGAGCTGGACCCAAAACGAGCCCAGCCTGATGACCTGTGGGCCTCCGGAGTCCCCCTGCACAGAGAGGTTAATACTTTGAGGTAACGTAAAGGAAATGGCTTTGTTTGTGCTAATGCTAGTTTGGACGAGTAGGAAGGAGCCTCTCACTGGATCATCTCCTTCATGATCAGAAATGCTCTCTTTATATGTGCAGATCTCTGGTGATTCTGTAGTTGAAAGCTGACCGTTCATGGGAAACAGTTTAATGCAGTGGTTTTCAACTGGTGGGTTGAGACCCAAAAGTGGGTCGCGAGCCCCAGGAACATGAATATTTAAGTGCTAAGACACAGAGTCTGTTAAAATGGCTGCTTGTTGTTTTGATCATGATTTCAGGTTTAGAGTCTAATACATGTAAGGGATAATGTAGATGTGTATGTATTATCAGTACCAACAGGGCGAACCAGACTAAGTACCAAATAAGTACCTGAAGGTACTTATTTTCCCAATAATGAACAGTGTTCTATACATTATCCCGCTTATTATTCGGATATTTGCCAATTGAACACACAATAAATAAACTTCATACACTTTTATGAAGGCACAAAGGTTTATTTAACGAAAATAGTTCCCAAAAGTTTGCGTGTTGGCAGCGTTTGTTGTGATTTCAGACAGTGTGGCTAGGTTTGTAGCAGCAAGGCTAGCTTCTTCGTTGAAGGTGCAGTTGGAGGAATGGTGCTGAATCTCTGGGTAAGTTGAAAGATGATTCCCACAACTTCTCTCACAGAGACGGGGACAGAGTTAGTGTCCTAGCCTATGAGTGATATGAAAGACCTGTATTACAAGCACCAACTCCATTGCCATTGGCAACGGTCACTGTTTGAGTATCTAATAGGTCTTTTATCAGAAAATAATGACCGGTTGAATGTTAGAAACCCCCATTCAAGTCAATGGAGCGTTCTACTTGCATTGTGAAAAGCCGTATAATAAAAATGGTTATTCAATGATTATAATAATCATCATAATAATAATATTTAATCATATTTTATAATTAGCAGGAAATTCCAGTATTTTTCTTATATGACAAATAGAGTTGAGTTGAGTTTCAGTAGATTGATCTTCATACAACATCGACTTGGACATTTAATGGTCGAAAATGTTCTCAAAATACTGAAATTCTTTTAAACGTCTACTATTGTGTAATAGAGAATAACCTAACTGTCTTACTGTGTGGTTTGGTAACCTGACTCCGAAAGAAAAGAAGACTGAACAAAGCCAGAGCATTGGCAGCACTTTGCCGCTCCTAAAGGCCACAGACAAAGCCAGACTCTTAAATCGGGCTTTAGAAAAGGTTAAAGACGTCTCAGGCCGTGCTGCTCGAGGGCAACTCGTCAGAGACCAAGAGTCAATATCTATCTATCTATCTATCTATCTATCTATCTATCTATCTATCTATCTATCTATCTATCTATCTATCTATCTATCTATCTATCTATCCATCTATCCATCTATCCATCCATCCATCCATCCATCCATCCATCCATCTATGTAGTGTCTCTGTTTGGACCCCAACATGAGCGACGGGTGATGCACTCACTTGGCATGAGTCCCGTCCGCCGCTTGGATATCCGGCACAGATCGTTGTTTCCGATACGTAATAAATGTTGAGACATCGGCATTCGTTGATCCCCACGATGGGCAATTTCACTTCTTGCAGAGCCTCGGGATTGCGCTCGCCACCTTTAGAAGCAGAAAGACAAACTAATTGATCGACTGCGGAATCCGTCCAATTTTTCCCACTGACTTCTGCAGTTGATCAGTTTTTTTCTACAGGATTGGGAATTCTGCCATTCATTTGTATGGGGAATTCTGCCCATTCATTTCAATAGGACTTCAGGTACATTGAGGTTTTTCAGCCATTTCAGCAGCAGTTTTAAAGACTTTAGCTGTGCTGTAGACCTTTTTGTGAAGCACTTTGTTCAACAACAGTGGTTTAATATGTGCTATATGAATACATTTGATTCGATTTATGCAATGTCAACAGTTTTTTTTTTCTGCAACAAAATAGGGATTTTTTGCAATTACAACACAATTATGCAGGGATTTTCACTATGAAAACACTATAATGTAACATAGGGATTTTCGCACATAGAGCAGTATTATGCAAACAGGGATTATCACAATAAAAGTAGTATAATACGAGTAATGGAGATTTTCACAATAAAAGCAGTGTAATGCGACTAAATGGGGATTTTCACAATAATAGCAGTGTAATGCGACTAAATGGGGATTTTCACAATAATAGCAGTGTAATGTGACTAAATTGAGATTTTCACAATAATAGCAGTGTAATGCGACTAAATGGGGATTTTCAAAAATAATAGCAGTGTAATGTGACTAAATTGAGATTTTCACAATAATAGCAGTGTAATGCGACTAAATTGGGATTTCAAAATAATAGCACTGTAATGCGACTAAATGGGGATTTTCACAATAAAAGCAGTGTAATGCGACTAATTCTAATTCCAAAGGGCTCTTCTTTGAGAGGGGTATTTTGGTTCACGTTGGTTTAGTTATGTGTATTTTCATTAGATCACCATCACACACTCACCACATTTTTCCTAAAGTCTTCTAAGCAGGAACATTATTACCAGATGCTGGTCTGTTGCACTGAAATTGACATCATTATTTGGTCTCCAGTTACTCTACTCTACTCTCTACCTCTACTAACAGTCTGCCGACCCTGTAGTTTAGATATCTGTTTGTTTACATTCTCAATTGCTCTACTATCCCTGAATACTTTTCGAATACCTCAAAACATTATCCTGGGTACTTGAGCATTGACATTTTGCGTTTTACAATTTGAAATAATGTCCCTATAGGGCAGGGGTGGGCAACGTCAGGCCCGGTGGTCAAATCCGGCCCTCAAGCATAAAACCATAAGATGATTTTATGAAATATTATTACACAATTCGGAGCTTCAATCCTTAAAAATCCCTGGCATAACACCCCATTTAGTCATAGATGAGGTACAGCACTGGCATTTGTACAATTGTGAGGCTCAGGGAGGGGTGTGCTGGAACATCTTAATACTAAGATGTCTTTAATACTAAAACCAGCCCAAACATCTGCGGGCATCTCGGGACAGCATTTCTGTCGGTCTCTCCCAGGGGAAACTGCACACCAGTGAGTATGGAGTGCATGTCAAATTGTGAGTATGTCTGTGAAAGGTGCTGAATAAATAAAGTTCTTCTTCTTCTATGGAAGTTTGTTGGATCAATGTTACCTCTTTCTACTTCGGCCGCTACGCTCATAATCTGGGCCTGACACGTCTCCACAGTCAGCTTTGAGGTCTTATACTTTTTACACATTGGTCACTTCTGCCTTTCATTCTGTCTTTTTTTTTTTGCCTCACCTGCCTTTTTCCTGTCACTTATTTTCTCATACAGGCTCTTCTGCGTCTCTCCGCGGGACTGCACCAACTTAATCTGGCACCTCATGATACAGCGCGCTAAATGCAAAGTGCAATGCGGAAGTTCTTGCTGATTTCAACACCTCATTAGGCCTTTTTGATCGATTTACATGACAAAAAAAACCTTTGTGTAACTTCATTTATGTCTAAAACAGCAGCCCATGCTCCTGCTGAAGCCCAGTCAGCCTTTGGGCTTGGAAAAGTACGATTGACTCTGTGCATAACTTAAAATCATAACAACACCGCCCAAGAAGTGACTTCCTATTTCGATCCAGCACGCCAAAATAAAAGCACACAGCTCGTCTCATTGATTAGTTCAGCAGCAGATACTTGCAACATTACAAGAATGTCATTAAATACACACATTTTAAGTGTTTTGTCTGTTAATAGTTAGAAAGTTGAACTAATGAACTCCCGAACTAATGAATAACATGGTGCTTTTATTTTGGCGCGCTGGATCGAAACAGGAAGTCACTTCTTGGGCAGAGTCCATTATTGCTATTGCTTTTTTCTGGTAGCCCAAAAGCACTGTGGCCCACCGGGAAACGTCCCGACTCCCCCGATTACCCAGCACGCCTTTGGGTTCGGCCAGGATTAAAACCAGTAATGATATTTGTAGCTCTATTCTCACCTTCGTCCAGTGCGCCCCAGCCTGCGACCCACGAGGGGAACCCGGCGGGGAAGGTGCTGCCCCGCGCGGCCAAGCACACGGGCCGGATGTGTTCGGTGAAGGCCACGGGTTCGGTCAGCTTCAGCAGGCAGATGTCGTTCTCCATCTCCCCCGTCTGGTTGTATTCGGGATGGCACCACATGGAGCCGATGCCCCGGGACACCGTGTTGTTCAAAGTGGAGATGTTGTGGCGTCCAAAATAGATTGTTGTGAGGTTCTCCTCCCTTAAAAAAAAAACATACCAGGACATTATTACTATATTACACTCGTCAAATGAACTGGGTTGTAGGAGTTGAGGACTTTTCATCTTTCATTCAGAGGCTTCTTTACACTCATCTGTCTGACCTCTATAAGTACTTCCATAACCAGGACCCTGTGTTTTCTGTGATCTAGATGTGGAAACTATTTGATAATGGAGCTAGGTCATGTCTCACTTTGCCAGATCAATTCATTAGCCCAAGACTACAATCGAGTGTGGTGTGTTTACGTGCATGAGACCCATGTATGTATAAAAAAAATAATGTTTTCTTTGTTTTTCACTCAAATCGCCTCCTTCACCCTTCCCTCAAACCATCTCTTCTCTTTGACTAAACTTACTATCAAGGCGTGAACTCAACCCCGTTCAGTTGATGGTACTGAAAGCCATGAATTCAAAATACAGTATCCAAGCTAACCAGATTAAACCAGATTTTACCAGTTTTGTACCTTAAATAGTTATATATTCTAATTACATTTTAATTACATTTTACAGAGGGGGGTCCCGAGTTGTAGGTTCAGTGATTTGGGGGGTCATGGCCTGAAAAGTTTGGGGACTTCCCTATTGAACAGTAGAGGTGGGCAATATACTGTATATCACAACATATCATATATGTCGCAATATATTGTATATCGCAATGTATCATATGCAAGATAATATCAAAATTCTTATCTTGTATTGTTTGAAAAACATGCAAATTTACAACATTGAGTTGACATTCAATGTCAAGAAATATGGAGACAATGGGGTGGACGAGAAGTAAATTTTGGGTGAAAAAAACAGGATTATTTTGGAAAAAATTGAGAATATGTGGGGAAAAAATGGGAAAAAGCTTTTTTTTTTTAAATGACAAAAAAAAAATCGGGGGAAATATGGAAAAGTGTTTTTGTGCCATCTTGTCGCGTGTTCAGGTGTGACAAAGCGATGTAAATTGAGACATTTGCCAGTACATTTTTGCCTATTTCTGATGGTTTGCAAAATTATCATTTCATCATCTTTATTGAGTAAATCCCCAAGTTTTAGTTGCCCCTTAAAAAAAAGCAAAAACATGCATTTGGGTCAAGATACAAAGTGCTTAAAGGAATAGGCCAGCGTTTTTACATACTGAGATATGTTATCAGGGCTGCCAACTCTCACGCTTTCACCGTGAGACACACGCATTTTTTGAGTGCCTTCACACGCTCTCACGCCACACTCCTCATATCACACGCTCCTCATATCACACGCTCCTCATACCACACACTCCTCATACCACACACTCCTCATACCACACACTCCTCATACCACACTCCTCATATCACACGCTCCTCATATCACACTCCTCATATCACACACTCCTCATATCACACACTCCTCATATCACACGCTCCTCATATCACACTCCTCATATCACACACTCCTCATATCACACACTCCTCATATCACACGCTCCTCATATCACACACTCCTCATATCACACGCTCCTCATATCACACGCTCAACCAAAAATATCCCTGACTTTTTGCAGTGAGCGTCTGCAGACGCTTTATTTTGTCTATGTGCCTGTCCACACTGACAAAAATGAGCCAGAACGGCTCATTTTTTGTATTGTTGTTTTATTCCTCTTCGGAGGAGGGGCGTCACTTTAGTTGTGCATGCTTATTTTGCAAAACAAAAGTCACTGCAGGAGTGGGGCGGACGGAGGGATTGCAGAGGGAACGACCCGCGGGACGTGAGCGCGGCCTGCGAAGAATGGGTTTTAGAGCGCGGCTCCGGGGAAACGCGCCCGAACGCTCCCAGCGCCAGCTCTCCCGGGCCATGGGAGAGAAAAAGGCGCGTGGGTTCCGTGACGAGGTGGCTACAGGAGCCCCGACACTCACATCTTCCCACTGTTCACTCAGCTCTAGGGCTGCAACTAACGATTATTTTGGTAATCGATTAATCTACCAATTATTTTTACGATTAATCGATTAATCGCTTGGCTGTGAAAGGTGCATGGAAATTGTATTTTTTCAAAAAAAATCTCACATAGAGCTAAAGTGGCGGCGCTTGAGGACATGTTGATGGAGTAAACTTAAAGTAAACGTTTGTACAAGGTTATTTGTGCTAATTCTGCTTTCTGATTGGACGAGACAAAGACAGATATTTATGAAATTTACAATGTACAAAACACTGCAGACCCTAACTTTAAAAACAAAGTAGGTTTTCATCCAAGATACATAATTTTCATGTCTTTTTTGCTCAATTTTAGTCTGTGTTTACTAGAAAACGATGAATCGATTACTGAAATAGTTGACAACTATTTTAGTAATCGATTAGTTGTCGATTAATCGATTAGTTGTTTCAGCCCTACTCAGCTCACTCCACTCTTGGCCGCATCCGAAGCGACATCACCGCGCCCACTGCCTCCTCCTCCGCCCCGGTCACCTCCGCCGCTGCTGCTGCTGCTGCCCCACGAGGAGCTCAAAGTGAGCACGCAAACGAGTTTGAGAAATAGAAGTCCTAATGAAATAATAAACAATGGTTACAGAGGAGATCGAGTTGAAGCTCGACCTCTTTTACTTCAGTTTTTTTCCCTTTTGCGCGAGGGAGAGTTAGGCAGAGAAAAAACAGTTATTACATTGAATAATCATATTCAAAATGTAATCATCAAACATGCTCTAACATACTGCAAAATACAGGGATCAAATGTTGCATATATTTTCTAAAGCTTGTGCTACTTGATTTTTGTTGGTAATAATTGGAATGACTGACGCAGAGAAACTCTGGGCATTTGCTGAGAGGCCCCAATTTGAAAGGGGCCCAGAAATATAATTCTTTAGCACCAGTAAGTAGACCAGCTACAATTATTATTTTTGATCTAAAATGCACCAGATTGCAGGAAATCATATCTGAATTATAAAAAATGGGAGGACCCCCTAACCCCCCCTTCAGAGTGCCCTCCCACACTTTCAATAGGCTCTAATGGTCATGTGGGGTGGAGCCAACCCCCTCTAATCCATCATGCAGCTCCTGATGTGCTCAGTCATGTAAAACGACTTGTTTTTGGCTTAGAATTTAATACGATTACGAGACACTATTGCCATGAAAAAGGCCCCCCAGCTCAGGACCGACCAAAGTCTCACTCCAAAGTTTGGTGAAAAGTTGGCAACCCTGTGTTATTACCTGAGCTTAGAGGTTTTTTGTACCTGTCTGGTCTTCACGTGTGCCCTCAATCATGTAAACACAATGCAGACGCCGTTAGCATTTAGCCTCTCCCCCTCTCCACTACAGCTCCAAACAAGGTCAAGATAGAAGCTACCAAGCTCTAAGATTACACAAAACTAAACAATATGGATTTTCTCAGCGGATAAAAAGGGGAACTATATTGTAAGGCGTAGTAATACCAGGAGTAGTTCAAAATCCGCGCAGTAATCTTCACTTTACTGTCCAGATGTCGAACTACTCCTGGTGTTATTACGCCTTAAATCATAGTTCCCCTTTTTATCCGCTTAGAAAATCCACATTGTTTAATTTTGTGTCATTATACTTTGTAGTGTAACACTTCACAGTATTTAAATAGGGAAAACGTGGAAGAGCTTGGTAGCTTCTATCTTGACTTGTTTTGGAGCTATAGTGGAGAGAGGGAGAGGCTAAATGCTAACGCCGTCTGCGCTGTGTTTACGTGACTGAAGGCACGGGTGAAGATCAGACAGGTCCTAAAGAACTCGTCTAAGCTCAGTTTGTAAAAATAGTGGCCTGTTCCTTTAACTGATCCACGGACGACTGACCAAAGCGCTCACCCTGGTGGGTCCATGCAGTGGGCTGCGGTCAGGACCCAGTGCTCGTTGATGAGGGAGCCTCCACAGTAATGTCGTGTCCCGTAGCTCAGGCTGACTATCCAGGGCCAGCTACCGGGCGCCGCCTCATCCCCTCCCACGATCCGGGGGCGAAAGGCACCCCCCTGACCAGTGCACTCTGCAACCAAAAAAAAAAGACTCTTTAAAACTTAGTTAATGGCGTCCTTGGTTACTTCCTACATTCTTTCCAAAGTAGCGTGAGGCTTTGCTCTGGTCTATAAGGGTCGAGAAGGATCTGAATCTGGACCTGTGAGCATAATGTGAGGCAGCAACAAATAACTACCTCCTCCTTTTATGGCTAGAAAACATGATGCAAACAAGTCACAGAGCTTTAAATGTATCCACCGCCAGGGGATTTATCATGTGTTCGATAAAAACAGGATGTGAGTCGGAGAAAAAAACATCCATCTCGTGCCAGCGCAGTGTCAGGGGGATATCTCCAATGGGACAAAACGGATTAGCTGGAACTCGGAATCAGAAAATAAGGCTGCACGAAAAAACAAAACAAAAAGAACTTTCTGACAGAGGATTAACGATATATATGATTCAGTTCACAGTGGAACTTTAGAATTTATGACACTGAAAAATGTTTGCATTTGCTTTACTTGATGAATCCTGAAGGAGACAGGGATGTTGTTGTTCTCAGAGGATATGAAACACGCACACTGTCCTCAAGCAGATGGTCAGTTTTGCAACAGGTGCTGTTCCCTTGGCGACCACTAGATGGCTTATGAGCCCTTGTACTGCCTTAAAATGATGTTCTGTAAGATTTTTTGTTTTCTTTTATTAACCTCTTAGCCCCCACCTGAACCGAGCACATTCTCTCCAATTTGGCTTTACCCAAATCTAAAAGGTTCTTGAAAAAAGTGTCAAAATAGCAACAAAGATGAGACGAAAACGAGGATGAAAATGCAACAAAAAAAGTAATGAAGTCAAAAAAAAAGTGGGAAAAAGATCAGTTTGTCTCAGTTTTGAAGGTCTTTCAAATGAGGCCTATAGGCTGTAAGCTTTTACACCTGGGTAAAGCTGAACTGGAGAAAATGCACTAGGTTTAGATCATACACGTAGCTACAAAATGAGGTCTGTGAGATTGCAAAGTGAGGAGAGAGTGAGAGTGACATTTGAAAGTAATTAAGTTGCTTCCCTCCCGTCCTGATTCCAAACTGTTGAGAGTCCCATAGACACACACGTTTATATGAACCTCCTGCTGAAATAACAACAGATTAAAGGCCAAAAGCTGTTTTACACACATCCATCCATTCATTCATTCTTGGTTCGGGTCACGGAGGCGGCAGACGCCCAGACTTCCCTCCTCCAGTCGTTCTGGGGGGAGTCTGAGGCGACACCAGGCCAGCCCAGAGACATACATGTAGTCCCACCACTGAGTTCAAGGTCTTCTGCGAGGCCTCCTCCCAGTAGGACATGCCTGGACCACCTCCCGAGGCATCCGAAACAGATGTCCGAGCCACCCCAGCTGCTCCTCTCGACATGAAAGAGCAGCGACTCCACACCGAGCTCCTCCCTGGGTGACTGATTTCTGATTCGATTTACCGATCGATCTATGTTCCCACCCTCGCCTATGGTCATGAGATTTTGTGTAATGACCAAAAGGACAAGATTGCGGATACAAGTGGCCGAAATGAGTTTCCTTCGCAGGGTGGCTGTGCGCACCCTTCCAGATCGGGTGAGGAGCTCAGTTAGTTAGGTAGTTCTGATTCTGATACCTCCTGGTCGGTGCTCCAGGTATGTCTTATTGGGACAAGGCCTCGTGGAAGACCCAGGACACGCTGGTGGGACTATGTCTCCGAGCTGGCCTGGTGTCGCCTCGGGGTCCCCCCAGAACAGCTGGAGGAGGTGTGCGTGGATCGGGAAGTCTCAGCATCTCTGCTGAGACTGCTGCCCCCATGAGCCGGCCCCGGAAAAAGAGGATGGATGGATGGATGGATGGGTGGGTGGATGGATGGATGGATGGATGGATGGATGGATGGATGGATGGATGGATGGATGGATGGATGGGTGGATGGATGGATGGATGGATGGATGGATGGATGGGTGGATGGATGGATGGATGGATGGGTGGGTGGATGGATGGATGGATGGATGGATGGGTGGGTGGGTGGGTGGATGGGTGGATGGATGGATGGATGGATGGATGGATGGATGGGTGGGTGGGTGGGTGGATGGATGGATGGATGGATGGGTGGATGGATCTCCAAGGGTCCACCCTGTGAAGGAAGTGCTTTTCGTCCACCTACATCCGTGATCTTGTCCTTTCAGTCATTACCCAAATCGAGATCTTTGCCCCTCGACTCAGCTCCTTCTTCACCCCAACAGCACAATACAGCGACTGCTTTTTAGACACCCAGCATTTCATTTTTATTCAATACATTTACAAAGGATGTAAACATATTAGGAAAAATCAACAGAGAAAAGAAAAAGAGAAAGAAAAAGAGAAAAATACTAAATACCCCACACCTAATCCGTTACACCTTGTGTATAAAACATTTTTACAAAGCTTTTTTTTTTTTTTACAAAGCTATAGAGTGAGCGTAGTTTCTTACCTTGACCTTGACAGCCTGAAAGAAAACCACAAAACAATGTTATATCATATACTTTACAACAATCAATCACTGTCATGTTGATGCACATCAAAATATTGTTTGAGAAGCGATTCATTTGCATCTGTTAGTGTTCAGTCTGGCATGTTGGAGTCACATTGTGCATCTTCAGTCTCTCTCAAAGCATCGTCTGGCCGATTACATCAATACTAAAATAAATCAAACGCTCTCACAGTAGTTCCTCTGTCCTCGAGTAAGAACCTGTTATCTGTCACCTTAGGGTTAGATTTAGAGTTCTTCAATTATGCATATCCAAATCCCAATTCCATCTACTTGGGAAAACATTTCCATCACTCTGTCTTTCTTCTTCTCGAGAAATGTTCAAAGTTGTTGCACTCTGACTTGAATAGACAGCAAATAGAGAACAATGTATGTGAATAAAGAAGCTCTCTTACCATGAAAAGATGAAACGGTCAGAGCAAACACCAGAACAAGCCGATAGTGCTCCATTTCTGACATGACTGCGCATAATGTTGTCCAGCTGTTTAAGTTTCGAAACTCTTGTCCTCAACTCCACCCATTTACTACATTGTTGCTTCACCCCCGAGAGATTTCTCTGGCATTATGCACAAAGCTGGAATCCAATTTGGGCTGCAGTTTGAGGTCTGCTCCTGTAACGTAAAGGAATTGTCTAAAATACACGCCCTTTTTGGGACAAGAACTCTTCGGCTGTAAAATGTTTTTGTCACTTAAAAACATTGACATAGGAAGAGAGGGTTTTTAGGGTCTGACTGTTTCCAATTAAATGATCATGATTTTCTTTCATTGAAGCGCTTCACACAAGGGATCATTCTCAACGGGGGTGAAAAAAGCGGAACACTGAGGCACTGAAAAAGGTAGAAAGCCTTTATTTTGCATGTCCAGCTGGATGTATATATATAAAAAAAGACAAAGTGTTCATTGTGCATCATGTAGAACACCAACAATGAAATATGTGGCTGTATTTCTATGGAAATCCCCAAAATTCAGTTTAAGAACATCTGTATCTGCTCCATGCCAGGATTTAACTATTTCCATATGGGCTGTTTTGCACAGTGTCCCCATGTGATTTCTTCCTGGACAATCAATTCTTCCTGTCCCGTATCTTTCACATTCTTAGCAGGGCCCAAAACAAATGAAGAGACGGCTCAGGAGTTGGTAAAGGACAATGAGTTACTGATGGACAGTGTGTTACAAACATCATGTTCGCTGTGAACCCTGCCCCAGAGGAAACTCCATAATGACAATATAAAATGTAAACAGCTAGGCTAGTGCATGTCTATGGTAGTGTGGCATAATCAGTTTTATGCATTTTAATCCAATAAAACTTAATGTATTTTAAAATAACTAATGAACAGCAGATGGCGCCAGCGCGTAAAAAGTATAAAAGCCCACCCTGGTTCACACGCACTTCCTCTGTCTTCCTCCCTGGCGTCCTCCGGCCTGGTTGGGCTGGCCCAGAGGCTGTGCGCAATGTTCTACGGGTGCAGGTAGCTATGGTTCGTTCGTCCTCTTTTCAGTATGGGTTTGGCCGCTAACGCAGGTTGTATTTTAGCGTCGCGGGTGGCTGTTGGTTTAAGGCGCACCACTCCATGGCGTCCGCATGGCTCTCCCGACGTGTTTGGTCCGGGGTCTGCTGGGGCCCTCGCGTAACCGGGAGGCTATCGAAGCACCGCACCGGCCGGGTGGAGTTCGATGTGGGCGTGCGACGGTAGGCTTGCCTTGCCTAGTGGTTAGCCTTTTGTAGGAGAACTGTTCCGCAGCTAACTTTCTTTGTATTTACGTTTAGGTGGACCCAATGCTGCTGTCTTGCTTTGCCTTGTTCTTGTCGTCCGGTTGTGGTTTGTTTGTACTACTGAAAGCTACTGTGACCAAACGAAAATACTGTGAACCGACAGACTTAAAGTGAAACTGTTCAACTGAATGTAACATTGTGAAATGTCTAGCGTGAACGAAAAGTATGAAGCGAACAGAATGATAAAGTACAACATAGAAAAATAAACTAAACTGTGAAAAAGGAACATGCTGCCTCTGTCCTTATGGGTCGAACCTGTGTGCCTTAAGGCACATTTTTTCCAGTTTTACTGGATGGCGTTGTCTGGCAATTTCATTTAAACATACCTATACCACTCGTCATGCCACATTTGGCGATCGTTGGCAGGACATTTGGTTCAGAGGCTAATGTTCCTTCAGTAAAGACCAGTGTTAACAAGATAACAGCTAAAGGACAGCTCTTTGTAGATATCTTTGTGTTGGCTACTAAAAACGTGTTGCGTTCCAGCCCTGTTGATGCATGTTTATGTGTGTACTTTTGCATGTTTTATTTACTATTTGTGTGCCTTTTGAGTTGCTGTACATTTAATTGTATTGACAACAACTGGAATCATAATATTGTTCTGTGTGGTTGCACTGAAGATTTCTCTAAAGATACTCTAGAGCTGCTGTTTTTTGTTTTGGACATTGTGGTTCATTTTGTGAGAACCCTGTTAATTTGAGAAAGTACTTCTGTGGCAGTAACGTGTACTTTTATTTGTGCAGAAGCAAGACAGCAGCTATAGCAACATGGGACGCTAGTGGGGACAGACACAGCATTTTGGCCTTGTGTTACGTTGTACCTGGCATCTCTGGGGCTCATACCCCTTGTAGCGGTGGGTAGGCGTGAGATGAGTGTGCCTCTACTACCGATAGCCCCAAGGGCAGCCGTTACTGATACGTGGGAAGCCGTGTACAGCCCGTGTGGAGGCCAAGTTTTTTAAAAGTTCCTTTCCCTCAGCTCGTGGCCGTCAAGGCCCCTCACAACGTCGACCGGTGGGTCAGGTGGGGTAGAGTGGGTGGTGTTTTATTGTTGCGACGTCCGGTGACCTGTTGCCGTGGCCCGCGTTATGTTGGGACACTGGTCCCATGGTGTCCTTGGTTTTAAATTCGGGAAGCGTAAGCCTCATAGCCCTTTCCGTTGCCTGAATGTTTGTGTAGTGCTACAGTAAGAATGTTCATCGTCGGGACGCCGATGCAGTTTGGGGGGGTAGATGTGGCATAATCAGTTTTATGCATTTTAATCCAATAAAACTTAATGTATTTTAAAATAACTAATGAACAGCAGATGGCGCCAGCGCGTAAAAAGTATAAAAGCCCACCCTGGTTCACACGCACTTCCTCTGTCTTCCTCCCTGGCGTCCTCCGGCCTGGTTGGGCTGGCCCAGAGGCTGTGCGCAATGTTCTACGGGTGCAGGTAGCTATGGTTCGTTCGTCCTCTTTTCAGTATTGGTTTGGCCGCTAACGCAGGTTGTATTTTAGCGTCGCGGGTGGCTGTTGGTTTAAGGCGCACCACTCCATGGCGTCCGCATGGCTCTCCCGACGTGTTTGGTCCGGGGTCTGCTGGGCCCCTCGCGTAACCGGGAGGCTATCGAAGCACCGCACCGGCCGGGTGGAGTTCGATGTGGGCGTGCGACGGTAGGCTTGCCTTGCCTCGTGGTTAGCCTTTTGTAGGAGAACTGTTCCGCAGCTAACTTTCTTTGTATTTACGTTTAGGTGGACCCAATGCTGCTGTCTTGCTTTGCCTTGTTCTTGTCGTCCGGTTGTGGTTTGTTTGTACTACTGAAAGCTACTGTGACCAAACGAAAATACTGTGAACCGACAGACTTAAAGTGAAACTGTTCAACTGAATGTAACATTGTGAAATGTCTAGCGTGAACGAAAAGTATGAAGCGAACAGAATGATAAAGTACAACATAGAAAAATAAACTAAACTGTGAAAAAGGAACATGCTGCCTCTGTCCTTATGGGTCGAACCTGTGTGCCTTAAGGCACATTTTTTCCAGTTTTACTGGATGGCGTTGTCTGGCAATTTCATTTAAACATACCTATACCACTCGTCATGCCACAGTAGCTAGTAGCCCGCATTAAAAACCTCTTCAAAGCCATGGGGTCGTCCTCTAAACGTTGCCATATCTGATTTGTAGAAAGCTAGTTTGTGAATTCATGTAGTAATGCGGCCGCAGGTAAACAAACTACTGTAGATCCGGTAATCGAGCAGATCACTCCGCCACTGCGTAGCTTACAACCAATGCAGGCTACTAGTTACCATAGACATGCGCTAGCCTAGCATTAGCTTAACTCTTCAAATATAAGGACTGCATGGATAAAAACAATATATAGCTCCAGAAATCAACAACACTATGGATAACTAAGAATTGAAGTCCTATGTCAAAAATCCTGCAATATCCCTTTAAGGATATTTTATCTTGAAGCTAAAGGCTAGTGTTAAATAATGACAATATAAGATGTAAACAACTCAATAACATTACAACACTATATAACACTACCAACTAATTATTTTTTGCGCAGGCTCGTTCAAAACCTTGCACTAGTTTTAATTCTTATTTTGTGTTAACTGTTTGCCTTAAGACAAAAAACAAAACAAGACACTGTTTTGAACACGCAGTTTAAAGGGATATTTCAGGATTTCTGACATAGGGCCTCATTTCTTAGTTATCCAGAGAACTGTTTATTTCTTGAGATATATACATTTTTTTTTATTCCTGCTGTCATTTTATTTTAAGAGTTTAGTGGTGCTAGGCTAGTGCATGTCTATAGTAACTAGTAGCCTGCATTAAAAACCTCTTCAAAATCATGGGGTCGTCCTCCAAATGTTGCCATATCTGATTTGTAGAAAGCTAGTTTGTGAATTCCACGTGTAGTATTACTGTAGATCCGGTAATCTAGCAGATCACTCCACCGCTGCGTAGCTACAACCAGGAAGCTGATGCTGCTCAAATATAAGTTATTTTAAATGCAAAATGGTTATATTTCAAAAATTATTCAGTCGACACAGACATTTATATGGGTAGTCTGGTGTTATAAGTGATTTGCCTCAGGTGCACTGCGCTTGGGTCAGACTGTTTTTAATGCAGGCTACTAGTTACCATAGACATGCACTAGCCTAGCACGCTTTAATAGCATCACATCTGACTTTCTGCTCCATAAACCCTGATTTAACTTTAGATCATTTATTTATTTGTTTATTGGGCTCTAACCTAATACCTGATGAAGTATTTTTACAATAGCCACACCACAGAAGGCAACCACCTGATGGACATGTGCCTTTGTATCTGCTGCATGTCCAAAAACGCTGGGATCCTTATCCTCATCAGTAGTTTTTTTACCTAGAGTTGTTGACACTGCAGCAGTAGTAGTAGTAGTAGTAGTAGTAGTAGCTGTAGTTGTATCATCAGTAACAGGAGCAGATGTGGGGCAGGAAAAGTTCTTGTCCGTATCTTCCCCCGGTGAGGTGAAGTTGACAAATCCCAGCTGGTTTCCCGGGGCGACGAGGCTCTCGATCCAGTCCTGGTAGCGAGACACTTCGCTGTAGACGCCCGGTGCTTTGGGACGCGCGCAGCCGAAACCGAGGCTCCCCACACCGGCCTGCACCCAGACCGAGCCCTGCTTGACCACCAGCGGCCCACCGGAGTCGCCCTGGGAGGGGGGGGCGACATATTCGATCATATACAGGCAGGTTTTATACTTTTGAGGAGTAACAACAGTGACTTTCTCCTTGACCCGCCTTACTGTACACCTGACTGTACGAACTGAAGCCTCACCTGGCAGGAGTCTTTGCCCCCCTCGCTGAGTCCTGCGCAGATTGTGTTGGGGGAGATGGAAAACTGGAGGGAGCACTTGCATTCATTGGTCCCCACAATCGGGAGGCTCACCTCCAGAAGAGAAGAGGGAGGGACTCCATCTAAAACACAAAAGGATGTGGGTTTGGATTAGTGTCCAGAGTGTCCGGATAGTGCTGATGAAACAAAACTGGTGTCCTCTCGCAGAATGTGAAGAGGTGAAAGAATCAGCTCTGGCAGACAAACGGTTATAAAACCATAAATATAATAATTAGAGATAGATTAAAACCTACTCAGCCCCGTTCATAGAGAATTGCTGCGTCCGAAACGAGCGGATTGGTAAGAGCCCTTTTGCAAACCGAATGTGCGTCAGCGTCCGCCATGACAAGATGCTTCCGAATTGGGCAGTCAGTTAGGAAGGAGTTAGGAAAAGGAGCCTCGATGCTAACTATCATAGCCACTAGCATAGGGACCTCTGACGCTAACTAACCGGTGATTAGGAGCTATGTGCCATCCCACAAGCCACTGCACCAAACTCCCCCACCCCCCTCGCCCCCACCCTCGAGTGATTCATGCGCAACCACTGTTGATTGACAGGTGCACATTTAATAATAAAAATAATAATCAAGCCAAACAAGCCAAACTTTATAAAAGTGACAAAATCCATGTTGTCGTCCCCACAGCTCAGCCACATGTCAGTGTTAAAGAGTAAACTCAGTAACGGATTAAATGCTTTTGTTTTCATGTAGTAGAAACCTAAGCCACATGGATCATTTGCATAATGTAGCTTTGTGAAACAGCTGTTGAAATAAAATAACACTAAAGGGAAACATATGGATCATTTGGATTTATTTTTTGTTTGGACATTATGTTGTTGTTTGACACTATACAGTAGGGGGCGACATGCACTTTTGTTTGACCTGCACTCCACCAATAACTTTAAAGAAGAAGAAAAACAGCTGTTGGTGATGTCACTTCCCTTTCCCCTGTTTAAGGACGGACGGATTTTTCAAAATGCTGCTGAAGCTCTAGTTCACTCACTGCAAAGAGGTCTAACAGTCGACCCCATGAAAGGTTAAGGAGTTAGTTGCTAGTGTTAGTGCTTAGAGGCTATAATCTGATGGTTTCAGAAGCAGGCGCAGCCAATATCTTGAGTCCTGTGTGAACCTTAATGGCCGCTCAGACTCCTCCTACACAGCCTGTTCCTTAAAAGGGCAAAAAGGTGGGAAGCCCTTCACTCGTGGGGCGGGCGGAGCCTCCACAGAGCTCCCGAGCGTGATTGACAGGCTCAGGACTGGTTGTTTAACTTTATTATATACAATAGATCCTAAAATGTAGGAAGCATTTAAAATATACCAAAAAATAAAAACATCCCATAATAAATTATGCTTAAATGGGTTTATTGATCCCAGCAGAGAGTTTATGGGTATTGTAAAAACATTATGTGGTTAGTAACAGCCTCTGTGCATCGATCATGAAAGTTAATATTAAACCCTGTTCTCTGAGTACTCACTCTCGCTTGTGACCCCCCAGCCTGTGACCCAGGTGTCCACCCCGCTGTGCACCGCGCTCCCCCTCGCGGCCAAGCACACGGGCTGGATGTACGGCCCGAAGCTGACCGGGCTCTCCAGCTCCAGCAGACACATGTCGTAGTTGGAGCTGACGCTGTCGTAACGGGGGTGGAGATGCACCGTGCGGACCTTGCGCTCCACTTGGTTCGGGTTCGGGTCCGAGGTGTTGTGACGCCCCAAAGAGGCAAAGTAGGGGATCCCCTCAGACCTCAGGAGAAAACAGTGTGGGGTTATTGTTATATACCGGCCAGAGTGAATGTGGACGCTGTGTTTGCTCACCAGTAGTCCATGCAGTGCGCGGCGGTCAGGACCCACTGGTTGTTGATGAGGGAGCCTCCGCAGACCAGCTCCCCAGTGTCCAGTCTGAGACTGACCATCCAGGGCCAGCTGCCCGGAGACGCCCCCGCCCCGCCCACGATCCGGGGGCTCAGGGGGGCTCTTCCACAGTCTGACACACACAGGAGTATTCACACATCACTCTGCCATGCTCCTTAAACCTCTTAACCCCCAGCTTTACCCAAATCTATAGGCCAGAGTAATGCTTCATTTGAAAGCTCAGACCCAGAAAACTAATATAAAAAGAGATCTTTTTCATTGTGTTGTTGCTGCGTTGTGGTCACTTTTTGGATATTTCTTGTCATTTCCTTTTGTTGCATTTTTGTCACTTTTTCATCACATTTTCGTCACTTTTTGTCACATTTTTGGAAATATTTTGTCACTTTTTCATCACATTTTCGTCACTTTTTATCACATTTTTATCACATTTTATCACATTTTTATCACATTTTTGTCACATTTTTGGACATTTTTTGTCACTTTTTTGTCACTTTTTTGTCACTTTTTATCACATTTTTATCACATTTTATCACATTTTTATCACATTTTTGTCACTCTTTCACTACATTATTGTCACTTTTTTATCACTTTTTTTATCACCTTTTTATCACATTTTTATCACATTTTTATCACTTTTTTATCACATTTTTATCACTTTTTCGTCATGTTTTTGTCACTTTTTCCCTACATTTTTGTCACTTTTTAAATCACTTTTTCACTACATTTGTCACTTTTCTGTTATTCCTCGGTTTCTTTTGTTTTTGCTTTTTTTTGCTCTTTTGTTGCATTTTCATCATTGTTTCATCTCATTTTTGTTTGCTATCTTGACACTTTTAGATTGGGGTAAAGCCAAACAGGAGAAAACGTGCTGGTTTCAGGCGACTACATAATCTGCAAACCCCCCCGAGCCTAGAGCAGAACACGCCCACTGAAGAATGTGTCTGCACTTACCCAGCGTCTGTGAATGACAACCTGTGCAGAAAAGAAAAACTGGTTAGTCCACATTTTGACCAGAAAGTTGTTCTTCTTGAAAGCACAAAAACAGCTTTAGTGACAGGAAAAAGATAAATGTTTACTTTTTTTTTTTTAGGGATATTTATTCACCTTTCCCCATATTATTGATTTCAGTGAATTTTGATGACACTAGTATTACATTTTAAAGACATGCCTCAGTATTTCACAATAAACACTAGAATATAGAGCAGAAAAATATGCATCTTAAAGGCCAATATCTTTACATTTTACAGTTGGTTAGTTTTGCAGTGTAGGTGATTAAAGCTTCAGTCTGGGAAAGTACAAAACACAGTCTTTTTACAGTTTCTTTCAAGAAGAATCGTAACTTATGGCAACAGCAGCCAGTTTTTTTAAACAATTGAAATCCTCATCTAAAACAGGAGCAGAGTGTTTAGACTTAGCTTTTCTAAAATAACCTACAGGCCAAAGAATCCTCTAAGAAATGGCATAAATGGAAGTTATCAAACATAGCCGAGGCCCAAGTTAAAATACGAAGCTAAAACGTTCTTACCCGCCGATGCAAAGATGGCTGTCAGTATTATCCTGATAACTGCACGTTGCTTTTCCATGTTTGCGTCCTTCTTTGTCGCTGACCTCGGCACCTCTGGAACACTTCCTCACCTCCTGTTTTCAGTCAACTTCTATTTTGTAACCTCGTCTTCCAAAGAGGCATCTCGTCAAACATGTTCCCCCGTCAAACATGTTCCCCCGTCCCGTGTGGAGCTCCACTTGTAAAAACACTGCTCAGTTCAGTATGTTTGGTGACAGGCAAGTGTTGGAGTCTGGTTGAATAAATATGTGTGCACTTTCCGTAAAATTCCATTCACATTCAAGACAGAAAGAAAATACATGGAAATGATTCTACCCCATTATAACCTCCTTTACTATATTAGTGTAAGACAAAGCTGCCCTGAGGTCTCACACCTAAATAAAGTTGTGTTTGCTTTAATCCTGAACTGAATAAAGCTTCCTCACTAACTATTAAATACAGCCGAATAATAGCTGAAGTTGGTCATTATAATATCAACGGTAAACCTCTAATACAGGGGGTGGCCAACTAGTCAGAGACCAAGAGCCGAAATTTTCAACCTTGATCCTGTGAAGAGCCACAAAGGCACCGACCATTAGCGAGATCCCGGGGCGGTAGTTTATTGTGATTAAATAGAATGTGACCGTTTTATTTAATCACAGTAAACTAGAACTTTATGCCTGGCCTTTTTCTTTTTTTTGTTCAATAATTGTGTTAGATTGAATGGTTTTACTCCTCACCAAGATTGAAATACATGTATATTAACTGAAATTTTGTGCTTTCTGCTCTGACTGAGACAGAATGAGATTTTTTTTATTTTTTATGCTGTGTTTGTATGTGGGGCCCTGCCCACTGAGCCCCCTTCTCTGATCCGCCCCTGGCCTGTGCGCTCAGTGCCTGCAGCTTCGTCCTGACTTGACTGTGCAGAGAACGCACTCTAGGCTGCACAAAGTTCATGAACTTTAACCAGGAGCCTCTGGACGTCTGAGATTCTGTTAAGTTGCATCTGTTACAGTTTGTCACATGTGAAAGAAAAGTCATGACTTTGCGTATTTCCACGTTACGATGTTGCGCTTCGCATCATATGCTTCAAAAGAGCTCCGCTTTTTTCCATTTCCTAATTTTGATCTTTTTCTGTTAATATGAGTCCAAATTACATCAAATAAAGAGTAGCTGATCAGAAACCTGAAAAGCATAGAAGCCAATCCCAGTGCCACGATCTGCCTGACAATTGTTCAACCTACATCCCGCTTTGAGTGAGGCCGCACGGGCTCCTTTTACACGCCGCCTCGAAAAGGAGGGAGATACAGACTCTCATTCATGTGTAGAGATGGAAACAGGGTCTGTAAGACGATGGTTGGTCAAAGACTGTTACAGTTTATGGGAAAATTTACCAATTATTTTGCAAAGAGCCGCATTGTATTAAACATCTCCAATCATGCAAAGAGCCGCACTCCGATTGGCCAAGAGCCACAGCCGCGTGTTGGCCACCCCTGCTCTAATAGAATTCAGTTGATTTCAACATTTTTGCCAGATATCAATAGGCGAAAGCACCAGCAGAGGGCAGCAGAGGGCAGCACATGCTCCTTTGTACAGACTGCACCTTCTGTATGTTTCATGTATGGCATGTTAACCAGTAAATATGTGCCTTTTTTCATACATAATGACATTTAATACTAAATTTGGGGCGACACTGGCTCAGATTTGAGAGCGAGTTGTCCCGACACCAAGAGGTTCTTGGTTTAAATCCTGGCTCCTGGATACAGACTGTCGTGGTGCCCATAGGCAGGACACTTCAGTCATCATCTGTGTGAATGCAGTGTGTGAGTGAGTGGTTGGTGGTGGTCGGAGGGTCTGATGACATCTACACCTGGGGAACAGTGGGGCGTGAAGTGAATGAATAATGAATAATGTTTCTTTGAGAAACACGAGACACAGGCTTGTTTTTTTTTTGGCCGTCTAATGATGTTTCCTCATCAATAACTGGACCCGTTCTGAGCAGTTCTGCACTCACACTGCATATATTACGGCACCATAGATTTGTTAGCATTCTGTGTTGGCTTGTATATTGTTTTTATAATTTGTATGTCTCTCTGCTGCCGATGAAGGCTGCTCTAAGCTAGTTGTTCTCAACTTGGGGGGCGCCTGGGATTGCAGGGGGGCCCAGAGCTTTGCCTGGTCCGAGAGTCAGGTCATAAATGCATCCTTCCCGATCCACACACACCTCCTCCAGCTGTTCTGGGGGGACCCCGAGGCGACACCAGGCCAGCTCGGAGACATAGTCCCACCACCGTGTCCTGGGTCTTCCACGAGGCCTTGTCCCACTAGGACATGCCTGGAACACCTCCCGCGGGAGGCGACCAGGAGGCATCATAAATGACATTATAAAATCATCAAATATGAGTAAGGGCTACAGGTGCATTAAACACTACAATTTCAGTTTATTTGTTTGAAATAAATACTCAGTAGCAATTATTTTCATGCTTTGATATATTTGTGGGGCCACAGTTTTGGACTGGAGGGGCGTGGCCTGACTACAGCGTGCACAGGGCGGGGGGGCTTCAAGGAAAACAGGTTGGGAACCACTGCTCTAAGCCAGTGGTTCTCAACTGGGATCGCGTACAGACCCACAATCCCCCTGGGATGACCAGCCACAACTCAAACACGACGTAGACTTGTAAAATAGATGTAAAATACTGCATTAGATAAACCAAAAAAGCTTAGAGGAACAGGTTTTTCCATACGGAGATGTGTTCTTAGCTGAGCTTAGACGAGTTGATGTGTACCTGTCTGGTCTTTGTGCCCGTGGAAGAGCGTGGTAGCTTCCAACTTCACCCCCGTTTGGAGCCATACATTGGGAGAGGCCAAATGCTAACAACATCCTTGGTCATTTTGAGTGACTGAGGGCACACACAAAGACCAGACAGGTACGCATCAACTCGTCTAAGCTCGGGTAAGAACATATCTCAGTATGGAAAAACGGTGGCCTTTTCCTTTAAAAAATTATAACCAAGAGAACTCGATAACAGTCATTTGAACAGACTCTGATTCTGTACCTTTTCTGAGCATAAATAATAAAATATATGGCACCCATTGTGAGCAACTGGTCCAAGCAAAAAAAGTGACCCATAAAAGAGCAGTCTTTTAGCATAACATATCCATGCCGAAGTGCCCAAAAGCAAAAAGACGACGCTTTAATGTTACATTTATGAGTTTTTAATTGCAAATTCTGCAGAGATTCCCTTCGGTTTTGTGAATTTCGTTTGCCAGATGTCGCTTCTCCAAACTTCAGCCAAAAAAAAAAAAAGAAAAGTGTCCATGTCTTCCTCTCCCACATTCGTTTTATCACAAAGCAACACGGCCCAAGTCCCAACACATTCACGTGGCTAAACACAGTCCCGACCATAGACCGTATACCCAACCCGGCCTCTCCCCCCCGCCGCCCCGGTCTTGCAGCTCTAATCCAGCCTCAATGACGGCGGTAAATGATGGATAAAACTGCTTTCAATTAAACGCATTGATATTCCGCTCGCATGTCGCTCCGAGTGCAGACGGACCCGCCACAATGAAGCAAAACAAGGGAGGTGCGGCCGGGCTAAACACCGCATTGTTTCCCCCGCCGCAGTCCTATTAAAATGTGTGCCATGTTCGGCGGATGATTACGATCTGCGCCGACACCAAATTGGCCGCCCTCCGCAATCGTAAAAATAGAGGAGGTTTTTTTCTCTTATCGGGGAGGGGACGACAGACGCTCGTGTTAAGAGTGGGGGGGGAGGGATCGGTTCATAATTTCAATCCATTTTGTTGTCAAAGTGTAGGCGTTTGAGGAGAGAATGTTTTTCAGGTTGTAATTGGTGGAGCTCAATTAGTTCCAACCATTTAAAGTGTCTTTTTTTGTCAATAGTTTTAAGTGTTGACAGAAGTGAAGTGTTTGACAGGGACCTTGTACATGAATATTGCTGGAAAAATACCATTTACTTCAAGGTGATGATGCCAGGGTTCATCGGGCTCACGTTTGTGAAAGAGTGGTTCAGGGAGCATGAGATGTTCACACATGGATTGACCATCACAGAGTCCAGATCTTAATCCCATTGAGAATCTTTGGGATGTGGGATGGTGAAGGCTTTAGAAAGGTTTAATTGGACATAAATCATTTCAACCTGGATAGACTCAAACAGATAAAAGCAGCGATTAGAACGATTTATTGACATATTATGTATATTTCTTGGCGTTCAGACCCCGGCAGTTGACATTTACATATAAATGAATGTTGGATGGTTAGAGTTAGAGATGTCTTCCCTGGAGCCTGGACACTTGTGGTGGTGCGGGAGACCTGTGAAGGAGGCAGCAGTCATGATTTGTCTTTGTTCCTCTGTTCTGGTATGTTTTGTCTTTGGTCTTGTCCTGTGTTTTATTTTGTTTGTTTTATTCTTTGTCAGCCCCGGTCTGTTTTAGTTTTGTCTCTGGATTTTGTTATTTTGGTTTTCATCGTTCATTAAATATCGCCAGTTTTGTTGCAGTCCTGCATTTTGGGTGTTTGCTTTCTTCACACCACCTCCAACCATGACAGCAGCAGGGAGAGCCGGAAGACGTGGAGGTGGGTCGCAGCACAGCAGGGAAGTGAACCATCCATCCATCCATCCATCCATCCATCCTCTGCTCGATCTTCTTCCCCAAGTCTAAAAGATTCGTTAAGAAAAGTGTCCATATAGCAACAAAAACGAAGATGAAAACGCACAAAAAAGTCACGGAAAAAAGTGCCAGAAACGGATAAAAAAATGACAAAGAAGCAACAAAAGATCAACAAAAACGTCCCAGAAAAGCAACAATAATACAACAAACAAGTGACTAAAGAGCGACAAAAAGGTGACAAAACCACGACCACAAAGCAACGGGAAAAAAATATTGAAAAAATCAATAAAAACGCGGCGACAACGCTATAAAAAGTCAGTTAGAATCAGTTTTGTCAGTCATGCATTGCACTATTGCTCTCAAGAATCTTTTAGATCGGAAGAGTGTGGTCGCTTCCAACTTCACCCCCGTTTGGAGCCATAGGAATACACTGGGAGAGGCCAAACGCTAACAACATCTTTGGTCGTTTTTGCATGACTGAGCGCACGTACAAAGACCAGACAGGTACACATCAACTCGTCTAAGCTCAGGTAAGAACATATCTCAAACTAAAGACAAAACTAAAGACCGTCCTATCAAAAATTAGAGCATGTGACCTTTTCCTTTTGGTCGGGCAGTGTGTAAGTCATTTCAAGCTTAATTGTTTTGCAAAATAGGCCTTTCTTGTGTAAAGACTGTTCCCAATTCCTCCCCTGAGTGAAACTGACTGTGGGGAAAGTTCTCAAGAAGAAACTGCCGTCTCCTTTACGAAAAAACACACTATCCTTTGTAGAGTGCCTTTTGAAGCTGGAAAGTTTCAAATTTTAATCTCAGTGTGAACACCTTTTCATTAAAACCTTTGCAAACGCAGCAAACCTCACATTTTTCAAAAGTGCTTGCACGACTCACTTCCTCCGTCTGTCTCGCGAGTTATGCGTAAGATTCGGTCGAAGCGCATTCCTCACATTGTTGTGGAGAAACAAAGCTGAACCTTGGGCAGTAGTTTTTCCAACAGCGACTCTGCAAACGGAGGTGACTCATTCCCGTCATTATCAGCCGTCTGAACGGGTTCCAGGAAAGGCCATCTCTGATGCGGTCATTTTGGTGGAACTCTTTAGCGGAGAGTTTGCGGCTAAAAATACCCCCAGTAATATCCTGGCTCATTTTAGGATTTGAGGCGCTGACGGAGGAGACGTGAGGGGCCAATCGAAAACCAAGGGAAGGGTTATGTCTTCAAAACAGGTGAGTCATACACAGATTAGTCTCCAACTGAAAGAGAAGGAGCTGCAAAATGTTCTCATCTTTTATGTTAGCAACAACTTTTAAGAGGCCAGGAGATTTATTTTGCAATGCACTGCCCAGACTAGAGCTGGGTACCGTGACAGTCTTTTAGATACTCGTGCGTTAAAGGTGCATTATGCGACTTTTTATTTTGGGAAAAGTTGATATTTGTGCGTTCCTAGTGACCCAGTGGCTTATGAGTGGTCAGCATGGAGCCTTTACTTTAACAGGATCAATTGTTTTGCAGGTTTTCTGATGAGAGGGTCAGTCAACAATGAAAAAATGGTACATACCGCCTTTGCGATGCCCAATCCCGTCAGACCTTGGAAGCTAAGCAGGAAGGACCTGGTCGGTACTTGGATGGGCGACCGTTTAGTAACACCAGGAAGCCTAGTGAATGTAGTGAGTGAGTATGGGCGGCACGGTAGCACAGCGGTTAGTGCTTGTGCTTCACAGCTAGAAGGTCCGGGTTCGATTCCCACCAAGGACGGGGCCTTTCTGTGTGGAGTTTGCATGTTCTCCCCGTGTCTGCGTAGGTTTCCTCCAGGTACTCCGGTTTCCCCTACCACTAAAAACATGTACAATAGGCCAGTATGTTTGAGAGTGCGCATGGGGGACGACGGATGAAAATTAGCCTAAGGCTACAATCCGGTGTGGCTTGTTCATTAACTTGCATTGTCCCTACCAAATAAACCATAAATAAATAAATAAATAAGTGGTTGGTGGTGGTCGGAGGGGCCGATGGAGCAGACTGGTTGCCTCGCTTCCGCCAGTCTACCCCAGGGCAGCTGTGGCTACAATAGTAGCTTACCACCACCGGGTATGGAGTGAACGAATAATGCAATGTAAAGCGTCTTTGAGTGCCCAGAAAAGCGCTATATAAAACCAATGCATTTTTTTTATTATTATTATTATTAAAACCCCAATGTGATGGAAAGTAATGGTGCCAGGCTGACCACACTACAAGGTCAAATACGCACAAATATCAACTTTTTTTTCCACATAAAAAGTTGCTTAAGGCAGTACTAAGTAACTTGTTTACCTTAATAAATCCTTTCCGTTGTCCTTCTGGGGGTGATACAAGTCTTAAAGGGATGATTGGGGGGTCTTTCATCTCCCCCTAGTGTCTCTGGCCAGAAAATCACAATTGCAGCTTTCCTGCCTACGGGTCGGAGGCACCAATACACACTAATTGAATCACGAAGAAGAAGCTAACAGGCTAACGAGCAAAGCTAGCTGTGGGCTAGCGCCACTTAAACAGTATTTACAGCCAAGTTTGAGTGAAAAAGAAATGATCTCCATTGTGTGATTGGATGTAAAATATCCCTCTGTCCCTCTGTCTTTTCTGTCAGCGTAGTATTTACTCTCACGGACGATTTAAGAGTAAAAAAAACGAAACATGCTACGACACCTGCAGTGGCGCTTATGGCCTCAAGGGGCATGAGTTTCTTAGTTCTGCTTTAATGCACCTTTTAACAATACTTTGATTACAATACCGAAACTTGAACAATACTCTTTTCTGCACTTAAATATCTGTCGACTAGAACCAGAAAATAGAATAATAATGTTCATTTATTCCAAACCGATCCACACCATCCTTGAACAACCTTGAAGTATTTTTCGAAGTGCTTTTATGGGTTAAACTTAACGTTGATCATAAATAATGTGGTCCCACTTTGAATTGGAGCCACCACCGGAGTCCCTTTTCCATTAGGCTCCCGGACCATCCATCTTATCGCCGTTTCATCCACAAAGCTCTGTGATAAAGAGCTCGCCCCTGTGTGGAGCGTGTCCCGAGTTTAACCCGGCTCCTGTTTTGACTTTGCAAACATTTAAACAGTCTCTCCCGTTTGAAATGAGGCCATGCAGACGGAGCAAAAAGTCCTCATTCATGAGATTATTAGAAAGGGAAGTTGAACAAATTCGCTTCTCCCTTTCAGGCGCTGAAGTTTTATCGACTTGAAAAAATTATAAAAAAACTCAACTTTACACAATGGCACATTCATGACGTTCAAAAGCAATACATTCAGTGGTGTGGGTCAGTTTTGGATCAAATTACGTCGGAATTTCTCTGTTTCCATTCACCATTGATCGAGAACAATTGTTAATGTTGATTCACACACATTTAAAGGGAAGGTTTAGGCAATATTGATTTTTTACAGGTTTGAAACCAGGTTGCAATGTTCTCTCATCAAAAACAGACCTGGGGTTGTATTTTCAGATGTAAGTGCATCTTTGAGTGTTCTTTGGATCTTCGCTGGTGGCTATTCTTAGCAGTGCAGCTCCTCCTGAGGTCCTACATATCGAGGACAGGCTTTCCTCTACTCTCGAAGGGCCTGGGATCGATTCCCACCTGGACGGGGCCTGTCTGTGTGGAGTTTGCATGTGTCTACCTCTGTCTGTAAATGAATGGTGGGGTCACTTTATTGGTTAGTCCTTCCTTCCTTCCTTCCTTCCTTCCTTCCTTCCTTCCTTCCTTCCTTCCTTCCTTCCTTCCTTCCTTCCTTCCTTCCTTCCTTCCTTCCTTCCTTCCTTCCTTCCTTCCTTCCTTACTTCCTTACTTACTTACTTACTTCCCATTCCGCCTTCCTTCCTCCCCATCCCACCTTTCTTTCTTCCTTCCCATCCCGCCTTTCTTCCTTCCTTCCCATTCCCCTTCCTTCCTTCCTTCCTTCCTTCCTTCCTTCCTTCCTTCCTTCCTTCCTTCCTTCCTTCCTTCCTTCCTTCCTTCCTTCCTTTCCATCCCGCCTGACCCTCTTGCCTTCCTTCCTTCTCTTGCTAAGATTAATCCAAAGTTGAAACACTCGTCATAGCTTCACCGCAGCCAGTAGGGGCTGATGGTCTCTTTATATTTCTCTCTCTTTATTGAAACACCAAATGCCAGAGTGAACACTTCACAGGCTGAACTTTGATGCACAGACTGAACGAGTCTGAAAAAGAAACAATTGTGTCTCTCACAAATATAAAATGGACTGTGACACGTTTGGCATGATTGTCTTTTCAGAATGCCATTTTAATTGTTTGTCCATTCCTTTTGTTTTATTTATTTTTCATGGACCATGGTTACAGAGTAAAGTAAAATTGAATTGAACAAACACCTGCACAAAGCATGATATTCCCTTTTTAAGTCTGTTCCAAAGCAAAACATGGGCCTCCATCTAAAAACATGAGTCCATTTGCTCTGTCTTTAAACCTTTAAACTGAATTGTTTCCCATCCACTGCCATTTGTCCCATTTCAAAGCTCGTTTTAAAACCGTCAGTGTGCGTTCTACACACTGATTCACCCTTTACCACAATAATGAACCATCAACATGAGCCATACTCACCGAAACAGTCTTCCTTTCTTACCCATAAGCGCTTATATTTATTCCTTCAAGGTTTCCGAACCAGCGTGTTTCCTCCGCCGTGTCTGAGCTGTGAGCGGCGTCGGTGGCCTCTGTCTGTGAAGGATATTAACTCAGCTCGTCTCCGCGTGAAACAAAAACCCTCTGACTCATCCCGTTGTTCCAAACAGTCCGTCGCACAATCACCTTCGGCGGCTCCATGGGACGAACGCCGTGATGCCCATTAATGTAACGCCACAGAGCAGAGAGGTGAGACGGAGAGAGGCGATGTGGAATCGAATCATGCAGGAATGGGTGGAAGTAATTACTGTTAACGACGGGGTGTCATGATGTTTTACAGTTGTACAATTTTACAGCACTTTCCCTGCACTTTTCCACAGAAATAAGCACCGCTAGTATGTGGCATTCGCCGTCTATAGCCTGATATTCTCTATTCTCTGATATTCTGGGGGGCCTCAGAGAACTTCAGGGGGCCCTCCAAACATAATTTACAGTGGGAGGAAAAAGGGAGTGCAATTTTCTGCCACAATTTGTCAAAAAATGTGGTCTGATCGTTATTAAACTCACAAGAATGATTAAACAGTGTCTGCTTGAACTAACGCCACCCATTCATGTGATTTTAATAAAGATCAGACCATGTTTTATGACAAATTTAGGCAGAAATGTAAGAAATTCCACACGGTGTACACACTTTTTCCTCCCACTGTATATGAAAATGAATGGGTTTAAGACAGGGTGTCAAACATGTGAGATGATTTAATCCAGCCCCTGCCCTGTAGAGCATAAATTCCAGAGCATGTAAATAAAAAAAGTCAGTCTCTAGCCCATTCCTGTGCGGAGTTATGATTTTTTAAAGAATAACCAGAATGCTCATTCCAGCCACTAGGGGGCATTAAAGAAAAAAAAGAAAAAAGTTCCGCACGTGTCCAGCAGAGGGCACAGACATAATAAGAGATATGAACAACACATTATATAGCCACGTGGTGAATGGACAGTCTGCCCCAGGGCGGGTGTGGCTTCAATCACAGTTTACCACCAGCGAGTGTGGAGTGAATGAATAATGACTATGTAGTTACTTTGAGGAACTTGTGACCCAGGCTTGTAAAGTGCAATACAAGTGTAAGCCGTTGTTATTAATGAAACTACAGTCAAGTTGGGGCTTTGACCAAATCACAGCTTACTGTTTTTCATTTATCGAAAAAAAAAAAAAATCAATTATATGCGGCCCACGACCCAAAATGGGTTTGACACCCCTGGTTTAAAATGACCTTTATGTATTTGTTTAATTATAGTAAGTATTCAGCCTGTGCAATTTATGATGAAAACCATTACATTTTTCAAGTGGTTCGAGGCACTTTTTTTCCCAGCCTTGTGGAGATGGAAAAACATTAAAATTTAGCTGCGTTTCAATCAGTGTTAACTTCGTAGACCAAAATATTTCGTCATATTTTTTGCTCACTTAATGAGAAAAAAAAGCTAAATTAAATGTTGTTTATGAGACTAAAATCATCCAAACTCCCAATGACCGTTTGAATCATTTTAATTCACTGCTTTGCTCATGTGGGAGAACAAAGACGAAGCAGAGGACTTTGATTAAATATGATTATGCTAAATATTTGAAATGCAAAGTTGACTGAATTGATTCTAGATTTAGTCGACTCAATTGACATGCAAATTTAGGCGACTAAATGTCAAAATGAACACTGGTTTTCAGCATATCAGCCAAAATGTCAGAATGGATTAAAAATAAAGAAAAAGAATATCCATATACATGTAAAGCCATTTTGCTCAATAAGTTTAAAGCAGAACTATGTAACTTGTAATACCCCCAGAGGGACTACGAAAAGGATTTATTAAGGTAAACAAGTGTTAATGGGATGACTGGGGGGTCTGTCATCTCCCCCTCGTGTCTCTGTCCAGAAAACCACACTTGCAACTTTCCTGCCTCCAGGTCTGAAGCGCAATACACACTAATGGAATCACAAAGAAGAAGCTAACAGGCAAACAGAGCTAGCTCTGGGCTAACACCACTTTAAAATAACCCAACATGCCACGACACCTGCAGCGGCGCTTATGGCCTCTAGGGGCATGAGTTACATAGTTCTGCTTTAAAATAATATACAAGCATTAATCTGAGTAACCTTTGCTGCCTCTTTGCCAGGACTCCCTTGAAAAAGAGGGTTTTAAATCTCAATGGGACTTTGAACGAAGGTTGAAAAAAGATAATTACAAAAATTAATCAAATGTGATTGAGCTTGAGTGAGAAAACAAAATCATTTTTCAGGGAAATATATTAGGCCCTCTTTCAATTTACTTTACTTAATAACATTGTCAGGAGTGTTGGGTTTTATCTTTTGATTCCTGTTCAGTCGAGCATGGTTTGAATTAATAAACTACGTCCTTCTTGGAAAAAATACATAAACTTGTAATGTGACCTGAATTAAACCCTCAAACTTTTAAAGAAAATGCACAGAAAACATTGACTCTGATGTCCCAAACCCCCCTATTATCGCAGCTAGCGGCTCTCCTTTGTTCAAACAATGTATTTCCCAGCATGCCGAGCGACTCTGCGCACGTTCCCCTCACGCTGATTGCCTTTGATAGCCACTGATCTAAGGTCTTAGCCCAAACACCGGGGCATTTCCTCTCCCTCTGCCGCCTGTCAACGCCGTTAGCTCGCGGCTAATTTGCAATGCGAGCCGCGGGGTTTTTGTCGGACCGAAGGTGTCAGCAGATCCGTGGCCTCCGTCCCGAATGGATAAGTGCGGAAGAGGCGCGAGAGTCAAGGGGAAGGTTGAGGGTAATTAATTCGTCAGAACGTGCATTGCGATGCTGACAAGAGGCAAAACGAGGGATGCATAGAGCAGTGAGTTTAAATCGGGTGTGAAGAAAGATTATAATCTCATCTGTCGTCTGGGGTGAGGGAAGCAGAAGAAGCACTGAAGCAACATATGTTCAAGTGTTTGATGAAAACGACAAGCACAAGTGATGGACTTACTCCTTTTGTTTTGGGGATTCCAACTTACCTAAACCTCTCAAGTCCTTGTCCTCCCTCACCCCGTGTCAGAAGTGGCAGCCATTACCAACATCCCAGACACTTCCTCCATTTGCATCAGGAGAAACTGAAGTTCTAGGTCATTCAAGATGCATAATGTGTCCTTTTAAAGAGACTATACAGAGTTTAAAAATGTTAAAACTAAGTATTTTCCTCCCCCTACATGTTCCAGCCATGTCCAAATGTGTAGGATGAGCACAGACCTGTTCACCACCACTGCCTCTAAAATCCTGCACTGTAAGGTGTTAATTCGGGTCTGAAGTGCCGTTGTAACGTCGAGATGCACTTCTTTGTCAAGCTGCACTGACAGTATCAACGCGCATGTGCACATGTCTTTGTCTTTGAGTTATTAACAGCTGGTAAACTTTGTCTTGCATAATACTACGTAGCTAAAGAGCTGTCGACTCTTTCCTCAGCAAATTTTATGACATTTAAACGGTCATGCTTTCTGATTATTGAAATTAAAACTTGCACTTTTTTTGTTTTTAAAGCCAATATCTTCAACAGACAGATTTTTAAAGGCAAATTGTTTTAGCAGCTACGTCATTACATGTAGAATTACATGTAGAATAGACTGCGTAATTCGACAGTCAAATTTATGAAGTCATGCTATTTGCTGAAAAAGCGGAACTCGATGGCTGAATGTAAAATGACTCGATAGTTCTGCACATGCGCAGGAACGAGAAGTAGTGCAACTCGACAAGCCGTCTGTTTCGATCGTACACCGTCATGCACGACCTTAATATAGAAGCTGCAGTTACATGTATGACCTGAGGTGGCAGTAGTGAGCATAAAATAACTAACTTGCATCAACATAATGATATCGTTAAAGTCATGTTGACAATGACACTTCTGCCTGTGCCTATTGTGGTGCAATCTGTCTATACAGCCTGTTAAAATTCATCCCCATTTCCATTAGTTACTTCATTAATGAAACCGACTAAAACTTTACTAAAGCCTTATTGAGTTCTTTGCCATGTTTTGTGAGGTTTGGTGGAATTTTTTAAATACTGCTAAGACTCCGCAATGGTCCTTAAAAGGAATAGTTCGTTTTTCCACACTGAGATATGTTCTTACCTGAGCTAAGACGAGTTGATGCGTACCTGTCTGGTCTTTGTGCGTGCCCTCAGTCACGCAAAAAGACCAATTATGTTGTTAGCATTTGGCCTCTTTCAGTGTATTCCTATAGCTCCAAACAAGGGTGAAGTTGGAAGCTACCATGCTCTCCCAGATGCCACGCACAAAGACCAAACAGGTACGTCATAACTCTTAACCTCTTACCCCCGCTTTAACCAAGCTTTACTCAAATCTAAATGCTTAAAAGAGGAGCATAAAAGTAGCGACGAAAACAAGATGAAAACAGAACAGAAATGTGTCGGAAAAGTGATAAAAAAAGTGACAAAAACGTGACGAAAACACGACAACAATGCAACAAAAAAAGCAATGAAAAAAAAAAACACAACGAAAAATTGACAAAAGAGTGATGAAAACAGGACAACAAAGCAATAAAAAAAGCAACACAAAAGCCGAAAAAACATAACAAAAAAGTGACAAAAAAGTGACAAAAACACGCCAAAAAAGTTATGAAAAAAAGCAACAAAAAATGTGGCAACAACATAACAATAAGTTACAATCACTTTTGTAGGCCTTAGCTTTCAAATGAGACGTTCAAATGAAGCCCTCGGTTAAGATGGGGGGCCAGGCTGGTCAGAGTCCTGGCCGATTTTCTGTCCCTGTCCGCCCCTGCCCGCAGCACAGAGGAGGCGGCACAAGAGGTGCTACAGGAAACTATGACGGGACAAGTGAGGAGGTATCCGGGCGAGACTCAAAGCTAAGCCACACATGCCTTCTATTGTTCTGGCTAATGGGCGTTCACTGGAGAATAAAACAGATAAACCGCTAAGCTCCTCCCAGAAGTTGATGAAAGATTGTTATAGTGCGGAGGGAGCTGCGCAGGAGGAAGAGGAAGGAGGAGCTGATCAGTGCAGGACACCACGCTCTGAAACAGGGACAAACCCAGTCTGGGTCTATAGTTTGTGAGAAGTTTGAGCGTGGCCAACTCTTTGCCAAAATGAAATGCAAAAGCTGGCAACATGAAAGCATGAACGCGCCTGTGCGGCCGCGTGTCCGTCCTCACATGGCGAACTCTCGACTGTTCTGACTCAGCGTTTTCAAGGTTGATTCTCCCGGTTTAATCTCCGCTTTGTTGTTCTCCTTCACTGACTTTGGAAAGCGGCAGACATAAAGCACATCGCCCTTGCACAGCCGGTGTTGTAAACCAATTTGCTCCCCGCGACTGGCTGGTGCGCCCGATATGATGTTTATGCCCCACATGTTAATCCATTACTCCATCAGCTCGGGGCGTGTCATTGGCCCGAACGCCGCGGTGGCGAGGAGCACGGAGCCCTCGTGACGAACGTGGGGAATGTGTTTAAAGGAGCGAGCAGGAGTGAGGTTAGGAAGATTAACACATTTCTGATCCGATAGGAAGAAATAATGAGGATATAATATGTGTTCAATCACAAATGCGTTCAATATTGTGGGAAGTGGAAGGGAAATCTAAAAGCTTCTTGGAAAAAAATGTGTCAAAATAGCGGCAAAAACGAGGATGAAAATACAACGACAAAAGAGTGACAAAAAAGTGCCGGAAAAGCAACAATAATACAATAAAAAGTGAAAATGTGATGCAAACATGACCAAAAATGCAGCGACAACACAACAAAAAAGGTCACGATCGTTTCAGTAGGTCTTAGCTTTCAAGTGGGCATTACTCTGGTCTATACATGCCTTTCAGTCATTTGACTTTTGTGGTTATGGCGTTATCATGACCGAAAGGACGAGATCGCGAATACAAGCGGCCGAAATGAGTTTCCTTCGCAGGGTGGCTGGGCTCACCCTCCGAAATCAGGTGAGGAGCTCAGTTACCCAAGAGGAGCTCGGAGTAGAGTCGCTGCTCCTTCACGTCGAAAGGAGCAGCTGAGGTGGCTCGGGCATCTGTTTCGGATGCCTCCTGGTCGCCTCCCACGGGAGGTGTTCCAGGCATGTCCTAGTGGGACAAGGCCTCGTGGAAGACCCAGGACACGGTGGTGGGACTATGTCTCCGAGCTGGCCTGGTGTCGCCTCGGAGTCCCCCCAGAACAGCAGGAGGAGGTGTGTCTGGATCGGGAAGTCTGGGCATCCCTGCTGAGACTGCTGCCCCCGCGACCCGGCCCCGGATAAAGTGGAAGAAAATGGATGGATGGATGGATGGATGGATGGATGGATGGTTATGACGGCCATTTTGAATACCAAAGTAGCATTGTACTACAACATGTAACTATATCTCAGGATATAAAAGAAAGACAACTGATTGACAGCGGCATTTTTATGTACTCGTAATCATCATTCAAGAAGAAAACAGTTAAAACACGGCCCCAGAGATGCACGTTTATTTGTGAAGAAACCAGTGAGTTAGTGTTCAAGATGCTAGCATGCTACTGGTTAGCATTTAGCTTCAACAGCTCAGCTCCGACCTCTCCAAGAGAAAGCCTTGAACCACAAACATCTAGCCTTGGATACAACATGCTGTTACTGTAGTATTTCATCAGTGTTCATAGATCATCATGTGTATATCATGTTGAAGCCATTGACAGTTGCTAACCGGTAGCATGCTAACGTCTTGAGCAACTTAAACACTGACTAAGACTGAGACTCTGTTGACATGAAAAACTGTAAAAACACACACACATCAGTTGTCTTTCATGTTCGTCCTGAGTAGAAATATTGTTATATGTTATAGTACTGCATAATTCTACTTCGGTATTCAAAATGGCCACCGGAACTATGTATGATGTCATTGGAAACACATGTATAGCCTGTAAGTTCCAGTCAGGAAGCTTTTAGATTTGGGTAAAGATGAACAGGACAAGGTTAAATGGGAGAGAATGAATCCCACACAGACACAGGGAGAACATCAAACCTGTCGCCTTCCTGCTGCGAGTCAAGAAGGTCAACCACTCGCCCCAAACACGCAGTACGAAACTCCACGGACAAGTTTGAATTCGCAAACATTTTTCCCATCGCCTTTTGCAGACGCCCCGGTGAAGAGTACGCGCGAGCCACGGAGGCGGAAAAATGAAGCCGGACATTTTGAGGGAGAAATGCTGTGGCACCGCTGTGAGACAGATGGAGTTCGTCAGGAAAGTGCCAAAGCAAAACCCAGCCGCCAAAATCCCTCCACGTGTAAACAACAGCATAAATCCATTCAGTTCGCCCCGAGCTCGGCCCATCTCGCTCGGCGGTGACGGCGCGGCGTCCAGATGTCAACTCCGCATTTCAGAGGCTTCTGTTTACTGAGGGACGACGGTGTCAGAGCGATTACACGATGGAAGTCATTTACAGCGGATAGCGGAGCTGAAATCTGCAGAAGTGGGTCATGTTTTATTGCAGAACGGTTAGTCCATTATTTCAGTCGGCTTTATTGTCAACTCTGCCTCGTGCAAATTGCGCATTAATCTAAACCGCGTCACTCTAAGCCCCTGAGTGCAATAAAACAAGACAAAAAATATGTGTACACAATGGGGAGCAGCAGTTGGAGAGAGAATGGATGAATCCGTTATTCAGCTGACTAAACCTATCCCGGATTGAGATTTCGTCTTCTCCTTCATTGCGACAAAAAGAGATGATTTTCAAAGAGATGCATGATCCTTTCCCTGGAGCAAAACAGGAAAAAGTGCAACCTCTGCTGGTGTTATGCACTATACATTATAGATGGTAGTTCAAGAAACACTCATGTTAAGGCGAATAAAGTAGGTGTTAAAGCTGCTTGCTAATAGTTAACTGAGAAATATCTCTACTGGATTCCTGTTGAGTCTAGAATGAAATTTAAAATCCTGCTTCTCACATTTAAAGCCATAAAGGGTATGGCCCCGATCTAACTCCAAGACCCTATTTTTCCATATTGGCCAACCAGAGCACTCCACTCTCAAAACTCAGGGCTACTAATGATTTCCCGAGTCTCCAAAATCACAGTAGGAGGTAGAGCCTTTAGCTACAAGCACCATTTTTATGGAATAAACTCCCAGCTCGTGTTATGGAAGCAGACACAGTCTCAACATTTAAGACTAGGCTCAAAACTTACCTCATCAGATTAGCTTATAGGTAAATCTCTAACCCACAGCCTGAAGTAAAGCTGCCTTAGGAGGAATACTGCTCTAGGAAGTACGGTACACTGAGAGCTATCCTCTAGCTCTTCTTACTGCAGACTTTGTCTTATTATGATACATCCATCCATTTAATTCTGCTTTATCCAGGGCCGGGTTGTGGAGGCAGCAGTTTGAGCAGAGATGCCCAGACTTCCCGATCCACCCACACCTCCTCCAGCTCCTCCAACACCAGGCCAGCTCAGAGTCCCACCACCATATCCTGGGTCTTCCACGAGGCCTCCTCCCCATAGGCCACCTCAGCTGGCTCCTTTCAGCGTGAAGGAGCAGCGACTCTACTCCCAGCTCCTCCCGGGTAACTGAGCTCCTCACCCGATCTTGAAGGGTGCGCCCTGTGAAGGAAACTCATTTCAGTCGCCTGTGTCCGCGGTCTTTTCCTTTCGGTCATTACCCAAATCTCATGACCATAGGGGAGGGTGGGAACAATAATTATTTGGTCTTCAGCCCTGTCCACGGAGGAATGGAGGAACCTGCCTACAGGGACTTGACAACAAGAACTGAAGCTTCAACAAGGACTGGACGTTCTTTTGCAGTCTAGGCCCATCTGCAGAGGGACACCCTGGGTCCATGTATAGCCTGTCCGTCCATGGGAGTGGATCTTTTCCTCTGTGGTTCTCCCCGAGGTTTCTTTTTTCTTCCTGGGTTTTGAGTTTTTCCTCGCCGTGTTGGAGAGTCTAAGGACAGGGGACATTATGTTTGCCTGGATCGTTCATTTGCCTGAACTTTACATCGTCTTGTTTATCCTTTTGTTTCATTGCTTGATTGAACTGATTGATAGAAAAGCCTAAATAAACCACACTATAGGACCTTTATATGCTCTGAAGAAAATTCAAGCGAACCATTCCTCTTTCCCCCATAGTTTCTACTTTATTTCTTTACTGGACCCATTGTAGCCGCAAAGTGCCAATACAAAACTCAACGGGGAACTCAGCCAGTCTATTTTTAGCCATGGCCTCGGTGAGAGGACGTTGGCATGGTCATAAACATCCGCTGCCCACTGCACCTAATGCTGAGAGGGGATTTCAACGCACAAGTTCACAGATTAAAAAGAAAATAAATTACTTCTGGCGGGTATGGACGGCTAAAAGCGCTATATCATGGTTCAGAAGAGCTTTTAAATCGTTAGACGTCAGATATTTTTTATGTGGGCTATGTTTACTATAAATGCTCCAGACAGTTTGGCATGGGCATGTCAGATTATGCAATGTCTTAAATATAAAATATAAAGCATGCATTTTTTTATACTTGGGAAAATGTTATGCTTATTTATGCTAAGACGATGCAATACAAGGCAAAATCCCCTTCTCTCAATGTTTCTGTAATCCTGCATATTTAGCCCGTCTCCCTGGGCTCAAAATGCCCGTTATACATCACGCAGAGCAATGAAGCTCAACAAGTCCAGGCACCTTTACCAAACTTGAGCATAAACCATCAGTTACATCTCATTGGATTGCATCAGACATAAGCTACATTTATTAACGACATCCACAGAGCAGCAAAAACACTGAACAAAGTTTAATTTGAGATATGAAAAGGCTTTTCTGTGTCGAGTTTGCATGTTCTCCCTGTGTCTGCGCAGGTTTCCTCTGGGTACTCCAGTTTCCCTTACAACTAATCACAATCATATGATCAACGTAGTACAGGCAGCAATTACACTTGTGTGTTTTTAGAACACATGCAGATGAAACATGGACCGTCTTTTATGAAATCGCTTGACCCAAATAACCTTCCATTCCAAAAGGGATTCCGTATTGATTTTGTTCTGTTTAGCTTTTTTTTGTTTCCTGTTGGACTAATACTGTATATGTAAAAGCCCTGTTTTATTATTATTATTATTTTTATTGTATTATTATTATTATGTTCTTTCTTTACTTTACCTATGCATCATGAAATCGCCTCCACTTCTGATGGGAATTAACAAATGTACAACTCAATGTCACACACCTCCCCAAAGGCGCAGGAGAACTGAGGCTCATTTGAAAGCTTCAAAGAGTTCAAGTCTCACTTTCTCTTCCAAAGTTGTGTCTGAAAATGGATCTTAACCACTTAACCCCCACCTGAACATTTTCTCCAGTTTGGCTTCACCCAAATCTAAAAGCTTCTTGAAAAAAAGTGTCAAAACAGTGTTTTTGTCACTGCATTTTCATCCTCATCCATCAACAGACATGAGGGCTCCTTTACCCTGGTGCACACATGGGACTCTCTTCTCCGTTAACCACCACACAGCGAGAGGTGTGGCCACACTGACAGGGTTATTGCTTATGTGAGTGTGGCCACGCCTGAGAAGAACATCCCATCGCATCATGCACGGTAGTCGAACCGCGTAAGGTATTTGAAGCAAAAGCTTTTGTGTCATACCTAGTGTCTTTTAATAAGAACCAGGGGTGTCCAAACATTTTTCACTGAGGGCCACATACAGAAAAATATACAAACAACTGGGCCACACTCAGTAGAGGTCAGATAACGTAATCTCTATTGTATTAAAGTTAGCGAATTCAATTAAATGTTAACTATGCTCTAAATAAAACAAAAAAAAACAGCCTTCATTACAGCTCTCTATTGATATATTTTCATTTCTTTGACACATATATATATATTTAATAAAAGCAAAAAAGAAAAAGAAAAGAAAAAGTAAATTATATTTTTAGAATTTGCAGCGAGCCAATTAAAAGTGAGCCGTGGGCCGTAGTTTGGACACCCCATATGACAAAAATGTGTCAAAAAATGTAACAAAAACGCAGCAACAAAAAAGTCACAATCAGTTATTTTAGGTCTTAGCTTACAAATGAGGCGTTGAAGCTTTTTTTTAGATTTGGTTAAGCTGAAAAATGGGTTAAAGTGTGGGGTAAGAGGTTAAAATAATGTTCGTCTCCTCATTTTCGGATTCGTTTTGAGCTGTTGCCTGTCGTGTTAGTAAATGGTCAGCTCCTCTCACTCCTCTCACAGCACACGGAGCCGCTCCTCCATTTGTAACATGGCCTGACTTTAGAGACTCTGCACAGACCCGACTTTAATGCCCAGAGACGAGGATCTCAACATACAGGTTAAACAAGTTCAACATTCGGCGCAGTGTCACTGATAAAATGACAGAAGCACAAGTCCCGAAATCAAAGTGAAACTCTTGTCTGCCATTATAGGAACAAGTTTGCATGCGCCTCCATTTTCTGGGAATGAAACTCAGCAGGTACCGCTCTAATTCCCAGAAACTTGTTTTGACGTTACAAAGTTTCCCTCTCAATTTTTTTTTTATACAAATGTTCAGAGACTTCCCACCGAGTTGCAGAGCGAATCGTCGGCTCCCGTCATATCACAGGAAACAAAAATAAACCCGAGCCAACGCCGGTGCGCAGACAACCGCTGAACAAGTCTGGCACGGATTTTGTGGATTTACATACACAAGGTAAAATTGTGGGAAGTGGGTTGCTTGATTGGACGTTCTCCACGTTGCAGTGAAAATGCTACTTTGGTTTATCGCCTCCTAATGAAACGCCAAGCTCAATGTTGCATAATGAGTGTGGATGGGAGCTGGCGGAAGAGATGCGCCCCAGATAAATCCAATGATCTTGTAATGAGTTGGGGAGAAGCCACGGAGGCGGACATCAGGTGCAGACTGGCACGTATAGGGAACAAAGCAGGAAGGAGCTGGAGACTATGGGCTGGATACTGTTGCTCCGGGAGGAAGAGCTTCATTGATGATGCATCGAGAAGGTTTACATAACAATATAACCACAGACCTATTGTTAACTACTCAAGGACTCGTGTAAACTAATGAGAAACTTCTATGTAAGACCCATGTTCAACCAAAGTATTGAGAATTTATGAAGAATTTTGCCCAATAAAGTCAGTATTTTTTACTATTTTACTAATGGGTGTAAAATAAATGCTGGATGTATCTCTCCTGTGTGGAAATCCAAAGTGTTTGGAGGCTCCGCGGGAGTGGAGGGAGCTGCGCAGGAGGAAGAGGAAGGAGTTAGTGCAGCTGATCAGTGCAGGACACCATGCTCTGAAACAGGGACAAACCCAGGAGGCGCTGCACCGTTTCAGAGGAGCACTGAAGGTTTTCCGGTTTTCCCCTATACTTCCAATAACATGATGGCTAGCACGCTCAGTCTGATCTACACAATTCCTTGTACAATTGTATAATAACAAATAGGCCTAAAGCATTTACTTCTTTTCGATACATTTTCATGTTCGCATTTCAAAAGGTATCGATGGACTTCTCCGTGGCTCCAAAATTACCTCTCTATCAGTTTTTGCTTTTTTTTCTTCCCCAAGAAAGAGTTTTTCAAAATGCCTGCCTTTCACCTTTTCAAGCTCACTTTTTAGGGAGCAGCTTTCTTCAAGCAAACTTAGCTGATAGAACAATTGCAAGATGGCCAATACATTTGCCATAGCAACAGTTGGAATGTTGTAAAAAAATATATAAAAATGGCATCTTGTCGAACTCTTTCACCTGTCACTACTTTAACAAACACTGAATTTTAGATGTATACGTTTGTTAAGTGTGACGTCACGACTTCCAGGTCCGAGCAGACCGGCAAATATAAATTAATTTAATACAATAAATATTTCTGAAACTCAACAGAGAGTTACTCAACAGACTTATTTATCAGACTCATGAGCCAAAAATGCCGCACCTACTGCTAAAAAAGTATTATTTACTAAAGTTCCGGGGTTAGCGTAGCTGCTGTGCTGTTAGCATTTATCGCCACAAACCCGGAGATAGCGATTTTGGTAAATATGACTTTTATAGCAGTAGGTTCAGCATTTTTTCCTGATACAAAAGTATGTTCAGTAACTTTCTAACTGAAGAGTTTTTTTGTAGTTTCTCACACATCTGTGGACCCAGAAGTACAGCTGTGACGTCACCACACCAAGTATTTTCTACCAAATAAAGATACAGAGATGTGGAGAGGTGGTTCAAAAGCCCCTAAATACAATGCTATCCATAATGATAACTTCATGCTACAAGCTAATGGCTAAGGTGGACAATCTGCTCTGTAAAAACAGAGAATGACTTGACTTGATTGGTGTGGGCTGTATATGCTTATTGTGTAAGCTATATATGCTATTTGCTTAACTAATAAAAAATAAGGATTTCCACAACTTCCTTCACCCTCGCTATGACACGTTGTTGTCTGTATCTAATGTTTTATTATTGATCTGTGATTATAAAATCCAACGAGCATACAGTTTAATATTGAAGAGGATCACGATCAAAATATTCATATGTGTTGAGCTTGCTTTATGGTTAACATCACTGTAAATACTTGCCAAATAAGGATGAGATGAAGGGTAGGAGAGAGTGCATTCATATGAAAAAACCTCGAGAAGTCATTGGTTGAAGGCAAACAGGCAGAAAGTCTTCCTGGTTGAGTTTTGAAGCTAAAAACAATGCCATTAATTACAGTAGGCTACATCCTTAGCAAATATTTCTGAACGCTGAATATTTTATGAACACATACCTGCTTTAAAACAGTGGAAGAAAGTTAAGTTTGAGAAAGACAGATGCTATTTTTGTGTTTTGCGAAATTGGTGTAACTTTGTGACAGCCGAGACAGTTTTATCGCCAAGATCCCGCAACAATCTGTCAAGAAACTTCAGAATAATCATATCCAACTTAACATTTTAGCATCAATCACGGGCTGTGCTTTCTCTGGCTCGCGGAACACTCCTCATTTGATAGTCTTGCTCGTAATTTTACCCCCTCCTTTAACCAGAGTTCGTGAGTCACCCGAACTTTCGCCTGCGCTCCTTTCAGAACTTAACGCTCGACTTGATTCAGGAGATCCGAAAATAACCACATACCGTTTGAACCCACCTTTGCTTTATCATTGTTTCCAACTGTGAGCGCCAGTGCGTGACGGAGAACAAAGTTTATCGGGAGTAAAATGAAAGACTTCGGCGACATCACAAAGGCTCCCCTGTGGTTAATTTGCTCGTCTCGCTTTTTGAGCCAATGAGCGACAAAAAAAAGCTTCGGGAAAAAAAAAAAAAAAAAGACTTTATTGAGAATGATTAATTATCAGAATGAAAGGAGGAGGATTCTGTCACCGCGACGTTTGTGAGGCGCTCTTGTGAGGCAGATCAGACTCCTGCTGAGAAACAGAGCCGAAAGAAAGAAGGAGAGAGAGAAGCCTTAATCACAAGTCAAGGCTGAAGATTCTCCACGGCGAACGCAAATGCAATCACACCGGGGAAACAAAAATAACCTCCCACTAAACCTGTTTCCGTCTATTTTGGGAAACGAGGTATTACATTTAAAGTACGATGTTTAACAGCGATGTCGAACGCCACAAAATGAATGGTACGAGTTTTGGCTTCCCTGGGACAGTGCAGTAGTGGGGTATGACTGTTGTTTTGTCCGTTTGTCAAAACCCCGTCCGCTTTGAGTTTTATTTTTACAAAAATAGCAATTAGGAACATTATAATTATATAGCTATAGGAATTATAACAAAATATAACACTGCAAAATGGTTTTGAATGTGCAAATTCACCGTGTGGGCCTGGCTGACGTCCTGGAGAGAGGACAAAGTCATTAGTGCCCTTTTAAAGCAGTACTGAGTAACTTGTTTACCTGAATAAATCCTTTCCGTAGTTCCTCTGGGGGTAATACAAGTGTTAATCTCCCCCTGGTGTCTCTGGCCAGAAAACCACAATTGCAACTTCACTGCCATCAGGTCAGAGTCACCAATACACACTAATGGAATCATGAAGAAGAAGCTAACAGGCCAACGGGCAAAGCTAGCTGCGGGCATTTAAACAGTATATACAGCCAAGTCTGAGTGAAAAAAAATATCTACACTGTGTAATTGGATGTACAATATCCCTCTCATTTTGTCTTTTCTGTCAGTGTAGTATTTACTCTCATGGACAATTAATGAGTAAAAAACCTCAATATGCTACGACACCTGCAGTGGCGCTTATGGCCTCTAGGGGCATAATTTACTTGGTACTGCTTTAAAGGGGCCAGGGACACCGGGCCCAGGTGCTCCTGATTATCAGGCCCACCCACTTAACTCTCCGACCCATGGATTCGACGAAGAGCGAATCCATTTACGGTCAAAAACCGTTCCACTGTGCAGTGGTGAAGGGCCGAAGTGGAACATAATGACCTCAATTCAGGCTAACCACTAAGCCACTGTCAGACTGGGATTTCGGAATACTTCTAGTCTATTTCCCAACTTTTTTCAATGGTAAATGGTCCCATTCTCTGGCCCACTGTTTAGGAACCGCTGATTTAATTTATGTATGTATGACCACAGAATAGCCTGTGAATAGCCCAACTCGTTTTAGACTGTGCACATTCAAAGAACCAGAGTTACTGTAAGTAACTGCATGCATGAGAACCGTGTGGACTAAGCTAATCTTTGAGGCAAATAGGCCCGTAGCAACGTGTTGATTAATCAGTGAAACAACACCGTAGTTTGACTGAGATGTGGGGCCTTTGCAGCTGCAGGGGCCCTACGCACCTTGCATAGTTTGCCTATAGGAAAAAACAGCTCTGCTAGCCATCACTAATGTTGTAGTTTGTCATGTGTCAAACATCCAGTTGCCCTGACTGTAATTATCAGTATTATCAGTATATGCTTGATGGACAATAACATAAAAAGAAGAAAGTATTTGGGACTGTCTTAACCTGTATCACGTGACTGTGGAGACTGTGAAGATTGTGTCATGTTGTTCCTTCCGGCCTTATTGTCAAACATTATGTTCACACTGAACTGTTTTGATTCTCAGGAACCGCAGAACATTTCTTATCATCCCCGAAAGTTGTTCCGCCGCTTGTACTTTGTTTCCTTTTTAACATCAATCAACGCCAGCCGCTGTGGGGACTACGCAGTCAGTGTAAACAGCGTAGTTTGGAGGAGCCGTTCCTGCTCAGCGGCACGGACTGAATGAACAAAGAGGCTGTCGATACGTATTGACCGGAGCCATTCACAAGACGCACCTCGATGCCTTCCATTAAAGGAGCCTATAGTGAAACGCAAAGGGACACCAGCCGGCTTTGTACTGCTTTGACCAACCGCAGATGTAAAAGATGCACTATTTGTCTTCATATCGGTTGGTTTTGTCCTAAATAAAAAGCCACAGAGCCAAAACTGTAGGATTATTACTTTGTGGTTTAAATGCATGGCTTTATTTTGTTGATATATTGGCCACTACAATTTTTCAGAGGGGATTTTGCAAAACCTTTTCATAGCAATTATAGGGTTTGAAAAGTCTCCACATGCGCATATATTTCTTAAATGTTATGAAAAAGCAATGATTATGGTAAATGGTCTCAACTTTTCTACCTTCATGAGGCCTGTGGGGAAGCTGGCCACAAAGCAGTCAAAATGGGCAGGCAGATTCAAAGAGTAAAGTTCTTACCAGATAAAATGTATTCTTCACACAAAAGGAAGGAACTTCACTTGGATGAACAAAATGGCATCTCTCCCTGTGACAACAAGCAGACCTCCCACAGGTAAGTACCATTAGCTTGATGGGCAAGTTCCAACAATAAGTTAAGCTAGCAAGTTTTAACATTTTACACAAAACAAGTATTGCTGGGTTGCAGGTTCTAGAATGTGATGATGTCATCGGGCCCAGCGGGGGGCAGGAGCCAGTTTTTCCTATTAACAGCATTACACTTTCAGAAGTCGTAGCTCAAAAGAAAATTTATGAATTAGAAAAATGATCATTAATATCATTCACTGGGTCCATGATCTCTCTGTACAAGACCAAAAATTTCCTCAAAAATAAAATAATTTTTCCTCCATACAATAGCATTGGCCTTTAGAATGCTGTGATGTCACCTGCAACCCAGCAATAAGAGTTCAAATGAAACTAATAAAGACCAAAATACAAACCAAAAATCGTATACAAAGGAAACTCAACGCAAAGTTTAAACCAGTTTCCCCCCTGCCACATGGTTCAGCCTGAGATTTCAAAATGGCCGGCAAAGACCACGCCTCCCCTTTGTTCCAACCCTGTGGTTCAGGTAAGTTTGTATACTGACTAAATTAACAGAGTTTTAAACCAACAATGTGAAGTGTAATTATGAACTTTAACAAATCATGTTATGGAAAGAAGGGCTACTGATAGAGTTGGCAAAGCTTGGAGTCGGGGGGAGAATGTATAATTGGGTGCTTGATTTTTTAGTTGACAGGAAAATCGAGGTCAGGGTGGGGGGCCGCGTACTCTAGCAGGCAGGCTGTTGAAAATGGAACTCCCCAAGGCAGTGTATGTAGTCCAGTGCTGTTTGATATAATGATAAATGACATCTTTGAGGAGGTAGGGGGGAACATTGGAAAGTCTCTCTACGCTGACGATGGGGCTCTCTGGATGCGGGGGTGGAATTTGAAGTATCTTCAGAGGAAAATGCAAGAAGCGGTTGGAGCGGTGGAGGAATGGGCGAACAGGTGGGCTGTTAGAATGTCGGTGGCAAAGATGCAGGTTATTTGTTTTTCTAGACGGCACAGAGAAGTGAAGCTCAATTTATATGGGCAAAAATTGGAGCAAGTTAGTGCAGTGAGATTTCTGGGAAACGTGTTTGATGAAAAGCTGACATGGAAGCAGCACATAGAGTCTGTGCAAAGTAAGTGTAAGAAAGTGAATAATTTGTTAAGATGCCTGGCTGGCCAGGATTGGGGAGCGGCAAGAGGGGCGTTGGTAAGGGTGTACCAGGCTCTATTGAGATCGTCTCTGGATTACGGGTGTATAGCATACATGGCAGCTGCAGAGACGCATCTGAAAAAGCTTGACAGGGAGCAGGCTCAAGATTAAAGGACATGTTGTGGAGCATTTAGGTCCTCCCCTGTAGATGCTCTTCAGGTGGAGATGGGGGAGCTCCCCCTCCGATTGAGACGGGTAAAGCTGATGCTTGCGTACTGGATCAATCTTCAAGGACATGGCACCACTCACCCCACAAAGGGAGTGTTGGTAGATTGTTGGGAGCATCAGGAGGTTACATCTTTTAGTTTTGGATGGGTGGGGGATGTAAAAGCACAAGATTTTGGTCTGAATCAGTTTAAGTATTGCCCAACGGTTCCATGCTCGCCTGTCCCTCCATGGGTATTTTCTGCTCCGGATGTGGACTTGTCCCTGCAGCAGGCTTTGAGGAATAGAAGGAGGGGTACCCCTGAGTGGGTTGTGGTACAAAAGATGTTGGACAGGTATGAGGATAGTGTAGTTCTTTATACAGATGGGTCCAAGGACCCAAGCAGTGGAAGGACAGGTGCAGCAGTGTGCATACCATGTTTTACGGTTGGAGTAAGAAAGAGGCTGTTTGACCATCTTGCTGTTTATACAGCTGAGTTAGTCGCAATTGCGCTAGTACTGAACTGTATTGGTAGTTGTGGTGAAGGGGTGAGGAAAGCGGTGATTGCCATAGCCAAGCGGTTTTATTGAGCATTAAAACAGGAAAGTCTTGTAGAATGGACATATTGAATAAAGTGTACTACACACTGTTGCAGTTAACAAACAAAAATGTAAAGGTTGTCTTCATTTAGGTTCCTGCCCATGTTGGTGTGGACGGGAATGAGGAAGCTGATATATTGGCTAAACATAACCTGGCTAACACCATGCTGCTGTGTGCGCTCGAATTATTTCGAACTGCACAACAGCCTGGGGACCATGGTCGAAATCTCCGGTGGATTTGGGAACCAATCACAGAGCGAGGAGGGACGGCAAGACGATGACGCGCTATTCGATATATGGAAGCTTGTAGTTTATTTACGGATAATAAAAAAAAAGTTTATTTACGGATCCAACGTGACAGCAGCAGACACGATGGTATTTTTTGATCAAGCTTTAGACCTTGTTCTAAATAATTTAGCTCAAAAGTTTACAGCGGGTACGTCATACGTCATCTCATACGATGATACGATTGGCCATGGCTACGTGCAGACGCATGATACTTTTTTTTTTTTTTTTCGTATCGCCCAATAAACGAGTATGGACGATCGTAAACCACACCTCTCCTACGAGAAAATGAATTGGTGGTCCCCAGACTAAATATCACTTGTGATTTTAGTCTGGTGTTAGCCAGGCTAGGCTAAACAGGCACTAAGGTCAGAAGAGATTGATATTCATGTCCCACTTAGTCGGGCAGAGTGTTGGGATATTAGTGACACCGGACGACATCTGTATAACATTCAAGCGAGAGTTGCACATAGGAAAATTGTAGATGGAAAACACAGGAAAGAAATTGTTATGTCGCGATTGAGGATTGGTCACACAGGCCTGAATTATTCTCTTTGGAGGATTGGGAAACATCAGGTTGTGTGGGGGTTATGTGATGGTTGTGGCCAGCCTGAAACGGTTAACCATGTGTTAGTGGAGTGTCATCAATATGCAGAGCGGAGGAGTGGACTGTGTTCAGTTTTGGATAAAGAGAAAAAGGTGCTGTCAATTTGCAATCTTCTTGGAGATGGCAGTAAAACAGTTAGGAAAGAGCTTTTGCGTTATTTAGTAAATACTAAGTTGTTTTATAGAATTTAAAAGCTTGATCAGTGTCTTCTGATTTAAAATGAGTTTCCCTCTGACCATACTTAATGACTCGCACTCCAGCCCAGTAAGTGGCGGTAATGCCCCGACGCTGGCAGCCAACTGCCAATAAATCTAACAGAAGAAGAAGAAGAACTTTAACAAATGAATGACTCCGGTGGGTGATTGATGGATACAAATGAAACAAAGTGTCCAAAATAGACAAGTGTAGAGGCTCAAGATAAACAATAGTCCATGACAATAAAAATTGAGCACATTTCAAATTGTCTGTGCTATTTAATGAAAACGCTCCCTTCAGAATTCAACCGTTCAGTGACTGAGGGGACGAAAGAGTTGGAGAAACGATTTGTTTTCCCAGTAAGGAACGTAAAAATGACATCCAGAAGGTCAGCATGGAGAGGCTGAACCAAGATACATTAAGCCTTCTTTAGCTCCTCCCATAGGCGGGTAGGTAGGTTTCTTTGTTTAACTCCAGTGATTTTAGAGCAGGATGATTTCAACGTGCATTGAATCAAAATTCCGTTGAAAATAGTGATGTTTCTCAGTAAAGGTTTATTGAAAATACTAATAATATGATGTATGATACACTGGTCAATCACTTCATGTACGCCGATGATTGGGCCATTGTTTCTCCCAGTAGTGCTGGATTTCAACAACTGCTGAATGTTTGCTCGGATTATGGACTCACACATGAGATCATGTACAATGTGAAAAAGAGTGCTGTACTGATATGTCAGACTAAAGACATTTCTACTTGTCTGGGCAAAGTCTTACTGTGTGCAACAGGACAAAATACTTGGGTCACTTCATTACAGACCACCTTTGTGATGATGACGATATTAATCAGTAGTGCTGTAGATCATAGTGTCAGTCTGCCTGTCCTGCCAGGCTCGTGTCAACAGCTTTCAGGCACTCATGAGAACTTTGTATTTTAAATTCATGTATCGCCTCAACAACTCTGTGAACTCTTTGGTGGTGGCTCTGGTGAACCCCAGGTGTTGTGGAGTACCAGACCAGAAACACTGGTATAGCTGTCTTTTATGATCTTGTATGTATTGTTTTATGTGAGTCTTGTCATTGGGTGTTTGTATGCTTCTGTATATATATATGTATTTTTGTCTTACTATGGACCTGTGGAGTCTGAATAAAGAATGGTGATGATGATGGTATGACATATTCGGTTGCATCTGTACACTTTTCTTGGTTTCTTACAAATGTTTGCCCAAAAGTTTCCCGGAAATTCGGAATTAGTCTGAGAGGTATTTTCAAAAAATGTCAAAATTTCCCAGCATGTCTTAAATTACCGGCAGCTGAGCAACATCCCAGAATAGGAATGTTTGACTCAGGGACAATTCGTCAGACCTAATCAGTTGAAAATGTGTCTCGCACTTCGGGCTTATTTCAAATGTCAAGAGGTTCACAGAGAGAATTTCACTGATCAAACCGAAACCACTGCTTTTCGCGAAGGTCCCAGTCAAATTTTTCCGCTCAAACGTGATCAGCAGGAACGCAGCTTAACATGTCTCACCCCCACATCAATGTTCCCGGTGTCCGTGTGATTGAGAAGGGCCCGTTTCAGGAGATTTCATCAGAAAATCCCCATCATTACGTTCAAATGGACGACAGCGATTGCAAAGAGAGCTTCAATCGGACTCGTGTCACCTGCCTCGGCCTTCGCCTGTCAGTCAGCCCGAGCGGACGTGAGCGCGGGGATGAGGGGTGGGAGGGTTTGTTAAAGCTCCGGTGACTCTTTTCATGGAGTACAGGGAAATACTTTTGCCACGTAGGAAACGGCAATTTGTGGAAAACGATCTGGAGTTGTTGCAGTTGATTCAGGTCTAAGTTCAGGAACGGTATGAGCCCAAAGAATGAGGTCAGCTGAACATCCTGAACATCTGAAAGACTATCCCAAGAAATATCCCAAGATGACAATGCCAGGATTGATCAGGCCATAGAATCCAGATCTTAACCCCATTGAGAATCTCTGGGATGAGCTGGAGAAGGCTTTGCACATTGCTCACACTCTCCCATCAACAATACTATATATACAATAATATCTTCTAATGAATGCAACACTGACATTGCAGAACCTTATAGATACAGATGGCATCGCGTCATAGAAGGGGGCGTGGCTTTGTCAAGAGGGAAAATAGAATCTTTAGAGAAAGTTTTCCACTCTTTTTAGCCATTTTCTGGTGGAATATGATTCTTATTTATCACATATAAATAAAGTCAAGTCTAAATCAGGTCCATATGGATGTTTATTCACAGCCGATTGTTCAGCAGAAGCGAAAAAACGGCAGTCGTACCTAGCGCTAGCTAACCGTTAGCAATAGCACGTTGCTAACACATAGCATCATGTTAGCATTTTACCATTATTTATGTATTTATGGGCTGTTGAACCTCTTTGCTCCTCTCCATGTCTTTGTATCTGTATTTAGTGGAAAACTATATTAATAATTTAGCATTTGTTAAAGTACTTTTTGAATGATTAGAGAAAGTTTAGATTTTTCCCCAACATTGTTTCACCCTAAACTGTTTTCAAACATGACCATATATGGGCGATTCCAGAGATGCCGTCTGTATCTATTGAATCTATGCCTGTGCTTCACAGCTATAGAAGGTCCCGGGTTCGATTCCCGCCTGAACACTAAAAACATGTTCAATAGGTAAGGATGAATAAGAGTGCAAGTGTGGGACAATGGATGCAAACTAGCCCAATCTACTGTATGTTCGTTAATATGCACATTTCCAACCCAGAAAATACATTTAAAAGACTGAGCGCTGTAAGTAAAGCTAAAGGCGGTCCAACTAAGGGATGCTCAGTGCCCTAAGTATCCAGCCGGACCTTGGGGGACCGAGCCTTCGCCATCACCATCGCCGCCCCCACCCTTTGGAACTCACTCCCACAGCCCATTAGAAAATCTCAATACCAACCTTCAAATCAGTATCAAAACCCACCTGTTCACACTAGCTTTTCCTTAAACCCCTTTTTTGTTTGTTTGTCCAAAAAAGCGCTATACAAGTTTGATGCATTATTATTATTATTAAGTATCTTGGTCAGGGCTGCTGCGAGCTTTTTTTGGTGCCCTAAGCAGAATTTTTCAATTGTGCCCCCCCCCAACCAAAAAAATTATAATAAATGGGGAGGAGGGGTAGCTCATTAAAATTAAACTCGCGCTCGAAATTACACTGATAATATTTTATAGAATTTAATTAATTGAGTTTAGATGTAACAGTTCAATTGTTGGTGCCCCCTCCCCCCCAGAACCTCTGTTTCTCTGCTCCGCCCCTGCAGCCACCACACGCTTCACCTCAGACGTGTCTTCCCATCACTACATGAAACAAAACTTTTGTCAGGACTTAAGTTTGGCGCGAATTTACTCCGGTGAAAGTGGAGTGAAAGCTGGATATAGCCTCTTATACCCGTCGTGGTGGAGTTTATTATCTACACTATATTAAATGTAGAAATTAATGGATTAAATTGTGTAACTGTTGCCCCAGAACCTGAATTTCTCTGCCCTGTCCCTGCGGAGTGGTGTTAAAAATGTCAATAATCTACATGATGTCCCAAACTTGCATTAAAGTTGGGTTGGTTCAAATTGGCCACTTTACGAGATTACAGTTTTTAACTTTCGGAAACTTCTACACTTTGCTCTTAAGATTTCTGCAACGATGTCTCTCCCCTCGGTAAAAGTTCACAGAAAATCCAATCAAAGAAACTTCTGGGGGAATGTTGTGCCTTTTGCCTGCGGGCTACAGCCGCACCCTCTGAAAGCCAAATTAGGGATTAGCGTCAAATGGATTAAAAACGGCCAAGGCTTTTCCAAAAAGCAGATGCGAATCAAGATGATCAATTAGCGGGAAAATCTTTGAAAATCTCTCTACAAAATGAATGAAATATGATCAGAAATGTTGCCTTGAGTTGAGGTTTGCTCCTTAGTTTTTCCCCCCACGACTTTCAGGCAGTCGATATAAAAGCGTATTTATTCCTGTGCATATTTGACTACATTGTAAGTTAAGAAAATCACTTATGGGCTATATCAGGGGTGCCTAAACTTTTTGTCTCAGAGGGCCAGAATGAAAAAGTGCCTGTGAGTTACGGGCCAAACACGGCAATGTCAAGCACGAAAAACACATAACTGCAAATTATAAAGTTACTTTAGTTTATTTTTTGGATAGTCCACATTTGCATTTTATTCTGTCTATGCAAATAACATGCTATATTAAAACAAATAGCCTAGTTTTAGTAGAACAAAATCAACAATTGTAGCAATTTAGTGCAAAAAAGAAACACCTGCATCTACAGCACCTACAGTAACTTTACCTCATTCGTTAACTCAAAGAAAATGCCACATTTGATCATTTTGAAAGTGTCAGTTCAGCATCAATTTTTTTATAAGTCAATTTTTAACATATACTGTTGTTGATGTCAACAACCTTTGCAATAAAAGTTGGAAAACTGTGAAAGTTGCTGCTGCAATTGATAAATACCAAGACGCCACAGCAGTGTTTCCTTAACTTTGCAAAAGGAGAGAAACCGCGTCCCCAATTTGACGCTAGTGGTCAAAAAGTGTACTGCATCCATATTTACCATTGAGAATGAATGGAAGAGAGTTGGTATGAACCACAGGCAGCGCAAAAGTAGGTCACTCTCTGGCGGGCCAACAGAATTGTTTCGGCGGGCCAAATTTGGCTCGCGGGCCCCACTTTGGGCACCCCTATATGTATGTTGAGAGCGTAACAGCTTTGATCATGAATCAAAACCACGAAGTGAAACTACTGGATATTTTAACCAACAAAGTGTACAATAGTGATAAAGAAGTGTGTGATACTACAGATTGCTTACAATTGTGCTAAAAAGGTAAAATACTGCCCCCATTGATACAAATTCATACCAAAATCTACTCCCCTCGCACCCCGCCGAGAACGCTGCCGATTTGAGACGTCAAACTTTGCATCAGCACCTGCCGCTGTGTCTGTTTTGAGCCCTATTGAAACTTGTTGTTTGACTCTTCCCTTTCCTTTGGATCTCCGCAGACACTTCCCCCTCACATTCAGAGACACGCGAGGCTCAGATCCCTGTATTCTCCGGAGAGGAGCAGCTCTGATGTCTGACAGACAGAGGCAGACGCCGCACCGAGGGGTTTCGTCACTCCGGCTCAGGCGGCGACAGGCGAGAACTCCAAATTCCAAACGCCACGGTATGACTTGATTCATTCTGGAGTGACGTCTTTGGACTTTCTTCGTTGTCCGTTCTTTCTCTTGACTTGCTCAATCTTTGGGAATGGTTTCAAAGTCTCGTAATATTTCTAGCCAAATTGAAGTTAACTTTAAAACCACGCAGTATAACCTTCCACCCGATGAGTAGAGTAATACATGAAAAACTGTGAAAAATATCTTAAAAGCATGTTGTGTGCCTCTCCTCGAAAATGACTCTGCTGGCTCACTCGCTCATCTCCAAGGAAAGATGTTGCTCTGCTTGACGACAGACAGCCAAAAATGAGGCTTAAATAATGCATACATCGCATTGTTGGTGTCTACAAAAGTTCAGATTTTACACTGCAGCAATATGTGACCCAAAAAGCTACAATTTTAAAGCCACACTGTGTAGAATTGAAAAGTGCAAACATGTTCCTTTGCAGTGAGCGGCTCAGCTCTGCTAAGACATGACTGTAACTTTACCAGGAGTGGGTACATCTCCAGCTCGTCTCCATGGAAATGTGACTAAAGGCAGCACAACTTCAAAATCATAACAACGCCACCCAAGAAGTGACTTCCTGTTTCGATCCAGCACACCAAAATAAAAGCACCATCTTATTCATTAGTTCAACTTTCTTTCTGCCTAACTATTAACAGACAAAACACTTTAATTATTATTATTTAATCATATTCTTGTAATGTTGTAAGCACCTGCTAAATTAACCAAATGAGATGAGTGTCTCTGTGCTTTTATTTTGGCGCGCTGGATCGAAACAGGAAGTCACTTCTTGGGAGGCGTTGTTATGATTGGAAGTTATGCACAGAGTCAATTTGAGTTTCAAACAGTTTACTTCAAATCATAACAACGCCGCCCAAGAAGTGACTTCCTGTTTCGATCCAGCACTCCAAAATAAAAGCACACAGCTCGTCTCATTGATTAGTTCAGCAGATACTTGCAACATTACAAGAATATAATTAAATAAACACATTTTAAGTGTTTTTTTTCTGTTAATAGTTAGGCAGAAGGAAAGTTGAACTAATGAATAAGATGGTGATTTTATTTTTGGTGAGCTGAATCAAAACAGGAAGTCACTTCTTGGGCGGAGTCAACTCAAATCCATTCTTTGATCACTCACTGCAGAAATAGCATTTTCTGTGTCGAGCTGGTCATTAGGGGCATGTTTTATACAGTTCATAATGTAACGCAGTGTGCCTTTAAAGTTTGCTTTGTTCCAAAATACCAAGATGGTGATGCCCACATGGTTACTCACACAGTTCGGTTTTCAATGCTTTATTAAAATCCACTTTTTGGTCTTTTCAATTGGACGTCTCCTCTCTGCCCTGAAGACCCTGGAGCCATCTGGTCATTGTTGTTCTTCTAGCGTTATCTCATACGCCATTCTCCCATTCCTATCGACAGGAAAACACATCAGCTCAAGAGAACAAGTAGCTAAAGTGAGGCGGTAGTTTTTTTTTATGCTATACTTACAAAACTCGAACTGGACCGGTCATCTGCTCAGCCAACAGCTGGTTGAGCTAAAAGACACACATATTTTAAACAATTAGAGCGACATTCATCTTTCCCATCACAGCATTGAATTGGCACACATGTAAATCACAATGCCCAAAACAAATATCCAGATGCGGGCTAGTTGTTTCCTGTGCAGCTCTGCTCCCACTACAAACACTTTTAAATCAAGAGCCCTATATCTGTTTTTTTTTATTAGTATTAGATAATGTTGTTTATTTACCTGATTATGGTAAGGGTTGACTGCTTGGCTGAATGGAAAGTTGATGCCGTGGTCTCCTGCTTGCTGTGGCACACAAGAATGACACATGCACTGTGGGGAAAAAAGAAAACAAAGACATGCTAAACACAATTCTATCCTCATGAACATTTGCAACATAATCACTGGATCCGTTTCTCACCTGGGTATTGGGGTAAGGCTGATACCGACTGGGCGATGGCTGGATGTGCTCGTGGCTTCCCGTTGTCCAGCATCTTTGAGGAGGCGGTGGTCCACTGTAGCTACAGGTGGGACAGTAGCATTGCTGCTCACAACATGGACAGGTCAAAAGCGACGGGTATGGGTGATATCGAGCGGCGTGAGGCGGCCAGGAGCAGCGCTGGACCAGTGGCAGATCGCGAGGTTGTGCTGCGAATTCTTGCCTGTTTCCATGACGAACCAAGTGGTTTTCCATCAGTGGCTGCATGCAGACCTGTTCCGCTGAAGGTTGACTGTCCCGTTGAAGCAGGTTGATCATCGGTTGAGAGGGTTGCAGATTCACCAATGACCTGTTTGCTCGACGAACAGACGATCGCCTTGTTTGCGGCCCAGTTCTATGAGAGATGACACAGCTGCGATGAGCCGAGGGTTTACTGTTTTGTGGAGGTTGCACAAAGCACTGCCTGACCGATGGCTGAGCATGTTGTTGAGCGGCCTCTTCCTGAAGGTGTCCCTGACGGGCCAATAAATTCCTTGCTTTCTCCACAGTTGCTTCATCATGAGAGATGACACAGCTGCGATTACCCAAGGGTTGACTCTTTTGTTGAGGTTGAACAAAACACTGGCTGACCGGTGGCTGAACATGTCGTTGAGCGGCCTCTTCCTGAAGGTGTCCCTGATGGGCCAACAAGTCCATTATTTTCTGCACAGTTGCTTGACCATGGGCGATGACATCACTGCAATCAGCCAAGGGTTGACTGTTTTGTTGAGACTGAACGTAAGACTGACTGACCGGTGGCTGAACATGACGTTGAACATCCTCTTCCTTAACCAATAACTGCCTTGTGTGCCCTGTGGTTATTTGAGGACAGAGTTTGTTTGGTTCAACTGAAGGGTTGCTGCTCTGTTGAAGCTGAACGACATTTGGCTGAAAGTAGTGCTGATTCACCTGTGGCTGGCCAACGTCCGGATTGTTCCCTTGACCGACAAATGTTTGAGCAAGGCTGATTGTTTTGGGCTGCGTAAAACTTGTGTTTCCTGAAGGTTGACTGGTCAGCTGAGGCAGATTGAGCAGTAGCTGATTTGGTTGCTGTCTACTCATCTGCGGCAAAGTTGTTTGACCACGATTGAGTGCTGGCTGCGTGCCCGGCTGAAGCTGCGTGCCCAGCTGAAGCTGCGTGCCCGGCTGAAGCTGCGTGCCCGGCTGAAGCTGCAGGACCACTGTCTGCAAGGCCGGCTGAGCTACCTCCTGATGCTTTCCTCCAGGAGTGGTCACTGGCTGGACAGGACTTTGATCAGCTGAAGCCTGACTGTTCGGTTGAAGCTGAATGACCTGATAAACCACTGGCTGACCAGCTACCGTTTGCTGCGAAGGTGCGGGAACAACAACACTTCCGTTGGCCAAAAGTTGACAAATCTGATTGACCAGTGGTTGTCCATGTTGTTGTGCTGCGTCCTGTCGGTTTCCTTGAGCAGCCACTGACTGAGTTTGCGGAGCAGTTGTTGGTTTTGTTCCGTTTTCCAAGGGTAAAAGTTGACCGTTCAGAAGCTGGTAGAGGATCGGCTGAGGACACTGCTGACTGACCAAAGGTTGTAGATTTTGTTGACCCTTTGGTGCAATGGTGAAAGTCCCCGTCATGGTGCTGCTTGATGCTGGCTGTACTTTTATGGATTCAACACCTAAAAAACAGACAGAGCGTTTATTCAGTGTAACCGAGCACAGGTGAATTAAAAAAAAACATAATTTATATATTTTCAATATATTCAGTCTATTTTTTTATACAATTTTTATGGTATAGCCTAATCTATTTGAAAAAGAAACAGCACAGATTGTGAATGCATTGCTGGAAGCTCAGAATGTGTTTGGCTAATTTCCTGTATGACAATGTAAGGTAATGATTACTTCTTGTCCACATTTTAACGTCAATTAAAACTAAGATTTGAAAATAAGAAGAAAACTTAAATAAATGTCAAGCCGAATGTGTTTCATGAAAATTAGTGTGGCATTTTACTAAAACATCTACAGTGATAAACACAGAAATCTCCTCAGATTAGCATTTTTTATTTGATGTAATTCTGCAAATTTTCTGCCACATACTGTTTAAATGTTGATTTGTTTCAGTGAGACCCAGCTAGCTCTCCAAAGAATAAAACACAGACAGGAAACAGTTGTCACCCTCAAAAGAAAAACATTATGCTGCTATGCAACATGATGTTCTGAAAACATGTCTAGAGCCCTGTCATGGTTTAAATATGGTAATGGTTACTACGAGTGATTCATATATTTCTTATTTGCTGCTGAAAAATGTAAGACTGAACCAAGGTTCAGCAAGGACAGATCCTGAATAAAATAATAAACCAGCTCCAAACAATCTATAAATCATGTCCAACACAGCACTAACCATGTTTATACCATGGTCTGGGTGAATACTCGATTCTGATTGGCTGGTGGGTGCTAACAAGCGTGCATTATTTTGGTATAACTGGGATATCACTCCGCTGTGGGCATCGCCATAGCAACGCATGACACAGCTGAATCAGATAAACACGTAATTAGTGACTGACAGGAACGTATGAGATGGATTTTGTGGTTAATTTCAACGTTTTTGGCCAAAACAAAACGTTTGATAAATTGGAAGTAGAGGAGACTAAGCAGCTAGGTTAGCTACTGTTAATAAAATATGAGCTTTCCATTTCTATTGAAAACGGTTACGGTGCTATTCATGATTTTCAGGCATACATAAAATTATCCATGAGCATTTAAACATATTTGGCTGGATTAGTAAAGTCAAACATAAAAGTTTCAGTTCGTGGGGCCCGGGTGTAAGAGACTCCACCGCAGCTGTTTCCATAAACAGTTGAACTGGTTGAGCTAGCTAGCTAGCTTAAGGTTAAACAGCGTAAAAGTGAAATAACTCCTGCCCAAGAGTGCCGCGCATCGGTGTTTACTTCCACGGAAAAGTGTTTCCGGGTTAGTCCTGTTGTGTTGTGATTCTGTGCTTATGTTGTTTGGTTGCGTCTGACTGAGATCCTCGTAATAGCTGCGGAGAATGACTCGCTCTGAGACGAGCCTTCAGTGACCGGCTAATAACCCACAGAAAATAGTCCCGGTGGTCTGGCATTTTTAGTCACTTTAGTAAATGAAAAAAACATTTATTATAAATGTTACGTTTGTGGGACCCTGGTATAAGCGGATTAAACAACTCGGAGCCGTGCATTAGACGGTTATAATGCACGACGCAGAGTCAAGAACACCACGACGCGCAGCGAAGTGCTCCTCGTTGTTTAATCCTTACTTATTGCAGGACTTAACTGTAGCATTATGGGACATTCATTTAATGCAAATACCAATATATTTTTTTACATGCAAACACATTGAAATACTAACTGGATCTTTAGACAATAACGAGAGAAGAAAGAGCTTTGAAAATGTTCAACATGGTGGATTATTGTAGTTACACTCAATTAATAACAATCCTCCCTGAACTAAAAATTCAAGTCATTCATTTAAAGGATCTATATCATGCTATTTTAGCCATTCCAAAGTTAAGTATAGGCATTTCTATGATATATTGTACCTCTACCACTATGGAGCACTCATTTTTGTGATAAATATAAGTGTTTTCTGTTTTTTTTCGAACCCGGAAGACACAACGCTTCGATTCAGTTAACTCCGCCCCCTCTCTCCGCACATACAACTTTACCGTAATATAAATAAACAGCAATAAGTGAAGTTACTTCACGATGCTGTTATACGGAGTTGACATCTGCAACACAGCTTCATAAATGGCTAACACACATGCTAATATGCTAACACACATGCTAATATGCTAACCCGCGTTTGGACTGACTCACCCTCTGGTCCATCCCTGTTTACATTGTGGGACTTGCGTTGGTTATAAAAGTTAATCCACTTTGATTCTGGCGAAGGTTCACCAAACATCCATCAGAGACAGTCACAGAAAAACAATATTTTGGTGATAGTCGCTGAATCCCGGAGAAAAAAACAGCTGAGTGGCCTCTTCCTGAAAAGGGTTGAATATAAACTCCTCGTCCTCGTAGCCAAACGCGCTTCTTTTTCTCCGTCCGTGACATGATCGTTAGTTAAGAATAAAAAACAGGTGTGTCCAGAGTAGGTAACGAGCTCCATCTTCACAGCTGCAGCGCAAACATGACTGATCTGTTCAGACGCGATGTGTTTGTTTTGGCCACAGCTGACCTGGAAGCACCTTGGGCACTTCCTTTTTTATTTTTATTTTATTTTTAATTTTATTTCATTTTTTACTCTTTGTTTCTCACTTACGACAGAAATAATGAAAAAGCTGTTTTACAAATTAAAATCAGGCCGTAAGCATAGAATTAAGACATTGCATTACAGACGTCGAGCACTTCCGTTCCGCTGTTACGACACAACTGAACACTCAGCCGTTCACCAGGAGAGGGAGGAGCAGCTGCTCAGAGAGCAGGATTCAGGAGGATTACTGAGAGCTGCGTGAATGAAGCCACAAACCACTCTGGGGGTGTTTTTAATAAGGAAATAGCATAACAACATGGCTAAAAGCTCCAAAAAGTCGATTTTGCATGATATAGGCCCTTTAATATGAGCAGAGAAACAAAATAATAATTTGATTTAAAAATCCTTTAGCCACCAGAGTTGAACAATCAATAATGTGAAATCCTTCCACTCATCACCTTTAAAATTCTTATTAGACTCTTACTTGTTCCTGCCTGGGGTTTGGTCTGCTGCACGGGGCTGATTCTGGGCTCAAGAGGAGGCTCAGGTCTTCCGAATAGCTGCGCCAGCTGCTGCCTGTCGAGCGTGAAGATGGTGTCCATATTTGAATCACCACCTCAGAAGTACAGAAAGAAACTCACTTAGAACCGTCACAATAAGTTCCAAAATAAATATGCTTTTTACTAATAAAAATTACCTGACATGGACATCGATGAGACGCTTGCTAATCCGTAGTGTTTGGACAATAGCTTTGAATGAAAACAACTCACTCACTATGACAAATGCTGCATCCTGGTCGTCGCGGGAGGTCAGAACTCAGACGGACATTCTGTTTTACTGATCCAGTTGTCTTTCTTCCACATTTTAAAGCAGTACTAAGTAACGTGTTTACCTTAATAAATCCTCCCCGTAGTCCCTGTGGGGGTAATACAAGTGTTTATGGGATGATTGGAGGGTCTTTCATCTCCCCCTGGTGTCCCTGGACAGAAAACCATGTTTGCAACTTGACTGCCACAGGTCCGGAGAAAGCAATACACACTAATGGAATCACGAAGAAGAAGCTAACATGCTAACGGGCAAAGCTAACTGCGGGCTAGCGTCACTTTAAACAGTATTTACAGCCAAGTTTGAGTGAAAAAAAATATTTCCATTGTATAATTGGATGCACAGTAACCCTCTCTCCCTTCGCCTTTCCTGTCAGCGTAGTATTTACTCTCTAAGACAATTAATAAGTTAAAAAATCGTAACTTGCTACTACACCTGCAGTTGCGCTTATGGCCTCTAGGGGGAAGAGTTACTTAGTACTGCTTTAACTTGTGATAGCTCTGATGCACTGGGCAAAAATCTCGAGCAGCACAGAGATGGGATCAAGGGTTAAAAATGGAAAGTTACTATTGAAAGCTGACACTTTCGGGCAGACCCGCGGGCCGACTGACTTGTAGAGAACACATTTCTGAGTATGTAAAAAAGTAAGTCTCTTGTCCGTTCCTGTGCAGAGTTATGAATTTTAAAGGAAATAACCAGTATGCCCACTCCAGCCAATACGTGGCAACTTAAAGGGACTATACAGAGTTTAAAAATGTTAAAATCCATGCCTTTTATTTTGCATGCCTATTATTTCAACCTCCAGGACAGTAGGTGGCGCTGTGTAGGAATAATGCTTAATTATTCAAAGCAAAAGAGAACAATAATGGGGGAAAAGGACATATTACAAATTGTATTCAACAGATTCAGTGTTTTATTTAAAAACTTTTTCACATCCATGTCCTGGTTCTTGATTTGCACGGAAATCTGGGTCATATTTTGTTTTGGTAAATGTTAAATGGTCTCAACCCAGTGACTGTGAAAGTGTAATAGCAATCTGTACTGCATCGAGGATTGTTTAGTACCTGCACTACTATTACCTTTACATCAATATCTCATTTTGCTCTATAGCTTTTCTGTGGACTTCACAATCAGCCTCTCCTTTCCATTTTTTTCCATTCAATCATCACTTTGCATGTTTGTTCGTATCTTGTAAATACAAAGCCAAGCCAATCTCTTCCCGTTGGCCTTTGATGGATCTCTGCAGCTGTGAGCCAGAGCGACGCTTACGGCAGATGTAATTTCCATGTATCAGAGCGGAGAGAGGGGTTGGAGGGTCAGACTTTGTGCGTCACTTATGTCCTTGGTTGTGATTATCATGTCAAGTCCCTCACTCTCCGACTCTCAGCTGCATTATGCTTGACATCGGAGGCCTGCTCTGGGTGAGGGAAATTATCTTAGCTCTGACAGTTTGGATGTGTCGAGACGAAGCGCTCCCGTGATGGTGAAGTGCTTTGGTGATTTGTTTTGTAATGTTTAAACATGGATTTACTCTGGATGTTTTTGTTTCTTCGACGAGTGGTGTTTTGTATGTTGATTTGTTGAATGTGGGAGGCTCCTGGTCGGGATTTTGAATTAGCCTTGAGACTGTGAGCTTTCACTTTCATCCAATGTCATGTAGGTAAATCCATGGTGTCGTGATGAACACACTAAGAATGGGTCAGCATGATATATATATTAAACTGTACAGGATTGTTTTGTGTTTCATCTGATGCAATAAAGTTTTGGCAGTTTTTCTTGAATAAGTCAGTAAGGACTAGGGCTTGCACAATAGATACAGACGGCATCTCTGGAATCGCCCATATATGGTCATTTTTTAAAACCGTTAAGGGGGAAAACAATTTTGAAAAAATTAAAATTTTCTCTAATTATTCAAAAACTACTGTAACAAATGCTGAAATATGAACATAGTTTCTACTAAATAATGATACAAAGACATGGGGAGGAGCAAAGTGGTTCAACAGCCCATAAATACATGAATAACGGAGAATGCTAACTTGATGCTACATGTTAGCATCTGGCTAATGCTAACGGTAAGCTAGCGCTTGCTACAACTGCCGTTATTTCACTTCTACTGCACAATCTGCTGTGAGAAAATATCCATATGGGCCCGATTTACACTTGACTTTATTTGTATGTGATAAATAAGTTCATATTCCAGCAGAAAATGGCAAAAAAGAGTGGAAAATTGTGTTTCTCTAAAGATTCTATTTTCCCCCTCGGCGAAGCCACGCCCCCTTCTATGACGAGATGCCGTCTGTATCTATATACCGTATTTTCTGGACTCTATACGTTTTTCATAGTTTGGCTGGGGCTGCGTCTTGTACTCTGGAGCAACTAATATTTGATTTTCGTCTTCTTTTTATGAATTCAAACATATAATTTCACATGCCACTAGAGGGCACTGCAGGCTAATCGAGCAGCAGAAAGAAAGGTTGGAGTGAACGAGAAACTTGCGAGGGCCTGGCGAAAAGTGGAGCTTAAAAAAGCGAATCACGGGCTAAAAGCTCGATGGCCACAGCAAGAGGAAAGATTTCGCAAATGAGAGCTTGAAAAACGTGCTGCCGGGAGAGGCTTGTCAATGGTGTTACACCATGTGCCCAGATAGTTGCCATGGCGATTGTTCAGAAGTGACACAGAGGATGAAGATTTCAATGGATTTAGTGATTTGTGGTGAGATCGAGAGTTTGGTATGTGCTTTTATGCCAGTGGTTCCCAAAGTGGGAGTTGGGACCCCTTGGGGGTCGCGAGGCCTTGGGTGGGGGTCCCCAGATGATTTCAAGATGTAATGAAAAGAAAATTGCCACTGTTTTTAGTATATTTTTGAGTGTATAACAGCAGATATTTTGTGAAACCCCCCACCCTCACATTTTGTCTCAATCATTTTCTCTTTTTCCTCAACTTTTATCCCCATTTTTTTTTTTTTTTTTTTTTTTAATTTACCCCAGTTTTTCCACTTGTTTTTCCCAATTTTTTCCACATTTTTAATTTTCTTTTTCAACTTGTGTTTCACTTTTTTTTTTTTTTTATATGTTGATGACCAACAGCATCAATTTTTACATTTTTTATATTTCATTTTTCGGTACCTGCTTTCGATACTTTTATTTTTTCTATACCAGTAGAACCTAAACCTTTGTTTTTCGATAGCCCTCTTTAAAAGACACATTTTACATAGACTTCATAGCTTTGCTCATATCTGCATTATTTATGTTTTAACAGATCAGCCAACATGAATATCGAATACAGCATTTTCAAGTCAAAATGTCTTAATAAGCCTTTTTCTATTATCAATTTCCAGTTTTGCGATTTTGAACAGATGAAGTGGGCGTTTCTTGTATGGCCACTTGGATCTGTTTCTGATCTTTGTGGACTGGTGAAAAGGGCAGAGCAGATCAGAGCCCGTGATTTTGACGAATGGCCCTGGCGGTTGTTTGGCTAAATGAGAATGGAGGATGGCGCGTCGGTGATTGGGCATCGCTAATGTTTTCTTTTGGCTTGTTTGTGAAGGAGGGGCCGGCAGAGCCACACAGACACTGACCAATGCATGTGTCACTTTGATTTTGGGGCCCATTAGAGGAACACTTGTCGGAGGCCGGACTGTGACTGAGAAAATGGACAGAGATGGATGAGCTTGGCACGGGAGCGTCATTCGGAAGTGCAGCTGTTATTATGATGAATATGTGGGTTCAGTGAAACGTAATACATGTCGAGCAGTTTAAACAATAATACAATAGATACAGACGGCATTTCTGGAATTGCACATATATGGTCATTTTTGAAAACAGTTAAGGGGGAAAACAATTTTGAAAAAATGAAAATGTTCTCTAATTATTCAAAAACTACTGTAACAAATGCTGAATTATTGATATAGTTTCTACTAAATAATGATACAAAGACATGGAGAGGAGCAAAGTGGTTCAACAGCCCATAAATACATAAATAACGTAGAATGCTAACTTGATGCTACATGTTAGCATCGGGCTAATGCTAACAGTTGGCTAGCGCTTGCTACAGCTGCCGATTTTTCACTTCTACAGAACAATCTGCTGTGAGAAAATATCCATATGGGCCCGATTTACACTTGACTTTATTTATATGATAAATAAGTTCATATTCCACCAGAAAATGGCTAAAAAGAGTGGAAAATTGTGTTTCTCTAAAGATTCTATTTTCCCCCTCGGCGAAGCCACGCCCCCTTTCTATGACGAGATGCCGTCTGTATATATACCGTGTTTTTAACAGTGCAGCTTATTCAAAAACTGAACAAAATCCCAAATCTTTGTTACTAATATGTCAATAAAACAAAACCATATATTGAAATCTGTATCTACCCATAATTTAGATTCTGTAAAAAAAATATAGGCAATTATGGCACAAAATAGCTTATTTTTATATGAAAACAGAAAATGACAGAAAACTTGCAATACATTTTTCCCCTCGTATTTATATCAGTAATGTTCAGCAAAAGTTTCAAATTGATATCTTTAAATGTATTTATTTGTTCCCATTGACCTGCAGTGTGTCGCCTTAAAGGAACAGGCCACCGTTTTTCCATACTGAGATATGTTCTTGCCTGAGCTTAGACGAGTTCATACGTACCTGTCTGGTCTTTGTGCCCATGGAAGAGCTTGCTCGCTTCTACCTTCACCCCGTTTGGAGCTATAGGAATACACTGGGAGAGGACAAATGCTAGCAACATCTTTGGTCTTTTCGCGTGACTGAGCGCATACAGTTCTTTCATACTGAGATATGTTCTTACCTGAGCTTAGACGAGTTGATACGTACCTGTCTGGTCTTTGTGCGTGCCCGTGGTTGCTTCCAACTTCACCCCCGTTTGGTACCATAGGAATACAATGGGAGAGGCCAGATGCTCACAACATCTTTGGTCGTTTTGGATGACTGAGGGCACTCACAAAGACCAGACAGGTACGCATCAACTCGTCTAAGCTCAGGCAAGAACATATCTCAGTATGGAAAAATGGTGGCCCGTTCCTTTAAAGAGGGGCTCTGTGATGCAGCGAAACTCTTTATCCTTCCCCACTTTCTGTATGTGGTTACAAACAGAAGGACATCTAGCTAACAAACCAAATCACTGAGGAAACGAGCACAATCTTATTCAGACGTTATTAAACCACTGCACTATCTTAAGATCTTTCGACTCTTGCAAAAACTCCGGACTCGCTCTACGAGAGGATTATGTAAAATATCCGTCGACTCCTCGGCTCAAAAAAAAAAGAAAAATGGCCCCAGTTCTTACAATGCGCTCTTTAAAAGCAGGTCCACTCCCGCAGTGAGGTATTACCATTTCTACAGCTCTATATCACTCTCTCTTCTACTTCATCCTCCCTCCATCGGGATTCAATTTGGGCGGATTTTCGGATATTAAAGTTATGATACTGTGGCTGCGCTGAAGGCTTAAAAGACAAAAAAAAAGAAGTTGGTGTGAAACTAATGATGAGCCTTTAGAAATATAAAAACTCAAACATAAAGGCATTGATCTGCGAGACAGATTGAAGAAAGCACATAATCAAAAGGGATTGTGTGAACTAATAGAGCTTTCAATGCAGCGGACATTTTCATCATAGCCGTTACAGGGAAATGTTTTTCAGTGTGTCCTCAATGACTGTCTTGTTGTTCTGTTGAGCACGAGGACATTAATGCAATATTGTGAGGTTTCCGGCCTGTAAGCATCAATAGCGACTGTGTTTCAGCAAATGGCCACATAAACTTTACAAAAACAAGGTATGCTTCGGATTTTTTTTGAAAGTTGCTGCTTTAGCTCGATGTTATGAGCCTCCATCAAACTGCACATTGGGGAGTTCAAGCAAAGATGTACACAGAAGAGCAAACGTGTGAGTTTTAATTGCAATAATGAGGCTGCCATCCACCTCAGCTTTTACCCACACCATTAGACTTCTTTATCGGTGCTTGCCTTGGATATTTTTCATCAAATAAGGTAAGTAAGTAAGTGCTTCTCCGTCATAGTACAACCGTCAAACTAAACTGTGGCCACTGTGGGTCAACCTGACCAGTTTTTGGAGGTCGGGGAAACCTAGCTTGGCTGCCTTCAGTCTCCTCTGATCCTCTTAAACGATGCCCCGCCTCTTATTTTTTTATATTGACCTTTATTTAACCAGGATAGTCCCACTGAGATTAAGAATCTCGTTTTGTGAGTCCTGGCCCCAGAGGGGAACCCATTGTACATGTTTTAGTGCTCCTCCACTGATGCCTCCACTGTGCTGCAGGCGTGGGGGCTCTTGGTGCCTCTTCAGTGTCTCAGAAGAAGAAATGTGCAGGTCTCATATGCTCATATGCTAGCTGTTTGTTTACTTTTAAAAGTCTGCTTTCTTCAGGACCATTATGGACTCTTTGTAGTAAAAAAAAAATCCGCCGAACCTCACAAAACATGGCGAAGACATACAAAAACATCCAGTAAAAACATGTGGAGCACAGAAACCACAAATGCAGTTCACAGAAAAAGGCAGCTGTACCAAAAGAGAGGGAGGTTGGTCAAGGAATAGGTTTAGAATATAGAGAAAATGATCTAACACAAGTTCATCACGATCCAAATCACAAAAATAAGTCATCCAAGGTCATGCCAAGGTTTTTCGATAACAAAACTGTCAACTCTGCAGAGTCCAAAAGTCACATGTTTCCACTTTCTCCCCTGCTCTGGCCAGTCTTAAAGGAGAACTAAGTAACTTGTTTACCTTAATAAATCCTTTCTATAGTCCTTCTGTGGGTAAAACAAGTGTTAATGGGATGATTGAGGGGTCTTTCATCTCCCCCGGTGTCTCAGGCCAGAAAACTACCCTTGCAACTTTCCTGCGTCCGAGTCGGAAGTGCAATAAACACTAATGGAATCACGAAAGAAGAATCTAACAGGCTAATTGGAAAGCGGGCTAGCACCACTTTAGCAGTGTTTACAGGCATGTTTGAGTAAAAAAAAAAAAGATCTCCATTGTGACATTGAGTTGTAGCACAGTGTACAACATCACCCTCTCCCTTTGTCTTTTCTGTCACCGTAGTATTTACTCTCATGGACAATTGATGAGTAAAAAAAAGAAAAATAATGGCCACCTGCAGTGGTGCTTATGGCCTCTAGGGGCATGAACTACTTAGTTCTGCTTTAAGTCTACAACCCATCCCTGTAGTTTTAATTTAGTTCTCATTTTTGCTCTGCTTCAAACAGAGCTGAAAACTTTGATCTCACATCTAAACTTTTACCAGGAAGTTGTGTTAACACAGTAAGAACTAAAGCCCCTCTTGGTTCCTCTGTGTCTCATCTCTGGAGATTTTATGGAAATTGTTGCAACGCTCCTCCACACAATGATGAAATTAATCCCATTTGTGCGTTTTTACACCGATTTACGACGTAAGCTGCTTATCGAGAGCCGTGGAAACATCCCACAGGGGTTTGGGTCTTTGTCTCTGAAGCATTGTGTGTTTTAAAAGCAGATTGTGTTACTTGTCTATAATCCATGTAATCAGGCTGTCCCTAAAGTGGCATTGAAGTGGTATTGGACGCTTTGTTCAGGTATAGTAGTGTCATTGAACCAAGTCAAAGTTTTCATAGTAGATAGGGCTATAAACTTGAGACATAATAACAACAATGATAATAATAGTTCTGCAATGAAGTGGCACATTTCTTGGCTAAAACCAAAAAAACACATGACTTTTTATCTGAACTGCTCCCTCATGTTTCAAGATGTCTAGCTGCTTTGAATGATCAGACTTTCTGATGCAAATCTACCTGGACATTAAAAAAAACGTCTGCAGGACGTTCAGTTCAAGCTCAGTCTAGAGCTCAAGTTAAAGAGTTAAATTACCTGAGACTGACATTAACACGACATTGACATTTCAAGGGACTATACGGAGTTTAAAAATGTTAAAATGAAGTATTTGCCTCCCCCTACATGTTCCAGCCATGTCCTAATGTGTAGAATGAGCTCAGACCTGTTCACCACAACTGCCTCTAAAATCAAAAGGTGTTAATTCGGGTCCGATGTGCCGTCATGCACAAGCTTAATATAGAAGGTGCAGTTACACGTATGACCTGAGGTGGCAGTATTGAGTATAAAATGGTGAACTTGCATCTAGCCCCTTTAAATCCCATCAGTGGCTAAAGGAAAACCAGGCCTGAGAACACTTTAATACTTATTTTCACTTGTTATATTTGTAGCATTGTTGTCATGTGCCAAGGGACTATCATCTTTTCTATAATCATATTCACTTCGCAAACCTATCAAATAAATTGATAAATAAATGGATGTGCTAGGATTCCTGTATTTCCTTAATAATGGCTCTGATTTATGTTCTTTATTTTACAAACTTGCAAAAACAATATTTCTCGTAGTCACTAGATCTTCAGTTTACACTCTCCCCAGAAACCGGACCTTTGTGCACGGCCCCTAAACTTCCTTCCAGTTCTTTGGAGACCCCGTTTTTATTTACCTTTTATTTGACACTCGGGGGGGGGGGGGGGGAATGCATTTTTAATTACGTCCTGCTGAGGCGGAGGATGTGGAGGATCACCTGTAATCAGCGCGCTCTGATTAGACGCTTTGATGCATTGAGGCATTCGTAAGTCTCAAGAGTCTTTACTGTAACATTAAAGTCAACACGGGCCAAAAACCAGGCCGTGTAATCAAAGAGAAAAACAGAGCAACACCTCTATCAGTCAGGACTCAAGCTATGGGGCTGTATGAGTGGACTACAAAGTTTAATTCATAGCTTCGTAATAAATATAATAACCTTTTGTACTATGTTTTCTTGTTGTCGGCAGTCAAGACTAATTAACCAATGTTTGCAGCTTGTGTTCATAAGCAAATGCATTTATAACTTCTAGTCCCTCTGGGAGTAATACAAGTGTTAATGGGACGGTTGGGGGGTCTTTCATCTCCCCCTGGTGTTTCTGGCCAGAAAACCACAATTGTAACTTCTCTGCCTCCAGGTCGGAGCCTCCAATACGCACTAATAGAATCACGAAGAAGAAGCTAACAGGCTAACGGGCAAAGCTAGCTGCGGGCTAGCGCCACTTAAACAGTATTTACAGCCAAGTTTGAGTGAAAAATAATATCTCCATTGTGTAAATGGATGTTCAATATCCCTCTGTCCCTTTGTCTTTTCTGTCAGCGTAGTATTTACTCTCACGGACAATTAATGAAGTAAAAAAGTAAGTAAAAAAACGCAACATGCTACGACCCCTGCAGTGGCGCTTATGGCCTCTAGGGGCCTGAGTTACTTAGTTCTGCTTTAAGTTTACTTGACCATTCATTTGTGTGAATTGAAAAAAAAAATGAAAAAATGAAAAATCTACCTGTGGAATAAGTTTTTGTTGCTTAAAAAATAATATAGGTGAATGAATAAAGGGGCAACTTTCTATGTGACCTGTATGAGTGGTCAGCATGGCGCCTTTACTTTCCATCAGTTGGCCTTTAACGACGCTCCAGGACAGATTTTCTTCAGTGATGACGGACCCTCTCACTAGAAAACCTTCAAAACAATAGACCCTGGAGCGTTGTAGAGACCGCCGTGATCGAAATGTAAAAGCACCGTGCTAGCCACTCATACAGCCATTTGGTCACAAAAAGCTCAAATATGCACACAGATATATGTCTTTTTCTCACAAAAAGCTACATAATGCACCTTTAAGTAAATTTAGATTTGTTAATGTTGACTGCAATGACGGGACCAGCCTGGCATAACTACCCTGAGAGAGCACAAACCCCAAAGTGGCCCTTGACTCAGAAAGTTTGTCCACTTCACCCACCTTCAAACTACAAGTACTGTATATGTCTGAGAGAAAGAGCAATGCACCAAATACGGTGACTCTTTTATTTTCTAATTCCATAGCCTTGTATAGTGTCATCCAGTACCTGCAGTGCTTTTGTTGTGTGGCACTGAGTCAGCAGCCTCGGCAGACAACACTCCACATGAATCCACTGTCATTGACACGTGCCACTGCTACTGTATGAAACTCCGAGGAAGAGACAGACGGAGAGAGAGGGAGCTGGAGGCCACTGTTTTTCCTCAAGGACACAAACCTTATCTCAATATTACTCCAAACTCGGAGTCAACCTGAATAATTTATGCCTTCGATTTACATATATTGGAATTTTAAACACTTTTCAATCGCCCAGGGTCAGCAAACCCATCATGTGACTCATACTTAGAAGCAATTTTGCCGATTAATTTGACTTTGGCTGCTATTTAGAAACCATCAATTTATTCCACTCGAGCTTGTCGCTGACACAAAAAATACTAGCCCTTCAGTCATGTGAATTTTGTTGTTATGATGGACATTTGAAGTACTACAACATGTACCAATATCTCTCCTATATATAAAAGAAAGACAACTGATTGATAGTGGCATTTGTATGTACTTGTAATCATTGCTCAAGATAACGGTAAAAACATGGCCCCAAAAATTAGCACAGCGCTAGCATTAGCGGTCCGCCTCATGTCTTGAGTCTCTCGCTATGGACTCCGGGTGAGACGAGCTTCTAATGAACTAACTTTCTTCCATTACTGTAAAACTACTTTATAAAACTATCTTAGCCTCCATCTGAACCGAACACAATCGAAAAGCTTCAAAATAGCGAGGATGAAACACTACAAAAAAGCGACTAAAGAGTGACAAAAATGGGACGGAAAAGCAACGATCACACAATTTTTTAAAAAGTGACAACACAACTAAAGTAAAGAGTGATGAAAAAGCAACACAAGAGCCACAAAAAGTGACAAAGTGATGAAGACGCAACAAAAACAAACACAGAAAAGCGACAAAAAAAACAAACAAAAAGAGACAAGACATGACAAAAACCCTTCAAATGAGGCGTTACACTGGGCTCGGTTAACGTGGTTCAACAGCCCATTAATACATAAATAACGGGGAATGCTAACCAGGAAGCTTCATGCTAGCAACGGGAACGCCAACTTAATGCTACATATGCTAACGCTAACTTAAGTGCCAGTTTTTCGCTTGTACTGAACAATCTGCTGCCTCCGACTTACACAGTTTGATTCGGGTAGCGCAGCTTTCACATTCATTAGCTAGATCCGAGGCCCGCCTATAGCTCTTCAATCTGGCCCACAAAACTCGACCAAGCTTCATATAAACTGTCTAAACGGCGAACAACAACAACATTAGCTCTGACATGAAGATGATGCAAAACCGTTGCTATTTTGTTGCTTTTATATTGTTTTAGCACAACTATATTCTCTTTCAGACTATTTTGTGAAACGCCCTGAACTGTCCTGAGGGCGCTTTACCCTAAAGGCAAATTCCTCTCCAGTCTCTGCTCTTCCTTGCATAGACATAACTTCAAATGATACAGACGGCATCTGTATGACCATGTTTGAAGCAGAGAAGGAAAACAAAAACTGAACTTTCTTCCATTTCTCTGCACCATTACTTCAACAAATGCTGAATTATGAATATATTTCTCTTCTAAATAAAGATAGAGAGACACGAAGAGGCTAGAGGTTAGATTTTAGGCCCGAGCCCGAACCCGGCCCGAGCCCGACCCGACATTCGGGCCGGGCCGGGCCGAGTTTTCCCGCATGAGAGTCGGGCTCGGGTCGGGTCGGGCTCAAGTTTTTTTTTTTTTCTTTCTTTTTTTTATTAATGTCATTGTAATCTCTATCTCAATCTAATCTCTAGAAGAGGCGCAAACAGTTCAACAGCCAATGAATACGTAAAATAAAATGGACAATGCTAACCAGGAAACAGATGTTAACTTCATGCTACATATGCTAGCGCTAACGAATGCAGTTTTCCGCTTCTACTGAACAATTTGCTGTGAAAAAACATCCGTATGACCCTGATTTTGGCTTGACTTGAATATGTTTCTGCCAGAAAACGGCTAAAAAGAGTGAAAAATTGTGATTCCCATGAGAGGTTTAGGCTAGGCCACGCCCCCTTGTATGACTTGTTGCCGTCTGTGTCTATAAAATGTAAAATATGAATACTGGGGAGCCCAAGAGGATGGTTTTATGAATGCACTCATCAGTATGTAGACAAGAACATTGATATTTTTCATACATAGCATAGCTAGCATGGGTTTGTACTCAATGACCTCTGTCCATGGTGCTGATCTTTCTCACTGTTCAACTTTGCTCACTATTCTGAATCAACTTGTAACTTTTGACTTCCAATTTTGTTCAGTATTCATGTCAGATATCTTGAATTTTCCAGCTGGGTTTTGGTAAATTTGCCCGGCTTTCTCTGTGTTCGCAATCTCTCCTTGACGCCGGATTTAAAATTGACACAGCTAACATTGAAAAAAAACGCTAATCCTTTGTTTTGCGATTGCATCTTTTGGGCTTTGGGCAGCGGCAAATAGAGACGTTTCCAAACATCAGCTCATCCGCGGCGCGCTTTAATTTATACAAATGATCGACTTTTGCGAAGGGTGAGACAAGGGTATTTCCGAAAGAGATGGGCGCAGATGAGATGAGAGGGGGAGCCAGGTGCAGCCAGCTCTCATTTTGAGCCTGGACAAAACAATAAAAATCCGATCCAGGAACGCGCTCGCCATGCCAAGATTCAGACAATGAACGGGCAGAAATAAAGGGAGAATACGATGATGAATTCGGAGACGGTCAGTGCAACAAAGACAGGACAATGACTCAAAGGAAAATGGATCCTGGAAGACAAACATGTTTACAGTAAGACGGGGTAATTGCATAAGAGGTAGATCAGCATAAAGGGTCAACAAATGGATGATGTTTGTGTATAACAAGTTCAGACGCTCCTGTGAAATAGGTGCATTTTTTTCCGTATATGAAAAGAGATGGGGGTTTTTTCAGTCAATGTTACACAGATTTACCCTTAAGGGCCTATCTCATTGGCCCGGAGACTAGAGTTGGAGACTCTAGTTGCCACTGGTCATGGAGACGTCTCCAAGCCGGCCCCTGGAGATCCCAAGTCTCCAGTTAGTCTCGGTGAAAACAAAACAAATATTCAGCGGAGACTGCATGGAAACTTGAAAAGAGGGGGGGTCTGGATGGACCATACTCTCCTGCCTGAAGGAGAGGGGTGAAGGGTCAGCCCTCAGGTAATAATATCCATTAATCCAGCCTGTGGAGGAGAGAAATGTTTCAGGTGTTGACGCATCAGCCAATAAAGTGTAGGCCTATGTGTTTCATAATAATGATAATGATAATGATAATAATGATGATGATGATGACATACACTTGTAATGCGCTTTATATGCCTGTACTACCAAGTTTCTTAAAGCCCTACTAACCAGGGACTGCAGGTGGAAATTAGCACAAGTGCTATAACCTGGTACAATGCATCTCTCCCTTTGAGGTTAATGTATATTGTACACTGTCCCTGTTCAAATAAATAAATAAACTAAACTAAACTAAACTGTCGTCATTATTCATTCTCTCCATACTCTGTATCACTCAGCACCGACACCATCACCCGTGACAAGGGAGTGTTCCTCCTGTCCCACACCTAGGACACCCTCCTCCAATGAATACGCCCCCTGTTGCCCCGAATGTAATGGTACAGATTTCAACATCTCTTACCCCAGTGTCTGACAAAATCAACCCTAAAAGTGATACTGTAACACGGTAAGACACATTGAACGCTACGAAGTTCATAGGTGGTAAGATACTGTTGTAGCCACAGCTGCCCTGGGGTATACTGACAGAAGCGAGGCAACCAGTCTGTGCCATCGGCCCCTCCAACCACCACCACCCACTCGCTCACTCACTACATTCGCCCAGGCTTCCTGGTGTTCCCAAGCGGTCTCCCATCCAAGACCCTTCCCTGCTGAGCTTCCAAGATCTGACAGGATTGGGCAGAGCAAAGGCCTTATGGTCTTTTCATAGAATACTGTGTCTAGTACTATGTTACAAAGGTTTAATTGGCATTATTTCAAATGACCTGACCTGCTTTTTAACCATACCCAAATCAAGTACATAATTATCATATCTGAGCACTGTGAAGAGCCTTGGTCAGTGATTCAAGGGGAATTTGCATTACTAGTGGGGATTGAACCACCAACCTACACTTTATGTAACAACAAAAGAAAGCAGGGATGTCTTATTCCTGTTCAAACCCACAGCGCTTTAACTGTTTTCTAATAAGAGAATTGGACACTGGAGCCCCACTGGGACAAATGGCCGTTACTTCATCGGATTAATTTCAGGCCAAAGCTAATTATAAAAATGAATAGGTCTCCAGACTTACTGCCCTCGTTTGGTTCCACTGTCCTGAGATGCCCCTGTAGCTGGCAGTATTTAGTGACTTCATCATCTTTACTGGAGGCAGGTGTGAGGGGCAGGTGCAGGGTCAGTCCACTATTACGGGACTTTCAGCTGAAGCCAGAAATAAACAGACAAACACAAAGGGAAGAATTATTTCTGCATGAAAACCAACAAGGGCTCATGATGCCACGTTGCCTTTTGGAGCTTCAAACCATCTGTTAATGTCGTTTCCTTTATGAAAATCTTATGTGGTCGTGTGAAGACCCTGGGTTCAAGTAGGTGACGTGCTGGGAGTTTCATTATTTAGACTGACCTTCTTAAAACTCAGAGGGTTAGCTCATCCAAAGAAGCCGCTGCCTTCAGAAGCAACAATATTGGATTGCTAATGAAGTATATCCAATTTATCCGATTACAGAGTTGCTGATGCTTTTCATTTTTCAACCCACTTGGACCTTTCCTATATCCATTTTATCACTCAGCTGAACTTACAATTACAGATGCTCTTCAAACGTTGAGGGCGACAAATAGGCGCTCTGAGGTATTTCTGTTGTGACCTAAGCCTTTCGATGCAAACAGTCTTTGTCAGGATTGATCTGGCATCACTGGCGTGTCACATTTAAAGCAGTTATTTTAGTATCCCTCTTCGACACTCAAAACATGTGGCTTATCCGCTCAAAATCTCTGTCCACATCTACCTCCAAAGCTCCATGCTACGTAACATAGTCAATTGCAATAGCGGCCTTTCTTTTTATCTATAGTTCGTTATTGAATTTCATGCTTTGTGTTCCAAGACAAAGACTACTCTGTAAGTAAGCTCATCCTTTAGTTCATCATTATTTAATTAATTCATGTAACATAGAGATGAATACTAGAGACAATAACGGGATTTCAAAGTATCGCCTATAATGCATAAAATGTGTGATAGTGTGATATTTATTATAAAGAAAAGGGCTGAGGCCCAGAAGCTGAGCTTCTGCATTAAACAGATAGTTCATATTTCTGCTGAATGTAAGAATGAAAGATTGAATATCAAGTATATCTTAGTCACTAGTGCAGGTGTGAAAAAAAGAACAAAAATCCTGTCACTTATAACTGATATAGAGTCATGATTGTCCCAGTTGCTCTGAGTCGTGGTGCAGCTGGACTGATGTGGACAGATGTTACAGAAAAAGCTCATGAGGTTCTTTTCTTTGACACCAGTTACTATAGTAAGTGTTGTCTCCACTGTAAAGGTCGATCTACCACAGTCCTGTCCACATCTGTCATGGTCCACCATGAACCACCATGACTCAGAGGAACTGGGACACACATGACCTACAGCAGGTAGTATACAGTACATAGATATTCTTTCAACTTTCTTGCATCAATCATGTCTTTGTTTTTTAATTGTAATAATAGCTTGCCCTAGATTTTATGTTTTTACCACAAAGGGAGGCATCAGAATCATATTCGGACCCTCATTGACATTAGAGTCAGAATATGATTTTAACCTGCAGAAATCTAAAGTTCTGTCTAAAGCAGAATCTCCATGACTTCCTTCTTCACAGAGAGGCCTCATCCTTTTTACTGTAAACAAAGAACACTTTGTATTTAGCGTCATGTTACTGTCACTCATAGTGTCTGACCTGAAGTCTAACTCTGAAGAAACTCAATTCACATTTACACTGAGAAGGTTCGAAGGGCGCCCCCTTGTGTCCAGCTGCGTCCGAATCCCCGGACCAAAACTGGCACCTGATCGTTTTAAAAGTACATTGGTTCAGTGAAAGTGTGTAAATTTGGCCCATATCTGCAAATAAATCATTTTAAATTGACTCGGTGAACCTTTGAAAATTCAACTCATGAACATTTTTTTGTTGAACCAATTTAAAACATTCCTGGTGACTGATGAAACATCTATAGTTGGTCTAATGGATCATTATGATCAATTAGAAAAAAAGTTTATGTAAATGATTTCTATATCATTTTCAGGTTAACCCAGTGTTTTACTTTTTCCAGTGCAAGGGCATTTTCTCCCAAATCTAAAGCTTCTTGACTGGAGTTTACAGCCTATAGGCCAGTGCACTGCCTCATTTGAAGACCTTGTAGTTACTGAAAATGTGTAATATCTGTGTGAGTAAAACACGACTTACGGCAGGTAACTGGTTAAACAGTAAACCTTTGTGGCACACGTGCACGCGGGTTATAAAACACTTTTTATTCCTGCCAGCGCCCCAGACTCCGCAGTAATGAAGTCAGTGGAGTGAAGCCCCTCTCTCTCCCCTGCTCTTAAGCCTGTAGTGTTTTTTTTTTTTCTTCTTTTGCGGCGTGTGGCGCAGAGTTGGGACCATATTAAAATTCAGTCTCAGCCCAGACCTGCAGCTATTAGGTTACATTTATTGAACTCCAATGAGGATGCTCCCCTTCATTAATCCTTTAAAACAATCAAATGGAGTCACCGGCCCGAACCAGGCGCAGCAGATGAATGCAAAACACCCTCGTCCCTGCAACGCTGGGGGAAAAAAACAAACTGGGAATATTCTGAATAAAAACTACACTTTGGCCAAAATGTTCCCTCTGCTTTTGATATTGTGTCAACTTCCAACTGCTCACTTCATCTCGCGACTCTTTGGTTTGAGAGAGACATCAGTGGTTTTTCGTTGACTCCAAATTGTTTTGTTATTCTGCGATGAAAGATTGAAAGGGCGAAAGCTTCGGTTTTCTGCCCCGAAGGAGCCCGTAGGACATGGGCTGAATTAGACAAACCAGAGAAGACACAGAAACAATAGCTGGGGGCGACACTGGGTGAATTAGGGATGCTCTGTTTTCTTTTTATGTCCTTTATCATGCAAAGCTTAGTTTAACCGCTTACCACCCGCCTTAACCGAGCCTTTACCCAAATCTAGAGGTTAGATTGGGAGGTTTAGAGGTTAACTATGGTATAATGAGGCTAAATCCTCTTCAAAAACATTTAATTTTCACATGTTTCCGCACAGTGTTGGTCCGTCTTCACTCTTTGCCACTCAAAATGCCTGCCCGCACTCTGGTGTACGTCACCGGGGAGCTTTCCATAACCATAACCAGCAAAGTGCGCCCTCTGCTGGCACTAATATAACTTCATGTTTAAGGTGAAGGTACAAAACAGACAACAGTACAACACCAGGATTCATCCGGCTCGCATTGTGAAAGAGTGGTTCAGGGAGCATGACATGGATCAGTCGCCACAGAGTCGAGATCTGAACCCCATTGAGAATCTTTGGGTTGTGCTGGAGAAGGCTTTGCACAGTGGTCACACTCTCCCATCATCAATACAAGATCTTGGTGAAACATGAAAGCAACACTGGATCTTTTGACATTGCAGAAGCTTTTTGAAACTGCTGTAACATCAGATCATGTGACTTTTTGTGATGAGTTTCTTTTTTTCGTCAGGCAGTGGAGATACGACGTTTTACAGATTGTTTGTCCCTTAAAGTGCACATGACAAGTTTTAATGCTGTTGTTGATGTGACTTATTTGAATAGATAACATCTTATGTAATAATTCTCATTATATTTCAGTAAAGAAACAATTTTACTGAAGAAATGTGCAGAAAAAGTGTATTAGAATTTTTTAAGCTGCTGACAGGAAGCGACATAGACAGAGATAAATGTTCCATAGCAGTTTGACTCAAATATACATTTATACATTGAACATACCGACATATTCAAAGGCGCAATAAAAGAAGCATAAATGATTAAATCATTTGCAAAGGTTTTCTATCATAAGGCATTTATATTCATAAAGATACAAAATGATAGCAACTCATGTAACTTCAGCTTCCCGTGCATGACTGAAGTTAATGAGGCTTTTTTTTCCTTATATAATTACAGTGTTTTAATGTTTCAACATACTCATTTCCCATTGACACAACATGGTCGGCACGGCAACAGTTTAAAATCGTTTGCCTCTATCTATGTCACTTCCTGTCAGTGTCCAATAAGGAAGTGAAAAAATAAACAACACTTAAATGCTAATCTAAAGAAAGCTGGGTACATTTTTTTAATATAATTGTGTTCATTATGTTGTAGCAAAAATGGTGTCTAATGTGTCGTATGCGCTTTAAGCAGTGGTTAAAGTGATTAGATGCAAGTTGGTCATTTTATGCTCGCTACTGCCACCTCAGGTCTTTCGCGTTACTGCAGTCTCTATATTAAAGGCACACCGCGTAGAATTTTACTTGTAAATAAAATTGAAATACTAGCATTTATTTTATGATAGATCATTTCATCATTGGAAAAATACCTCATAAATGTACAAACAAACATGTGTTTTTGCTGTGAGCGGCTCAGCTCTCCTAAGACATAACTGTAGCTTTACCCGGAGTGGGTACGTCTCCAGCTCGTCTCCATGGAGATGTGACTAAAGTCGGTAGAATTTGAGATTAAAATAGGCTAGGTCCTCATCCAAATCCTTTCTTTGATTATTCCCTGCAGTAATAGTATTCTTCTGTGTCCAGCTGGTCAATAGGAGCATGTTTTGCACTAATGGCAACAGTATAGTCCAAAAGTTACGCAGTGTCCCTTTAAGCTCGTGCATGACAGTGACAGTGCAGGATTTTAGAGGCAGGTCTGGGCTCATTCTACACATTAGGACATGGCTGGTACATGTAGGGGGACAAAAATACATAATTTTAACATTCCTTCTGAACGTAACTCTTTGAGGAACGGAATGAGAAAAGTTACCTTGATCCTGATTGATTTCTGTTTATGCCTAGGATGTTGTTTTTGTGCGAAAATCATTCTATTCAGCTGAACTTTCTGATAAAAAAGCCACTATAGACGAGACGCTGGAAGAGAGGGAGGGTCAGAGTTATAAGGAGCCCCGTGGAGAACAAAGGAGAGAATCTGTGGGTCGATCGGAGAGGCAAAAGTTGTCGACAAACTTCAGAAAAACCATGACAAAGAAATGTGAGGGAGTAAAATGAAACAACAAATAATAAAAAACACACGCTGACAAATGAAACCTTAAAGTTAAATAAGCATTAGGTTACATCGTTAAACCGGTTAGCCATGTACAGTACATCGCTGTGATAGATTGAAAAGTACGGCTGTTCTTTTCGAAGTACAAAGTTCCAACATCATTTCAATGCATCGCCGAGCTTCACTGGCCGAAGATCCAAACAGGCGAAACCGTGAATCATCCAAACTCGCCCGCGGCATCTGGAAGTCTATGGCCCAGAAAAAGGTTAATTTCATTTGGTCCGGCCTTATTCATTGCACAGAGCCGTAGCTAAAGGATTCATAACCCGTTTGGTGTAATCGCGATATTTGTGATTAGTTCATAAGAATATTCGAGGCGGCGAGAAGATGAATGTAAAGTAAGTGTGTTTGGAGGGAGAGAAAGACGAGAGAGATTCGTCCTTGAGAAACTTTGCATAAAAGAGAGAAATTCAACAGGGTGTAGAGAAAGATATTTTAATTACGGAAATAACTTACATATGTACATTGTGTGGATTTTTTTGTGAATTGCCGCAAATGACCTTGAAGTGACTCTTTATTTGTGAGCAGCCTTGTTTAGTAAACCCATTCATCGCTCCACCTAGACTTTTCACAATGTTAGAGTTCAATCGTTTTTAATGAATTAGAACGAATTCTTGAAAATACAGTGACGTTTACTTTCAAACTGAAGATATATTCTTACCTGAGCTTAGACGAGTTGATGCGTAACTGTCTGGTCTTTACGTGTGCGCTCAGTCACGCAAAAAACACCAAAGACCGAAAGAGCAGAAGAAAACGGTGTGATCAGTCACCGCGCCGCTATTTTTAATGTTCTGGAAGAGTGCGTAGTCCGTGCAGTCTTCACTCCTATACAATTCTCTATAGAAACTACTCACATAAACACATTTCATTAGGGAAAACATGGAAGAGCTTGGTCACTTCTAACTTCACCCCGCTTGGCCCCATAGAGGAGAGCCTAAATGTTAAAGGAACAAGCCACCCTTTTTCCATACTGAGATATGTTCTTACCTGAGCTTAGATGAGTGGATGCGTACCTGTCTGGTCTTTGTGTGTGCCCTCAGTCACGCAAAACGACCAAAGAAGTTGTTAGCATTTGGCCTCTCCCAGCATATTCCTTTTGCTCCAAACGAGTGAAGTTAGAAGCAAGCTCTTCCACGGGCACAAAGACCAGACAGGTACATTTCAACTTGCTCAGGTAAGAACATGCCTCAGTATGGAAAAACAGTGGCCTGTTCCTTTAAATCCCGTATGCCCTGCCTGTTTTAGTCTCTTCTCTCCTCTGGACAATCAGAGGACAGCAGTCGGTTCACGTTGTGTTAGTGTCAGTTCAGTGAGCTGTAGCCCAGGGCCCCAGAACTTGTACCTGGCTGACCCTGGTCTGACCTGGCACTGGGCTGCGTAGTAATTGCCAGTGGAAAAGCGGTATTAGGCACTGGCAGTGGGCAGCCACAGCTTAGCATCTGGAGACCCAACAGATCTTTGTCAGGAGTGTTAGAGAATTAACAATGGTGTTCGAGAGGATAGATGAAAAACAGGCAGCAGTCTGGATGTCTTATACAGGAGAAGTTTATTTACCATCGGTGCGGGACCCGGAGACATGAACTCGAGACATTGCGCTAGTCCTACCATTGAAGTGTTTCCACAGAAAAGGGATAAATACCGTCTTAGAGCGTCATACTGATACACAAGCAAACATTCAGTGGCTGAGAGTGGACGCCTGAGCAGCACAGTCAAGGCTATGACCGAGATAGTAAGACTTTACAGCCTGACCCAGAATGATAAATAGCAATTTAATGTTATCCTCTAACAAGGAGTACTTTGTTTAGAGTATTCAGTCCGCTGCCTTACCAGATAAGATAAGAGATAAGATAATCCTTTATTGATCTCACAATGGAGAAATTCACTTGTTACAGTCGGCGTTTAAGAAGATCACTCAGAGTTGTGCAAAAACAGACAGGAAAATGTGCCACCAGTTAAATAGAATAAAAACGAGGTATCCCATGTACAACAAGCAGCAGAAATACAACAATAGGTGAACAACAACAATAAAAATAGGAGAAAAATTAGAACAGGTCATATAAGTAAAATATCGGGGTGTAAAGTTACAATCCTAGTGCAGGATGTCAATAAGTGATGCTGGTACAGGGAATAAAGTGCAACTGATAGAGATTATTGCACATGTTACTTACAGTCTTATTGTACAGTCTGACAGCAGTGGGGATGAAGGCTTTGCGGTAGCGCTCCTTCTTGCACTGAAGGTGTCTCAGTCTGCCACTGAGAGAGCTGCTCAGCTCGTCTACAGTCCCGTGCAGTGGGTTCATTTATTAGGTGTAAAATGTCTTAAAGATTCCGTGTGAAAACATAGAAATGGCACCATTCATGTAACTCCCTTGATTGGGACTCGGTGTGCACCAAAGACATCGAATATTCCCGTGCTCGACAATTTGAGTAGGAAGATGCTGTCTCAGTATCCAGAGCTGTTTTACTCAAAGTCTGCCAACTGAAACCTCAAACGGAAGGAGAAACACAGTCAACGCCCACATTGTTTAGCCTGAGAGGAAAGCACAACAATAATCTGCGAAAACGTGTTCATTCCTGGATTGAAAATCATGCTTTTGGGAGACGCAAAAAAACTTTTAGACTTTGAAGGTTTGAAACAGATGTTGTCCTCTTTTATCATTGCCAAAGCGAGCAGACATTTGGACGATCGAAGCAGCTGGAGGAATCACGACTGCGGGACCAAAGCGGACAGGACAACCCCTGAACGATGATGAATTTCACGACGCCTTTTCAGCTTCCCCCCTACGGCTGCTCCTGTCACCCGCAGACGTGGAGAACCGGCTGGACAGGGCCCTTTTTGAAAGAAGATTTAAGATGTTAAACGGGGCATGACAACACCGCGCCGCGAAGTTGGCAGTTCTTGCCAGAAGCCGTCATTGCCAAGAGTGAGCGGCGGATTTCAGGGAGGGACGGCGGTGCCAAAAGTTGTGTTTGCCGGGACCCAGTCGTGTTCGGGCCAAGTCTCCGAGAAAAAGGGATGAAATATAGTGACACAGCACCTGCAAACTCTGCTCAGCCAGGGCGGCCCGATGGTGTGGACATGAATGATTCAAAAGAGACTGAGAACACAACTTCAGGCAAACACAAGGCACTCACTTTTTAGGAATCTTCCCCCCCGCATATTTTCCCAAGTTCAGCTTTACCCAAATCTAAAAGCTTCTTGACCGGAGAACTTACAGCCTATAGACCGCCCTTTCCTCGTTTTTGTTTGTCGTAATTTTTGCTGGTGTTTTGTCACATTTTTGTCCTGTTTTCATGTGCTGCGACCCACCTCCACCCCTCCTCTGTCTGGCATCTTCCTACTCATCCATCATCGCCGTGTATTCCATATCATTGATGCAATCTTCCACAAGGGTCTGAGCCCCAATGACTTTTGCAGGCTTTGCTTGTTCTTTTGACGGTGTAGGTTTCCTTTAGAGGCCCCGGTTTCCACTAAAAAACATGCACAATAGGTTATTATGTATGAGTGTTGTCTGCTGTGGGAGGCAACTATAGACGTTCAAGCCGACGGAAACAAAGACTGTCTGAGAATTCTATTGAAAAAGACCTCGATGAGAGTGTGAGAAACCTAACGTATAGATTTGTTGGTTCAACTATGGGACCCTCCACCTGAACCAAGCACATTTTCTCCAGTTTGGCTTTACCCAAATAAGAGCGTCTTGAAAACAGTGTCAATATAGCAACGGAAACGAGGATGAAAACGCAACAAATAAGTGACAAAAGGTTGATCCACAGCCAGACCCCGTCCGGAGCAAAATCACAACATGACACAGAAATTTAAGCATTTGGATCACATTTAAGAGAATACCCAAAGATGAAAAAGTTGGGATCAGTTTTGTGGGCCATAGCTTTCAAACGAGGCGTTTCACAGTTGCTCTCCAATCGAGAAGCTTTTAGATTTAGGGAAAGGGTTCGGCTGAACCGGAGAAAAAGACCTCGGTTAAAGGTGTTTCTTTCATCTCTTTTTCGTCTTTTTTGTTGATGTCTTTTTGTTGTTTTTTGGATGCTTTCTTCATCGCATTTTTTCCTTGCCTTTTGGTGCTTTTGTGTTTCGTCTTCGTCACCTTTTCATCACTTTTTAATTGTGTTTTTGTCGCTTATTTTGTTGTGTGATGATGATGTTTGTATTTTGCACTGTTGCCGTCTAAAACCCTGCATGCTGACCCTCCTGGCTAAACAGTGGACTGCAATCTGGATTTTTTTTTTCTGTAAAAGTAGAGTTCCACGATATGACCACACAGTTTCATCCATCCATTTTCTTCCACTTGTCCGTTGCCGGGTCATGGAAATCACCTTGCACCAGCCCCTCATGGCTCCTCCTGCAGGTGGTGGGTCCACGGGAGGACGGCCTCACGATTAACCGGGCCTGTTGGTCTCTCATAAGGAGCTTCTGAACCGCTCTTTGTCTGACCAGTCACCTCGGACCTGTTTGCCATGGGAGACCCTACTAGGAGCACGAAGCTCCCAGGATGATTCGGGAGCTCAAACCCTCCACCTTGTTAAGGTGGCGGTTCTAGGAGGGAACCACACAGTTCCTTGGTGGCAAATTTCAAACTCCAAAGAAGGGCGGAGTTTGGTCTTTTGTGGCATTTTATGGATTCGTTCAATACATAGAACACATTTCCCAACGCTGACACTGAAGTGCATCTTAATCCTCACCTCATTTACATTAAACTTGCTCTGTTGTTCTGCTTTCTAACTTCAGAAGCTAAGTGGATAACCAGGTTGCTTTGTGGAAGGAGTGAAACATCTGTCAGAAAAAATAGAATTACCACATGGAGGATGTTTTGCGCAAAGACAATGCAACGCTTTGCCACTTTTCCGCCGTGACACTTCCCTCCATGTCGCCTTCGCCGTCACGTCTTTCTTTGAATCCTGTGCGTTTCCAAAAGCACATTTTCCTTGTTTGCCTTAAAGCCGTCGCACCCCTGTCTAAATGTCACGGCGCAGCAGACAGCTCCTCACACGCTCTCCTGGTGCACAGTGTTTCGTGTCTGTTCTGACTCGCTGCTCCTGCTTAGTCCCATTAGGGCCCCAGTCAAAGGCCCCGGTCCAGATCGTGCCCGTGCAAATGTCAACCAAGTCTTGGACCCACCTCTCTCGCTCTCTCGGTCTATCTTTAGCTGCTCGCGTTCCCAAAAGAGGTGACCTGTCAAGGAGGCATGGCTGACCACAAGTGCAGCGCAGTGCTGGCTTTGGGAAATTGATTTTTCGATCCTACCTTTAGCTAAGAGTGAGACTGGACCAGGGGAAGCAGGACCACAAGCCTGGAGGTTGGTCGCAAATTTAGTGGAAAAGTTCAAACATTAATGCTGTGTTGCCCGAGCATTTTGTTCATCAACAAAATATGCATATATTAAGGCAAGTTTATTTGTAGAGCAATTCATACACAAGGCAATTCAAAGTGCTTCCTAGTTGCATAAATACAAGAAAACAAGTTGAATCAATAAAACATCAACATAAATAAAATCAATTACAGTAAAAGGCAAGAGTACAGATAAAATACTTTCAGTGTCATATGCATGGGTAAAAAGAACTGTTTTCAGCCTGGATTTGAACATTGTCAGAGTTGAGGCCTGTCTCACATCCTCATGAAGACTGTTCCAGATTTTAGCTGCATGAAACTGAAACCTCACCGTGACTCTGGGAACCACCAGGAGACCCCTCCCTGAAGTTCTCAGGGCCCGAGATGGTTCATACGGCTCTAACATGTCAGAGATGAACTTTGGTGCTAAACCATGAAAAGACTTATACACAAGCAGAGCTGTTTTCAATTCTATTCTCTGAGCAACAGGAAGCCAGTGCAGAGACCAGAGCACTGGACTAATATGGACGTATTTCCTGGTTCGTATCAGGACTCGAGCAGCAGCGTTCTGGATGTTCTGCAGCTCGCAGCCGTTACAGTTGTCTAACCTGCTGGAGACAAACACATGGATAAGTCTCTCTAAGTCTGGTTTTGACACTATTCCTCTGATCTTAGCCATGTTTTTCAGATGGTAAAAAGCTGCTGATGTTATTGCTTTGATGTGGCTGTTTAAGTTCAGGTCCATGAAGTGAAGCGAGTCCATGATTATTTCTAACCTGATTTTTTGGCTTTAGAGAGATACTCAAGGTGACTGATAACACTTTGTCTTTGTCTCTGTGGGCCAAAAACAACGATGATGGATATTTAGTCATCACATTTCGTCATCATAACCAGTTTTTAGTTTGATCACGAATGACAATGCTGTGACGAAATGAAGGGCTGTGCTCTGTCCTGTGGTGCACAGACGTGGCTGCGTGTCGCTGTGCTGCCGCCATAAACCGCTCTCTGTATGTAACTTCATGTATAATTTATTGCATGGAGATTTGATTTCCCTCGCCGCGTTTGACGGACAGCTGGGTCACCTGCTGATTACACCTCTTCAATAAAACATATTTCCCTTGACGGGCAGCTCCATGTTTGACAAGGCACCACCAACACGCAGAAAACCACACGGCTTTATGTCAGCGGGACACTTCTGGGCCAGTACACCAAATACTTACTTACCTATACAAATCAATTTTAACTGTAAGTGTTTATTTGTTATTGTACAATGATGAAATGGCATTGCGTAGATCAGATGTTGGGATAGTCCTGAGCGGCTGCGACTCTTGTGGGCCAGCATGTTTGTGGAGGTGGAGGTATCCTGGCTGGTTGTCTGTAGCGCTCCTCTGAAATGCTGCACTGCCGCCTGGGTTTGTCTCCAGTGCTATTCAGGCTTTTTGGCTGTACCGAAATTCATTTTGAGTTTACACATTGAACCCACCTGTGACTGTAGTGCACAATGTGGGGAAAGTGTTCTGCGGAAGCATCTCAGAATCGAACCTGATCTTGAGATAACAGAGTGTGACATGACAAGTCGTAGTGGTGTATTTAATAAAAGCAAGATAACGCCATCCAGAGAACTGGAAAGAAATGTGCTTCAAAGGGGCTAGATGCAAGTTTGCTATTTTTTGCTCACTACTGCCACCTCAGGTCTTATGTGTAACTGCACCTTCTATATTAAGCTCGTGCATGACGGCACTGAGGACCCGAATTGACACCTTTTTGAGTGACAGTGCAGGATTTAAGAGGCAGTTGTGGTGAACAGGTCTGAGCTCATTCTACACATTAGGCACTACTGGAACATGTAGGGGGAGGAAAATACAGAATTTTGACATTTTTAAACTCTGTATAGTCCTTTAAGGCACACAGGTTCGACCCATAAGGACAGAGGCAGCATGTTCCTTTTAGATTTCTGTTTGTGTTTCAGATCTTTTGTTCACATTAGACATTTTATATCTTTCGTTAGCTCACATTTCACAGCTTTCATTGATTCACAGCATCTTCACATTCACTTTCGCTTGTGCTCACCCGAGGACCCCAGCAGACCCCAGACATGAACGCCTCGAGGGGGAGCAATGGACGCCATGAGGTGGCACGCGTTGAGGACCTCTACCACCGAGACGCTAAAATAAACCCCGTGTTAGTGATCAACAAAATCTTTGAATGGAAATAAATGAACGATAGCTGCCTGGACCCGTAACACACACGCACAACCTCTGGGCACAGCCCAACCAGGCCGAAGGAGGCCAGTGAGGAGACAGAGGAAGAGCATCTGAACCAGGGCGGCTTTTATACTGTTTATGTGCGAGCGCCATCTGCTGTCCGTTAATCATATTTAAAAAAACTGTTTTTTAACATTTCATTAAAATGGATGAATGAATATTTATTCGGACCATAAACAAAACATAAAAACACAAACTTATATGAACTCAAAATACAACCTGCCATGTTCAATGAAGTTATTCGAGTCGTCTGTACTCAGTGGTTGGTGCAGAAGACGACTCGAATACCTTCATTGAAGATGGACAACTCCTGTACGACTGAGAGCTTCCACAGACACAACCTGCCATGATTGAGGCAGTTGTGAGCTCAATATCGCGAGACAAATTCATTCAGATCATTTAGATCAAATATACTGTACATATTTTCATTATCAGATAATCTAATATTTTATTGCAGCATGTGTTTGCTTCTTTACCAGAGTGCCATTATTTGATCATAGTTTGATGAATTTTATTTCAGCCATTTGTTTTTTTTTCCTTGTTTTTTTAGAATTAGGTAGGCTAATGCTACTTTTTTTCACGGTGTGATCCGGGCGGGGGGGGGGGTCACGAACCCCTTTTCTTGTTTTAATGGCGGTTGCGGTTCCAAAAGGTTGAGAACCACTGATTTACAGTTTAGGACAAACAATTTTTGCACATTTTAGATACGGCTGTCCGAAAAGGAAATACATATGCATAAAACTGATAATGCCACAAGAGCAAAAGTTACAAGCTTTTCCGAAAGACATGTAATTAGGTCTGGGAGAGGGTGTGACTTTTGTCCGAGTTCTTTATGGGCGTGATATTGAGTTAGTTAGTGGTAGGAGAAGCATGAATGTGCAACAGCTGGAGCATTTTCTGAAAGGAATAAAAGACAATCAAAAACACAGAGGACAGTGAGGAAGATTCGAACAAATTACAAAGCAAATGTAACTGAGGTGCAGAGAACTGTTTGTTGTTTTTCTTTCTACCGTGATGAATATTGTTTTGATTTCCTTTGAAGATGAACAGCAGAAGTGTGTTTCCTCTGTGTTAGGAAGTCATTTGTAACCGACCAAGATGAGATTCACAGAGAATCCGGAATGATTGTTATTACAGCCTTTCTAGCGGCTCGAACTCTTGCGTCTCATCAGTATTCACAGTCGTCCGTTTTGCCTCTTCAGGTTGTTCAGGTTAATTATAATTGGTTCGTTAGCGCGGGATGGCGATGGCGGCGAGCTCCTCTGTGTCTCCGGGACGAACCTGAATCATTTCACTAAATCCAAAAACAGATTATTGTCTCTGGAGTTTGCAAAAAAGTAGCTTGTTACATCACCGCTCTGAAATTTCTGATGTCAATGTAAACATTACTCCCCAAACAATACAGACTTCTGCCTTCGTAAAGGATGAGCTGCCCTGGAAGGAAGCAGTTTTTCTTGTTTGGTCTGAGTTGGAACGACCTCCAACACCTTTTTGAAAACAAACAGCATTGTCCGGGGAAATGGTCCGTCGACACAGACCACGCAAAGTTTCCACCCGTGACCCGTTCATTTTATGGCGAGACTCTGCAGCCCAAACTTTTTTTTTTTCCTAGTTTTGGCTCAGACAAATCACAATTTCTTGTTTTCTTGCATTTATAATAATCAGTGATCTACCGCAAAAGTAACACGTTCTCAACTAAAAGCACAGATCCTGTCACAGTGTCCATGGATGGCGGTCGTGCTGTGGTCACCCGTTGCTTCTTGCAGCTCGGTTCAAGGGTGGGTCAAATTACAGGGGACAAATCTCCCCATGGGGACAGCTGGACGAAATAGAAGACAGTCAATCGCTTGTTTGACATGAGTGACACGGGCCAAAACATTGTCCCGCGCTGACAGCGGCCGCGCTCGCGTCAGCTTTGCCGGACGCTGAGCAGAGAAACCTAATCGTCTGAAGTCGCTGGTAACGCGGCCTGACACTTCAATGTCACGCGGCTGACGGCCACAGGGTTCAGCCGGACTTGTGCGTGGGCCACAGACCTGTCCAAGCGCATTTGACTCGTGCATCACGGCCAACGACAGCCTGGTCTGTCTCTTACAGGGACAGCAAAATGCAAAGCCCACGGCTACATTACGCAGAGTGTACGTCTAATTCTCCAGCTCGTGCTCTGCGTCGGCTGGTTGGTAGTGCTTGGTGTGTTTTGGGGGTTACATCCAGTTTCGACATAATTTAGTCCAATTAAGATGAATTTTAGAGTAGATTTGAGCGAAGGTCAATTATGATTTATGAGTTAGTACTTTGTGGGAAACGTTCGAGAACTAATGGTTGACTGAAATGTTGTTGATCATCTCTGAGTACAGATCTTTTTCTAAAGGTAAAAGAGTTCACAGAAAACCCGACAATAAAACTCTACCTGACCAAAAATATAGTCACGACAACAAAAAAGGTCATATATGCTATGATATTTCTTGGACCGTCTTAAAGGTACAAGCCACCGTTTTTCCATACTGAGATATGTTCTTACCTGAGCTTTGTTGATATGTACCTGTCTGGTAGCTTCCAACTTCACACCCACTTGGAGCCATAGGAATACATTGGGAGAGGCCAAATGCTAACAACATCTTTGGTCGTTTTGCGTGACTGAGCTCACACACAAAGACCAGACAAGTACGTATCTCAGCATGGAAAAACGGTGGCCTGTTCCTTTAAGCTTTGAATGCGTTTCTGCAACGTCAAAAGATCCACTGGTGCGTTCATTTTCCACCAAGATCTTGTGATGATGATGAGGGGAGAGTGTGACCACTGCGTAAATCCGTCTCCAGCACATCCCAGAGATTCTCAATGGGGTGAAGATCTGGAGTCTGTGGCGGCCGATCCATCTCGTGCTCCATGAGCCAGTCTTTCACAGTGTGAGCCCGATGATTCCTGGTGTTGCCATCTTGGAATATGCCTATGCCATCAGGTAAGAGGAAATCCATCGATGGAATAACTCGGTCATTCTGGATGTTCAGGTCGTCAGCTGAGCTCATTCTTTGGGCGTATGGTGTTGCTGAACTTAGACCTGACCAACTGCAGCAAACCCCAGATCGGTTCGTTGAATCCAAGTGGCTTTCTGTGATTGAAACATGCCTCTCCTCGAACCGCCATCTTTAACGAGATATGTCGTCGTGGGCTTGATGCCCCTGGTAGGGTCTCCCATGACAGGTCCTAGTTGACGGGTCAGACAAAGAGCGGTTCAGAAGCCCCTTATGAGAGACCAACAGGCCCAGTTACGTTACGAATAGCAATGCCGTCCTTCCGTGGACCCACCATCTACAGGAGGAGCCAGAGGGGGCTGGTGCAATGTGATTTGTGCAGCTTGGACGGCTGCCCCCACGACCCGGCAACCGTCAAGTGGAGGAAAACGGATGGATGGATGAAACGTGTTGCCACATACCAATAGCGAAATAAAGGTTGTTTGTTTGTCTATGTCTGAGTGCTTCGGATCCTGTCTTTTTAGTTCCTGATCCTTGAAAAGCACCTGCTGTCACATCGTAGAACCCATCCGCACACTCACCCCAAAAAGTTTGCTTAAGTGTCAAACCAATCTTTCTCGTCGGACAATAAAGTCTACCTCAACACTCGAGATAGCGTTGCTGAGTTGTTTTGCGTTGTATAAATTCGAAGGAGCAGAGATCAAACCATCACACACCCAACAACACTTTGCAAGAACATCCTTCACTTCGTTCTCTCCTACTCGTGTCAGAAATACCACAGCGCCTCTTCCAAATTGTGTAACTACGGTCATTTTCTGCCTTTTTTTCCTTTTCCCCTCCCGGAAGGTGATATTCCATTTAATTCAGCCGTTAGCGCCAGATGACTCTGTGAAGTGGCGGCTCTCGGGCAGTGATCCCACACAAATATGTCCACTTGTGTCCTTTTTTTTTTTGTTTTTCTTTTTTTTTAATGCTTCCTACGCTCCACGCCGTACACACTCAACTCTAAACCCCGACTCCTCCTCCTCCTTCCTCGTTCTGTCTATCTCCCTCGGCTGCAGAAATAGCTGAGTTCGGCCTTCGAGAGAGCAATTACGGAGATTACCCCGCGAAAGAAACGACATTATTCAGTAATTCGGAGCGGACATGTATGGCCACGCGCGCTCATTTCGGATCTGGCTGCGGGGCTGACGTCCATATGGCATCTTACATAAATGAAATGGCAGTGGGATGACGGCTGTGACCACTCAATACGTTGCATAAGACGTCAAGACTGCCTCGGTGTCATTAAGAAATCAGCTTGGAAGTCCGCCGAGACCATATGGCTGAAAGGCTATAGGCATAATGCTGGTTAGTTTACTCAGCTTTATACGGCCCATTATCTGCTAAACTAACCTGTTCCCGCGCTCCTCCAGCCATGTTTTAAAGTTCCTCCTTCATCCACAGCAGCTGCCGTTGTGTTTTGTGCCTTTCACGCATTCAGTTTGTCTCTTTCCGAGCTCAATATCCACTTTCGAGTAAGGAGTGGAAGATGCATGGAAGCTGGTGAGGGACATATAGAGACACGACACTTGAATAATTTAACATAGGTTCAAAGTGTTTGCCTTTTGGCCCCAGGCTATAGCTTTTAGCTCCAGTTTTAGCCCAGACGTGAGAGCATTTTGATTGGCCCTGCTAAGTGTTGTTGTCCTTTGACTTCACATCAAATATTAACATAGACATTTTTGGCTTTTGAAGTTGAATGAATGAAAGATTTTACATCTTTTGATCCCCAGGTTTAAATTGTTAGTCGTTAATTACAAGTACCATATTGTCTGGACTCTAAGTCGCTCCGGATTATAAGTCGCACCAGCCAAAAAATGCATAATGAAAAAAAAACATATATAAGCCGTGCCAGAGTATAAGTCGCACCAGCCAATAATGAAGAAAAAAACATATAAGTCGTGCCAGAGTATAAGTCGCACCTTCCAAAAAATCCATAATGAAGAAGAAAAAACACATATATGTCGCGCCGGAGTATAAGTCACACCAGCCAAAAAAATGCATAACGAAGAAGAAAAAAACATATATAAGTCGTGCCAGTGTATAAGTCGCAGCAGCCAAAAAATGCATAATGAAGAAGAAAAAAAAATGTATAAGCCGCGTCGGAGTATAAGTCGCACCAGCCAAAAAATGCATAATAAAGAAGGTAAAAAAACATATAAGTCGAGCCAGAGTAGAAGTCGCACTTGCCATGGCAACTTCCTGGGTATGGAGGCGTAACTGCACCGTTGACAAGCCTCTCCCGGCATCATGTTTTTCAAGTGCTCATTTGCAACCTCGTTCCTAGCTCATCTAGCTACTAGCCCACGATTAGCTTTATTTGTTTTCTTCATTGCAGTAAGAGTAACCTCCGCTTTTCGCCAGTCCCTCACAAGTTTCTCGCTCACTCCAAACTTTCTTTCTGCTGCTCGATTCCCGTTTAAATCTTCAGTGGTGCAGGAGTAGCAGATACTGGTACACAAGCCTAGAGCGCCCCCTAGCGGCTGTCAGTGTGAAAATAACCAACAAGTGAAATTACATATTTTGATACATAAGTCGCACCCCCAGCCAAACTATAGAAAAAAAAGTGTGACTCATAGCCCAGAAAATACGGTATACTCCAAACAAGTTGGTATTGTTAATGTTTCGAGGGGGTATTATGAAAAATCGGCTTTTTGGAGCGTTTTACCACATTACAATATTGTTCTTGTTGAGGTCTCAGGAGAGGACATACCGAGCGTGGCACCAGCTCTGCTCCAGGTCCTGACCGTGCCAGGAGCTGGGACGCCTCGGCCAAAGCCACACTGAGAGCCACACCAGCATCAGCCCGGAGAATCTAACGCACAAGACCTGACTGTGCAGGGTCAAGGCTTACCCGGGGAAGCTGGGTTTTCAACCAAAACATAAACAGCCTGATGTAACATCACCAAAATGAGTGCTTGCAATGGAAGGTCAACACTTTGACCAGGCATTCGAGCGTCTCCCACAGAGAATACTGAGGACATGCTAAAAGTTTACAAAAATACATCACAATCACTGAATGATGGAGACATGTCGAATTTGGAGCAACAGCAGAAGGTAAAAAAAATGTAACTGAGAGTACCAGTCATTAGATTATTCCGGTTTACAGATTACAATTTGTTGATTCATTGGTCCAAGAGCCATCACAATCTGGACACATACAGGCAAACGACTAACGTTACTGATGACCTTTGACACACATTCCTCCTTCTCTCTGGAGCCGGAAAATTTACACCATATAGTGCAGATTCTCAACAGTTCTCGTCATAATAAATAAAGCTAATGTTTAAACGAAGATTACCTAAAGACATTACCATTAGCACTGTCCTATTGGACGTGTTGGTGGATTTCTGTCAGGGCCAGTTTGTTTATCCAAAGGCTGACTTTCCAACTGAGGTTTGGTCCTTGAATAACTTCAATCATCAGGAAAATGTATTCAAGCAAAAACATTTTGACCACATGCACACATGAATCTGAACAGCTCTCACGTTTAAAGTGATAGTCTGGAAGTCTAAATGTATTTCAGTTTTATATATTTTGTAAAGTCCCTCCTTTCCGGATCTCAGCAACTTATCAGAGTCTAGTATCCTCCCGCGTTGACCAATGAGGCGAGCATTTCCTGTGAGCGGAGGGGGAGGGGCTTGATTGATGCAAACTAGAAGTTCTTTCTGGTTAAAGAGGGGAGGAATCTGATGTTTTACTTTCAAATTTCTTTTCAAATCTCTCCTCACAAACATCACTTTAACGAAGATCGAAATGTTTTTGCAAACCTTCTCAAATGTGGAATGTTTCTCCGAAAAACAGTATTTCCGAGTGTCACCAACAACTCTGCTTATGTAGAAATGTTGTGAAATAAGTCCAATACTGTAGCAGAGGTCGATAAATTGTTATTTCTTTCATTTTTGTCTATTATAAAGCTTGTTTATGTTCCAGTCAACAGAGTATAAGCTCTTTGCAGTCCTCCATAGAAAGCACTTGATCCAGCTTGTAAGTAAATTCACTTCCATCCTGGTGCACTGTGTACTTGTGACTGCATCGGGCCTGACAGCTCAGCCTCTGTGTATTTAGGGCTTGAGGAAGTTGTCACTCTTGGCCGATGTTCGTCTCCGTCTCGCCGAATAATGACGGAAACGTGGCATTTGCACAAGGACGAGAGCAGGAAAGGATTGAGCCGATGGGTTAAGGCAAAAAATCTGCCAAATAAATGTATCCGGAAATCTCCGAGTGGAGCAGAGACGGAGCGGCTAAGGACACGCCAGTCAAATTATGATGAAACGAGCTGAAATATTGGCCGGGAAAAAGTGTTTGTCTTTGTAAAATACACTTTGACAAAGAAAATGTGGGTTGTGTAGTTTGGCATAACCTTAGACCAAGAAGAGGTCGTTTCTCCTGGCCTGACCTCTCCCACCTTTGGTCTGGCCCAGCCTGTCGAAGGCATGGAGCTCCGGTGGATTTGAGTTTGTCAGGGCGTGCGTCTCCAGTGAGTGGACATAATGTGGGATAATTGTTTGCGTGGGCCGCCGGCGTGTGTGGTCAGCTCCGTCTGGAACTCTCTCAGCGCGGTTTGCTGTCGGTAAAAGACCTTTTAATTTGATGTTTTGTCACTGCACTCACTAAAGCGAATGCCTGTGGAGCGGCGGAGAGGCTACTGTGGCGTACTCTTATGATCTGAGGTAGTGCTCGTTTACAAGTGCATGTACTTTTACTCGTACTTGAGTAATGTTAATATGAAGTATCTGTACTCTTACTAGAGTGAGTAAATCTTTAAGGGAAAAGTCTTCATTTTGATGTGGAAAATAGATGGCATTTGTGTTAGTTAAAGGAACAGGCCACCATTTTTCCATACTGAGATATGTTCTTACCTGAGCTTAGACGAGTTGATACGTACCTGTCTGGTCTTTTTGTGTGTCCGTGGAAGACCTTGGATGCTTCTAACTTCACTCCGTTTGGAGCTATAAGAACATGCTGGGACAGACCAAATTCTATTAACATCTTTTTGCATGACTGAGGGCGCACAGTTCTTCCATACTGTGATATGTTCTTTCCTGAGCTTAGACGAGTTGATACGTACCTGACTGTCTGGTCTTTGTGCATGCACATGGAAGAGCATGGTAGCTTACAACTTCAACCCCGTTTGGAGCTATTGGAATATGCTGGGAGAGGCATAATGCTTACAACATGTTTGGTCATCTTGCATGACTGAGGGCACGCACAAAGACCAGACAGGTATGTATCAACTCATCTAAGCTCAGGTGAGAACATATCTCAGTATGTAAAAACGGTGGTCTGTTCCTTTAAAGGTCCTAGATGCAAGTTTGGCCATTTTATGCTCACTACTGCCACCTCAGGTCATACGTGTAACTGCAGCTTCTATATTAAGCTCGTGCATGACGGCACTTCGGACCCGAATTAACACCTTTTTGAGTGACAGTGCAGGATTTTAGAGACAGTTGTAGTGAATAGATCTGAGCTCATTCTACACCATTGTTGAAACATGTAATAATAATAATGCATTGGTTTTATATAGCGCTTTTCTGGACACTCAAAGACGCTTTACATTGCATTATTCATTCACTCCATTCACTCACTACATTCGCTAGGCTTCCTGGTGTTACTAAGCGGTCTCCCATCCAAATACCGACCAGGCCCTTCCCTGCTTAGCTTCCAAGGTCTGACGGGATTGGGCAGAGCAAAGGCGGTATGACCACGATGACCATGTAGGGGGAGGAAAGTGCGTAATATTGACAGTTTTAAACTCTGTATAGTCTCTAACCTAATTCTTCATGATGATTTCACGTTTTATTTCTCACAGTAGTACAGCGGTTAATACTCGTGCTTCACAACTAGAAAGTCCCAGGTTCGATTCCCACCTGGACGGGGCCTTTCTGTGGAGTTTGCATGTTCTCCTCGTGTCCTACATGTACAACAGGCCAGGATGAAGGATGTGTGTGCATGAATGAATGAATGTATGATGGTCAGAGAGATGAAAGAAGAGAGTCTAATCGTTCTCTTGGTGGGTTTCGTGTTGACATAGACCTACATTTTCTGTGGGTCTTGAGAAAACAGTCAAAATCCGGACAAACCTCTGGCAGTGGGGAGCTCTCTGATGGCCGGCAGTCAATGAGTGAATAAGAAACATAGACATAGTGCTATCTGTGGTGGATTTATTGCACATATTTGAAGTACATTTTCATTCAGAAATATATGGCGTCGTCCAAATTAGCCTGAAAAGTCGCATTTGCACAAAGAGGGAATTGTCTGCACAGCGACCCTGATCCGATTGAGGGAAACAAACGGCTATTTAACGTAATTTTACCACAGTTTAACAAGAAATGCACAGCTCAACTCCAGCCGCGCGTGTTTAGGTCTTAAGTTGTAATCACCGCTGATCCTCCAGGCGCAACATTATCCTCAACAATTTCTCTCTCCGCACTCACAGAGGACGTGTCGACAAGCTCCGGCTGCAATTACCCCCAAAAAACAGCAGTTACAAGACGACCCACGGGCTCTACAGTCTCAACAAAAACAATACCGAGGAACGAGAACGCAAAATGGACATTTCAAAATGAAAACCGGGAAGCCTTTTTTTTTCCTGAACACTAATCACTTGCTGGAGTTACTGTTTTCAGAATTCACTTCAGTAACATTTTTTTCGCCGGAGTTTTGTGTGGGCACTAAATGAGGTTTAAGAAGCCCCCGGAGAGCGAATCCTTATCAACCAATTATCCCGCCGACAGTGAACGGACCACGGCGGGATGGAGAGAGAGGAGACCGCCGCGGCCCCAGAGGATAACAGCCTGTCTACCTCCTGCTAAATAAGGAATCCACTCTGCAGCTGAGAGCTCGTCGCTGTAATGTGAGAAATTAGGTTGTTTTTTTTAAAGCTAAATCTGTACCTGGGTGGTGTGTGGGTGGAGGCACCAAGGAGGAGAATTATGGCACTGATTATGATGTTTAATGTTGGATAATGTAAGCTTGTTTTTTTTAAATTAAAGCGTATGACACATTAGACACTTTTTTTTACCCAGTGTTCTTTAGTTTGACCATTTTTTTGTTTATAGTTTCACTTCCTTATTGGATACCGACAGGAAGTGACATAGATAGAGGCAAACGATTTCAAGCTGTTGCCGTGCCGACCATGTTAAAGTGATGGTCTGTAAGTTTGCAAAGTGAGGAGAGACGGAATGAAATTTGAAATTAAACAATCAAATCCCTCATACATCCCTCTACAAAATGAGGAGAGCAGGAACAGAAATGTCCAAAGTAAAGGATCAAGCTCCTCCCCCTCCCTCACAATTGGATGATTCGCAGGAAAAGCTCGTCTCATTGGTCGACGCGGGAGGATACTGGAATCTGATCAGTCGCTGAGGTCCGGGAAGGAGGAACTTTACAGCCAAATAAATATCATATATATATTTATATTTATTATTACTTACTTTACATCAAAATGCAACACACGGTGGTAGATTTTTTTTTTAATTTGTAAAACATTTATCTTCCAGACTATCACTTTAAGTCAATGGGAAATGAGTCAAACTTTACCTCTATCTATGTCTCTTCCTGTCAGTAGCTTCTACTAAAAAATGTTCTACTGCTTCACTGATAAAACAAAATTATAATGAGTCCTAAACGTTCAAACCTGCCACATGCACGTTAAGTCAACATATGAATGAAGACTAGACGCAATTGGAGACATGTTTGTTATTGGTCTTATCATAATATGGTTGTACGGCCACATATATGACAATTTATGGATATACTTCAATAACTTCTGGCACCAAATTTACACTAGTTACCAATTATCATACTGGCAAACTTACTACAACCTTTATTTTTTGGATCTGGACCTTTATTTTGAAATCTAAGTCAAAAGATGACAATTTACCAATATTACTTTTTAATAGCTTCTACAGGTTTCACTGCAGTGACACTAAATTAGCACCAGTTATCAAATATTAAATTAGACACTAACTAAAACCTTTATTTTTCAGGTCTAGAGATTTAATTGACATTACTCATTAATACTCCCACAGTTTTCACAGTAGAAAGCTGGACCTTTATTTTGAAATGTGTGACCAAATAATACTTTCTACATTTTTTAACACCAAATTTACACTAGTTACCAATTATCATACTGGCAACTTACTACAACCTTTATTTTTTGGATCTGGACCTTTATTTTGAAATGTATGTCAAAAGATGACAATTTACCAATATTACTTTTTAATAGCCTCTACTATTATTACTGTATTGGCACTAAATTGGCGCCAGTTATTAATTATTATACTAGCAACTTACTACAACCTTTATTTTTCAGGTCTGGACCTTTATTTTGAAATCCAAGGAAAATATATAAATTTATGGACATTACTCTTTAATACACCTACAGTTTTTACTCTAGAAAACTGAACAATTTGTGGATAATCTTCAATACCTTCTACATTTTTTAACGTAGTGTCACCAAATTTACACTGGTGACCAATTATCATACTGGCAACTTACTACAACCTTTATTTTTTGGATCTGGACAATTTATGGATATTACTTTTTAATAGCTTCTACAGGTTTCACTGCAGTGACACTAAATTGGCACCAGTTATTAAATTAGACACTAACTAAAACCTTTATTTTTCAGGTCTAGACATTAAAATTGACATTACTCATTAATACTCCTACACTTTTCACTGTAGAAAGCTGGACCTTTATTTTGAAATGTGTGACCAAATATGACAATTTATGGATAATCTTCAATACCTTCTACATTTTTAACGTAGTGGCACCACACTAGTTACCAATTATCATACTGGCAACTTACTACAATCTTTATTTTTGGGATCTGGACCTTTATTTTGAAATGCACGTGTGCCAAAATCAAGGCATGTCATTAAAAAGCATTACATTTGATTCAAACTGGCATTAAATCTAAATGATGATTTTTCTCTGCATATGTACATTGGAACTAGTTCATTTTCATCTTTGATTTGATCCTGGATGAAATTTTCTCCCCAATGTTTCGACTGGCTCGGTGCAGCACACATGAGCTGGACTGAGCCTGTGATGAAGGGCCTTAAATGAGCTGAGACCTGACCTCACATGAACCACATTATCAGCCTGACAATGCAGCTGTTTTGGCGTATTGAGAATGCATAATGTGGGCCTGAGGGTTTGCAACGGCATTTCATCACTGCACATATTATGACTACAGTAAAACAGCATTATTCCCCCCCCCCATCTTAAGACATTTGTCAAATGCATTTGTCAGTGTGGGCTGATATGAAAAGGTCTGGGTTATTTTTATGTATGGATTCTCCTCTTTGGATGTTGTATGTTGTGATAATCTACTCTAGGATTTGTCAGAGCTCCTGGCACCAAACATATCCGGCATGTCGACATGAATTTGTAACAACGTACTGTGTACAAAGTTGGCTTTTTGTGATGAGGGAATGATGTTGCAATACGGTCACATTTGCTGAATGTGAGTGGCCGTCTCGCCTCCATCAGACTGACCAAAGGCAGCTGGAGTTACAATAGAAGCTAACCAGGAGTAATGGAGTGAATGAATAATGACCACAGTGTAGCGTTTGGGGAAGTTGTTAAACTTGTTAAGCTCAGTAAAGCGCAATATACTGTAAAAAGTAATCTTGATTTTAAAAGTCTAAGGTGTCAAGAAACCTATCCATGGGGCAAGACATTTACACACATCAAACTTTGAACACAAATGGTTGACTGGGACTATGGTTGGGTATGCAAAATATAATAATAAACTATTAATTCATTCAGACATTAAGATGCAAGAAATCACCGCACTCAAAACTAAATGACAAATGTTAAAGGGATTATACGGGGTTTAAAAATGTTGAAATGATGTATTTTCCTCCCCCTATGTTCCAACAATGTCCTAATGTGTAGAATGAGCCCAGAGCTGTTCACCACAACTGCCTCTAAAATCCTGCACTGTCACTCAAAAAGTTGTTGCTTCGGGTCCGAAGTGCCGTCATGCAGGAGCTTAATATAGAGACTGCAGTTACGCGTAAGACCTGAGGTGGCAGTAGTGAGCATAAAATGACCAGCTTGCATCTAGTGTCTTTACTCTACGTGAAATGTTTGTATAATCTCAAATTAACGTCTTAACCCCCGCCTTAACCGAGCACACTTTCTCCAGTTCACCTTTACCCAAATCCATAAAGTCACAGTAGCAGCCTACAGGCAAGTGTAACGCCTCATTTGAAAGCTGAGACCTACAAAACTCATTTAAAGTCATCTTTTTCCTCACAATGCTATCACTTTTTTGACTCTTTTTTTCCATCAAATTTTTGCCACATTATCATCGCTTTCTGTTGCTCTTTTTTGTTGCATTCTTGTCGCTCTTGTTGCATGTTCACTCTTGTCTCATTTTATTTTTTATTGACACTTTTCAGGAAGCTTTTAGATTTGGAGAACATGTGCTTGGTAAACTACAATTACTTTTTGCAGCGTATACCAATATGCACAAACAAAATGTCGCCTAAGGACCAAACTTGACCACGCAAACTCTTTCATAACAAGGAGGTACCTTTTTTTTTTGTTTTCGTGATTAATTCTGAAATAAATATACTTCACTTCCACAGAGGGCGAGACGTCGAGCAAAGCCGCTGCAAATAAAGGAGAGAGGAGCAGAATTGAAGCCAGACAGAGAAGAGACAGAGTGAGATGGGCAGCGGTGACAGACAGGATTAAGGAGTAATGAAGCCTTCAGCTCCCGTCGGCTCGGCTTCGACTGCTGCCCCCGGGGGAGGGTGGGTGGGGGGGTTGTGGGGGCCGGCTGGCATGATGCGAGACATTGGATTTGTTTTGTTTGTTGTCGATTGTCACAAGCCGTCACCTGTGCTCCACCGCGGGGCACCGATTCACAAAGCAAGCAGGTGTGAAGAGGCTGAAGGTGTGAGGAGGAGGAAGAGGAGGAGGAGGAGGCTTCATACAAACTCTTTTATGAGGAGGGGGGGGATGTTACCAGACCAGACATCTTCAGTGAATACTTTGAGAGATGCATTTGGATGTTTTGACCCTCCCCGACCCCGCCAAAGCGACCACACATTTTCTCCAGTTTGGCATCATCCACATCGGAAAGCTTCTTGAAAAGAGATGCAGACACAGTGATAAAAACGAGACAAAAAGCGCTGAAATAGTGATGAAAACGCAACGAAAAAGTGACTAAAATGTGATGAAAAAGTGATGAAAATACATAGAAAAGGTGACCAAAATTTGACAAAAAAGTGATGGAAAAAGTGACCAAAATGTGACAAAAAAGTGATGGGAAAAAGTGACCAAAATGTGACAAAAAAGTGATGGAAAAAGTAACCAAAATGTGACAAAAAAGTGATGGAAAAAGTGACAAAAATGCGACAAAAAGTGATTAAAACATGACAAAAAAATGATTTAAAAAAGTGACAAAAAAAGCCACAAAAGACCGACAAAAAAGTGACAAAACAGTGATTAAAATTTGACAAAAAAGTGAATAAAATTTGAAAAAAAAAATACAAAAAATGATGTAAGAAGTGACAAAAAGCAACAAAAGAGCACACAAAAATTGATTAAAATATAACAAAAAAGTGATGGAAACAGTGACAAAAATGAGACAAAAAGCGCTGAAATAGTGATGAAAACGCAACGAAAAAGTGACTAAACTGTGATGGAAAAAGTGATATACACATAGAAAAAGTGACCAAAATGTGACAAAAAAGTGATGTAAAAAGTGACCAAAATGTGACAAAAAAGTGATTAAAACATGACAAAAAAGTGATAAAGTGACAAAAAAGCAACAAAAAAACAACAAAAAGTGACAAAACAGTGATTGAAATGTGATAAAAAAGTGAATAAAATTTGAAAAAAAAAAATTGTAAGAAGTGACAAAAAGCAACAAAAGAGCACACAAAAATAATGACAAAAAGTGATTAAAATATAACAAAATAGTGATGGAAAAAGTGACAAAAAAGCAACAAAAGACCACCAAAAAGTGACAAAACAGTGATTAAAATGTGACAAAAAACTGACAAAAAAAGTGGATGAAAAAAGATGTAAGAAGTGACAAAAAAGCAACAAAAGGGCAACAAAGAAATGGCAAAAAATTATCAAAATATGACAAAGAAGTGACAAAAAGTGATTAAAATGACACAAAAGTGATGGAAAAAAGTGACAAAAACACAACAACCTAAGGGAAAAGCGCCATTTAAATCAATTATGTAGCCTTCAAAAAAGGCGTTACACTGGACTATAGGCTGTGACATCCAGTTGAGAAGCTTTTAGATTTGGGTAACGCTGAACTGGAGAAAATGCACTCGTTTAGAGGTCAAATCTTTTATGTAAAGAAAGAAATAAGATGACAATAACAACACAATTTCTCTCATGGATAGTTTGCAGCCAGCCATTTCTGTTGAGGACAATTCCCCCTGCTGCCTCGAGAGGGAGCTCTAATCAAACATTGACACACAAACCAACAGAGTTCATTTAATTTATATTGCCGCTTCATATCAGGGCAGCCCGCAGAGAGCGCCATCTGCTGGAGTGTTCGCCAAATTGCGCTATAATCTTGCAACCTTATGAATGAGGTCCATGTCTTCACCATCGGTAACTTTGGCACATAACTTTGGAATGGAAAGTGATGAAGACTTGCGGCTTTTTGTGTCAGAAACTGGAGACTTCAAGCTTTTAAACGAGTCCACCCTGAGCCAAAGCCAAATCTTGCCAAGGAAGCCAGATTGGCAAGAGCCGATCCTGTCACAGATTTACCAAAAAAATGAAATGTAAGATGCAGAAATTTTTTATAAAGAGAAAAGATGCACTATTTGTCTGTCCCCAGGTTAATCCGAGCGAGAGTGTTCGAGAGCTGATTTTGGATTCTTTTGAAACGACTCGAGGCTCTGACTGAGGCCTGACATCAAACACGGATTTAGTAATAATCAGGAGGAGGATGAAAATGAGCAGAACGAACAGAGCGCAGACCTGACGGGAACGCTATAATAGACAGAGGGAATGTCACACATAAGTCAAAACACTGTGAGATCTGAACCGCCGCCAGCAACGAGCAACATTTCCAAGAAGACACTAGAACTGACGGAAAGACCTTTTTATGACATGTCGGGAATGTATTTTATTTTCAGAAGTCTGTCATCCTGAGATTTACTTTGCTTTTTCATGCTTTGCTCCAAAAAGTACAAACATAAAAACAGCAACATTAAGCTACTGCTGCTTGTATTTTTAGTCATTATTGTTGTTCCGTTGAGATATTGGCTTCCAGCATTTAGCCAAACCACACAACTACAGCCACACTGTCAGGAATAGTGGGTGCACAGGGACTCAGGACACGGATCTCTGTCTGGATCTCAGTCAGGAGTATCTACATGTTATTTTCTTTTCACCATGTTTGAGAAAATTGTGGATTTTACTTAGTTTATGAATTCGTGGAGATGTCGTCAGCGTAGCAGTGAAAGCGGAGGCCATGACGTTGGATGATGTTGCCAACAGGGAGGATGCAGCGGATGAAGAGGACAGGACTAAGCACCGAACCTTGGGGAACACCCTGAGAAAGGGGAGCCTCCATAGCCCCGTTAAGATATTTGCTTTCATTATTTGGCCGAACCACACAACCACAGCCAAATCTGTCTGGATCTTAGTCAGGAGTATCTACACGTTCTTTTCTTTTCACCATGTTTGAGAAAATTGTGGATTCCAGTTTATGAATTAGTGGAGATGTAGACCTGTACGTCATCAGCGAGGCTGTAAAAGCAGAGGCCATGACGTTGGATGATGTTGATAAGAGGGGGGATGAAGAGGAGAGGACCAAGCACCACACCTTGGGGAACACCCTGAGAAAGGGGGGCTATGAAGGAGGAGCAGCGATTAATGTGAATGAACTGTTGCTGGTCTGTGAGGTAAGACTGAAGCCAGGACAGAGCAGAGCAGGATGTTGAGGTTGGGACTTGAGGCGAGACAGGAGGATGGAGTGATGGTGTCGAATGCTGTGATGAGGTCCAGGAGAATGAGGAAGTCGGCAAGAAATCATTTATAACTTTTTTGGTGCTGTGTTTTGGACGGAAACCGGACTGGAATAGTACAAAAAAATCAGCCAGGGACTTTTGGGTCAAGACCGGCCGTCTAAAAAATCCGCCATTCATTGCAATAGTCAATAGTTAGCGATGCAATAAGCCCTTGTACGAAATTGTAAAACTCACCACAGAGTTAGGGAGGTGTAGAGTGAAAATGGTCCCAAAAAGGAAAAAATAGAAATCATAAGCTTTTCCAAACTGCGCACACTGACGTCAAGGGGCGGAAGTCTCCTGACAACTCCCCAACATGCACTTTGAGGTTTGTGGTTTTGTGAGTCCTAGAGGGTGCTACAATAAACTATTTTACTTATATTGGCAAATATGATGTGAGGGGCATGAGTAATGTTACATCCCAGAGGCCCGTTACTCATTATATACAAGATTATCTGGGAACCGTAACTCAAGAAAGCGGCAACGGAGGAGTATAAAAGGCGCCACATAGGCCGACAGTCTGAGTTGTTCCTGTACGTCAAAAATAATGGGTTGATCGTCAGCAGACTTTGTAGTTTCTATTGTGGGCCGGTGGTGCTATACGGGCTGGTTCACTCATCTGGTTCGACCGGCCCAAAAAGTGCGCCAGCCCACCAGGAAAGGAAGTGTATAGTGATATAGAAGTGTTTGAGATTCTTACCAAATACCTGCAAAAAGCATAATACCTACGATGGAAAAATCCTGCGTAAAAGAAGAACAAACACCAAATATTGTAATGATGTTTGGAAGGTTAAAGCCTCAAGTCAAAAGACGATCCCACTCAAGGGTCAAGAGTTAAACATGTCAAGGATTATCAGTACAATTGTGTGTTTCCGCAGACTTCTTGACATTGCTTTGATTTGCAAAAGTTCCCGTTTAAAAGCCTAGACGTTATTTTAGTCTCAGAAAAGGAAAAGTTATGATCTCTGCTGCTAAACAAAACACCCCATTAGCGGTTTTCACATGTCAAACCAGAAACACGTTGCTCCGAATTTCCCTTTTAACCACTTTGACCAAAAAAATACAATGCGTTTCCTTTGCTGTCTTCGCAAACAAAGCCAGACAATAGGATTCTGCGGGATTTTGACACGCAGCACTAAGAGTCTCTTTCAAATCCCGGGATGACAGGCTTTCTCCGACTGTTGTTTTGAAAGTGTGGGCGATGCCTTAACTTGAGCAGAACAAAGTGGCCGCGTTGAATCGCGGTGAGTCATGGTGTTTGACAGCGGCGTTATTAGAAAAATAGCAGGAAGGCGCAGGTTGTGAAATGCACCGCTGTGACACCATCATAAAGGCTCGCGGATAACGGATGATGGAGGGGCCACACGGGGAGCCCGGCGTGCGGAGAAAAGCCCAAAAGAGTGAAACGTGGCAAAAATGTGCGACAACACCTCTGCAAAGTTTCACAAAACCCTCTGTGATCTCCCAGGCCGGGGATGAGGGTGTCATTCAGGCGTAACTGTGAAAGGAGGTAAAACTTTAAAGCTTCTCTGAACAAATCAATCAATACAACGTCATCAATAAGAAACTGAAAAAGAAAGCGAGCAAATGTTAAGCTGTTAGGTGTGGCCCAAACTCATTCCTTACTGCAGGGGTAGGGCCGATTTTCATCATTCCCAAAACATCCCAGGGGCGGAACCTCAACATTGCAGCCTAAAGTAAAGAACTATTTGCAGCAAATGCCAATGTTTTACATCAGTTTTCAGGTGGTAGGGCTTTGGAACCCACCATTACCCACGGAAGACAAGCCGAGGAACTGTATATCGTATAAAATATAGTCTTTTCCACACAAGTTTTTGTTGAACAAGCAGTAGATTTCCCATTAAGACTGAAATTATGATCAAAACAACCCAATAACATTCATTTGAACAGACAGTTAGTGTTTCCATGCAGTTTCAGATGGAAAATATTGAATTAAAGTTCCTTATTCACCTTATTCCGCCCCGCCCACTTTTGCCAGTTTTTGCTTTATCTCGGCACTTCCGTTGTACAGACACTTCCGGTCGAGTGCGAAGCCCGTTCATTTAAACGGAGAACTAGGGAAAATATTCTCCGCTCAAATCTGATGTTTAGTAGATTGATTTGTGTAAAATGGCCAATGTTCATTTGCACCAACATGTCAACACTGCACCGTTTCTCTGCACGGTTGAAAAACGGCTTTGTTTTCGTGTAGTGACTGATATTATGTGGACTTCTCCAGGCCCATGTTAACAGATAGGAGAAAAGAGGCGGGCACAATTCATGGAGGCGCCCACGCGAGCCTCCGGAATAAGGTGAATAGACTCGCGACCCACTGAAAATGGTTCCGTGACCCACTTTTGGGTCCCGACCCACCAGTAGAGAATCACTGTTTAACATTATATATGACTAAGCGGGATATTCTGACTGGACATTAAAATACTGACACTATTTCTCGCACTATCGACTACTTTAACAGGTATTTGATCTCTTATTTGCACAATAATATTTCTTAAAATCATCTTGGGGGGCCAGAGGTCCTGTGCTGGAGGGCCGGATTTGGCCCCCGTGGCCTGACCTTGCCTACCCCTGCCTTACTGTCATAACAAATTTGTAACATCCTAATTCTTCAGAGAGATTAATTTATAAGCAATTCAAAACTTTCAAGGAGCAAAGAGGTGCCATCAAGAACTGAAGTTTGCTTTTACAATATCGTCCATCCGTCCATTTTCTTCCGCTTTATCCGGGGCCGGGTCGCAGTCTCAGCAGTCTCAGCAGTCTCAGCAGTCTCAGCAGAGATGCCCAAACTTCCTGATCCACGCACACCTCCTCCAGCTGTTCTGGGGAGACCCCGAGGCGACACCAGGCCAGCTCGGAGACATAGTCCCACCAGCATGCCCTGGGCCTTCCACGGGGCCTTGTCCCATTGTGCTTTTACAATACACAAAAAGAAATCCTTTCCACTACAAGAAACATTTCAATGAGGTATGGCATTTCTAAATCGTGATAATAGGTGGAACATAGGCTTGTTTTTCATTGAGCATAAATGAAGCAGCATAAAATACTTCTTTGACTCAATAATGAGAGCCTTACAGTTGTAAATTGGGAGAAGGAGTCTGACGATCGTCTTTCTTTTTCTTCATGTAGGCTTATACAACACGATATCACTAAGTTTATATCGAGAGACCCCTGCCACAGTTTATAAACAAAGTGTGTGTGTGTGTTCTTGTGTATGTGTGTTCTTGTGCGTGTGTGTGTGTTCTTGTACTTACGACATTGTGAGGACCAGTTTGAGCTTTTAACCAACAGTGAGGACATTTCGGGTGGTCAGGGTTAGGGTCCGGGTAATACATTGTCTATGAGTGTCCTCGCAAAGATAGAAGTACAAGATTGTGTGCGTGTGTGTGTGTTCTTGTATTTACTACATTGTGAGGACATTTTGGGTTGTCCTCACTTATTTGAAGGACTGTTTGAGGGTCAAGATGTGGTTTTAGGGTTAGGGTTAGAATTGGGTTAAGACTAGGGTTAGGATTAAGGTTAAGGTTAGGGGGTTAGGATTCAGAGTTAGGGTCTGGGTAATACATTATGTCTCACTAAGATAGAAGTACAAGATTGTGTGTGTGTGTGTGTGTGTGTGTGTGTGTGTGTGTGTGTGTGTGTGTGTGTGTGTGTGTGTGTGTGTGTGTGTGTGTGTGTGTGTGTGTGTGTGTGTGTGTGTGTGTGTGTGAGAGTGTGTGTGTGAGAGTGTGTGTGTGTGAGAGAGTGTGTGAGAGAGTGTGTGAGAGAGTGTGTGAGAGAGTGTGTGAGAGAGAGAGGTTGGTGGGCAGCTGCGCTTCTGTCACTCTATCCCAGGGGCAGCTGGTTACCACCACTCAGTCTCGCTTGAATGAATAAAATCCAATTAGTTTAGTTTATGTCAACAGGGACAATGTGCTAAAAACATTAATTAAAGATACCTTGAACCCGATTTAGCTTGAGCTAGTTTCCATCTGCCGTCCCTAAGGTGAGTGACAAAACGTACATGTAAAATGTATTTAAAGACTCAAATACAGAAACATCCATTCATTCAACCATTCACCCATTAAAACCAATGAGTCCACAGAGAGTCATGTTAAAATGACTACGATAAAACATCACCGAAGGTCATAGTTATAGTCAGAGCTATCAATGCTGACACGATTGGTTTTCCAATGGCACTTTCCTTGTATTGCGAGAGAAAAGTTTCAGTCTCTGCGGGAGTTTGTTCTATTCTTTAATGCCTTTGAATGAGAGGGCTGTCTGTGCAAAGGCTGAGCTACGTTTAGTCGGCAGCCATTGCACCTCATGTACCTGTGTGAAAATTGCTGTAGAAATTGGATCATCTTCCTTCCGTTTCCTCTCTTTTCAGTGCTGCTTCAGTATTTGCCCTTGCATTTCTTGAATCTTCCAACAATCTTGACTTGCTTACCTGCTCAAAAGTGAATGGAACGACGACCACTAAACCCTTGAGACTTACTTCTATATTGCTTGAATAAGCCGCACAATATTAAACTAATGTCAAACTGTGACAGAGCGCGGTCCATCGGGGGTTTGCTCGGGCCAATTGGGAAATAAAGAAGGGGAATATGGATAGCTGACATTCAGCCTGAGTGGCTACGCTAATGCTGAAGTCCTCACTGGAAATAAAGTCGATCGTCACTGCTTCAAGGGCACTGGAGACTTGAACTTTAGACTTTATTCAGCTGCTTGATTAATGTATTATTATTGCATTGGCACTGTGAATGTGCTGAGTGCCTGTGTGCAGCTGTATCCTTATGTCGGTTAAGGCTAAAGTATACTTTACTGTGCCTGAATTGGAAAACTGGTCCTCTGCGATGAATTTGGCCAGATGGGCGAACTATAAGGAGCAAAGGCATGGATCTTGGTCTTGATTACCAAGTTGAGGATTGTTTATTGCGGATATTTTTAGGTTGATCAGAAAAAGGCAGTCAGGAGAAACTCACACACAAACTCCTTGAAGAAAAGTCCAGTCCAGTAATCAAACCCGGCAACCTCTTGCTGTGATGCTAGACTTTTCAAACTTGCATGTGTACAAGAAGAAATAGTCTAGTATTTGCTATGTCTAAGCTAAATATCAAGGTTGTCAGGGCAAATCAATCGCACAAAGAATTTGGAAACTTGCCCTAACTTGTGTGGTTTGATAAAGAATCTTTCTGGCAACACAACTCTGTATTTATGTTAAACCTTTCCACCAAACATAAATCAATGCATCATACTGTATCTAGATGCATGCTTATTCTTTGATTTACTAAAACTGCTGATCGAGGACTTTGAATGACATGCTGTGCTCACATGACTCTCATATCGACTGCTGGCCCAAACTTGTACAGTCCATTAATGTAATGAAACTTCCTACAAGACTTCATCGTGTCGGTGCCAGCTTTGTTCATGTCGGATCGCTCGTAAATATATTGTTCGAAAGATGGAAGACTCAAAGTTCAACTCCCGAACTGGATAAAAGCAGGCAGGCCGAAAGGTGCCGCGCTAATTTTCTGAACTCCTTGCTGAGAAATAATCCTCAACTTGGGTGAAAAAGCACTTTGCTGCATTCTAGCAACCAGCCACATATCTGGATAGAGGAAAGTAAGTTGATGTGTCCAATCACAAATGAGCTCCACACTTTCGGTTGCCAGACGCTATGGCTACAACCAGTTTGCACTAAAAGTAAAAGCAACGACGAAAATCCCTGGAACTGTCCACAATCAAGTCAAAGTTAGTGCTATATTCCAGAACTCCATCACTTAAAGGTCAGTGACTGAATTCTGGACAATTTCAGCTTTCAAATAGACAAACTTGAGCCCTTGAAATTGCAGCTTAAGGCAACCGCACAACATTTTCAGGCTGGGCTCAAATCGGAGCCCTTCCCACCACAGATAAAGCTAAAAAAAAAAACATGTCCGCTGTCAAGAACTTCGAAAGATAAACCAAGGACGTCTTTATTAATTCCATTGCCGTCAAAGCCCCTCTCAGTTCCCGCCGCTGACTTGCCCATTCCCCTCGCTGGGCCGACATGACTGCTGTTATTTCTTTTCCTCCCAAAGGCGGAGTGTCATGGGAAGGACATGAGATGGCGGAGATGTGCCGCGGAGCTGACACTTTAGCTTAGACTATCGACTGACGAGAAGCAGCGTGTCCGATAGAGGCGTCCCGCGAGCATGAGGAGAATGGAATCGAGACGCACGCGAACAGCCCCCGTGTCAGATAACATAAGGAGCACTTGGATTTCCACCGCGCGCCTCACGTCCCGGCACGGAGAGGGATAAGGAAGCAGTAAACGACATGTGGTGAGAGCGGCAGGGGAAGAAAGAGAAAGGGGCTTGGATTTTCTTTCACTGTCTTTAACAAATTAACCGTAAAAGCAACAACTGAAAGAACCAGGTAGCAATATGCAGTACAATTTCATACCTTTGAGTCTTGCTATCGAGAGGAACATTGCAGAGTCTCAATCTGGGCCAGGTCCAACGTTTGACTTTGGAATTTGGAAGCTAATCAGCTATGTCAGGGGTAGGCTAGTTAGTTTAATTTTCCTCCTTTTGAAAGGTTCAGGAGCCTCCCAATCATGGCCCAAAGTAAAGCCCCATTTTCAACATATCCCAGTATGAAGGTTGGGGCGTCTGCAATGTATTTTCAGCATTTTTACAGCACTTCAACCCCTGATTTGTGTAATAAGATTTCTCAAAATTATCATGGGGACAAGTGATTCCACGCTGGAGGGTCGGATCTTGCCCCCAGGCCTGACGTTGCCTACGAACTCCAGAGCCTAAAGCAAAGAAATCCAATTAGAAAAAGTGTCCACAACTTAAAAGTTGAACTTAATTAAACAGAAAAAAAAAAAAAAGTTTTGCAATGTGAAGTAGTCTGACCCAAAAAGAGAAATTAACCAACCAACCAACCAGCCATCCAACACACAAACAAACCAACAACCAACGACAATCTAAAGAACCAACCAACCAACCAACCAACCAACCAACACACAAACCAACAACCAACCAACACACAAACCAACCAACACACAAACCAACCAATCAACACACAAACCAACCCACCAACCAACCAACCAACACACAAACCAACCCACCAACCTACCAACCAACGCACAGACCAACCAACCTACCAACCAACGCACAAACAAACCAACCAACCAACACACAAACCAACCAACCAACCAACCAACCAACCAACCAACCAACCAACCAACCAACCAACCAACCAACCAACACACCAACCAACCAACCAACCAACCAACCAACCAACCAACCAACACACAAACCAACCAACCAACACACAAACCAACAACCAACACACACACAACACACATGTATAATCTTTGACAGTGACCTATTATTTGGTCAGGCTGTATATTTGGTATTTTGTATCAATTAACTAATTAACTAGCCTACCTACCAGCAAACCTACCAACTAACTGATCAATCTACCAACTAATTAACCAACCAACCAACCAACTGTTATGATCTCAGAGCGTGTGATTTATTCTTGGTGAGGCTGTGTATTTGGTATTTTCTATCCTCTCAGACGTTTGCCCTGTGGTCAGTAGTTAGCACACAGCTGATTTAATGGAAAAGTCCACGGGGAAAATGAATGGTAAATGCCAGGCCACTGCCTCATATGCCCCGCTCATTCACATCATGACGCAGAGAGAGGTGTTACAACCACACTGCGAAGAGACTCGCGAGGTATCGCCCTGTGAATGTGGTGCTTTTAGTCATGACAGGGGCAGAAGAAGAGGAGGAGGAGGTGTGAAGAAGACCAGTCACGCTCCCAGAGTAAGCCATTTCATGAGAGGTTGTGTGAAGGCGGGGAGGCAAGTCAAACAAGTGTGGCTCAAAGTTGAGAGAAAGATGGGAAAATGAGGCACTATCTTTAATTTCCCTTATAAGATGTAAATAATCTTTATACCCTTGAAATGCTTCTCCTCTCACGTCCAGGCTGATATGGCTTTAAAGTCCATATGCCTGTCAGTTTTCATTGGCCATTTAAAACCATGCACCATGTCTCTGTAGCGATGCGCGATGACAACCACAAGCTGTTTGAAATAGCCACAGGTCAGTTTTTAAATTCATTTTAACTTAATAGAAACTTCTCGGGTAATTTTCCCTCCGTAATCTTCGCATTGTGATCGTGATGGTAGTGAGAGCACGCGTGGTTAGGCTTTTTGGTGCTCAGCTGGAAGCATGGAGGAAAGGACCGGCTGTGGCATGAGTAAAGTGGTATTTACATGGAGAGGAGGTGATTTCATGCTGTCACCAGAGCTCACCATAGATGCTGAATGTTCTTGTGTGCGGTTCTTCTGACACCACTTCTGACATTGATTTAAATTAATTACGGGTCTCTCCTGGTAGCAGCAAGTACATTTTTTTTTACTTTTGAACACTCCAAGATTTTGGAGTTGCAATTACACCATGTCTCCACTAATGTGCCGTGGCGCTGTTTATCCCAATCCTGCTGCAGCTTTAGTGAGTCATGGTTTCCCTAATGTTAACTTATAATGAGCAGTGGACAGACTTTTAACTCATGTCTCCACCAGATTATATTTCTAAAGTGAAGCCAGTTTATTGTGACACTCATTAAAACCTAAAGAACGTCAGCCTTCTGTTCAGAGGAAACTTATGCAGAGAACTGAATTATGGGAGTTGTCAGGTGACCAACTCCTGCCCACGAGACACCTTCTCTCCCAGTGCGCAGTACACAGGGCAGCCACCAGAGGGCCCCCTACCGACATTCTTGCTTAGGGCCCCGTGGTACCCTTGCTACACCACGGCATGCAGTATTTGTTTTTCTGATACACATTTGTCACGCACTGATACGTATCAGGATACTCAGGGGCTGATCTGATACGTATTGCGATACAGTAAGTAATATGTTTAGGCTAGTGCTAAGCTAGCGCATGTCTATGGTAACTAGTAGCCTGCATTAAAAACAGTCTGACCCAAGCACAGTGCACTGGAGGCAAATCACTCATAACACCAGACTACCCATGTAAATGTCTGTGTCGACTGAATAATTTTTGAAATGTAACCATTTTGCATTTAAAAAAAACTTATATTTGAGCAGCATCTTCTTCCTGGTTGTAGCTACACAGCGGTGGAGTGATCTGCTCCGTCACCGGATCTACAGTAGTTTGTTTACCTGTGGCCGACATTACTACATGTGGAATTCACAAAGGAGCTTTTTACAAATCAGATATGGCAACGTTTGGAGGACGACCCCATGATTTTGAAGAGGTTTTTAATGCAGGCTACTAGTTACCATAGACATGCACTAGCCTAGCATTAGCCTAGCACCACTAAACTCTTCAAATACAAGGACTGCAGGAACTAAAAAGTAAAATAATAAATAAAAATCAACAACACTCTGGAAAACTGGGGAATGTGGCCCTGTGTCAAAAATCCTGAAACATCCCTTTAATAACGTTAAAGGCTCTGATTTTGGCATAATGTATTTAATGCCCCGCGTAAACCCTGAAATTAACATGAATAATCAGAACAAACAGAGGGTTTCCCATTTCTTTTCACTTTACTCTCAGACAGATCGGCCACAGCAGCATTAATCTCGCCGCTCTGTACATTTAAGTAGATGAAGTAGATGAAGTGTGACGAAGAGCGTTAGGCGCCTCTTCCGCTCGGACGGAGAGCATGTTCCTTTGCTTTCTGCTGGTTCTAATGTGTCCTCCTGTCACATACTGTATGGAGCATCTCCGCTGTGAGCACATGTCCTCACACTGGCCTCCTCATCAATATTTAAAACAGTGGGTCCTACCGCACACTGGGGACGCCTGGGCCATGAGAGGTTTTCAAAAAGGATAAGCGTGTGGCAACGTATGGATCATCTGAGCGTCCAGGCGACTCACGACTGTGTGAGGAGAATTTATTGTGGCATTTCAGCGAGTGTTTGTAGCTCACATACAGTAGTTTCATAGATCAGACTCAGTCATTTCTCACAACGACTAGAGAGTCATAAGAACATTTCATGGCTCAAAGTTGACGCACATTTTTCTACTGTTGCGAATGGTTCTTACCTTGCTGTGACATCATCTGCATACCCTCTATATTATGATTGCATGCGACAATAAAGGAAATGCCACATCTACCTTCTTTCTTTCTTTTACCTATCTGTCACTTTACATGTTTCCAAGGATCGATCTTTCTTTCTTTCTTTCTTTCTTTCTTTCTTTCTTTCTTTCTTTCTCTCTTTCTCTTTTTCTCTTTTTCTCTTTCTCTTTCTCTTTTTCTTTTTCTCTTTCTTTTTCTCTTTCTTTCTCTTTCTTTCTTTCTCTTTCTTTCTTTCTTTCTTCTTCTCTTCTTTCTTTCTTCTTCCCTTCTTTCTTCTTCCCTTCTTTCTTTCTCTCCTTCTTTTCTTCTTTCTTCTTTCTTTCCTTCCCTTTCTTCTTCTTTCTTCTTTCTTTCCTTCCCTTTCTTTCTTTCTTTCCTTCCCTTTCTTTCTTCATTTCCTTCTTCTGTCCTTTCTTTCCTTTCTTCTGTCCTTCCTTTCTTCCTTCCTTCCTTTCTTCTTTCTTTCCTTCTTTCTTCTGTCCTTCCTTCCTTTCTTCTTTCTTTCCTTCCTCCTTTCTTCTTTTCTTCTTTCTTTCCTTCCTTCTTTTCATCTTTATTTCCTTCTTTCTTCTGTCCTTCCTTTCTTCCTTTCTTTCCTTCTTTCTTCTGTCCTTCCTTCCTTTCTTCTTTCTTTCCTTCTTTCTTTCCTCCTTTCTTCTTTCCTTCTTTCTTTCCTTCCTTCTTTTCATCTTTCTTTCCTTCTTTCTTCTCCTTCCTTCCTTTCTTCTTTCTTTCTTTCCTTCCTTCCTTCTTTCCTCCTTTCTTCTTTCTTTCCTTCCTTCTTTTCTTCTTTCCTTCCTTCCTTTCTTCTTTCCTTCTGTCATGTCAACACCACAACATTCAACAACGTAACTCTCAATCCTTTGCAATCAGTAAGAAGTATAAATGTCCGTCAGTCAGCAAGACCTGACCTGGGCATTTCTTTGCTGCGATTCCATCAGAAGTAGTCACTCGTCATTGTCCCATTTCCTTTTCTCTCTCCACAAACTAAAGCCCAGGAAACCAGAACGCAGTGGACAGAACTGCAGCTGGCGTTTGCCTTATAGCCACGGTAATTGTTTTGGCGTGGGCCCAACAAAACTCTGCAGCTGCAAAGGACAGAAGATGGCGCGTTCCATTTTGCGGCGTAAATGAGCATTACATACAGCGCGGTGCAGAGATCGTATTGTGACACGCCAAGAGCAAAACATGCTCCGTGTTTAGACGTGGAACAGTTGCCAAGTTCAATCTCGCCAGTGCTTTCTAAAGCGTAATGGAAAGCTCCGCATCTGCACGGTTCGCTTCGCTCAGCTCAATGCCCCAGTGTTTCGGAGTGTTTGTGTGGGCTGCCAAAAGTGCTGTAGGTGATACAGCCAACGTAGAATTAAAGTTCAGGAAAAACACATTCATGGATTTTGTTTTGTCTCATTCAGAATCTCAAATATCCCTGCTGTGCATGTACACATTCGTTCACCTAGAATTGTGTATAAATATTTGAGAATCTCCATCTATTATTGAATTCACGGTCTATTCTACCAAATACAAAACACATCACCTTATTTCGAAGTGAGAGAGTTAGATTTAGGTTTATTCCAAAATGGTTTGTCACTGAAACGCCAAAGTGCAAGTTTGAGTAAAACGTCTTATTGCCAATGGAACAAGTCACTTTTTTTCTTAATTCAGATTATTTTATATCATTTCAAGTGACAAAGAAACTTTTTTAACCTCTTATGGCCATAATCGAGTGCATTTTCTCACGTTTGGGTTTACCCCAACAGGAGCTTACAGCCTATATGCCAGGCCAATCTCATTTGAAAGCTAAGACCTACAAAACTAACTAACTATTTTGCTGCATTGTTGCCGCATTTTTGAATCGTTTTTGCAGTTTTCATCTCTTTTTTGTCATTTCAATTTGTTTTTTTGCGTTATTGTCGTTTTTTGTTGCTTCTTTATTGTTGCTTTTCCGGCACGTTTTTGTCACTCTTTTGTTGCTTTTCTGTCACTTTTTGGTGGTATTTTCATCCTCGTTTTCCACGCTGTTTTCAAGAAATGTTTAGATTTGGGTAAAGCCAAACCGGAGAAAATGTGCGTTGTTCAGGTGAGGGTTAAGAAGAAGTTTAAAGTGAATCATTTGTCTGATTTCAAATGAGATTCCTCCTTGTTCCAGTGGCTTTAGCATTTTTAAAGAGGGGGTATTATGCTTTTTTCAATCACATAGCACCAGTCTATATCACACTACAAGGATGACGAAACCTTCTGTTGGTCTGTAAATGCAGTAAATTAGAATAACTGCCTTGTATAAAATTGCTGTCTCCAAATGGCTGTAGCGAATGGCTTGAAATAGGCCTCTGTCTCTTTAAGAACCTCTGACCCTTCCCACACGCCCCCTCCACACGCTGTCTGTGGCATCAGTGGGGAGGGGGTTCTGCTGAGGAGCAGTGGTTGGTTACTCGGCTGGTGACGAAAGCTCGGAGGCGTCTCCAGGAGGTGGGGGAAAACCTATCCCTAAAATGGCTGCCATCAGAGTTTTTACAGATTACTCAAAAATACGTGAATGAGCCGAGGCAACACTTCAGGCATGTTTTTAATGAGGGAATGACATAATAACATGATGTAAAGCTTGAATAAGTCGATTTTGCATAATACCCCCCCCCCCCCCCCCCCCTTTAAAAAAAATCTTAACTTAGAATCGTTCAAACCAACTCGAATTCAACATAAAGAACCTTTATTCCAGCAATTGACTCTGTGCATAGCTTCAAATCATAACAAAGCTGCCCAAGAAGTGACTTCCTGTTTCGATCCAGCACGCCAAAATAAAAGCACACAGCTCGTCTCATTGATTAGTTCAGCAGGTACAAGAATATAATTAAATACACACATTTTAAGTGCTTTGTCTGTTTTTAGTTGGGCAGAAAGAAAGTTGGACTAATGAACTGCTGAACAAATGAATACGATATTTTCTGATCATTTAAACATTTATAAGAATCATTTTGGTGTCCCGTGACCTTCATCTGGATCTGGATTCAACAGTTCAGAACCACTTCTATAAAAAATGCTACTATTATTTACTAAAGTAACACTGTCTCTGATTTACATACCAAAACCCTCCATCTAAATAAACAGTGAACTAAGATTTGTGCCTCATCCGGCTAAAACCCTTTCTGTGTGCATGCTCTCTCCAGTCCATCCTTCATCCGCTGCTGTTGGAACCCACAGTGTTTGTCTTCACGCTCATCAATCGTGCGCTGCTGTTGACCAAGATGAAGGGCCCTTTTCAATATGGCGGTCAGCTGGTCGGGTATATTACACCGATCCCCCGGAGCAAAGATTCAATATCTGCACAAGTAGATTTCCACCGCACTGTCTGGCTTTTTCGACTTCATGTACAATATGAATTACCATTGTGCACCACAGAGCTATTCAGCCCACTTTTGAGGCCCCCTCTAGGGATAACAGCAGTGGCCCCACAGCGCGAAAGGCTAATAATAAATGTTTGGAAAGCTTTAGAAATGACTCTTCGTCGACAAGGAGCCTTTAAACGCAACTGATCGTATCTGGAGCTTAGTGTGAGGTTTATAGGAAGGGCAAACAAGCATTGAACAAGGTTATATATTGTATGTTGCTGTAAATAGTATTTTCTGGGTCATCCATGCACATCCCATTCCTAAACCAGAGCGAGGCAGTGCACAATTCCAGCAGAAGCTCACCTATCTTTCGTCAATGCCTGTTCTTATGTATGACACTGAGCCATTTGGTTTCCATGCAGTGATATCATCTGTATTCCCTCCATAGGTATGGCAATGGAACAAAGCAGTTCTTCAGCGCACCACCTCTATTAGTCCAGTAAAGTGCTTGAAGGATCCATATTCTGTAAATGGGTTTTAAGCAATGGCCGCAGGTAGCAGAGTTCCTTGACTACGACGCTGGGGGCCGCCATTGTTGTAATGCTTCCATCTAGCAGCTGCAGAACGAGCTAATTTTCCATTAGAAAGCATTGATCTTTTCACACGTTTTAAACAACTGTAAAGCCTAGTTTCTATTCTTTTTCAAGCATTCTACGGCTGGATATTCCTCCTGTGATTACGCTGGGTGAGGTACAATTTACGAAACCAGGCTGTTTTTTGTGAGGTACATTTTAAAAATCTCGTATTATCAGGGCCGGACTTTGATTGACAGGCCGTTAGCATCAGAGCTAAGGGCCCGGTTACGACCCTTCCCGAGCCTTTTACGAAAGTTCGCCGTCGGAGCTGGGTAGGAGGAGCCTGTAAATCCAGCATGGATGCCCTTAAGAACGTTGTCATTAACGCACACGGGGAGGAGTGAGCAGCAGTGAGCTGTCTATTATTCTATTATGTTTTACAGTCTATGGTCTTTAGACAAGTGCTTAGAGCGGCTGCCTTTTTTTCCCCCATCATTATCGTTAGCAAACAGAATGCAAGGTCTGGCTAGCACTCATGACTCATAGAAAAGTTATTGGTTGCTCTTGGCGCTCATGCTTTCCACATGGACCTGAAACATACACAACAAGCCTATCCAAAAAGCATACCCCTAACAGATCCTGTCTCAAGATCTGCAGATATGCCCCAGGGCACTGCAAAGTGATCGACCACGACCCAGAAAGGCTGAAAGGTCCAAAGTCCAATATGAGGCAGGTGTTCGAACCACTTTCCACAAAATGCACAAGCAAAATCATGCTTGTATTCCATCTATTCTATTGTAGAGAGCGAGAGTGGTACGCTACTGCGTCCAGGATTGGTTCGGAAAACTGTGTGGTGATACAAAACTCTCAAACCTTGTGAGAACTGCGCCAAAATCTGTAGGTGTGCCTAAATAAAACCATCAGGTGCCCTCCCTTCATGAGAAATCGCAAGCCAGGGAAGCTCCGAAAGTCTTTCATTTATTCCATCCTCCATATGGTTTTCCTTGCTGATTTGTTTCTATGAGTCTGCTCTGTGTTGATGTGCCCGAGACAAATTTCCCAACACACCCCCATCCCCCTCTTATCACGCTTATACAGTCCATGTTCCTCTGGCTATTTCGGTTTCCATACCTCCTCCAAGTATAGACTCAGTTGTTGACTCGTTTCCCCACTCTTCAAAAAGCTGTCAATCTCGTTCTATTCTCGACTCCACTTCCTCCACTTCCTCCTCCACCACTGTTGCGTCCCCTCTCTTTGACATGTTCACGTATGTACAGTACAGCGCCTTCCGCGTTGGGCTGTATATGCTGTCGGGGGGAAACCTGTCAGCTCTCGTTGACTTTTAGAGCGCACCCATTTTTCCTTTTCCCACTTTCCTCAGCGCTTGGTCCCATGGAGTGCCCTGCTGCTGTCGGTGCCCGCCGCTGCATACTGAACACTCCGGGGTCTATTCTGGGAGCAGGGGCAGCCAGGGATCGGCGCTGTGCATGTTCGAGTGTTTGTTGGTGAGAGGAACACATGGGTGAGCTGTGTTTTTTGGCAGAAGTGTCGAAAGTTTGTAGAAAAGAGCGCTGAGACTCTTGTGGAAGACATCGATTTCTTTCTGGACATGGCGGCACAGCAGTCAGCGGTCTCACCTTACGGCAATAAGGACCTGGGTTTGAATCAGGCTGGGATATGTGTGGTGTTTGCTTACTTCCTTCAGGTGTTCTGGGTTCTGCTACAACTAGGAACATGTACGAAAGAGTCACCTATGATCAGGTCTATGTCAGTCAGGGGATGTTTTTCCTCTTATCTGCGCCATTTTGCAGATGGTTCGCCATAGAGATCATAGAAATGGCTTCCCAGGCCTGTTCGAATAAAGCATTTCGATCCCCATACGAATGAATGATGAAGCCGGGCCCTATATCAAACTATGACATGGCACTGTATGACATGTCTGTTCAACCTCTTAATCCCCGCCTAAACTGAGCACATTTTGTCCAGTTCGGCTTTACCCAAATCTAAGAGCTTCTTGAAAAAAAAAAAAAAACATCAATATACAGTAGCAAGAAAATCACAAAAAATTCTTTAAAAATACTACATTAAAAAAGTTACAAAACGCAACAAGGACTTTTAAAAACAAAAAAAAGCACACAAAAATCGACAGTTACAAAAACACAACAATGTCTGTGTAGGCTCTCAGTCGTACAGGAGTTGTCCATCTTCAATGAAGGTCTTAGAGTTGTCTTAGTACAGAAGACGACACAAAGACCTTCATTGAAGTAGCAAAAATGCGTGGAAAAATGTGTTTTGGCCGTCTTAGCTTTCAAATGAAGCATTACCCAGGCCTATAGGCTGTAAGCTCCAGTCAAGATTTGATTTGGGTATAGCCGAACACACATTAGAGATAATTTTTCTCACTCAAACTTGGCTGTTGTTGTTTAAGTGGTGCTAGCCCACAGTTAGCTTTGCCCGTTAGCCTGTTAGCTTCTTCTTCGTGATTCTATTAGTGTGTATTGGGGCCTCCGACCCGCAGGCAGGGAAATTGCAATTGTAGTTTTCTGGACAGAGACACCAGGGGGAGATGAACGACCCCCAATCATCCCATTAACACTTGTATTACCCCCAGAGGGACTACGGGAAGGATTTATTAAGGTAAACAAGTTGCTTAGTTCTGCTTTAAGGCTGGAGTTTAATAGATTGACACTTAAATCATTTCAGTGGTTTCTCCATCATTAACATATTACATATTATTGGTGTTAAGTGACCATTTGATGTGTATCCAACCCCACAAAAAGCAGAAACTAAACTGATCATGATGTAGCAATACCTCAAAGAAAAAGGCTCTCAAACGGTCATCTGTACTGGGAGATCCTGAAGTTGAGGAGATAATAACAAGGTATCATGCTCATGTAAAACACATATTGTTTCTCCCCTGCGCTATAATGTGCCTGTTACAGTGGGTGGCTTTTCTCCTCACATGTCCCCCCGTCCGTCCTACTGTCCCGCTCTCGGTGAACGGCCATATTGGCGCTGCCTCGGCGGCGTGTCCCCACCTCGTTAATTACCTCGGTCTTCACAGGAGCCGGTGCATTATTTATGAGCGCGTCGTGGCTTTTCCGCTGCGTCACCTTCGCACTCAAACCGAGTCACATCTGTCCCCAGCCGCCTGTTCGCTGCTGCCGTCTTGAGTGCCTTCTGCCCGCGGCTCGGCTGTGGGCGCCCCTCTATTTATCCCGCTCCTGCTTATCTCAATTAGCGGCGAGGACTTTGATGTGTCTGTGTGGCGTCGCTGACCCGAGCTGCCCTGGTGGTGGTGCAGAGGTCACAGAGGTCCACATATTTTTTTCATGTGCTTGAAATGTCAGAAAACTACATGTCTTTTTGGAGCTTTAAACCATGGTATAATGTAATGTTGAACCTCGAGTAGTTTTCCTTCAAGTATGTGTTTCCTTCAATACAGAAAGTTTGTGGAAGATTGTAGCTACGTTTTGCTACGATATCATTCCCTTCATCTTGTTGCATAACCCAAAGTGCATTTTTAAAACCTATATAGCCGTCACTGGACCTGTTCTGTGACTCATTCGACACTCAAACTGTGTTCATCACGGTTGTTAGTATGCGAAAAGCTAGAAAATGGTGGCTTGAATCTTGTTTTTACCATGATGAATTCCCCGGGGGTGGGATTAAATAAGTTGTCTTCTTCCCAGCTTCACAGCTACTTAACAGTTTTCTATAAACAAATCACACGTGCCTTGAAGTGCAACAACACCAAACCTAATCTGCATTTTAAAGGAACAGGCTACCGTTTTCCCATACTGAGATATGTTCTTACCTGAGCTTAGACGAGTTGATGTGTACCACAAAACAACCAAAGATGTTGTTAGCATTTGGCCTCTCCCAACATATTCCTAGAGCTCCAAACGGAGGTGAAGTTGGAGGCTGCCAAGCTCTTTCACTGACACGCACAACTCATCTAAGCTCAGGTAAGAACATATCTTAGTATGGAAAAATGGTGGCCTGTTCCTTTAAGGTGACATGCCCCAGGGAGCTCACCGTTTGCCAGATGTTGTCAGATTGCATGATTCCACTGCAAATTCCTGAAGAAAAGTCATATTTCCAACGTGTTTCCCAGTGAAGTCCAGAGGAAACTCTGGCGTCCCTCATATCCCAGTCCACCTGTAGTTCCGATCGTATCCAAAACTGTGTGTCCAGAGTCACCGCGCCACTCATCAGCCACTGCTCCAAAACATGTCAACGTCTGCACAGTGCCATATCCACAATCTTATGAAGACTCACAAGCAAAAGAAGGGGTGTGTGGTTTGTTAAAGGATCTGTATCATGCTATTTTAGCCATTCCCAAGTAAAGTATAGGCATGTATGATATTGTGCCACTACCACTATGGAGCACTCATTTTTGTGATAAATATAAGTGTTTTCTGGAGGTATTATTCAAACCCGGAAGACAAAACGCTTGGATTCAATTAACTCTGCCCCATCTCTCGGCTCATACAACTATAGCAGTAATAGAATTAGTTAAAAAAAAGTTAAAGTTAAAAGTTAAAAGTTAAAGTTAAAGTTAAAAGTTAAAGTTAAAGTTACTTCACGATGCAGTTATAAGGAGTTACACACAAGCTAACACGTATTTTGATTGACTCACCTCTCAGTCCTGGTGGTGTTTTTATTGTGGGACTCGCGTTGGTTATAAAAGTTAATCCACTTCGATTCTGGCAAAGGTTCACCGAGCATTAGTGACAGTCACAGACAAAGACTATTTTGGCTGACAGTCGCTGAATCCTGGAGAGAAATTCCAACTTCTGGCGAGTGTCCTCTTCTTTAGGAAGGTTGAATAAAGTCTGTGACATTATCATTAGGCAAGAAAAAAGAACAGGCGTGTCCAGAGTAGGTTAGAAAGAGCTCCTTCTTCACAGCTTTCGATGCAAACATGACATCTGTTCAGACGCTCAGGGTTTGAAGGTTCAGTCTGTGTCCGATTTCCCCTCCTTGAAATTCAATACAGTTGTACATGCCTGGCCAGGTTTGGTCTAAAATTGGACAGAAACAGGTATTCACATGGACCTTGGTGCTTAACAATTCTGAGTACTGCCCGGGCTGGACCGTGTTGATTCTCTTGATACTGGTCTATATTTACGATCATTAAACTTTTACAAGGAACCACTCTCTCAGCAGAGATCAGGTGAGCCAGCGGTGTGTTCAAAGACACAGTCGAAAAGGTCTAACTAGGTCTAATACAGATCCAAAATACAGGTCCGTCTTGGATAGTTATATTTATCCACCTCTTATAAAGAAACCACACTCTCCACAGGTCATGTACCGCAGTGGTTTCTTCAAAGAACTCCCATCATTTAGACCAATTATCGGCGGGCGAGCTCCGAGTCGCGGTCCAGATGGGTGTTATAAGTGCAAGGTTAATGGTGCTTAACAAAGAAAGTTAAGTTTGCCCCTAAAATTTAATCATTGATATTGCAAGGAAGATAATTTATTCATGCCGCAACCACGGTGAGGGGAATAGAAAATTACCACTTAGAAGGTATGAAGGTAATAGTTTTAACAAGGACGTCAAATGAAAGGAAAGTGCAGAAGCCGGTTTTATTATTGCATGCGTCTTGAGGCCATGTTCGCTCCGGTTTTTGATCACAGTGACATGTTTGTTTTTGAAATATTTAGTTTTTAGCGCACTGTCGGGATTTGTAGACATTGTGAAAGTGGTTGCGTAACATCAACAAAACAGTGGTTCTCGGAGTTTGCAAAAAAAAAAAAAAGGGGCAGCGAGGCGTGCATTCGGGAAAACAGTTGGGGTGTAACGGGTTCACTGGAATGTCATTTCGGTGCGGTTCAGCAAATTGAGGCTCACGGTTTGGCCGCGCAGGAAATAAACTTGCTTGAACGAAGGGCTTAAGGGAACAGGTCCCCCGTTTTCCATAATGAGATATGTTCTTACCTTAGCTTAAACGAGTTGATGCATAACGGTCTGGTCTTTGTGCGTGCGCTCAGTCACCAAACCAACATAGGTATAGCTCCAAACAGGGGTGAAGTTAGAAGCGACCAAGCCGTTCCACGTTTTCCCTTTTTAAATGCAGTTACGTGAAAAGTTACACGATTCAAGTCTAGCCACACAAAATGAAATGACAATTTTCTAAGCGGATAAAAAAGGGTACTATATTGTATGGCATAAGGAGCACTTCGACGTCTGCGCTGTAAAGTGTAAGTGCTCCTAAGGTGTTATTACGCCTTACAATATAAGATAAGATAAACCTTTATTGATCTCACAAAGGAGAAATTCACTTGTTACAGTCGGCGTTACTTCACAGTCTTATTGTACAGTCTGACAGCAGTGGGGATGAAGGCTTTGCGGTAGCGCTCCGTCCTGCACTGAGGGTGTCTCAGTCTTGTTTTATAGTTTGGAGGTCATAAGCACCACTGCAGTTTTTTTTACTCATTAATTGTCCGTCAGAGTAAATGCTACGCTGACAGAAAAAACAAAGGGAGAGAGGGATATTGTACATCCAATTACACAATGGAGATCATTTTTCTCACTCAAACTTGGCTGTAAATACTGTTTAAGTGGCGTTAGCCTGTTAGCTTCTTCTTCGTCATTGCATGGAGCAGGAAAGTTGCAATTGTGGATTCTGGCCAGAGACACCAGGGAGAGATGAAAGAGCCCCCAATCATCCCACACATGTATTACCCCCAGAGGGACTACGAAGACAATTTATTAAGGTAATCATGTTACTAAGTACTGCTTTATACTCATAGGGAAATAACAGGACAGGAACAGCAGCTGCTGAGGATATGCTCTACTTTAGCTAAAAAGGCGTGCCTAATCACAGCCACTACTCAAGAAATAATACACCAAAATAAGCCCAAGGAGTTGTCCGTCACTCAATAGCGTCCATGTAAAACGAGTGATGCATTGGTTCCGCTACTGAACAGTTCACAAATGGACTAAACCGAATGTGCTGAACTTAAACGGTTCAATATTTTCTAGATAGGTATTTCCTATAAAACAACTATACCAAAACTAGATAAGCAAGTGACAGAATTTTGTGAATGGGTAAAGAAACTGCCAGCTGCCATCACTTGATTTGTAAGGACATTTTGAAATTTGACAAGAGAGCACCTAAGCCAAATCCATAGAAGTTTGATTTATGAATAAAATGGTAGATGTTGGCGGTAACTCCAGTTTTGCATTATCAGCATCTTTGACTGCATATTGTTAACTGTCCTTTGCAGAAGCTGAAAAGGCAAATCACTCACTACAGCCTGTATTAGTGACACTGTGCAGACCTTTCTCTGCTGCACAGTATTAATCATCTACTGTAAATTACCGTCACGGCCATAATCTGGTACGGAGCTGATCACGAGAAGCAAACGCGCCCGGGCTCTGCTCTGACTAATGTCGCTAATGCTCTCGGTGTCCTTTACATTCACACAGCCGCGCTTCAACGACCCGCAGACTCATTCACATCATCATCCCCGTAATCACGCCAGGAAATCACAAGAAACAAGAAATTACCTCCTTTCCACAGACGCGAGTTTTACGAGGTACAAATTGAAAATGTGGTGGTTATGAGATCCGACATGGGACGACTCTCGTGAGTAAATCCCAAAAATTGCAGGATGTCTGTGAGCTGTACATGAATTGAAATAAAGTGCGTTTGATGCATGGTTATAGCTGTTAATAAACACGTGACTTTTCCTCCTGGAATGTCTCATTTGAGCAGCGAGGAATTTAAAAATTACTAGCTGCTAATAATGTCTTACTCTTGCTATTACTTACAAAAAAAAACATTTTCTCCAGTCACTTCCATTGTGGATTTTTCACCTGGTGGTGAAGGTGACGTTTCTGAGGATGATCACAGGAAGTGATCTATTAATAGCTTAAACTATGAAGACAATATGAACCTTTTTCAAAGAAAATACGCTAGTTAGCATTTTTCTCAAAACTAGCAGAATTTGGTCGGGTCCAATGCCCCCCCATCAATAGAAGGAACATAGGACCCGGAGAACATAGGTATGCAGTATGCACCCTTTACAAACATACCTAAAAGTGTAAGTAGTCTACTTATGGTTAGACATTCAGGTAAATTATTACGTAAATTAAAGCAGTACTAAGTAACTTGTTTATCTTAACAAATCCTTTCCGTAGTCCCTCTGGGGGTAATGCACATGTTGATGGGATGATTGGGGGGTCTTTCATCTCCCCCAGAGTCTCAGAGACCCCATACACACTAATGGAATCACAGAGAAGAAGCTTACAAGCTTAACGGGCAAAGCTAACTGTGGGCTAGCACCACTTAAAGGAGCTATATCATGCTATTTTAGCCATTCCAAAGTTAAGTATAGGCATTTATATGATATATTGTACCTCTACCACTATGGAGCACTCATTTTTGTGATAAATATAAGTGTTTTCTGGAGGTATTTTTCGAACCCGGAAGACACAACGCTTCGATTCAGTTAACTCCGCCCCCTCTCTCGCACATACAACTTTACCGTAATATAAATAAACAGCAATAAGTGAAGTTACTTCACGATGCAGTTATACGGAGTTGACATCTGCAACACAGCTTCATAAATGGCTAACACACAAGCTAAAATGCTAACACACAAGCTAACCCGCGTTTGGATTGACTCACCGCTCTGGTCCATCGTTGTTTACATTGTGGGACTCGCGTTGGTTATAAAAGTTAATTCACTTTGGTTCTGGTTAAGGTTCACCAAACATCCATCAGTGACAGTCACAGAAAAACACCATTTTGGCTGATAGTCGCTGAATCCCGGAGAAAAAACAGCTTCTGAGAGAGTGGCCTCTTCCTGAAAAAGGTTGAATAAACTCCGTAGCCAAACGCGCTTCTTTTTCTCCGTGACATTATCGTTATTTAAGAATAAAGAACAGGTGTGTCCAGAGTAGGTAACGAGCTCCATCTTCACAGCTGCAGCGCAAACATGACTGATCTGTTCAGACGCTCAGGGGTGTTTGTTTTGGCCTCAGCTGACCTGGAAGCACCTCGGGCACATCCTTTTTATTTTTTTAATTATTTTATTTTTTTATTTTTTTATTTTTGTTTCTCTCTTACGACAGAAATAATGAAAACGCTGTTTTACAAATTAAAATCAGGCCTTAAGCATAGAATTAAGACATTACATTACAGACGTCGAGCACTTCCGTTCCGCTGTTACGACACAACTGAACACTCAGTCGTTCACCAGGAGAGGGAGGAGCAGCTGCTCAGAGAGCAGGATTCAGGAGGATTACTGAGAGCTGCGTGAATGAAGCCACAAACCACTCTGGGGGTGTTTTTGATTAGGAAATAGCATAACAACATGGCTAAAAGCTCCAAGCTCAAGTTTGAACTAGAAAAATATCTCCATTGTGTAATTGGATGTACAATTTCCCTCTCTCCCTTTGTCTTTTCTGTCAGCGTAGTATTTTCTCTCACAGACAATAAGTAAAAAGCCGTAACATGCCAAGACACCTGCAATGGCGCTTATGGCCTCTAGGGGCATGAGTTACTTAGTTCTGCTTTAACAAAATTAAAACAACCTGGGGACTTTTTGGTTCACCAGTTCACAATTTATGATCCAACCATCACTTTGTCCAAAGTTGGACACTGAATATCCCTCAAGATGTGACATGAAACATGTTTTAATTTAGTGCCCTTTCCAACCAGTGCTTTATGCATGATGCAACACACATACAGTATTTGAATCCAGTCCTCTCGTCTGCTTGTAAACAGCTCTGCAATGGCTCCAAAGTCCAATTTTCTTTGTTTCATTATTACGTCCAATACACCAATTGCAATTTGCCACCACCATTGGAGCTCAAAGCGGATTTTTCCCATTTCACTCTGTAATAAATGTCAAACCAAAACCGCTGCGCAATTCTGCTAAGTGGGAATTTTCTGCTTTATAATTAACACATTGCAATTAATCACAGTCCTAACGCGGCGTGAATGTCCGTCTGTGTAATCATTTAAAATGTGCATGCAGAACAAGAGCTAACGAGGAGGACGGACACTTTGGCAGGCTTCTCCGGCCCAGTGCTGAGGCGAAGAACACGGCGTACAATGGTGGTTTCACATTGCCACGCAACGAGGCTCCAGCATGACAATTCTCTTGCAATGTTAAAATGAGTAATGAGGTCGGTGAATTAGCATCGGCCTTTTCAACTCAACGTTTTACTTCAGAAGACACTTGATAAAAAAGCTTAATCATGTTTACCTGTTTTGAGTTGACAAAAGCCACCCATGGAGATCGGGAGAAAGAGCCGTCACTTTCACACATGGATTGGCCACGGCAGTGTTTTAACAATAATATTAAAAGGTGCATTATGCAAATAGTATGTGTGCGTCTTTCCATCACAGTGGTCTCTAGGACGCTCCAGGATCAATTGTTTGGAGGGTCTTCATTGCTGATGGAAAACCTACAAAACAATTGATCCTGGAGCATCCCAAAGGCACCATGCTAAGCACTCATACAGATGCTGGGTCACTACAAGGTCAAATATGCACAAATATCAACTTTTTTTTCCACATAATAATGCATCAGTCCAAGTTGCTTTATAATTATGTGCATCATTCATACTTTCAGGACGTCCTCCAGATTGTGCATTTGACAAAAAGGGCTTTTTTGCCAGTGTTCTCACTTAGGTACTATGATCTCCCATTCAGGTCTAACCCTGTTTATATCTTCAGAGATGGGCTATATCCTCACAAAGACAAAATGCTTACATTTTCAGAAACCTTCTTTGTAAGCACCATCCCAGCTCAGTCAATGTGTGCGTCCACATGGGTCGACTCAGGTCTGTGAAAACGGATGCGCAGTAAACTTTTGTGTGATGTAAACAGTGAAAATGAAACTGATTCAAGGATTTACAATCCACAGAAGAGATGAGGAGGAGAGTTTATTCTTCAGACTAAAACGGGACTAAAGCAGAAAAATCTGTCAGTGACTTTTACTGTCAGTCCAAAAACACAGACTGACTTGTGTTTTTCGACTTGTCACCTGTGGCTTGTGGACTGCAGTGGAGCAAAGAGGAGCGGAGTAAAACCATCATAGATCCATGAGTAAACTCATTATAAGGTCAGTAGATTATGGATAACAGACACCACTCTGGAGCTGTGATGTCACTGTTTTAGTAACAGTTGCGGAGACATTGTAACCACGAAGCCACGTAAACAATGTTTTGAGATCTTTCCACTCTGGGACCTAGTTTGGAAAATGTTCGTGTACAGACCCTCTTTGTGTTTGGTCCTCAGTTTGATTTTATATGGACAGGGCCTAAAGTTTAGGTTAAAGTTTGCTTTATTGTCCTCATTGGGAAATGTGTCCTCTGCATTTGACCCATCCTTTAATGCTGCTGGGGCGACCCGACCCGTAAGGAGCAGTGGCTCTGGGACCCGTCTCCCAGATGTGGAGCCAGGCTAATGGTCAGTATCACTTGGCTGGAGGATTCACCTATTGTACATGTTTATCATTGTAGGGAAACAGGATGACCCGGAGGAAGCCTACGCAGACACGGGGGGAACATGCAAACCACACACACAAAGGCCCCCTCCAGGTGTGTTGTCTATTTTTAAAGAATTTGTCGAATTTGTGTGCAGCAGTCATGTTGCTTTTACATTGCATCATGAAGACAGTTGGATTAGGGATAAACTAATCCAACTGTCAGACATGGGAATACAATGCACCCTGAAAAAGTAAGATTTCCTCTTTGGTTTGATCAGTTCTTTGTTTATCGTTGTCAGACCGAGTGTGTGTGTGTGTGAGTCTGTTGTTTTGGGAAGGAGAGGTAGCGCTCTGCTCGGCCCAGGTGGCATTTCCATTCATCAAGTGCCACGTGATAATTGCAATCATCTGCCGCACCGCGCTCAAAAATCATTATTGTATTAAGCCAGTCAAGAAACACTTAGCAGCACAATGCGTTTGTGAGCAGACGAGACGCGCCCGTATAATCTGGTTAGCGCGAGTCCTTCAAACATCATTGGGAGCTATTAAACTTTAGAGGCAACACATACGGCGAGATAAAAAAGAGAAAAGGAATATTATTTGATTGATTATGAGGGGCTTGGTCCTCATTATTAAGTAGTTCTCGCCTTGTATGTTTAGGAGGAGAATAAGGCGATACACACGAGATAACAGATGCACTTTCTTCACTCAAGATCTGGAGATGCAATCACGGCGCTTTGGCTGCCGACTGCTCCAGATGAGACCCCAGCACAGCAGCCTTGAGGAATGGGGTTAAAAGAGGACACATTTACATGGCTGTGACAATAAGGCTGTCACAATAATTACTATATTGACTTTTCGTTCAATAAATGACAGCTAAACAATACCATTTTGGGCTCAGTACAGGTAGTTGCATTCTTTCTCCATTTCTCTAATGTCTAGAAAGTAGGATGTGTGAGTTATTTTTGAGCTTTAGACATTATAAGATCTTCAATAATATTATATATCACGATAGATTCCTGCCTCAGTATGTCAGAATTTAGTTGTTGTTGTCGTGACAGGCCTGTGTGACAATAGAGCATGAATTGAAATGATGTTGAATCATTGAGACAATATCAGGTATCATGAAAAATCTACTTTTATAGCTATTATGACTTTGAGCCTTGTCAAAATCATAATTGGAGTATCATATACAGTAACAGGGGTTCTCAAACATTTTCTGGTTGGGACCCCAAGAATTGACACGTAAACAACTCAGGACCGCCATTGTATAGAGCATTGTATTGCCTCTGCTTTAGGTCAGAAAAATAATTTAACATGAAGTTGTATTTAAACTGAAATAATGATAATTGAATAAATTTCATAAATTGTAGGATGTTTTACACTCAAAAATATACCGTATTTTCCGGACTATACGTCACTCCAGAGTATCCCAGCCAAAATATGCATAATGAAGAAAAAAACAACAGGCTGAATAGGCGAACCGTATGCTAACATAACACATTGATGGTTAGCTACAGGGAGCATAAACACCAAACTAAACAGGTGTCTGGAATGCTATGTCACATAAACAGTTCAGATAACTGTAGACTAAATTAAAACATCAAAGAGAAAACAGAAAACCTGTCTCTGTGATTTTTACAGTTTGTCATGTCAACAGAGTCTCAGTCTGAGTCAGTTTTTAAGGTGCTCAAGACGTTAGCATGCTACCGGTTAGCAACTGTCATCAATCAACTGTCAATGGCTTCAACACGATAAACACACGTGTGGCTCAGCTCTGACCTCTGTCACATGTTGTATACAAGGCTAGATGTTTGGAGTTTGGTTCAGGGCTTTCTCTTGGAGAGGTCGGAGCTGAGCTGTTGAAGCTAAATGCTGGCCAGTAGCATGCTAGCTCCTTAAACACTGAGTCACTGGTTTCTTCACATAAACGTGCGTCTCTGGGGCCGTGTTTTTTGCCGTTATCTTCTTGAGCAATGACTACGAGCACATGAAAATGCCACTGTCTATCTTTCTTTTACATCCTGAGTAGAGATATTGTTACATGCTGTAGTACTGCATAATTCTACTTCGGTACAGATTGCCTACTTGCTAACTGTCCGCATACATACGGCTCTGTGTTGGAGTGTGCTCATTATAGCGTCATGAATATTGTAGAATGCCGTGAGCAAAATTGGCTGTCGATTACATAGTCATTGCTTCAATTTATAAGATATTAACACTGATGTAAAGAGTGTTTTTAGCTAGCGATATGTCCGGATCACAAACCTTAAACCGACCCAACACGCTTCACAAACATATTGGTAGAGTTGACAAAGAGCAAACGATGACGCTGCGAACACAAGACTCGCATCAAAACAGGCCGATTAAACTCTATCAACAAACGGGAATACGACATGAGCTTGGGTGGCTTGTGTGGGTAGACTGTACGAGTTGTTCTGACCACCTGAGGCTACGAGCTGTCTCCCGCTGTCTGATCCGCTCCTTCAGAGATGAAAGCGCTCTCAAAACGCCACGCACAAGACCAGACCGGAGAGGAGACGGCGCTCGCAGCATTAAACAGAGCTCTTGTGAGGAGATGTGAGGACCGACAGAGAGGACGCAAGCTGTGATCTCCAAATGTGTTTCGACTGATATTGACACGTGTGGTTTGCTGCGCTGAAATGGTTACGGATTTGGATGACATTTTGGCGGTGGCGGATGCAAATGGAATATCACGGAAGCCTTGGCAAAATCGTTCAGGCAAAATTGACTCATAATACAGTATGTGTAACTGGGAAGCACCTGGGCTGAGTCCCATGCAAGCAAGATGCAGCACTAAGCACCTGGAATAAAAAGTACAACCATGCTTTGATTGTTTTTGGCTTCCGGTGTTTAGTTTCTACCTGATACTTTCCACTTCGACATTTCTGTCCGATAATGCTTGTCCTTTCCAACCACGAGCGTTCTCTTTGCAAGATTTATAGGCAGTTAGAGGCAAGTAAAGTTGGTCTATTGCCTTTCATGTCTAAATAACTACCTCTGCTGTCTGTGCTACACTGAAGAGGTTTGTAGGATTTTTATGCCTCGAGTCAGTGTTAATTCCGTCGACTAAAATATTTAGTCTTAATTTTAGTTAAAGTGTTATTTTTAACGACTAAAATGGGACTAAAATTTAATTAAAAGCTTTTTATGAGACTAAAACTATGACTAAAATGTCCAGATATTTTAGTCGACTAAAATATGACTAAATAAAAATTAAAGGGAGAGACTGAAATCATCCAAACTTCTATTGACAGTCTGAAAGAGCCTCATGTCATGTAAATTCACTGCCAAAGGATCAGCTCTGAGCTTTGTTCATGTGGAGCAGCTCCATGAAGCAGAGGAGCAAGATTTAATATGATTATAATGAATATTATCAATGCAAAGTCGACTAAATTAGTCTGAAATTTAGTCGACTAAATTTACTTGCAATTTTAGTCGACCAAAACTAGACTAAAATTGAAGATATTTTTTTGACTAAAACTAGGCTAAATTCGAATTACATTTTCGTCAAAAGACTAAGACTAAAAACTAAATTAAAATATGTTGTCAAAATTAACACTGCCTCGAGTTGTCTGAGTGAAATAGCTACATCTCTTGCTTGAACTGAAAAGGACCAGCACCTTTGCTATCTGGGCAGTTTCACTTCCGAACAAGGAGTTTGATGGTTTAATTCTTGAAGGGATGTCCCACCATGATTTATCTCAATGAGGGGTATTTCCTTGCCATGGGACCAACATTTCCAACACTCTGATGTGCTGAGAAAGTAAGACCGTACAACGGAATTGTGTTCAGGTGTTTGTCCTGAGCCGTTGCGCCAACCTGACCAGCATGTTTTTGGAGGTCGGGGAAACCGTAGCACCCGAAAGAAACCTTCAGTGCTCCTCTGATCCTCTGAAACGGTGCAGCGGCTCCTGGGTTTGTCCCTGTTTCAGAGCATGGTGTCCTGCACTGGTCAGCTCCATCTCCTCCACCGTCATCTTCCTCCTGTGCAGCTCCCTCCGCTCCACAACAGTCTTTCACCATCTTCTGGGAAGAGCTTAGCAGTTCATCCGTTTTATTCTCCAGTGAACGTCCATTAGCCAGAACAATAGTAGAGAGGGATTGAAGGCATGTGTGGCTTGCCCAGATACTTCCTTGTTGTTTCCTGTTGCCCCCTTTATGACGCCTCCACTGTGCTGCAGGTGTGGGAGCTCTTAGTGCGTCTTCAGTGTTTCAGAAGAAGAAATGTGTAGGTCTCTGCTGGCCTAAATAATTTTAAAATCACCCAACTACAGTTTTGTATGTCCTAATAAATTAGTATTCATCCAGTGTTGCATTAATTTATCATGAAGGTCTTTTTATTGAAGATGGGAGAGTGTGACCACTGCACAAACCTTCTCCAGAACATCCGATGCAAGAGACAAATAAACATCATGATGTCTCTTGCTTCCTGAAGTTCCTCTTTCACAATGTGAGCCTGATGAATCCTTGCGTTGTCTTTGATTGCACCTGTGCCATCAGAGAAGAAGAAATCCATTCATGGTCATTTAGGATGTTCAGCTGAGCTAGTTCTTTGGCCATATGGTGTTCCTGAACCTAGACATGACCAATCACAGCAACCCCAAATCAGAACAGTTAGTTAAAGCAGTACTAAGTAACTCTTGCCCCTAGAGGCCATAAGCGCAACTGCAGGTATCGTAGCAAGTTACGATTTTATAACGTATTAATTGTCTTGGAGAATAAATACTACGCTGACAGGAAAGGCAAAGGGAGAGAGGGATATTGTACATCCAATTATGCAATGGAAATATTTTTTTTCACTCAAACTTGGCTGTTTAAAGTGACGTTAGCCCGCAGTTAGCTTTGCCCGTTAGCATGTTAGCTTCTTCTTCGTGATTCCATTAGTGTGTTTTGCTTGCTCTGGTCCGGTGGCAGTCAAGTTGCAAGCATGGTTTTCTGGCCAGAGACACCAGGGGGCGATGAAAGACCCTCCAATCATCCCATTAACACTTGTATTACCCCCAGAGGGACTAGGAAAAGGCTTTATTAAGGTAAACACGTTACTTAGTACTGCTTTAAATCCAGGTGACGATTTATCTTTTGCGGTGAAGCAGTGTAGTTTATTGCCAACAGTTTGCAGTCATGTGGTTGCGAGAACTGCAGTGCTGTGTCCTCTAAAAGAAAGTCCTAAAATAAGGACTTTCTTTTAGAGGACACAGCACTGGACCGAGTATTGGAGGGACAGAATTGATCGAACCTTTCTGGCGTAAAAAAATAAAACCGCTATGACTGCTCTAATAATGTCAGGCTCTGGTCAGTGATAAATGTAATGTTTCTTCTTTGCAATGGCTAGTTTAACTTTATGGGCATAGTTAAAGTTTAAGCACTAAAACACTTGTATGGCGGTTTGGCGGTCGTTACGCAGATACAATCCAGTTTAAAGGGAATTTTCAGAAATGCGGTGTAGTATTGAATGAACAAAAGTGACACCTAAAAATCAATTTTCATTCTGATTCCGTAACACTTTCACATTTCATTTAGTCTGTTGCCCTTTTCCGTGAGATTTGCGACAGATCCAGGGCCCGGTGTCTGACGGATGACGGGGGGATTAACCGTTGGGTTTGACAGCTTGTCACTTCCAGCTCGTCTGTGGATGTGCCGAAGTTGTGCTGTGCCCTAAACCGTCGCCGTCTGTCAATTCACACTCTAAATGAAGCTAATTACAAGCTTTCAATATGCTAATGTCTGCACTCAAACTTCGCCGCTATCTTACTGACGGGAGTATTTAGCAACTTCAGCTATGACTTTAGGCTTCGTAAATAAGTGCTGTGTATTGTATTATGTTCCATTATTTGAACCCACATGTATCCTCACCTCATGTCTATATCTCATGTCTATAGCATTGTAGAAAAACAACTTTTGGCCAAATGCATTTTCAGTGAGAGGTGCCTATTGTGGAACTTGAAAATCTTTGACAGGATTTGTCATCTTCAAAAACCGTGCAAAGTCAAAGATGTGCCAGCAGCAGCACCGTGCTGAAGTTTAGTGTTGTGCCTCTGTCGTTCTTTTGTTCTTGCAGTTTTATTAATAGACAATGCCATTTTTCCCCTCAACCCTTTATAAATGTTTTGTACTTTTAGTTGTCTATAAAAGCCGTTGGGCCGCAAATTAACTTCCGCTGTAAGCACTATGACGCATGCACCCGGCTTCTGTTAGTTTGTCTATGTCTTTGTTTCCCCCCCCCCTGTCAAATAAACATGAATAGTGTCTCTGTGCAGTCTCGCCTCTTCTCAGACCTGCCTCAGACTTTGCTGGGAGTGGGACATCAACACTCGTCATCTCGGTTCTGACAGGAAGTCAAACATAAGGCTTGAATAAGTTGTCTACAAATGCTTTATTTAAACAACCCACTTCTTATTTAGTGGGTCAACACATCACCCCAGTCCTTTTCTCCCTCCACTGGCTCCCAGTATCTTTTAGGATTGATTTGTCTGACCTGTTGTCTGTCCACAATTCAAATAGTGAGTTAAGGTCCACAAACCAGCGCCTGCTGGAAGTGCAAACACTGGGGTGATCGGGCCTTTTCAGTTGCTGGGCCTAGACTCTGGAATAAGCTGCCCCCCGACATGCGCTGCATCACTGACTTTGGCTTTTTTAAAGGAACAGGCCACCGTTGTTTCATTCTGAGATATGTTCTTACCTGAGCTTAGACGAGTTGATGCGTACCTGTCTGGTCTTTGTGTGTGCCCTCAGTCACGCAAAATGACCAAAGATGTTGCTAGCATTTGGCCTCTCCCAGTGTCTTCCTATGGCTCCAAACGGGGTGAAGTTAGAAGCGACCAAGCTATTTCAAGGGCACTAAGAACAGACAGGTACATATCAACTCGTCTAAGCTCAGGTAAGAACATATCTCAGTATGGAAAAACGGTGGCCTGTTCCTTTAAAGTCCAGCCTAAAACCTATTTATTCAGACTGGCTTTTAATGCTCAGTAATGTGGTGACATTTGTCCTTTTTTTATGTTTTAGATTGATTTTGTTTTGTTTTTGCACATTTTCTCACTGTTTACGTAATTGTTTTTATTCTCATTCTGTTTTTACCGTAAAGCACTTTGGTCACCATGAGTGTTGTTAGGGGCTTTAGAAATAAATATTGATTGATTGATTGAAAATGGCCATTGTTTTGTTCAGCTGATTAACCTCTTAGCCCTCACCTGAACCAAGCACATTTTCAACAGTTTGTCATTACCCAAATCTAAAAGCTTCTTCAAAAAAGTAACAAAATAACGACCAAAAAAAAAAAAAGCCATGAAAGATGTGGCAAAAATGTGACAAAACACAAGAAAAAGCCACAAAAAAAGCGATGGAAAAAGTGGCCAAAATGGGATGGGAAAAAAACCCCAAGTCAAAACCGTGACAACAACATGGGAACAACGCAAGGAAAAAGATCAGTTTAGATCAGTTTTGTTGGTCAAAGCACAGTAAACTGCCCCGTGGGGGATAATAAATCTGAACTGAACTGAACAAATGAGATGTTACACTGGCCGATTTGTGAGAAAATCCACGGAGAAGAACAAACTCCACACAAAAAGGTCCCGCCAGGTCCCAGAATCAAACTGAAGTGCTCAGGGACAGAACATTCTTGTGAGGTTTGAACCGGCGACTCACTGGTCGCCCGTCAAACCTTCGATCCACTGTGCCGCCGGCGCCCCCGTACACCGGCTAAAAATACACACACTTCCTTGTTTGCATTCTGACAGTTGCCTTGCTGCTTGTGTGGGAACTTTTCCTCTGAGGCGTCTTTTTCTTTTTCTAATTTATTCAGTCCCTTTTGGCACAGAGAGACGGCGACTTAGAAGTGCAACTCTTAATGTTGTGGGCGCTGGGAAGAAAAGGGCAAAGGAAGAGGAGGTATGGCGCCGCGCAACAACTCAAAACAGTTTGCGAGCAGAAGCAAATAAATCCCATCAATCTGTTTGTGGCTTTGGTGATCGATACTTGGACTGAGACGGACTTCATTGGATGAAAAGGAGGGGAAAAAAGTGCTTGGTCACTGTAGCTCGGCTGCACACAGAAATGCAGTGGGAACAGACTGAAAGTAAAACAGATGAACGACCCAAAGAAATAATTAAACTAATAAATAGAATAATAAAAAAAGGCAGGGCATTTACATATAGTGCTTTGAACGCGAGGCTGCATAACATTACTGGACGGCACATAAAATCCAGAATATATTAATATATTCATTATGTTAAAAGCAAAAGGTGTTGATTAAATGCGTCATTAGCCATGTGCATAGTTAGAGTTGAGGCCTGTCACACATCTTCAGGAAGACTTTTGCAAAACTGAAACGCTTCCACACTGTGTTTAGTCCTGACTCTGGGACCGGCAGGAGACCATGAAGCGTGAAGCTAAACCATGAAGAGACTTGTACACGAGCAAAGCTGTTTTCAAGTCTATTGTCTAGAAACCAGTTCACAGACCTGAGCACTGGACTAATATGGTCTTATTCTTGGTTATAGGGCCTGGGTCAGGATTTGAGCAGCAGCGTTTGGATGTACAGTACATCCAGAACATGTAGACAAACAGGACAGACACCTCTGTGTTTTTGACGGTGTTGAGCGCTCTGTTATTACTCTCAGAAGATGTTGATGCTTCATCTTTTCAAGGAGTCTTTTCTTTTTCTTGTTGCCTTTTTTATTCAGAAGGGCTTAAAGCAGTACTAAGTAACTCTTCCCCCTAGAGGCCATAAGCGCAACTGCAGGTGTAGTAGCAAGTTACGATTTTTTAACTTATTAATTGTCTTGGAGAGTAAATACTACGCTGACAGGAAAGGCGAAGGGAGAGAGGGTTACTGTGCATCCAATTATACAATGGAAATATTTTTTTTCACTCAAACTTGGCTGTAAATACTGTTTAAAGTGACGTTAGCCCGCAGTTAGCTTTGCCCGTTAGCCTGTTAGCTTCTTCGTGATTACATTAGTGTGTATTGCTTTCTCCGCACCGGTGGCAGTCAAGTTGCAAACATGGTTTTCTGGCCAGAGACACCAGGGGGAGATGAAAGACCCTCCAATCATCCCATAAACACTTGTATTACCCCCACAGGGACTACGAAACGGATTTATTAAAGAGGGGGTATTATGCTTTTTTCAGCCACATAGCACCAGTCTATAGCACACTACAATGATGACGAAACCTTCTGTTGGTCTGTCAATGCAGTAAATTAGAATAACTGCCTTGTATAAAATTGCTCTTTCAAAATGGCGTTAGCAAATGACTTGAAATAGGCCTTTGTCTCTTTAAGAACCTCTGACCCTTTCCGACACGCCCCCTCCACACGCTGTCTGTGGCATAACAACAACACTGCGCTCGTCTCAACAGTATTGAAACTACGATCGGTGCATTTTAATTTTTATTGTTGGAAAGGAGCTACTGTTTATCACTTTGTGAACAATGGCCACACAGGATATTATTTGGAGACAAACCTTCCACACCGGACGCTTGGAAGGGGCTCTTGCCTGAAAAATAACTGCTGTTTGGAGGCTATCTCTTTGCATCTGCCATGCCCTATGGATCTCTAACTATACCCCCATGGACGACACCAGGATCTGCAGGAGCCCATACGATTCAAAGACGGACATTATCTGTGCAGGTGGACAGTGGTTTTTCGAGGTTACCCATTAGCTTGTTATAATCGACTACAGCTCATTGTTGATGAAAAGTCTGTAATAAACCACACATGTGTAAAGCCAGGCTCATTGTGTGATCATCGTAAAGGCTGCTTCGAGTAGTTGCCGGCTTTATAGACGTTATTTGTGCATAATATGCTGCCTGTTTTCAATGAATGTTGTGAAGGTGAAGGTTGTTAGCTTGTCGCGGCTAATAGTGCCTTAGCTCCGGGAGAAAACCACTCGGCTACGACTCACTGTAGATGAAATGTGAGCAATAAACTACGAAATCAACAAGCCCGGCTCAGTGTGTGATCATCATAAAGGCTGCTTCAAGCAGTTGCCTGTTTTAGTGACGTTTTCAATGCATAATATGCTTGTATTCAGTGAATTTTCCCGTTAGCTTGTCGCGGCTAGCTTGTTAGCTCCGGGAGAAAACCACTCGGCTATGACCCATTGTAGATTAAATGTGAGCAATAAACTTCCAAATCAACAAGCCTGGCTCCGTGTGTGATCATTGTTAAACGGTTCTTTATGTGTGTGGTGGTTTTATTGACTTTATTTGTGCATATTTTTCGTTTTCACGCGATGACTCGAGGTTTAGCTTAGCATTAGCTTTCTCCGGAGGCTCTGTGCATCATCAAGGCCCAGCGCAGAACCAGCCGCTGAAATAAGCGTTCTTGTCACCGGTTTTAATCCTGGGTGTTTCGGTAACAGAAACACTGACGTGTGTCTTTGTAAAAGTCTGCTGTGGCTCCGGTTCACAACACATGAAGCTAATCCTCCATGATGACTCTGTTTACATCTTAGGGCTAGACACTGCGGGGAGGGGGTTCTGCTGAGGGGCAGTGGTTGGTTACTCGGCTGGTGACGAAAGGTCGGAGGCGTATCCTGGAGGTCGAGGGCGTTTCCTGAAGGAATCAGGCGTTTTATCCCTAAAATGGCTGCCATCAGAGTTTCTACAGATTACTCGAAAATACGTGAATGTGCCCAGGCAACACTTCAGGCATGGTTTTAATGAGGGAATGACTTAATAACATGATGTAAAGCTTGAAAAAGTCGATTTTGCATAATAGGCCCCCTTTAAGGTAAACACGTTACTTAGTACTGCTTTAACCTCTTACCACCCGCCTGAACTGAATACATTTTCTACACTTTGGCTATAGGCCATTGTAACGCCTCATTCAATTTTTTTGTTTTTTTGCAGCACTTTCATTACCTTTTTGTCACTTGTTTGTAGCTTTTTTGTTGCATTTTTGTCACTTTTTTGCAGCACTTTCATCCTTGTTTTTGTCTCATTTTTTCAACAAGCTTTTAGATTTGGGTAATGCTAAACTGGAGACAATGTGCTCAGTTTCAGATGGAGGTTAAGAGGTTAATAATCTTAAAATGTTAAATGTTTAAAGGAACAGGCCACAGTTTTTCCATACTGAGACACGTTCTTAACTGAGCCTATATGAGTTGATAGTACCTGTCTGGTCTTTACCCCGTTTGGAGCTATAGGAATGAACTGGGAGAGACCATATGCCAACAACATCTTTGGTCTTTTTGCGTGACTGTATGCACACAGTTCTTTCATGCTGTGATATGTTCTTACCCGAGCTTAGACGAGTTGAAACGTACCTGTCTGGTCTTTGTGTGTGACCGTGGAAGAGCTTGGTCTATACTGGAAAAGGCTAAATGCAAACAACATCTTTGGTCTTTGTGTGTGACTGTTCGCACGCACAAAGACCAGACAGGTACACATCAACTCGTCTAAGCTCAGGTAAGAACATATCTCAGTATGGAAAAACGGTGTCCTGTTCCTTTAAATGTAGATTTTATGCCTTCTACTGTTTTTAAGGACCCATTCCAAATGCACAAGGACATTGAAACAGCCGTTGCACAATTGAGTTGACCTTTGGGAATTCTCCTACGATCAAAAGTCTGAACCAGTTTGCTAATGACCCCTTGTATCCTTATGTTTTTGTAGCAGAAACAACATAGATCAGTCTCTTCAGTCCCAGAAGAAAGAATAGGAAAAGTGTGTAGTCTGTCTGGCCATTTACAGTCTGACCTGTTGGAGATAAACTCATGGATTTGTCTTTTTTTTATTCTGTGTTTTCAGATAGTAAAAACAGCTGTAGGAGTCTTTATTAAATAGTAGATATAAAATATAACAAGCAGCTATACATATGGTGAATGTATTGCATTGCTATTGAACCCTTACACATTTAGAATGCTTTTGGTATGAGCTTTTAACTCCTAGTTCACCGAAATGAAAAAAAAAGCCTAGGATATCCGTTACTGACCCCTCGTTCGTGTTGTGTCTTTGGTCCCACAGCGAGAGAGAAAGCTCCTTTAACACAGCAGGAGAGAAGCGACAGCGGTGATTGAACAAGAGAACATGTATCCGAGCACTCCCCGCTGTAGCTCCATCGATGCAAGAGCCGCCTTGATCAGCGGCGCCGCAGTGTCATTACTGCGAAGGAGTCAAAGGCGAGACGGCATCAGCAGGCGGCGAGAGCTGGGAGGCTGCAGCGGCAAAAGGAGAACTCGACGGAAACCGGAGAAAGTTGCAAACCGAGCAACTGTGTGTGCTGCATTTTTTGGTAAGTAGAGCCAGCGCTACATGTAATAGACGGCGTTTTGTTATTGACATTCTGCATTCATTAAATATGATGTTCGCTGCTGCCTAAAGGGGAGAGGATGCAGGGGATTCCAACCTTCTTTTCCTGCATGAGCTGCTTTTACAAAATGAAAACAAAAAAACACAATTCTCACGCTTTGACTATACTCTGAGTTAGGGCTGTGCTCAATATAAATCTGCAATACATCGTTACACCGTGATACGCAAATATACTTGTCTAACTATCTTTATTCAGAACATACAGAGCCGGTGCTGGCCCTTCTGGAGCCCTAAGCAAAAATCCACACGGGGGCCCTACAGTACGCATCCCATGGTTATTCGACGAAGAGAAGACCCATTTACGGTCAAAAACAGTTCCACTGTGCAGTCGAGCAGGGCAGAAGGGGGACATGATGACCTCAATTCAGGCCATGCCCCCTGTGTGAGAACCACTAAACCACTGTGAGACTGGGATTTAGGACTACTATAGTCTATTTCCCAACTTTTTAAAAATGGTAAATGGCAAATGGTTCCATTCTCTCACCTCTGGTCCCTGACCCACAGTTTGGGAACGGCACTTTGTGTAGTTTGCGTACTACTACTCCAATAAAAGGCTTAGCTTCCACGCTGAGCTCATTCAGCAAAATAAAAACCTCCATTTTGTACTCCTATAAGATCCTTTTTTCTTAACATTTGGGATATATCTTGTATTCTATTGCGATACACTTGAATCGTGATAGGTGTCTTGTTTTACTGCTGTACTGCCTTTGGTGCATCGCCTCCTGGGTTTGTCCGGGTTTCAGAGCGTGGTGTCCTGCACTGGTCACCTCCTCTACATCCTCCTTCCTCTTCTTCCTGCGCAGCTCCTTCCGCTCCACAGCAGTCTTTCACCATCGTCTAGGACAAATGGGACAACAGCTCACCTCACAGCTAGAAGGTCCCGGGTTCGATTCCCACGGGGCCTTTCTGTGTGGAGTTTGCATGTTCTCCCCGTGTCTGCGTAGGTTTCCTCCGGGTACTCAGGTTTCCCCTACCACTAAAACATGAACAATAGGTTCCCCTCTGGGGCCGGGTCTCCCCTGAAAAAGAGATTCTAATCTCAGTGGGACTATCCTGGTTAAATAAAGGTCAATAAAATAAGTAAAACAAATATAATCCGTCTTTTTTTTTCGTGTCCTGTGTCTTATTCTCCAGTGAACAAACATTAGTCAGAACAATAGTAGGGATAGAAGATCTGTGTGGCTTGGCTGTGAGTCTTGCCCGAATACCTCCTCGTTTGCCACTTTTTTGTGTCCTGTGTCTTGTGACGCCTCCACTGTGCTGCAGGCGTGGGTGACTCATGGTGCCTCTTCATCTTTCAGAAGGCGAAATTTGTAGCTCTCTTTAGTCGTGTAGAGAAGATTTGTACATAAATGTTGCGTTCTAAGTATGCATGGATAAATTTGGCACATTCAGCTTATCGTGAAAATGTGTACAAGATTTGAGAAGCTACATGAAAAGGGCTGCTCTATAAATATGAGCATTTCGGTTTTAGGTTTGGGCTAAAACTTTACTCTGTGCCAGATTTTTGACTTGACTTTGCCTTGACCTTCTCCCAAACAAGCAGTAAACACTAGACAAGAATCGCTAACATGTTTAGGATGTGGAGCCATTGAAATAACTGCAAAACTTTAGGCTACGAACCTGCTCTATATAACCCCCCCCCCCCCCCTCTGGCTCAACCTCACAGGTGTCGGGTGTTAACTCCTAGTCTCCAGTCGAATGCTTTTGTATTGGCTCTGTGGTCTCTTGTTGCCGAAATGCCATTCTCCTTGTTTGCTCTCCCCACGCCCTGCTGAGCTTGTTTTCTTGTTTTCTTTTCAAGCATCCTCTCCCCCCGTTATCCCCTCTGCCATCCCTGCTCCCCCCCCCCCTCCCTCCCACGCAGAGACCAATCAAACTGTGAGCAAGCCGGTCGATTCCTGTTCCTCCTGCCTCGGAACTTCGGGGAGGCAGCAAACTCCTTATTTTTAACTTTGCCCAAATTGAAAGTGCCAGGATCGAAAGTGTCAGAGGGTTATTTGAGGAGATGGAGGAGCTCGGATGGGGATATTTCGTTAAGTCCGTCAAAGTCTACTGTCAAACACACTTCTCAGCACTAAAGATTACGCGGCGAGAGCTCGGACGAGACTGTTTTAACAAGACTTTGCGATCTGACGCACCGTCACGTTTAATAAGAGACTGTGTGCGGGTGAATTTGCGAGGTCTCACTGAAAACCGCCGAAAGTTTGATCATGTTCTAAGTTCATCAGAATTTCTAATGGCGCATGGGGTTTAAGCTTGTGTTTTTATCTTTCCCCTTGCTCCAAAAAAAGTTCTTCAAAGACCTAATGAAGAGCGTACAGGGTGGATTTGGGTTGCATGGGGATTGGCTAGTACTTTTTGGTTGGGTCAAATACAGAGAATCCATGATATTAAGAACATACTTCAGGATTTTTGACATAGCCTCACTCATTTCCTCATTTCCTAGTTATCCAGAGTCTTGCTGATTTCTGGAGATATTTTTTTTTTGTAAGTCATGCAGTTCTTATGTTTGAAGAGTTTTGTGGCGCTAGGCTTATGCAAGGCTAGTGCATTTCTATGGTATCAGCTAGCCTACATTAAAAACAGTCTGATCCACTCCACAGTTCACCTGAGGCAAATCACTTATAATGCCAGACTAACCATATAAATGTCTGTGTCCATAGAATCATTTTTGGAATATAACTGATATTGCATCACATGAATGATCGAATTTTGAGGGACCATTTTCTAGCAGATCACTCCGCCGCCGCGTAACTTATACAACCACGAAGCTGATGCTGCTCAAATATAAGTTGCTTTAAATGCAAAATGGTTCAAATTATTCTATCGACACAGACATTTATATGGTTAGTCTGGCGTTATAAGTGATTTGCCTCAGGTGCTCTGTGGAGCGGGTCAGACTGTTTTTAATGCAGGCTAGCTGATGTCGTAGAAATCCGCTAGCATAGCGCAAGCCTAGCGCCACGAACTCTTCAAACATAAGAGCTGCATGAATTACAAAAAAAAAATCTCCAGAAATTAGCAACACTCTGGATAACAAGGAAATGAGGCCCTATGTCAAAAATCCTGAAATATCCCTTTAAGTTGCAAGTGTCCTTCACAGATAAAGTGACAAAAAATAGCACTTTTATTTGGGCTTGACCTTTCGCAAAAGCCTTGCACTCTTAGCAATTGTCAGAAAGCTTTGTCAAGAATGGTGTTTAAAGCAGTACTAAGCAACTCATGCCCCTAGAGGCCATAAGCGCCACTGCAGGTATCGTGGCATGTTGCGGTTTTTTACTCATTAATTGTCCATGAGAGTAAATACTACGCTGACAGAAAAGACAAAGGGAGAGAGGGATATTGTACATCCAATTACACAATAGAGATGATTATTTTCTCTCAAACTTGTCTGTAAACACTGTTTAAGTGGTGCTAGCCCACAGTTAGCTTTGACCGTTAGCCTGTTAGCTTCTTCTTTGTGATTCCATTAGTGTGTACTGGTGACCCCGACCTGGAGGTAGCGAAGTTGTAATTGCGGCTTTCTGGCCAGAGACTCCTCAGGGAGATGAAAGACTCCCCAATCATCCCATTAACACTTGTATTCCCCCCAGAGGGACTATGGAAAGGATTTATTATGGTAAACAAGTTACACGTCAGAACAACAAACTAAAGGGTTAGCAAGTTACATACACTATTTACAACAACATTTAAAAACTCTGATTAAACGACAATAAAAATAAATGCGAAAAAACTTTCTTGTGACAACGGAACAGGCCTAAATAGGAACTTTCGCAAATGTTGGTTTAAATCTTGCTCAGGAGAAGCAACAATGAACTGACATCCCTGCACCAACAACAGAGCTCCATTCTCTCATCCACAAAACCGTATCAATAATTGAAAGAGATCAGCTTTGCTACTTACCCTTCCACTTTTTCTTGAAAACTTTCTTCGTGGAAGTTGCTGCTTTAACATTCAGCTCGTGTCGAACCGAAACACCCCGAAGCGCATGTTTCAAAGTGTGCGCTGGAGGTGTAGGTCTTGGAGCCTCAGCGAGACACAGAACCACATACACGCGCATCAATAGCTTATATAAGGTGAGCAGCTCAAAATCTATATTGGAGATAATGTTACAAAAATTACAAATACATCGGTTTGGATGATGTAATTTTGTAAACTTTTTAATATTTGCATGTATATCAACAGGTACATAATAGCATCTCTCATTTTCAGGAAATAAAAAGTGTGACGTAGTTGTCTTACTGTTTTTAACAAACCACTATTCACTGAAAGAAAGAGATGTTTGGGAGAAAAACAAACTAAATACTTACATCAGGGGCATGGGACTGTTTTATTGTTAATGCAACGCAATAGACTTGACTCCCATACACCAACACAAATGTATAGCCCTCCTCCAGAAGACTCAATGGGGGCCATGATTCTAGTATTGTTGTTAAAGGAACAGGCCAGTTTTTCCATATTGAAATATGTTCTTACCTGAGCTTAGACGAGTTGATGCGTACCTGTCAGGTCTTTGTGCGTGCCCTCAGTCACGATGTTGTTAGCATTTGGCCTCTTCCAGTGTATTCCTATAGCTCCAAACGGGGTGAAGTTAGAAGCTACCACGCTCTTCCATGGGCACAATGATCAGACACATCAACTCGTCTAAGCTCAGGTAAGAAAATATCACAGTATGGAAGAAGGGCAGCCTGTTCCTTTAATGGTTCATTTCCTCTATTGTAACATCAATCACTGCCATTTAAAATGAAGAGAGAAGAAACAAACTCAAAATGACAGTTCAACCCGGATAGACTCAAACAGACAAAAGCAGCGATTAGGAAGATTTATTGACATGTATATTAGTTTTGGCGAGCAGACTCCGGTGGCAGACATCGAGTATGGATGAACACCTTGGAGTTAGGGACGTCTTCCCCCGGAGCCTGGACACTGGTGGTGGTATAGGAGACCCGTGAAGGATGCAGCAGGGAGAAGCCCTGGGCAGAAGAGGTGGAAGACGGGGCGGAGGTGGGTCGCAGCACAGATGGGAAGCGAATAAATCATGATTGCTGGAGCTTAAAAGCGGGACCGAGTGCGATGATTGGCTGCTATGGAGGTGCGGCTCTTACGCTGATGGCTGAGGTGGAGGTGTGGCCCTAGATATAACTTTGATTTAGCAATATTACTGTTGATCAATAAATGACTCAACACATATCTACACACACCGATCCCTCAGTTGTTGTGATGTGTTTGAAATGCTTTGGTTGTCTACAAAAAAAGAAGAAAAAAGTAAATATATTGGTTTAAATATGAGCCAAAAAAGTATACATTTGTAAGCAACCACAAAATGCCCTGTCACACCAGGGACATTTGTAATACTAGTACCCACATTTGTTGTTTGTTGTAGCAGATATTCATTTAAAATAAACACATTTCTATTACAATAAACAATCGTTACCTTATCTGTATTCCAAGCTTATGAAAAAACACTTTACTTGTTCACTATCTGCTCCTGTCCTCTCCGTCTACTTCACATTCGCTCTCTCCAGTGCGATGGAATATGCTGCAAATGAAAAGAGTCTGTCTCCCTTTTAGTCAATTCATTTTCTTTATCTTCCCTCATCCGCCGTGAACTGCCTGTCCTTGTTTCCCCCGTGCTCCTATTCCCGTATAGAAACGTCCTTCATTCAGGAGGAGGCACTCATCTGCAGAGGCTGTAAGTCCAGCCTTGTACACAATGTCCTGCTTATTGAATAAACCACAGAATGACATTATAATTTCATGTTATAATGCCATCGTGTCCCATGCCCCCAGACTGCAATATTCAGGAGCTCCACAAGAACAATATGTAACATGTTAGAAAGCAGTGGCTGCATCGATTTGTTCTGGAACATGGATTGTGATTACATTTGCCTGTTGGTTTTATTGGCAGCTTCCCTCAGTATAGACACAATATTGAAAATTAACCTTTCGGATTCGATAATACCATAGCATAAAGGACTAGGAACGTCAACATTGGCATTAAAGAGGAAGTATCGACTTTTTGAGCTTTAAGTTAACCATGTTACAGTGTTGTTCCTTTGTCATAAACAGTTTTGAGCAATCCTGTTTACTAGGGCTGATACACTTTTGTCATGATCTGATACATATCACGATACTCAGGTGCCGATACAATACGTATTGAGTTACAGATTAGTGAACATGATATTAATATGTTTACCTTAAAGGTCCATTATGCAGTATTTGACCCAGCAGCCATATGAGTGGTCAGCATGGCGCCTTTACTTTCCATCACAGTGGTCTCTAGGACGCTCCAGGATCAATTGTTTGGAAGTTTTTACCGCTGACGAAGCCTCTCACCAGAAAACCTACAAAGCAATTGATCCTGGAGCGTTGTAGAGACCACCGTGATCGAAAGTAAAGGCGCAATGCTGACCACACATACAAGTCACTACAAGGTCAAATACACACAAAAAAAAGTTCCATAATGCTCCTTTAAAATGTATGAAAAGAAAACAATAATGTGTCCAAAGTTTATAAACCAAATGCTATAACAGAGTGCTGTGTAACTGTTGGAAAACAAAGGAGTGCATGCTGGTCAGTGGTGGCGTGACTCAGTCACAGCGGCTCAGGACTAACACCTGTACAATGACATGCTTGTACAATGACAAATAAAGCAGTGACTTACTTAAAAATGCCTCCAAACACAAGTATTCAAAATATTGCTATACTTGGTACTGCAGCAAAAAGTATTGCGATAAGATCCAATCTTATATTTTGTCCCAGCCCTACTGTTTATTATGGTTGTTTTCTCTACTGCAGTGGTTCTCAAGCCTTCCCCAGGAAATATTTCCTTTTAATATGTACAAAAAGTTGAGTCTGTTAAAATGATTGTTATCTGGTTGTTTTTTATCATAATTTCAGCGTTTTTGGCTTATTTAAAGGGACTATAGAGAGTATAAAAATGTTACAATTATGTATTTTCCTCCCCCTACATGTTCCAGCCATGTCCTGATGTGTAGAATGAGCCCAGACCTGTTCATCACAACTGCCTCTAAAATCCTGCACTGTCACTTAAAAAGGTGTTACTTCGGTTCCGAATTGCCGTCATGCACGAGCTTAATATAGAAGGTGCAGTTACACATATGGCCTGAGGTGGCAGTAGTGAGTATTAAATGGCCAACTTGCATCCAGCCCCTTTAACTCTTATTCAACAACATTTTTGATTATACTTTACAAGTCTAAGTTATATTTGGGTCGTGGCTTGTCATCCCAGGGTGATTGTGGGTCCTGACGCCGTACTACCTGTTGAGAACCACTTTTTTTCTGCATCGTCTCGTCTCTTGGCGTTACAGTGGTTGTATTATTTGTAACATGGTAGTGGAAGATGGAATAGTAGAATATAGTAGGAGCTTTAGCAACATATGTGTTATAATATAGTGTCATCAAAGTCAATTCAGAAGTCACTTGAATGTATGGCATGTACCAACTTGTCCTTGACCTATGGGAACATATAGACCACATTATACAGAAGGTTTTGGATTTTCCTCCTTGTAAATCCCACAAAAACAAGTTATTTCCTCATTAATTTCAACCCATTTTGGCCCCGATCCAGCTTCAAAGGCTCAGGTTATAAGAAAGCAGTGCGTGTTGGCAGATCTTGTCTCCGCTCCTATAACTGCACCTTAAAACTTCAAAATGGAGCTTTTCATTCATTTTTGATGGCCTTTCCCCGAGGCTCGGCACCGGGTTAGCGTCACATAATGAGACACAAGGACGGGGAGACCCAAGATGAATTTGTAATAACTTATGTCACTTTTCTGAACCTAAAAGCATTAGACGACACCGCGGGGGGTCTGGGGGAATGGGAAGAAATTGAAGTTGTGCGAAGCAAGGACAGGTTCGTCTGTGCTTCGTCTGTTAAAACAAATGAACAAACTGGATATAATAGATAAAAGCCCTGCACAGACCAAAGACCTGGATTACCTTTGGCGTAAACAACTGGAGGCAGCCGTTTTTGGGGGAAAGCTTTGAGTCTATATATCTCTGACTTGAAAGGAGCAGCTCAATCTCACCAAACAGCGGAGCCAGGCAACATTTTCTCTGCTTTGTCCTTAGACTATAGACTTTAGATTAATAAATATCCATTGGAGACATATGCTTTGGTTTATTTTGTAGAGCGTTTTCATTTCCTTCACACTTAGTTCCTTCATCTGGCTTGTATTCAAGGAGAACGATGGGGAAGAGGAGTAAAAGAAACAAGCGCGACCCGGAGAGTGCGAAGTCTCCTCGTTCATTCAGCAGGAGAAACGTAAAACAATCATCAACAATCAAAGTTCAGACGCGGCGACAGAAAGTTAGCAGCTTCTAGTGTTCTTTGGATCTCACAGCAGAGACCGAAAGCCGTCTAAGATAATTACTTGTCACTCAGCCATTCATTGCAGATATTGCTCAATTAAACACATCTTCTCTCAACTACTTCTGTTGTCTTTGCTGGCCCATTGTCGGAGGAAGTTTTCCAAGAGAGTGAATTAATTGACTTGAGCCCATATCGTGCAAAATTGACTTTTTGGAGCTTTTAACCATGTTGTTTTGCTATTTCCATGTATTAAAACACCCCCAGAGTGTATTTTGGCTTCATTCACACAGTTCTAAGCAATCCTCCTGAATCCTGCTCAACAGAAGTGCTCGACATCTGAAATGTAATGTCTTAATTCTATGCTTACGGCCTGATTTTAATTCGAAAAACAGCTTTTTTTCATTATTTCTGTCGTAAGAAAAAAAAAAAACGAAAAAAAAAAAAAAAAAACGGAAGTGCCTGAAGCGTCCGCCCTGCCCCTGCAGAGAAAACAAACGCACCCCCTGAGCGTCTGAACAGATGTCATGTTTGCTCTGAAAGCTGTGAAGAAGGAGCTCTTTCTAACCTACTCTGGACACGCCTGTTCTTTTGTCTTACCTACGATAATATCGACGAGAAAAGCGCGTTCGGCTGCAAGAGGACAGACTTTATTAAACCTTCCAAAAGAAGAGGCCAGTTGGAGTTTCTCTCCGGGATTCGGTGCCTATCAGCCAAAAGAGTGTTTTTCTATGACGGTCTCTTGATGGATGTTTGGTGAACCTTGGCCAGAGTCAAAGTGGATTAACTTTCAAGAGTCAATCAAAACGTGTGCTAGCGTGTGTGTGTTGGCCATTTATGAAGCTGTGTTGCAGATGTCAACTCCTTTTAACTGCATCGTGAAGGAACTTCAGTTTGTGCTGTGGTATTTATATTTCTACTATAGATACAGACGGCATCTCTGGAATCGTCCATATATGGTCATCTTTGAAAACAGTTAAGGGGGAAAACAATTTTGAGAAAAATCTATCTTTCTCTAATTGTTCAAAAACTACTTTAACAAATGCTGAATTATGAATATCGTTTTCAACTAAATAAAGATACAAAGACATGGAGAGGAGCAAAGTGGTTCAACAGCCCATAAATACATAAAAAAAACGGAGAATGCTAACATGAATGCACATGTTTGCACCGTGCTAATGCTAACGCTAGCTAGCGCTTGCTATGACTGCCGTTTTTTCACTTCTACAGAGCAATCTGCTGTGAGAAAATATCCACATGGACCCAATTTACACTTGACTTTATTTGTCTGTGATAAATAAGTTCATATTCCACCAAAAAATGTCTAGAAAGAGTGAAAAAATTGTGTTTCACAAAAGATTCTGTTTTCCCCCTCGGCGAGGCCACTCCCCCTTCTATGACGAGATGCCGTCTGTATCTATGGTAAAGTTGTATGAGCAGAGAGAGGGGGCGGAGTTAACTGAATCCAAGCGTTTTGTCTCCCGGGCTGTAAAAATACCTCCTGAAAATACTTATCACAAACATTAGTACACCATAGCGGTAGAGGTACAATATATCATATGGATGCCTATAGTTTACTTTGGAATGGCTAAAATAGCATGATACGGATCCTTTAAGTCAGTAGGTCGTGTTCATGAGTCATACCTTGTGACATACTCTAAGAGCCATCTAAACAAGCAGATATCGCTTTATAAAGAGCCAATGACAAGCCAAATTCCTCTTTACTGGAGGAACATACAAGTTTCTTTCAAAATGTCCCTCATTGTCCCACTTTGTCCCTCTTAAAAATGCTTCACATTTGGCCAGTTACAATCTGGTCACCCTATCACCCAATTGATGACAAACGATGTCTTGTTTTCTTCCAATATCTGCGCCACCACGCCCCACAGTGTAATCACGCCTCGTAGCCTTCATGTTAAATTTGGTCATCATCAATTTCTCCAAAGAGAACCCAGCCGTCTTACTGTCGGTAATGCACGGCGCTATTCGTGCGAATACAAAGAAAAATAAACAAGCTTGGCCATTGTGGGACTGCAAATTAATTATCTCCAGGACAGAGGATGTTACAAACCGCGTCGCAACAGTTACTCAATGCCACTTGTACACCTCAAATGAATTACTTCTCCTAATGTTGATTTATGGCGTGCCTCGCTTTGAAATGCGGCCACTCTTACCACTCTCCATCGTCCCTCCGTCGTCTTGTTTACCTGCCTCTCCTCTGGGGGTGGGCTCTTGTGCGGCGGAGAGGGAGTTTAGCCGCTAAAAAAACCCCACGGGAGCAGAACAAAGCCGTCTGCTTCTGTGGAGCGGTGAAACAGCAGCGTTTTATTTATTTATTTTCATCTGAACATTGTCTGCCGGGGAAGATTACGCTCAAAGGATCCGGGGCGCAGCTTCAGGTCAAAGATTCCGCCTGGAAAACTGACCCGAGAAAATATTTTTCGGCTTCGCTTAGGATCTTCCGCCTACTCGTGTTAACTGGGCTGCCGAAGCGAAGGGTAAATTGGAAGAATTGCGTTTTTTGAAATACTGACTTGCTATTTATCTTTGTGTAGAGGTTATGCTCTGGTTCATACCACGTCAATGAGAAGAAGATGATGGTTCTAATGCACCGAACAAAAGGGCTTCAATTGAATTCATTTTTTTTTTTCAATAAGTTTCTGCAACGCCAAAAGTGTGAGCATGAATTTTTCAGACCTTGTATTGTATCGGTAGAAACTCTTCTCCAGCACATTCTAAAGATCTGAACTCTGTGGAGGCCAGCCCACTGATGGAATAATTCAGGATCCATCCATCCATCCATCCATCCATCCATCCATCCATCCATCCATCCATCCATACATCCATCCATCCATCCATCCATCCATCCAGGAGTTGCCTCACAGGGCTGCAATGAAACAAGACAATGTAAAGTTCAGGCAAATGAAAGACAGTATATACCCTCCGAATGGACTTTATTTTAACAAAACTTCACTATTTCACACGATATAACATATTTCCCTCTGTTGAGTTTGTTCCTCTAACAATCAATGGTGCTGTAGTGGAGTGGGTGACCAGCACTAAGTTCCTAGGTGTGCACATCACAGAGAAGCTCTCCTGGACCATGTACACGGCATCACTGGTCAAGAAAAGTAATCAGCGTCTATACTTTCTCCATAAGTTGAGAAGAGCCAAAGTCCCAGCCTCCGTTATGTGCAACTTCTACAGAGGGACTATAGAGAGCATCCTGACCAGCTCCATCACTGTGTGGTTCTTCTACAGAGGGACTATAGAGAGCATCCTGACCAGCTCCATCACTGTGTGGTTCTTCTACAGAGGGACTATAGAGAGCATCCTGACCAGCTCCATCACTGTGTGGTTCTTCTACAGAGAGACTATAGAGAGCCTCCTGACCAGCTCCATCACTGTGTGGCACGGCGTCAGCTCTGCCTCCTGCCGAAGGAGCCTCCAGAGCATCGTGAGAGCAGTGGAGAAGATCTGTGGAGCCCCTCTCCCCTCTATTAAGGAGATGCACTTGACGTGTCTCGCCCGCAAAGCCGTCAGAATCACCAGAGACCCTTCGCATCCATCACACAGTCTCTTCAAGGTAATGCCTTCAGGGAGGAGACTGCGGAATCCACGGGCCAGTTCCAGTCGACTGAAAAACAGTTTCATACACAAGGCCATCAGGAAGCTGAACTCCCATTCCACAATCAAGGATGACAGAAATCATTCACAAATGGTTTGACATATAAAAAAATCTTTGAAACTTTTATTTCAAAAAACAATCACATAACCTGATTAAGCTTCTTTTGCTCTCATTCACGTAACTTTTTCTCTGCCCCTCTATCCCTGGCGCAGGAGGGGAGAAAAAAACGTAGGAAAGTGAAAGAGAAGTGGTCAAGCTTCAACGCGATCTCCTCTGTAGCCGGAGTTTACGGCTTGTCTCCCCTAAATAGTTGTTTATTATTTCCTACTTTTATTTCTCAACCTGGTTGCTTTGTGTGTGCTCACTTTGAGCTCCTCGTGGAGCTGCAGCAGAGATGACCGAGGCGGACTGAAGAGGAGGCAGTGGGCGGTGATGTCGCTGCCGTTCGGAGGCGGCCATGTGGAGCTGAGCGAACAGGCGCAAGATGTGGAATCCTACACTCCTCTCTCCGGCCCACTCCAGCACTGACTTTTGTTTTGCAAAATAAGCATAACTTAAGTGACGCCCTCCCCCCATGAGGCGTAACAGGGCCTTGGCTCCCATCGTTCACAGTGAAGAAGACACGATTCGTTCGTGAATGTCACATCACTACAAATGAAGTATCCAGGCAAACATAAAGTCTAAATAAGCGTCGGCAGCAGGTGGTGACGAGCCCCGTGGGCGTCCCCTGTCCTTGGGCTCTCCGACACAGTGATGAAACTCAAAGACCCAGTGGGAGAAAAACGAAACCTCGGGGGGAAACACAGGAGGAGAGATCCACTCAGATCCACCATAGAGACACGGGGCAGATGGGAGTCCCTCAGCATCTTGGTCTCTATTGCGTCTCTATTTCCTTCAAACTGAAAGGAGCGACAGCCCCATTGCGTACGCCTTCGACAGAGGAACCCACCAGAGCATCCCATCAACATCACTGTATGCCTGGACTACATCCTTGCAGCTGGGAAGGTCGCCTGCATCTCATGTGATCCGCAGAGTCCAGGTCACAGGGACAAGGACAGCTCCATCCACCAGGCTGCCAGAAAGCTGAACTCTCTCCCTCCCCTGCCCTCCCTCTGGTCACTCTTGCTTTGTCATTAATTCAAATCAGCTTTGTTGTGAAGCGACCTTTGGATCTCGCTAACAACCTCCAAATGCACCAACGCCTCATCCTCATTAGAAAAAGGGAAATAAAGTTTCTGAATGCACACAGAACAATACTCTGTTATACAAGGAAGATGTTTTAAATGTGTTTTTCATAATCATATTTCTATGTCCAAAAATCAATGGTGTTTACCCGAAAGCTCATGAATCACCGATGCCTCTCCAACTGTTTACCTCAGCGCTGACATTTAAGACACTAATGGGACAGGCCGTGTTCTCCACTTCAAATCTCCCCTTTCACAAAGTTTAGAGTGGGATGCAATTTTGACAACTGTTGACTTATGTGGGTCCAATGGGTTGGCTTGTCAAGCTTCCTTTGTTATTTGACTAATGTTTTTTTTAAAATTTAATCCGAATATAAAGTGTCAAAGAAATGTAAGATATTTTGCAAAATGTGCCAAATAAAGGCCTGAATGTATTACTCTGGTTTCCTTAAGGCTTCCCAAAAGTCACTTATAGTCAATCAGTCAGATTTCGGTAAATTTGCGGTTGTTGTATTGGTTTAACATGTGCTCACTGCTCAGCTGTGTCCCAGAACTACTAAATGTCACGTCTCTATGACTGTATATGAGTCAGATCTCGCTTTGGGATCATTGGATAATACAATTTCATATGCAAAAAGTGACACGTCGTCAAGAAAACGACATTTTAAGACCCCTTTATAGCTGTAGTGGGTGATTGAGCTTTTCAATAAGGACTTTTAGGGTACGGCAGTTTTTCCCAAGGAGCGGAATTAAGAGAACTCTATGTCACTTTTTGGGGGGAATTATTTCAGATCAAATAAAACAAAGTTGCCATCTGGATTTAACTGTGATAATCTGAGGTTGCTGCAGTTGGTCAGGTCTAGGTTCAGAAACTATGTGCCCAAAGAATGAGATGAGCTCAGCATCCTGAATGACCAGGTTATTCCATAATGGATTTCTTCAACCCTGATGGCACAGCAAATTCCAAGATGACAACGCCAGGATTAAACGGACTCACATTATTAAAGAGTGGTTCAGGGAGCACGAGACGTCATTTTTAAAACATAGGGCAGTTTTGAATCCCCGTAATGCTTTGCGGCAAAACAGGTTACGATTCTGGCGCATCAATGAAGAGAAGCGTAAACAAAGCCAGAGAGGACGGCATTTCCATAAAGCTACAATGTTCCCTTACGCTAAAGGATGACATTCAACATTCAACAAATGTACTCTTCATGGATTTTGTTACTAGATTCCATTCCATTCAATAATGATTGTAATTAAAAGACACCTTGTTTCACATTACAGCTCTTTAATTACATTGTTTTTGTTGCTTACAATGGGCATCTGGTAATTAGTTAAGTAGGCACAATATATAAAAATCTGTTCAACAATATCCTCCTGCTTACCTTGAATGAATGTGACGCTGGATCTTTTGACATTGCAGAAGCTTATACACACCTTTCAGTCATTTGACTTTTGTTGTTTTGGCAGCCATTTTGAAGACACAGTACTACAGCATGTAACAAACAATATCTCTATTCTGGATGAAAATGAAAAACAGCTGATTGACAGTGGCATTTTTACTTACTGGTAATCATTGCTCAAGAAGAAAACAGTAAAAACACGGCCCCAGAGATGCACATTTATGTGAAGAAACCAGTGAGTCACTGTTTAAGCTGCTCAAGGCATTAGCATGCTACCGGTTAGCATTTCGCTTCACTTCAGCTCAGCTCTGACCTCTCCATGAGAAAGCCCTGAACCACACTCCAAACATCTAGCCTTGGATACAACAGTGGCAGAGGCAAGAGCTGAGCCACACATGTGTTTATCGCGTTGAAGCCATTGACAGTTGATTGACAGTTGCTAACCGGTAGCATGCTAACGTCTTGGGCAGCTCAAACATTGAGACTCTGTTGGCATGACAAACTGTAAAAATCACAAAGAAAGGTTTTCTGTTTCCTCTTTAATATGTTCATTTAGTCTGAGGTATGAAGCAGATCTTTAATAAATCCTGCTGTAGCTCCACAGACAGAGCTGCTACCTCTTTGCCACATTTACTGGTTGTATCACAAAAACGTGCGTCTCTCGGGCCGTGTTTTAACTGTTATCTTCTTGAGCAATGATTACATAATATACATATGTACATAAAAATGCCACTGTCAATCAGTTGTCTTTCATTTTCATCCTGAGTAGAGATATTGTTACATGTTGTAGTGCTGCATAATGCTTCTTCGGTATTCAAAATGGCGGCTGGAACTATGCATGACGTCATTGGAAACGCATGTATTGAAACAAAGCCACATTGAATGAGAGCTGTAATCAAACCAAGTATTCGAACGTATGATCTTTTTTTTGTGGCGACTTTATTATTTAGTCAGGCAGTGTACGACATTAGCATTCTGACTACTCAAGCAGCGTCTCCTTTGAAAAAAATGAATTACAAATACGAGAAAGGTCAAGTGCAGCAGTTCAGCGAAAGGCCAGGCGTGATCTCGAAGTTCATCTAAACTTTTAAATTTGAGTCACACATTACAATTATTACAGGCAAATCAGGGAATCAGCGCATTGACTGCTAATTTGCTCTCAGAGGCCGTACTATTGAACAAATCTATAATGCCGGACATTGATTGGCCGGCTTGTTACAGAACGGCGGGGCTAACTGAGGATAATACTCAGAAGAAAGCCAGATAACGGTGACAGGCGCCCGAAGCGGAGAAGAGGTAATTTGTCATTGTCCGACACATGGGCCCAGCGTTATTAGTGACGGGACAGACCGCGGCGCTTTGAATTCTGAGCACATCAAACCAAGAACACAGACACAATTCATATTCAGGGTCTGACCGAGGGGAGTTATAGACCTTTGCAGAACGCATGGAAAGTTTCAAAGACCATGGGTGTGGCGCCTGGGAACCCATCTCCAAATCATTATCAATTGGTTCGTGGAATAGAGCAGTGAATCTCAAACTTATCACACTCTGAACCTGACCTGAAGAAGCCTAGTAGTATAGTAAAGTATAATCAAACTGAGGGTCTGCAACTTTGAATGTTGAAAGAGCCAGTTTCAAATCAAATGAAAGTCCGAAAGAGGTTTAGCAGTAATTCATGCTGCAAAATGTCTGTCTATTAATGTGATATATAGATAATTATTTGAAGAATGAGTGTTTTGCTGTTCACTAATGGAACGTTTTGAATGTGTTGTCCTTGAAGTTGTTTTCCCTGTAAGAAGTAGAATTAAAAAACAGAGTTAAAACTGCTTGAATTAAGAAAATCATGAAGTCAGTAGCAGCTGATTAACGCACTTTTCAATCAAAGCCTAAGATTGTGGTTGCCTTACCAAAATCTAAATGGACAAGTCCAGTCCCATTCCTCTCATTTGCTCTGAGAACATTATGAGTTCCCTCCATTGTAAAGTCCCCTCAATGAGGAACGTCCAAGTAAAGCACTTCCTCTTGCTCCCTACAGTATTGGGACACCCTACCCCCTCGCGGGAATGTGCAAAATCAAGGGGAAGGGCTCAAATCTAGGGCTAGGGTTTGAATTGGGACAGCGCCTTAGCCTTTGTGCCTGGCAAGGGGAAACTGGAGCACCGTGATGAAGCCCTCAAACAGGGCCGCTGCAAGCCATTTTGGTGCCCTGAGCAGGAATATTTGGTCCTCCCCCACCCCACCCAAAAAGAAAAAACGAAAAAAATTGAGCAGGGCAAGTGGGGTACTGCCTTAAAACACCCCACCTTCACCGAAAATACACCTGTAAAAATGAACAACTTAGTTTAGATTAGTTAGATTATTAGTTTTATTAGTTGGTGCCCCCCAGAACCTAAATTTCTCTGCTCCGCCCCTGCAGCTCAGACACACATTTCCCCTTCTTTCTCTCTTTCTCTGCGCCTTCCTTTTTCTCTTCTCTCCGCTGTGAACTCTGGCTTCAGAGAACACTACAGGCTGCTAGATTTCAGTCGGGGCACGGACTTATGTTTGCTGATGATATTTTTTTTAATGTTTGGTCTGTTGAATGAACAAGGGGACTTCCCGGAGCGATGCCTGGGTGTGAGGTCTCCCCGGGTCGCCGGCCGCGGTGGCACAGTTTTTCTTTTACTTCCTCATCGTTCACAAGCCTTTTTTCGTCAAACGCATAAATAATACAGCGGCGCGAACACTGCACAATGCCATTCAAGTGCAATGGCCTCAATAACACACAGTGAGTTATGAGACCAGGCTGTGACACTGCTCACTCTGCTTTTATTGCCTTACTATTTTATTGTTGTCCAACCTTGATCAATAATTCTTTAAAGAGGGGGTATTATGCTTTTTTCAATCAACATAGCACCAGTCTATAGCACACTACAATGATGACGAAACCTTCTGTTGGTCTGTAAATGCAGTAAATTAGACTAACTGCCTTGTATAAATAATAATAATTGCTCTTTCAAAATGGCTGTAGTGAATGTCTTGAAATAGGCCTCTGTCTCTTTAAGAACCTCTGACCCTTTCCGACACGCCCCCTCCACACGCTGTCTGTGGCATCAGTGGGGAGGGGGTTCTGCTGAGGAGCAGTGGTTGGTTACTCAGCTGGTGACGAAAGCTTGGAGGCGTCTCCAGGAGGTGGGGGCGTTCCTAGGAGGACTCAGGCAAACCTATCCCTAAAATGGCTGCCATCAGAGTTTTTACAGATTACTCAAAAACACGTGAATGTGCCAAGGCAAGACTTCAGGCATGTTTTTAATGAGGGATTGACATAATAACTTGATGTAAAGCTTGAAAAAGTCGATTTTGCATAATACCCCCCTTTAACATTTAATTTCAGCCATACTCTAACCAAACAGCAGAACTCCTTCATTACTTTCTTCGCCGCTTGGGCTTGGGAGTCAAAAAATACAAAAGAAATAAAACATACAAGCTTGCTAGCGTTACTATTGTCAATATTATTATTAGAACTTGCAGGTATTTTCTTCTTTTGTGCCAAATGTCGACCCAAGCAGTTTTCCAGTGATTTAATATTGATGAACTGCCTCATTCCCCCCATGTTCCCTGATGTTATTTTTCTCCTTCATTACAGTCCCTTTACATTCTCTCCGAGTTTTCTGTATACTGTCCCATAGTGGCACTTACAACAAAAACACACAAGTCGACGGTTTTCGTACCCCCCTCCCCCCTCCTGTCATGCAAAATTTTTCAGCTTGAATTTTGGCCAAAGATTCAGCGCAGGAGACTTGATTCGATCGTAAACGTTGGCCGGGAGAGTTTGAATTGTGGCTGTTGAGTCAGCGGCCCGCTCTGGTCGGCTGTTTTATTGAATTTCTCTTGTTGTTGTCTGTTGGAGCGCTTGTCTGCTTCGCTCAGTTCTCCCTCCCGTGGCCCTCCTCGGCCTGTTCCGATCTCAGCGGCTCCGAGGCAAACGAAACCCGGATAGTGACAACAGGGAGGTCAGTGAAGGCAGCTGAAAGAAAAGAGGACTTCAACATAAAAGAGGACTTAAACATTAATCCAACTGAATTACTTTCGAAACTAGTGGGGTTTCTGTGTGGAGCTAGTTTTCCCGATCAACCCAAAACATGCAGTAGGTATGTTTATTTAAAGGCAGGAATCCCAAATATACCATGCAATCAATTCGGGACCCCCAATGTAAAAGCAAATTAAATAGAGATTATATCAAGCAAAACAACATTAAAAATCTGGTTTAGTGATTTGCATTTACATTGTTAAGTTAGTATGTCCTAGTGGGACAAGGCTTCGTGGAAGACCCAGGACACGGTGGTGGGACTATGTCTCCGAGCTGGCCTGGTGTCGCCTCGGGGTCCCCCCAGAACAGCTGGAGGAGGTGTGTGTGGATCGGGAAGTTTGGGCATCTCTGCTGAGACTGCTGCCCCCGCGACCCGGCCCCGGATAAAGCGGAAGAAAATGGATGGATGGATGGATGGATTGTTAAGTTAGTTATTTGACCTCAATTGAAATCAATCTATGTTGTTTAATTAAGAATTATATCAAATACACTGAATACAAAGTGTTATTCTATAAACATATTGGGACCCCCAGCTTGGAAAGGACAATCACAAGTAAACATACTACTAGACGGGGCTGTCTCATGTAAAGTGCTTTGTGACCATTTCTGTGAGAGGCGTTAAATCCTTCCAGTTTTGTTAGATAAAAGTAGCTCCCAGGGTGTACAGTGACGACAAAAAGTCAGTACACCATGTGGAATTTGTCACAATTCTGCCTAAATTGGTAACTGAATGTGGTCTGATCTTCATCAAAATCACAGGAATGATTAAACAGTGTCTGCTTAAACTAACACCCCCCAAACATTTACATTTGATCATATTTTTAACATCTAAACATTCACAGGACAGCGTGGAATAAGTAAGTACACCGCCTGAATGTCAGCGAATAATCTGCAACTACAGAAAAGCAGTTATTGCTACAAAAGAAGAGTCATCAGATATTTAATACAAGGGTTCACTTACTTTTTCCATGCATGTTGTGAATGTCACAGGTTTTTCTGCAAGATAACTTCTGAATACATTTTTGGATTAATGATAGCACATTGTCCAGGCCTTGAGGCAACAAAACAGCCCCACATCATGATTCACCTGCTCCAGACTTCACAGTGACCATAGGGTTTTTATGTTCCATTTTTCCTCCACACATGACGTTGTGTTTTCCTCCCAAACTATTCAACTTCAGGTCCAACAGTCCACTGAATATTTTTCCAGTAGTGCTGTGGAGCATCTAAGTGCTCTTTCGCAAACCAAAGTTGAATACAAAACTGCTGCAGTTCAGTGAGATTCGAGGGCTGTGTACTCACTTATTCCACGCTGAATGTGAATGTTTACATGTTATGGCCATTAAAAATATGACAAAAGTAAATGTTTGGGGGGTGTTAGTTTAAGCAGACACTGTTGAATCATTCCTGTGATTTTGATGAAGCTCAGACCACATTTAGTGACCACTTCAGGCAGAAAATGTGAGAAATTCCAGAGGGTGTACACACTTTTTCTCGCCACTGTAAATAGGCCAAACATTTGGGCAACATTGGGGCAGCCTGTCAGGAGCAGTGGGCGCCATCTCAACTCCTGTATTGATGGGTTTCAAAGAAGCCGGCGGTGCTGAATAACAGAAACAATCCAAACAAAACTAAATCCATTACCAAACATTTAATTCTTGGGCACACTTTTTCCACACTGGATGAAGGCACTCGATGGGCCACGTTTCATTGCGAGAACTGGCACCACCTCTCTCTATGACGTTACTGAACTGTTTTATTGTGACTGGAAAAATCGGCCCAATTCCACTGAACGGTGCAGCACCTTCCACCTTAATAGTCTATGGTGCCAATCATTTGCAATTTATGTGCATATTACCATATAGCTCTAAAGCCGCTATTAAGGAGAACAGTTGGGCTTATGATTAAAATCCGAGGCCTGTCAAAGCCTGGCACATCGTTTTTTATGAGCGGAAACCTAACTCTTTTACTTTATGCAGCCCTAAAATTTGATTCTCTGCTTAGTAGTCAGACGGAGTAAACGTCTATTGGTAATTCAGCGCACAGCCAAACCTTTTTCATGCATAAACACTTGCGGTATATTGACAAACCGCTGCAAAGGTAAACACATCTTATGTTCCTGAAAGCTTTGTCATCAGCTTTAATATAGTGTGACCAACAACCTCAGCCATTCTGGTGGAAATGTATGACCAGCTGTTCCTACTACTTTCCAAACCACAGGGACAGGGATTCCAAGCAAGAAGAGGGAACATGGGTTCATTTCAAACTGAAAAAGAAGGTAAAAAATAACAATGTGTCCACAGATGTACAGCAGAGTCATCAATAGTAGATAGTTTCCCCCCAACAAGTTCATGCTCTTCCCATTGGTTCTCATAAGGTTAGGTAAGGTTGCTTTATTTGTACCCGTAGGTAAATTTGTCTTTTCCAACATTAAAACACATTGTACAAAGATAAACATCACACACGTGTTTAAATATACAGCTTGTATCTAAGTGCTCCAGATACTAACAGGATGTGCCTGTGCTTAAGATACCTCAAGAATTTAAGCCACTTAGACGATAACAAAGATAAAAGTATCAGGGATGATTAGATCCGTTCATCAAGGAAATGGCAGCAGGAACAACGCTTTCCTCAAAATGGTTCGTATGGGCATTTGAAACCTATGCCCAGATGGAAGCAAACAAAACTCCAAATGCAAATGGTGCTCATTGTCTTCTAGGATGCTTCATGCCATCCATCCATCTGTCCGTCCGTCCGTCCGTCCGTCCGTCCATCCATCCATCCATCCATCCATCCATCCATCTTCTTCCACTTGTCCGTTTCTGGGTTGCACCAACCCCTATGGCTCCTCCTGCAGGTGGTGGGTCCATGGGAGGACGGCCTCATTGTTCTAACCGGGCCTGTTGGTCTCTCATAGGGGTTTCTGAACCGCTCTTTCTCTGATCCATCACCTAGGACCTGTTTGCCATGGGAGACCCTACCAGGGGAACAAAGCCCCCGACAACAGAGCCCCCAGGATCATTCAGGTGCCCAAACACTTCCACCACGATAAGGTGGCGGTTCCAGGAGGGGATGCTTCGTGCCATCGTCTCTTACTCTGTCTACTGTACAGAAAGTCCAAACTGGCCTGAAGCTGGCCAATGACTTTACTTGACCACTTGACTGGCTGATTCAGGGTGTTTTTCGGTTTATCTGTCGCTTTTGTAGACACCTATTTTCCTGCTTCTATTGTAAAGTACACACATGTCAGTATTTTACATATGAGCAAACGAGGAGCTTCCTGTCGGCTCAATCGGCGGCACCAACTCAAGACTGACCGAAGAAAGGTTTTTTCGCGGCAATATATAAACGCTGATACTTTCGTCCAAACATCTCTAATCCAGCACACGCTGCAGCCACATGGAGGAAAGTAAAGCTCGGACAAGTGGTGGGGCGAATGGGGATTCTTGAGGAGCTCACTCCTGTCGAAGGAGAGAGACACACCAGCTGTGCCACGGACCGTCGCCTTTTCTTGGCAAAAACAGCCGAGCCGCACTTAACACTAGGGCCAGGGTAGTGTCTCTCTCTGAGCGGGACAGAAGCTCCTCTCGAGTATTGTAGCCAGCTGAACATGCATGTTTGTAAAAGGCCAAACACTCGTATTGTGATTTCAGACTTTATTCTTTTTGATTAGAGATCATTATATATTCTTTTTTTTTTTTTTCAGATAATCTATTTTATGCCCTTTTTAGGTTGTTCTAGTCCTGATTTGAACTTGACCTAGGCCTGGTAGTACGTGTCAAACATTGTATTATGTCTAGTGTACACAGTTTATACTATATTAGTCCGGTTCACTATGTTTAGATTTCCATTGTTGAGGGATTTTCGTGGACAGTATGAAAACTATATATTTTTGGAAGCCTTAATGTATAAGTAATGAAAAAAACAATGTTTCCATTTGCCCTTGTCATTTAGTAAAATTGTGCAATTCCATGACAGTAATTTAGAGAGAGTCCTGGACATTGCTATGGTAACTCCATGAAACATATAACATATGTGGCTCCTGCTGGTACAAAACTACTATACTGCGCAGTGAATGTAATATTTGAACACGCAAAAGTACTAAGAAGAATTTAAATAAATCACTTGTAAAATAAATGAATAATTTATGAAAATGTAAAACATTAAGCATTGAACAAACAAGCTTATGTAGGACCCTTTAGGTGATAATATTAACCATTCCTGTGCAGAAAAACAAGCATTATCTGCCTATTCAGGAAGGATCCTTAATCTCTCCCTAATAGTGTAGGCTATTATAGCGCTTAAAGTTATGAAGTTATAGTTTAACCCTGTTGAGCGGAGGTTAGGGTGCTTCAAATGGACTTCTTGTTCGTAGCGGATCAAAACATGACTTCCTGTAATTTAATGCAGTGAGAGGTGAGGTGTTTCAGCATGTTGCTTGTATTACCACCTGTACACCAGATTTTTCTCTTGCATTTGTTGCAAGAGGCGACATTTTCATCTTGTAAAATAAAGCCATGCATACTCTCCATGTTTTCCTGCTTAATTCAACACAGCGTCAACAGACTTGGAGAAATACATCATTATGCAGATGCGTATGGCTCTGCGGCGCACTATGGTGTCCGAAAAGGGGAAAACAGAGAGTTTTAAGAGGGATCGATGATGAAGTAGACGTACGGTTCTGATGCTTTGCTCAAACAGAACCGGGTCTACTTGTGGAACCGGTTCTCGATTCCCATCCCTAGTTTTGACACTCTCAAAATCCGGTGAAATTACATCATGAACCGGACTAATGCTAACATCAATACAGTGCTGGAAGCTCTGCCTGGGACAAGTTGATCTCTTCAATAAACTATTCACTGCAAATTCCAATATTTTTTAAAACATCTCCTTTCGAAATATATTTTTATGGCTGAACCTGCTCTTTCAAACCCATGCCCAATGACCTCCAGCGTGACTTTTTCCTCTGTGTATCTTTTGACGCCGCATTCCTCCGGTCTCTGTAGGTTTATTAAACTCTGCAGATGTCTGAATATGAAGAACTGGGTTTCTGAAGTCCGCCAGATGTGCGCTATAAAAGGCTATTATTCCACGTTTGGATCCAAGGCGCTGCCAAGTCTGTCATCAGAAATTCAACTTAGCGTTCTCGTAAAATCTATGACGAGAGGTGAGGGGAGGCCAGTAAAACATCTGACCTTCTTGTAAACACCGACGTAATCCTATAAGATCCGATAAGGGTAAGGCGCATTGATTTTCTGCATCCAAAGAGATTGGAAATGTCTTCGCATCTCCCAGCGCAGAACGAAATGATGCAATGTTGACAATAAAAGGCAATCAAAGTGTATTATATTTGACAGTGATGTTACGCAGGTGCACAAGCTAAAAGCCAGACAGAACAATGAGTCTGTGTCTTTGAATAAACTTTCTTACATTCCTACAGGCTACAGACACCTCGGAACTGATATATCCCGATTGGAACACAAATGCCTCAAGGTTTGGTTGCTTGACAGTAGGATTTTGGGTGTGAAGTTGAGCTTGTGTATGTTTCCACAAGTGCAATATAGTTTGAAGTTTAGCAACATAAAAGGTGTATAATAGACTAAGACAGGGCAGCCATTATTCATTTTGCATACATTGACGTTGGATTGATGTAACCAACAATGCATTACGACGGGGCTGCAGGGTATGAGCCAAAAACAATATTTTCTTTGCTCTGATTTAATTTTAAGTTTGACTTGAAGCAAAAATGTACAGCTTAAGTCAAATGATGTCAAAATCAAAAAGGCACACTGGGTAATAGTTTGGATTCTCCTCTTGCTTGCAATACAAAACATGCTCCCAATGGCCAGCTCGACCCAGAGAATCCAATTAAATAATACTATTGGCTTGCGCTTTTCAAGTGTATTGCGCTTTTCAAGACTATGTTGCCAAGTTTCTCAATGTCTGTAGTCATCATTCTTTTACTCCATACTCGGTGATGGTAAGCTACTGTTGTAGGCACGGCCACCCACTGGGATAGACTGACGGAAGCCAGGCTGCCAGTCTGCGCCATCAATCAATTGTTTTGTATAGTCCAGTATCACAATGGGAGTTGCCTCACGGGGCTGCACCAAATATCTAGACAATCTGAGTTCAGACAAATGAAGTATCCACGCAAACATAACCACCACCAGTACCTTACCCACACTTTCATTCATTCTGGCCTATTGTTCAGATAGATAGATAGATAGATAGATAGATAGATAGATAGATAGATAGATACCCTCATTGAAGGAGCTTTTAGGTGCACTCAGGACTTATTTGGTCAGAACAGTGCATATTAATGAACATACCGTACATGGGTCTCATGCATGCAAACACACCACACCGGATTGTAACCATGGGCCAATTTCCATCCACCGTCCCCCATGCACACTCTCAAACTCACTCTCATTCATCCTGGCCTATTGTGCATGTTTTTAGTGGTAGGGGAAACCAGAGTACCCGGAGGAAACCTACACAGGAGAACATGCAAACTCCACACAGAAAGGTGGGAACCGAACCCGTGACCTTCTAGCTGTGAAGCACAAGCGCTAACCACTTTGCTACCATGTCACAATGGTTGGATTTGGAGGAGAAAATAACATATTTGGCTGCCTTTAATCAATATCGCCATGGAGACGAGCTGAAGACGTCCCTTTCCCGGTAAAGTCAGGTTACAGTCTTTTTTTTTCTGGATTTCTCAACAGTAAAAATATCTATATCAAGTTAATCTTGAGTAAAATGTTACGTGGCTCTAACAAAGAATGAGAAGAAACGTGGACAGAAAGAAGATCGTAAGGTGAATGGAAAAGATGAGCTTTAATAGAACTTAGTTTCTTACAATTTGCGTATGAATTGCAATATGAATAAATTGGCGAGTTGAGCGGCCCTATTCTTACTATATTTTTTTTTTGGGACCAGAACAGTAATAGGCAGGAAAGTTCAGTATTTAATGGGGCGAAGAGTGCGGAGAAAGATTCTGTCAAGAGGCCAACTCACGATGCTAATGGTGGCAAAGTACCCAGCAAATGTCGCACCAGACTTACTTTTTATCAAACTGACCCGCTCTTTTTCCACACGTGGGAACCAAAATGTCCATTCTCGTATTCATGTCTTCTCTATTTGCTGCCCACTTCTCACTCGATTGCATTTTTTACATCGGTTGGCGTTTCTTCCCGCCACGTTCCGACGAGTTTCCCCGAATGTCCGCTCCGTACCGGGAAGTGTTATGGAAGAGAATGGAAAAATTAGGCGCAGACACCGGCAGCCCCATTCACACGTACAGTAAACCCAGAGGAAATGGCCCAGAAATGTGTCTATGCATGCACTCTCCATGTCATGTCGGGCTTATTTATAGACTGGAAAGGCGGCGGCTACGGTCGAGATTTTCTGGGCGAACCGGAGATTGTTGAGGGGAAAACCAATGGTGCAGAAAGTATGAGGGAAAAAAAAATTGGAATATCCGTAATTGGCCACAGGTGCTGTTTCAAGCCTTTGCAAAGTGGAAGACAAGCACAGGATAAACGCGGTACCAAAATAATGACCATAGACAATAGAGATTGGTCTATAGAGCCTGAAAGATAGTAACTTTTATGCAGCAAAAAGGTGTGTATTGTTCATTGGAAGCTGGTTATAAATCTCCACATCCATGCGGGTTCGCTGACTGTTTTATGTCTATCGTGTCAGAGTCATACGGTGCGACCTTGGCCCCTGTGCCTCCATGAATGTACCATCTGACAGCGCCTCTTTACGGATGACCTCGCCCCCTCACCTTCCCCTGACACCGCCGGGTGAAGACCGAGAATGTTGAGAGGGATGGGTCTACAGCTGCCAACGTTACAGATTAAAGGCAGGGTGAACCAGGCAGCTTTTAGTTCAATATTTTATTCCAACAAAGGCGTCGTTTGAGACCCATGTTCTGATAAACTTTCTGAAATTTAAAAACGGAAAAGGGATCTCTGGTTTAGAAGGATGTCATTGTCTTCTTCAGGGTTAGAATCCAGATGAGAGAGTGTTGTAGCATTCAGTGTCAGGAATTTATTAAGCAAGACTCAACAAGTGAAAACATTTAACTATAGCTTCTCCTTTAACATCTTAGCATGAATGTCAGAGTAAAACAATTGATCAAACTCACCCTTTGTGGTCTCTCATAAAATGACTGCAGCTCTCACATGTTTTCATTCATAAATATTGGCATGTTTGGAATACACGTGCGGTGACCTAAATGACGCTGTAATCCAAATATGGTCATTTACCTCATGGGAGATGGAAGCAAGAAAAAGGCAGCGATTTATCTGCATGTGCATTAGCCTGGTGGAAGTGAGTCGAACTCCAGTCAATTATCATTTCCCCACATGTACGTCTGGGTCTGATCTCAGTGGCCGCGTTGCATCGGTTGAATTTCAACCTACCATTCAGCGAGCGGGAGAGGCGGGTGTTGTAGGCGACGTCAAAACGCCAGATTTGTTGTTTGGCAATGGCGGCGGATACGAAAGTAAAGGAAGCTCTTCAATCCGTTCTGGCTCGGCTCTATTCATATTTTAGATTTCGTCAGTGAACATTTGTGGAATTTTGGACATTTTTATGCTTAAAGGGACGATACAGACTTTGTTCATTCGGGTCCGAAGTGCCATCATGCACGATCGTAATATAGAACCTGCAGTTACGTGTAAGACCTGAGGTGGCAGTAGCGAGTATAAAATGACCAACTTGCATCTAGTCTATTTAAAGGAGCAGGCCACCGTTTTTACATACTGAGATATGTTCTTACCTGAGCTTAGAGGAGTTGATGCGTACCTGTCTGGTCTTTGTGTGTGCGCTCAGTCACGCAAAACAACCAAAGATGTCGTTAGCATCTAGCCGCTCCCAGTGTATTCCTATAGCTCCAAACGGGGATGAAGTTAGAAGCGATCACGCTCTTCCACGGGCCAGACAGGTACGTATCAACTCGTCTAAGCTCAGGTAAGAACACATCTCAGGAAAAAGGAAAAACGGTGGCCTGTTCCTTTAACGGGCATTATTTTTTATTTGAAAACATAATGCATTTTTCTCATATTTATGTCAGTAATCTACAGCAAAGGTTTCAAATTGATGCCCTCACATTTATTTCTTCCCCCTTTTCACCTGCGGCGTCTCGCTTTAAAACAGGAAATTTAAACATTATTGAAACCGCACGAAAGCCATGATCAAGAATGTGAATCCATCCACAGCCGTGACATTATGTTCTTCCGTCCGCCTCCCTGCAGACCCATCACACTGACTCCACCGCTCTCATGTCAAGGTCGGCGGGTGGTAGACAGCCATGAATGTGATTAACATTATGGCCCCGTATATACATATAATACCAGTGTGTCTGTACCAGAAGTGCTCTGTAGGACACACAGTCACCTCTAACATGCGTTCCATAAAAGACATTAGCCACGCGCCGCTGCCTGACTCCCATTTCCCCCCCGTACGTTCAACCTGTCACTTTTCCAGAGGTGAATGCGTCATGCACCATATTGTTATCATTATTACGGTAGTTCCCGTGTCTGCGATCAATCCTGTTAGATGACTGGATATGGGGGAACGGTGACGCCAAGGAGGCTATTGTTCATGCAGCACAACGTCCTGTACATAGATGGATCTATTGCCACATCTTATGTCTGTTTTCATGGCCAATAACAAGATGTGATGGATGGTGTTGAGATAAGTAAAGTCAGTGCAGTTCATTTTACATGTTGATAGGCAAACTTGTGGGAATATATTTAAAATAGGGACTGCCTCCAAAAATGCTTTATCTGTGCTTGTTTCCTGTTATAAACATTGCCTGTAAAACCATCTAGGGGGTGCTGCAACGCCATCAGCACCCTGGGTTCCCACTGCTTTATTGGTAGGCTTTAGGGTTTAAAAATGATACTGCAATAAATCCAAAATGCCACTTTTGTGAGATAGAGCATGAATGTAAGAAAACGGTGCAGAACCCTTCACAGTCAGTGTTAACACAGACCATAGAAAAATGACCTTCTGTTGCTCATTTTCTATTCCTGTAAAGTGGACATATTCATGGGGCTCAAAATAAACTTAAAACCTGTTTCTCTAAGAATGAAACCGTGATAAATTAAATACAAGTGCTAGAGCTGGTGAAGACTTTGACTGATGCTCCTCCTGCTGGCAGCTGTGGGAATAATTTATATATTAAAAAACTAGCTTTCAGTTTCGATTTACCGCGTAGTTTACAGCTTCAGCATGGCATGATACTTCTCATGATAACTTCTCAGAACCGATATAATGTTGGATTATGGGCTTCAAAAGTGTGGATGACAGTTTGGGGTTTTAAACCAATACTAACATGTCCCTAGAGGCCATAAGCGCCACTGCAGGTGTTGTAGCATGTTGCGTTTTTTTACTCATTAATTGTCTGTGAAAGTCTGACAGAAAAGACAAAGGGAGAGAGGGATATTGTGCATTGTGCCACAACCCAATTACACAATGGGGGTTATTTTTTTGACTGAAACTTGGCTGTAAATGCTGTTTAAGTGGCGCTAGCCCGCCGTTAGCTTTGCCAGTTAGCCTTCTTCGTGATTCCATTAGTGTGTATTGGGGCCTCCGACCCGTAGGCAGCCAAGTTGCAATCGTGGTTTTCTGGCCAGAGACACCAGGGGGAGATGAAAGACCCCCCAATCACCCCATCAACACATGTATGACCCCCAGAGGGACTACGGAAAGGATTTATTAAGGTAAACAAGTTACTTAGTACTGCTTTAACAACAATGCGATTGTATCCAGGAAGTACAGAACGAACACAGTAGAACAGAACAAGAAACAGTTAAATTAAATAGGATTAACCTGAAAAATAGGATGTACAGGTCTGTCTTTGATGAACGATGTTACAACATGATTTATAGCTCAAAAAAGTAGATTTTGCATGATATGTCTCTCTTATTTTGGAGATTGTGCCTTCTTTGTTCTCTTTGGAGTGTGAATACTACAGCATCATATCTGAATTGGCCTGAATCCAATGCACCGTTTAGCGCAAGTAGCCTAAATTACACAGCCTTTTAATTCTTACTGTTAAGTCTTTAGTTTCGAGGCTACAATAAAATCTGAGAAGCCGCCGACATCTCCCCAAAAACGTGCCCTCTTGGAGCGCAACCCTGCTTCTTAGAATAGTTTTAGCCACATAAAACTACATAAAGTGCACTGAAGCGTTTGTCTCAGTCTCTCCCTCTCTCTGTTGGTTCGAAGACTTGCTGCTTCCACATTATTATTCCACCCCTCCGTGAGTGTGTGCCAGAGCGCAGTGTGTTCATTCAACAAAAGATTTCTGCAGAATTGGACTCCATTGATTTTTTTTCCCAGTTGTGTTTTTTTCCATAGGTAAACAGAGGGGAACTGGAGCTAAACCAGGACTTGGCTTTGTCTGTGTGGACTCTGCAAACCACATGTTTAAACCAGTGCATTGTTTGAATCACTTCTCAGATGGTTGGCATTTTCACTGAATTGATGGGAATTGGGGAAACGTGGCATGAAAGTGTAAAGTTACTTTAACCACACACAAGAGTGAATGTGGAGTGAGAGCCCTATGTGCGTTTCAAAATGAGTAAGGAGTGAGCTGGTCAGGATTTCAGATTAGCCTGGAACACTCTCTTCAGGCACACTAAACATAAGCTTTCACTGCCTGCTAACGGCATGCCCGCAGATCTATGGCACCATGATGAACACAATGGTTCCGCTGAAGGATTATGAGCTTTAGAAATGAGGACAGTTGTGTGTTTCCACTGCGACAGGGGTAGGTCCGTCAGTCCCGGTGCCAAAAATCGGCCCTCCATCATTGATCCTCTGGCCCTTAAGATGATTTTAAAGCAGTACTAACTAAGTAACTTGTTTACCTTAATAAATCCTTTCCATAGTCCTTCTGGGGGTAAGACAAGTGTTAATGGGATGATTGGGGGGTCTTTCATCTCCCCCGGTGCGCCAGGTCGGAGTCACCGTTGCACACTAATGGAATCACGAAGAAGAAGCTAACAGGATAATTGGCAAAGCTAACTGCAAGCCACCACCATTTAGACAGAATTTACTATCAAGTTTGAGTGAAAAAAAAATCTGCATTGTGTAATTGGATGAACAATATCCCTCTCTCCCTTTGTCTTTTCTATCAGCGAAGTATTTACTCTCGCGGACAATTAATGAGTAGAGGGGGAGTATTGTGCTTGATTCAATCACATAGCACCAGTCTATAGCACACTACAATGATGACGAAACCTTCTGTTGGTCTGTAAATGCAGTAAATGGCGACGTGAAAACAGGAAGTGACCTCCCTCTCTCCTGGTGCAGCTGAATTGTTTGCCTTTTTCAGTGAATTGTTTGCCTTTTTCAGCGAACCACGTTGTTTTTCTGGATACTTTTGTACGTCTTTACCATGTTTTTGTGGAGGTTTGGTGGATTTGTTTACTTTGAGAGTCCAAAATGGTCCTGAAGAAAGCAGCTTTTTGAAGGTAAACAAACTGCTAGTTTATCAGCTAAACCCATTTGAGATCTACAAACATCTTATTCTAAGACACTGAACAGTGAAGAGGCACCAAGAGCCCCCACACCTGCAGCACGGAGGAGGCGTCACAAGAGGAGCTACAGGAAACAACAAAAGGGACCAACGAGGAGATGGTGATAGACTGTGGAGGGAGCTGTGCAGGAGGAAGAGGAAGGACGAGGTGGAGCTGACCAGTGCAGGACACCACACTCTGAGACGGGGACAAGCCCAGGAGCCAGTGCACCGTTTCAGATGATCAGAGGAGACCGAGGGCAGCTACAGTTTCTCCATCCTCCAAGGTCATGCGGGTGGAGTGGCTGAAGGACAACGAGATCATCGACCCGGCCGAGGACAGGAACTTCTACATCACCGTGGACACAACCTGATCATCAAGCAGGCACGTCTGTCCGACATGGCCAACTACACCTGTGTGGCCAAGAACATCGTGGCCAAGCGCAAGAGCTCCACCGCCGTGGTCATCGTCTACGGATTTCCCATCAACCAGTGCTCCTCCTGTGACCAAAACAGTGAAGATAGCGGCCGCGACACAACCATCTTTCACCAGAGAAAAAAAAAAAAGAGTGGTGCGCACTGAATGGGTGCTGCTGCCGGATGCTCTCTCATCGAATGCAATTTCTCCATCTGTGAGATCAATAAAGTATCATCTTATCTTATCTTATCTTAAATGAAACTGCCTTGTATAAAACTGGTCTCTCAAAATGGCTGTAGCGAATGTCTTGAAATAGGCCTCTGTCTCTTTAAGAACCTCTGACCCTTTCCGACACGCCCCCTCCACGCGCTGTCTGTGGCATCAGTGGGGAGGGGGTTCTGCTGAGGAGTAGCGGTTGGTTACCCGGCTGGTGACGAAAACTCGGAGGCGTCTCCAGGAGGTGGGGGCGTTCCTAGAAGGACTCAGGCAAACCTGTCCCTAAAATGGCCGCCATCAGAGTTTTTTCAGATTACTCAAAAATACGTGAATGTGCCAAGGCAACACTTCAGGCATGTTTTTAATGAGGGAATGACATAATAACATGATGTAAAGCTTGAAAAAGTCGATTTTGCATAATACCCCCCCTTTAAAACGTCTTAGCAGAACACCCTTTTAGGCCATATATGATGTACAACACTGGCATTTGTAGAAAGAGATGCTTTACTTCCACCTACAATTGGAGGGACGATGAACAAAATCGAGCAAACTTGCCTACCCCGGCGTTTAAAGTGTACTCAATTGTCTAAGTAGGAAAATGTGTCTATTTGACCCATCCCTCAGGGCCACCGGGGCGACCTCCCAGGACCAGTGGGTGATTGGATCGCAGCATCCAGAGACCCGTCCCCAGATGTCAAGCTCGAGAAGCTTAATGTCAAAACCATGATCAAGTCTTTCCTTATCATGATAAGTCAAAACGTGCATGCTGATTTTTCCTCTGACCTGCTGTTATCTCCGTGAGTTCAGATGAGCATGCCTGACATGAGGATTAACCAGTCACCTTCACCCTAAATCATGCACTTAGCTACTCCTCCAGGTAGGCACTCCTGACCCAAGCATGACGAGTCTTCTGTCTCTCGTATTGAAGGATGGCTCCAAATGCAAAGGTCTGGCAAATTCTCTTGACGTGTAAAACCTGTAAAACTACTAAATACAAATGTGTCTTTCTCGCCTTCTCTAACAAGGCCTAAGCGCCCTTGAAGCCCTCCATTATTTTAAGCTTGACAAAGTGCGGCCCGTGTGCACCTCTGTCTTCTGCCAGTGCCCAGCGCAGCACGGGGCTCTGAGCTCCACTGAACTGTTGAATGGACTGACGGAGACTCATCCATCTTCTCTGGCCGGCACCGCTGTTCCATCACATTGTTTTCTCTCAGAACCCACTCACCGTGACTGCACCCAAATGCACAAGCCAAACCAAACTGCTTTTTTTTTTTTCTAATTAAAAGGCCCATATGAGCTTTTGCACCCTCGAACTAGCTCCTTTCTATATATCTCGACTTTTTGTATCGGTGTAGCAAAGTTGAGGCAAGTCTTTTACGAAGAAGTCATTGCGGTTTGACGAGCGCGTATTTGTGCTGAGGAGGCAGACAACTGAGGCATTGATTTTCGGTAAGCTCTACCGCTTGTTTCACTGCCCTTTGAACACCGCACCGCACATTATCCCTCCTTCAATTTACAGGAAAAAAAAAGACTTCTGCAACTCCCTGGTCTATGGAGTGTTAAGTCGACCGTGTACTTTCTCACTGTGCGGAAACAAAAAAAAAAGGCAAAGTTTACCTGGTATGGAGCCAAACACTTTCACCTGAATTCAATAACTTTTCAAAGGAGTGCAGCCTTGGACACAAACGGCTGCTGCGTCAGATATTTCATAGATGTGTTATTCATAATCCTACAGTGTGGTCAATAAAAACTAGGTGGGAGAACTAAGTGTTTTAAATTGGCCTCAAGGTTTGCTGGCTCGAGCCCTGACGTTTCACCCTCGTTGCCAGGGTGTGTTTCAGGGCTGAGGCAGTATTGAGGTTTCATTTCACTTATAATGCATGACTAAAGACATGAACAAATATTGGGAACTAAAGGGAAATGGGCCATGAATAAACACCACGTTTTTATGAAGGGAAGCTCACAATGTGGACGCTGACATTCAAGTGATCAATACTCCGTTGGTGCCATCTTTGCGAAGACAAATTATGCCACCCCCAAACAGTGAACCTGCCCATGACAAATGAGTGTCGGTCGCTGGTTTGATGTGTTCTCCCCGCATTGTTTTCCCTCTGGGGCCAGGACTCCCCTGAAAAATAGCTTCTTGATCTCAGTGGGACTTTCCTGGCATTGTGGCACTATGTCCTTGGTCCATATGATTCAGAGTGACTGCTGGTTGCCAATGCTTAGTACAATTGTGTCGTCATGTGGTACACTTCGCTCACTTTGCCTATTTTTTACGTGTTTTTTTTTTTCAAGTTCAAAAGTCGAACCAGCGTTACCCCTTTATAGGGCAAGTGACTATTTTTGGTAATATCCGCACACTTTATATATGGCCTCCCTGCTGCACATCAGAAAGGTAAAGAAGCACGTAGTCCTCACTCAGCCAATCAGAAGAGATCACCCTATATCACAGACATAGACTGTAAAAAAAATGGACGTCTTATGCTCACTCCTCCCCGTTTATCAGAATGACCACGGCCCTGGGGGAATTCATGGAGGATTTACAGACTCCCCCTCCCCAGCTCTGACGAAGCATGTTCCTAAAAAGGGCATAAGGGCGGGATTTTCACCGTAGACTCGGCCCTTGCGTGACGTGTAGCTCACGCTGCTCCAATGCTAACAGTCCGAGCCTCATTAAGTACGAGATTTCAAAGATTCATATTACGAAAACCAGCCTGGTTTCATATATTGTGATTAACTCAGCGTTATCTCAGGAGGAATATCTAGCCTAGTCTAGTGTTGAAAAAATTTAAACCAGGCGTTAAAGTTGTTTTTAAGGTGTCTAAACTCCAATGCTTTTCAATGGGGGCCTAGTGGCGATATGGAGGTACTACAGCAATGACGGAGCAATGGCGGCCCCCACGTTCGTGGCCAAAAAGCAGGGAAGCCAGCGGCCATTGATCACAGATCCCACTACTTTGGCATTTGACCAATCAGCAGAGACCGGTCGCGCTCTCAACTTCCTGTTTGTCTCAAAAAGACCCAAGTCTGGCTAAATTCATGGTACATTTCTTTACATAACTTGAAAACCAACCTTGGTAAGTTGATGAAACTCACACTTTTTATTGGTGAATAATAGTGCTCAGTGATGATGTATGTCTTGGTTTTGAAGGACGTAGTGAAATAAGTGAAATTACAGCCTGAAAAAGGCAGGCACCATATTTGATCATACGCCCGTTCACTTAAACCTTGACAAAAGAAACAATAAACCCTAGGACTATGTTTTTATGTTGCCTAAGGTTATTTTTAGTATATTTTTTAGGCTCAATCACATTTCAAAAACTTTTGCCTATGACAAAAAGTCATAGGCAAAAAAACCAGCCGAGACCTGAAAGCACTTTTTGTATATTTTTTATATACACCTTTGTATTTTTTTTTTTACCCCTTAAAGGGAAATGAACTAAATATGGTTACTTTGTTTACAGTAAAACATTTTTTTTAACTAGTTTAGGGCAAGGAACCAAATATGGTAACTTCGCTCACATAGATTTTCCGCATGATCATGGCCTTTTTTTTTGTTAATGTTGCAACAGAAATAAACTTGTGTTATCTTCCCCAAAAACACTCTTGATGTGATTTATTTAAAAGTATTTCAATGAGTGCCCTATAATTGGGTTAAGGGAAGGTTGGATATATAATATAAACCCAGTCTCATCCTAATGTTTACATATTACACGATAATACATTAAACATGGTATGCCAAAGGTTTCGCCACACTATTCCCTCACAAACTGGCTTAAAATGAAGCATTTTTCTTACTTTTGCTGTGTTGATGAGACAATTACTCCATTAGAAGTCCCAGATGTGCAGCTCTGGCTCATGTTTTCCTCCGTGCTCTGGTATACAGACCCGGTGGCCGCCGTTCCTGTAGCAGAAGATGGTGCATCATCTATGAAAAATGCTTGATTTTCAGCCATTTTGTGGGGGAATAGTGTGGCGAAACTTATGCGAATTCTCAGAGATTTCCCTGTTTGTTCAAAGGGCACTGGCTTTAATTTTGCTGGATTTAATGTGTATCCTTTGGCGTACTTATGTCACGGTAAAAAAAAAAAAATGTTTTTCCGTGACATAGGCATTTGGGTGAGTTGGCCATATGGATGTAAAAGGCAGATGCGTTTGTATTGTCAATTATAAAGTCCACAAAATCACTATGAAAGACATTTTTATTAGTTAAATCTTAAGGTGAGGCGAGGTGAAACGTAACTTTATCTAAGAGTAGAAGCTTTTGGGGCAATTCAGGAGTTAATAGTTTTCAAGTGCAATTTGGGCAACACAAGATTAGAAGTTAATTATTTGGACTGAATTGCATTAATTAAATTCGATTGCAGACTGTGCAGCGACGGAGGAGCAAAACACAGGCCATCACAAGGTTGCAACACACAATAATATTTGAGAGGAGTGGATGGTTTTGAGGTTGTCTGCACGGATTTTGTAAGTTCTGGCGTAATGATAATAGTCAATGGACAGCGCACAATCAATTTGTACTGCAAGGTCGATTTGAAAAAGGTTGATGCAAACTTTTTACAAACAAAAAGTCTGTCAACAGAGAGGGTTTCGCCCTGAATCAAATCAAGCCTCTAATGAGATGTTGTTTTCAAGAAAGTTATTTGGGGCTCGCTTCAAAAATCAACATTCGACCTTTATCGGATGCGTGAAAAGATGTTTGTTGTTCATTAAAAAACATTGGAGGAAAAAGCCACGGGAAGCAATCTGTCTCCAAATACCACCTGGTCTAACTTTAACATTGGCTTTGTGCGGTCAAGGAAGGTGCTCGTTTGTATTGACGTTGATGATTGTGAGAGACAGATAAATGCATTCTCTCTTCCCCGCTTAAGTCGACCTTTCATACCCAGTGGTCCCTCGCTATAACGCGGTTCACCTTTTGTAGCCTCTCGGTTTTGTCGATTTACTTTTAGCGCACGATTATGGCCTTGTACGATGAACAATCACTCATCAGGGGGAAAATCTAAGGTTGTAGCTCAAAATGGGAAGTCATCGGTCGTACAGTGAGACGGGGACACAGATTTAAAATAGAACCAGCAATGAAAGTCAAGTGCCTGGTCAACACATCAGCACACACAGCACCGCCGCCAGAGTCACAAGCAACAGAGGCCAGGCATGAGCGGGTCTGACACCGCATTTTACAGGACTTTCCCTAAATAAGAACTTCATTAATCCTTTAGGAACTTCATTTGTGGAGCAGCATCACTGTTAGCAGTGCGAATAAGTCAATAAAATGTCAATAAGATATAAGATAATATAAAATAATGTAAGAGACAACAATAAACAGTCTGTCAGAGTTCAGAGGCCTAATAGAGGTAATAATAATGGAAGATAATAATAAAGCTCTCGATTTACCGATCGATCTACGTTCCCACTCTCACCTATGGTCATGAGATTTGGGTAATGACCGAAAGGACAAGATCGCGAATACAAGCGGCCGAAATGAGTTTCCTTCGCAGGGTGGCTGGGTGCACCCTTCGAGATCGGGTGAGGAGCTCAGTTACCCGGGAGGAGCTCGGAGTAGAGTCGCTGCTCCTTCACGTCGAAAGGAGCCAGCTGAGGTGGCTCGGGCACCTGTTTTGGATGCCTCCTGGTCGCCTCCCGCGGGAGGTGTTCCAGGCATGTCCTAGTGGGACAAGGCCTCGTGGAAGACCCAGGACACGGTGGTGGGACTATGTCTCCGAGCTGGCCTGGTGTCGCCTCGGGGTCCCCCCAGAACAGCTGGAGGAGGTGTGTGTGGACCGGGAAGTTTGGGCATCTCTGCTGAGACTGCTGCCCCCGCGACCCGGCCCCGGATAAAGCGGAAGAAAATGGATGGATGGATGGATAATAATGGTAAATGGTCTCAACTTATATAGCGCTTTTCCACCTACAGTAGGCACTCAAAACACTTTACAGCAAGGATCCACTCACCCATTCATAGACCAATGTACACAGACCCAACAACAGTGTACACTTTCAGGAGGTGGGATTCGAACCCCCGACCTTCCGATCATAAGACGACCCGTTCTACCATCTGCGCCACTGTCGCCCCCGTAATAATGCATTGGTTTTATATAGCGCTTTTCTGGACACTCAAAGACGCTTTACATTGCACTATTCGTTCACTCCATACTCGGTGGTGGTAAGCTACTATTGTAGCCACAGCTGACGGAAGCGAGGCACTCAGTCCACCACCAACCACTCACTCACTCACTACGTTCGCTAGGCTTCCTGGTGTTTCCCAAACAGTCTCCCATCCAAGTCCTGCCAGGCCCTTCCCTGCTTAGCTTCCCAGGTCTGACGGGATTTGGCAGAGCAAAGGCGGTATGGTGGGTAAAGGTGGCTACAAAACTGGACTGTGCTCTTTGTTTTTGTGAAGCCACTGAACCTGAACTGGTGACCAGAGGGGAGTGGGCTGTACTGTGCAGAGGGTGTGTGATGTCTGTGGCGATCTGTTGTCCTTCAGACCTGACTCTTCTATTGTAAATGTCCTTTAGTGATTCCTGTCCCTGTCCGATTATTTTACTGCTCAGCCGAATGATTTTTTTGAGTGGATTGCGGTGAATGGCGCCAAGGGATCCAAACCAAACTGTAATATTAAATATTATGACTGACGGAATGAAGCATTTATAGAAGGCTGTTAGGACTGACTTGAAGCTTGCGGAGTTTCCTGAGAAAATAAAGTCGTTGAAGGTTCGCTGTTGGGTTGAAATGTAAGTTTGGTATCTAATGTTGTACCAAGATATGTATGTTTCAACACGGTCTAATGTCTCATTGTTGATGTGGAGTGTAGGGGTGCTATGATGTCCGTTACGGAAGTCTATTACCAGTTCTTTTTTTCAGTTCTGTTTTTGAGGTTAAGACAGCACCATTCCGTAAATTCCCTGCACGTTTCCCGCGAAAATAAACCTGCCTCGGCTAAAACTGCTGCGACAAAACTTTGGTCATAGTGGAGACGAGAGCAGCTCACGACTTTACAATCCCCACGTCGTTCAATGTGACGTCTAAAAATGATAATGTGGCTTCATATAGCGCTTTTCAGTCTTGTGTTACCCAGTTTCTCAAAGCGCCACACTGTAGTCATTATTCCTTCACACCATTGGGGTAGACTGGTGGAAGCGAGGCTGCCAATCTGCGCCATCTGACCACCTCCAACCACTCATTCGCACTCTCAGTTTCAGTGGTAGGGGAAACTGGAGTACTTGGACAGCTAACTGCTGCACCACCGTGTGTGTTCTCAGCAGAAGTAGCTCTTTGCAATTTTTATAACATAAAGTAGTTCACGGGATTCAAAAGATTGGAAACCCCTGGTTCAAGAGCAAGTAGAATCACACCCATAGCATGAGCATAGCATTTCCACTATCCAGTTTTATTTGTAGGACGTCACTCCTCACATACATCCCCTTATTATTCAGATCCAACTTCTTTTTCCACTTCTGTCACCTCTGATTAACAGCTTTAGTGCTTCGATTGTGGATTTGGCAGAAGATGGTGCTCCTTCTCATTCCTCTGTACGTACGCATTTTTGTGTCTCATGTAGAGCCTCCTTGTTTGTTTTGATGCCGATGGACTGTGGATTTCTCTGAAGGTTAATCCACCTTTCACTCACACTCATCTGATCTAGAATAAGATGAAAAATCCCAGACCAGTCTTATTATAGAACAAGAAAAGACTGGTTGGTTGGCTGGACGTATTACATCCACTTAGGAAATACCGCTATAAATGTATACACGCTATGAGGGTATTTGATGTTTGCGTACACAGGTTTGTATTTTTCATATCTCTCTTATGTGTTATTCAAAGCACTGAAAGCCCTGGGCCAAGTTGAAGAAATGTACAATTCTGTGATGGTTCACTGATCCGTTTGTGCCCAGAGAACTCGATGGATGGATAGATTTCTCCGTCGCCTCCGGTCAGTTCAAATAGAGAGGCAACAATGAATGAGCTATTCTGGCTTCTCTGAGCTGAAAGACCAAATGTCCACACACATTTATGTACAGAGTCGACACTTATATCAACAGAAATGTTGCGATGACCTGCCCAAAGCAAGTATTTTGATATTGTTGTAGATGTATTCAACGGATAATGGCTAATGTGACTCCATGTTGCTACCTTTATAGGATTACAATATTCGTTATGTCTTTTCACAAGACATTTGTATCGCCGTCTCCAGAAGTCTCACCGCCGTGATGTGATTGGCATTTTAGCATTTGTAATTAGGGCGCCAGACACAGATAACCTATACCATTAACAAAGACGATGAGGGAGCCTTTATCCTCTCACTCGAGCACCATGAGGCGTGGCCCGTCTGATAGGCCTGTCACTCAGGTCTGTTCGGCTGGCCAGTTCTGCGAAGGCTTGGAGTCAGCGGAGTCAACACATCGAGCAAAGTAAAAGCTATTGTTGCAATCTGCGAGCCAACTCCATAGCGGGGTCGGCAACGTCGGGCCCGGTGGCAAAATCCAGCCCTTAAGCTCTGGCCCCTCAGATGTTTTCAGAAATACAATGGCGCACAGTTGATTCCATTTTCCCTGCGAGTTGACCTCAGACCTCCTTTTCTTGTCTATATAAAGTACAACACTAGCACTAGTCGACAGCAGTCCTTGAATTTGGGTTACTATGGGGAGACCCGGCCTTCAGTCTATTAAAGATTGTTCTTTCAGTGAGGCAGAATGTGTGGCTTCTCGATGGCTTCTCTGATCAAGCGGTGATACTTGTTACTTTGGCAGCGGATGACCCAGGCATTCGACCTGTCCAGAATCTGGTTCTACAGCTTGCACTGAATCAGTCTGTAGGGGGCGCTAAATCTGAATTCTCTGTAATCGCAATGGGTCAGTCAGATAATTGCATGTACTACATCTTAAAAAAATGCGCATTTAGCTAAAATATGGCTTCTAGAAAATCAAACTTGCACTCATGATCAGTAACGACGTCATGAGGGAGCGGCTGTTCACCTAGAAAAAGGATTAGTGGAAAAATTGTAATGTTTTAAACGTATTTAAATTAAATGTTTGGTCATGATAATGTAAAAATGTATAGATCCATGGTCAGTGGTCACGTATTCATTTACATTTAAAATCAGTTTTTGCTGTAACATCAACCTGCCTAGGGACGACAGGTGGAAATTTGCATTTTTGCTATAACCTGGTACAATGCATCTTTCCTTTTATCCATCCATCCATCCATCCATCCATCCATCCATCCATCCATTTTCTTCCACTTTTCCGTTGCCTGGTCGTGGGGGCCGTTGGAGCTGCCCATATCACCTTGCACCAGGCCCTATGGCTCCTCCTGCAGATGGTGGGTCCACAGAAGGACGGCCTCATGGTTCTAACTGGGCCTGTTGGTCTCTCATAAGAGGCTTCTGAACCGCTCTTTGTCTGACCCGTCACCTAGGACCGGTTTGGCATGAAGCCCCCGACAACTTTGCTCCCTGTATCATTCGGGTGCTCAAACGTCTCCACCACGTTAAGGTGGCGGTTCTAGGAGGGGATCTTCCCTTTTAGTCAATGTGCACTGTCCCTGTCTAAATAACAATCATACCATTTCAAGCTCTCCCTAGACTGGTAGATCCAAGAAAGCTGCCTATACGACACATCACTTCACCATCACGTGACACTTCTGAGGAAGATTACAGGAAGTATTCGAAAGTAGAACAGCAGCTTTTTTCTTACAACACCACGCTCTGAAACAGGGACAGGAGGAGCACTGAAGGGAGTACTCTGATTTCCCTTTACCTCCAAAAACATGCTGGTCAGGTTGACCCAAAATGGCGGCACGCTCACTCGCAGCGGCTCAGAACTCACAAAACACCTGAAAACAATTTTGTTGCACAATTGTGAGCAATCTTTATTACTTTTAAAAAGACAGTATGAACTTTTTCCAAATGGCCCCTCCGTTCTCTTACCTCTGCTGCATTGCTTCTAGCGGTGTTTATTAAAATGTTGAATAATTAAAACATAACTAAAATACGTAGTGCATTGGTTCCTAGCTGAGGGGGTCCCTTTCTTCAGAAACTGTGTCTTAAAAACACTGCTCTGGACTGGCAGTCTCATTGGCATCAGTCAGGCCCGTTGAAGTACAACCATCACCCTTTTCTTTGAAATACATAGAAACCCTCCGTTGACCCTGTGGTTTGGTGTTGTGGGCACAGAGTGGTGACAGCCTGAGCTTGTAACGATGCAAGTCCAACACGAGCGGCGCATTTGGTCAGAGCATCCATGCATGACGGAGAAACAGCTGACCCGAACTGCCTGCCCGTCCCCACCACCTGAGCCAAGCACACAAAAACATGTGTCCCACAACCACAAGGCAAAAATAGACAGCCCAAGCGATTCTGCATTCATGGGTGGCTTCCAATCTAAAGCGGACAGTCAAACAACAGTGTTTTCGTCTTCCCAAAGTAAGAAATATGGAGAAAGCTGCAGTGACTTGGGAACTAGGTTTTGGTCTAATTGGTTTTCTTAACAAGACATACAACCTTTTATATTTGATTTCATGGTCGTATTGTCAGGTCCTCCAGGCTGATATGAAGGAAGAATCAAACGTAGAGGACAAAGTTTGGAGGGATATGGCCAGAGTCTCCTTGCGAGAAATGATTTGTTGTACACTCACGTGGTCCAAGGGGCATTGTACAGTATTTCCTTTGCTGTTTTAATAATGCACTTTCTTCAATAATGCAGCAGACAAAAAATACAGCCCATATTCAATGGGAACGACGAGAGAGAAAGGTTATAGAAATGCGTGCCGATGCAAGCACCATCAAACATTTCAGCTTAGGGCACCATAAGGGCTTGCATCGGCCCCGTTTTATTACATAATGTGGTGTAATGACAAAATGTGGCTCGACATGCCTCCAAATAAAGCCTGTGTTTGTCAGTATGAACGTTTTTTTTCAATTCGTTGTGATTGCGATTCATAGGGATGCATTTATGGCAACAGCCCTGTGTCGCCTTTGGAACCAGGCATGTGTTTGTTTTGCCTCAGTGTTGATCCAAATCCATGGAAGAAAGGCCCACTGTAGTATGTGACATGTTTGTTTTGATACGGCTGTTCTTTCCCACTCTCTCTGAAATGTGTGGTCTGTGGTTTGATGCTTGTGTGAGATTATTAATTGTAGATAAAAAAGTATGTCTGCAGCACTAGATTGACAGATTATGGCCTTGCTTTTTATTTTTCTACGTTCAGGTTCAGTTTAATCTTTCGCTAATAACACATTTCATCTGCTTGTCATGCCGCAGTGAAGCCTTGCCTTGAGCCAGTGGCTATGTGCTAATGGACAGCAGGGTGTTCCGTCTCTCACGCTGAGAATTCATCACAGTCGGTCTCTAATGTAGCTCAGTTGCGGACAGGACCTCATCAGTATGTGAGAGCGATCGCCGACTCCGAGACGACTCCGGGCAGAGTCTGTGTTTTGACAACTCTTTTGAAAACCCCCCAAAAAACGCGAAGCTAGATGGGCTTTAAAGTGTTCAACAAAGACAGACACAGGACAAATTCTTGAGACAACTGGCCATGTGAAGGGTCGTGTTTTGTATGAAACGATGCAACACTTAGCGAAAAAGTCCAAACTAAACAGTAAAATCAGAAATGAAAGTCTGGGCATAGAAAAAATGTGAAGGGGAGTTAGATTGAAGAAGATCCCTCACACCCAGAACGTTTTAACCATGTGATTCATTCATTACATTGTTTTCTGAAAAAGTATAGATGCAGACAGCCTCATAGAAGGGGGTGTGGCTTTGCCGAGCGGGAAAAGAGAATCTTTAGTGTTTTTTTCTACTCTTTTTAGCCATGTTCTGGTGGAATATGAACTTATTTATCACACATAAATAAAGTCAAGGCTAAATCGGGTCCATGTAGATATTTTTTCACAGCAGATTGTTCAGTAGAAAGGAAAAAAGTGGCAGTCATAGCTAGTGTTAGCATGTAGCATGATGCTAACATGATGTTTCATGTTTGCATTGTCCATTATTTATGTATGAACCACTTTGCTCCTCTCCATGTCTTTGTATCTTTATTGGGTAGAAAACTATATCAATAATTCTGCATTTGTTAAAGGGGCTAGATGCAAGTTTGCCATTTTATACTCACTGCTGCCACCTCAGCTCATGCGTGTAACTGCACCTGCTATATTAAGCCCATCCATCCATCCATTTTCTTCCGCTTTATCCGGGGCCGGGTCGCGGGGGCAGCAGTCTCAGCAGAGATGCCCAAACTTCCCGGTCCACACACACCTCCTCCAGCTGTTCTGGGGGGACCCCGAGGCGACACCAGGCCAGCTCGGAGAAATAGTCCCACCACCGTGTCCTGGGCCTTCCACGAGGCCTTGTCCCACTAGGACATGCCTGGAACACCTCCCGCGGGAGGCGACCAGGAGGCATCCGAAACAGATGCCCGAGCCACCTCAGCTGGCTCCTTTCGACGTGAAGGAGCAGCGACTCTACTCCGAGCTCCTCCCGGGTAACTGAGCTCCTCACCCGATCTCGGAGGGTGCGCCCAGCCACCCTGCGAAGGAAACTCATTTCGGCCGCTTGTATTCGCGATCTTGTCCTTTCGGTCATGACCCAAATCTCATGACCATAGGTGAGGGTGGGAACGTAGATCGATCGGTAAATCGAGAGCTTTGCCCTCCGACTCAGCTCCCTCTTCACCACGACAGACCGATACAGCGACCGCATCACTGCTGACGCCGCACCGATCCGTCTATCGATCTCACGCTCCATCCGTCCCCCACTCGTGAACAAGACCCCGAGATACTTGAACTCCTCCACTTGAGGCAAGGACTCCCCACCGACCTGAAGAGGGGAAGCCACCTTTTTCCGGTGGAGAACCATGGCCTCGGATTTGGAGGTGCTGATCCTCATCCCGGCCGCTACACACTCGGCTGCAAACCGCCCCAGTGCGTGCTGAAGGTCCTGGTTCGTTGAAGCCATCAGAACAACATCGTCCGCAAACAGCAGAGATGAGACTCTGAGGCTCCCAAACCAGACACCCTCCGGCCCCTGGCTGCGCCTAGAAATTCTGTCCATAAAAGTAATGAACAGAACCGGTGACAAAGGGCAGCCCTGGCGGAGACCAACACGCACCGGGAACAGGTCTGACTTACTGCCGGCAATGCGAACCAAGCTCCTGCTGCGGTCATACAGGGAACGGACAGCCCTTAGCAGAGGGCCCCGGACCCCATACTCCCGGAGCACCCCCCACAGGGCACCACGAGGGACGCGGTCGAACGCTTTCTCCAGATCCACAAAACACATGTGGACTGGTTGGGCGAACTCCCACGAACCCTCGAGTACCCGATGAAGGGTATAGAGTTGGTCCAGTGTGCCACGACCAGGACGAAAACCGCATTGTTCCTCCTGGATCCGAGGTTCAACTATCGGCTGGATCCTCCTCTCCAGCACCCCGGAATAGACCTTACCGGGGAGGCTAAGGAGGGTGATTCCTCTGTAATTGGAACACACCCTCCGATCCCCCTTCTTAAAGAGAGGGATCACCACCCCGGTCTGCCAATCCAGGGGCACTGTCCCCGACCGCCACGCGATGTTGCAGAGACGTGTCAGCCAAGACAGTCCTACAACATCCAGAGACTTAAGGTACTCAGGGCGAATCTCATCCACCCCCGGAGCCTTGCCACCAAGGAGCTTTCTCACCACCTTGGTGACTTCAGCCCCGGTGATGGGCGAGCCCACCTCCGAGTCCTCAGCCTCTGCTTCCTCATTGGAAGACGTGACGACGGGATTGAGGAGGTCCTCGAAGTACTCCTTCCACCGCCCGACGACATCCCCAGTCGAGGTCAGCAGCCCCCCACCCGCACTGTAAACAGTGTTGGTGAAGCACTGCTTCCCCCTCCTGAGGCGCCGGATGGTTTGCCAGAATCTCTTCGAGGCCGACCGATAGTCTTCCTCCATGGCCTCCCCGAACTCCTCCCAGACCCGAGTTTTAGCCTCCGCGACCGCCCGAGCCGCAGCACGCTTGGCCTGCCGGTACCTCTCAGCTGCCTCAGGAGTCCCACAAGCCAACAAGGCCAGGTAGGACTCCTTCTTCAGCTTGACGGCATCCCTTACTTCCGGGCGCCACCACCGGGTTCGGGGATTGCCGCCGCGACAGGCACCAGAGACCTTACGGCCACAACTACGAGCAGCCGCATCGACAATGGAGGAGGAGAACAGAGTCCACTCTGACTCCATGTCCCCCGCCTCCCCCGGAATCTGGGTGAAGCTCTTCCGGAGGTGGGAGTTGAAGACCCCACTGACAGAGGGATCCGCCAGACGTTCCCAGCAGACCCTCACAACACACTTGGGCCTGCCAGGTCTGACCGGCTTCCTCCCCTGCCAGCGGATCCAGCTCACCACCAGGTGGTGATCGGTTGACAGCTCAGCCCCTCTCTTCACCCGAGTGTCCGAGACACGCGGCCGGAGGTCAGACGACACAACTACAAAGTCGATCATCGACCTCCTGCCTAGGGTGTCCTGGTGCCACGTGCACTTATGGACACCCTTGTGCTCGAACATGGTGTTCGTTATGGACAAACTGTGACTAGCACAGAAGTCCAATAACAGAACACCACTCGGGTTCAGATCGGGGAGGCCGTTCTTCCCAATCACCCCCTCCCAGGTCTCACTGTCGTCACCCACGTGGGCGTTGAAGTCCCCCAGCAGAACAATGGAGTCCCCAGTCGGAGCACTATCTAGTACCCCTCCCAGGGACTCCAAGAAGGCCGGGTACTCTGCACCGATGTTGGGCCCGTAGGCCGAAACAACGGTGAGAGACCTGTCCCCGACCCGAAGGCGTAGGGACGCGACCCTCTCGTCCACCGGGGTGAACTCCAACACGTGGCGGCTGAGCTGGGGGGATATGAGCAAACCCACCCCAGCCCGCCGCCTCTCCCCGCGGGCAACTCCAGAAAAATGGAGAGTCCAGCCTCTCTCCAGGAGTTGGGATCCGGAACCCAAGCTGTGCGTGGAGGTGAGCCCGACTATATCTAGTCGGTATCTCTCAACCTCCCGCACAAGCTCAGGCTCCTTCCCCCCCAGCGAGGTGACGTTCCATGTCCCGAACGCCAGAAGCTGTGCATGCGGACCAGGTCGTCGAGGCACCTGCCTCTGACTGCCACCCAGTCCTCTCCGCACCCGACCCCTACGGATCCCTCTGCGGGTGGTGGGTCCACAGGAGGGCGGGCCCACGTCGTCCCTTCGGGCTGGGCCCGGCCGGGCCCCGTGGGCAGAGACCCGGCCACCAGACGCTCGCGTTCGGGCCCCAACCCCAGGTCTGGCTCCAGGGTGGGGCCCCGGCTGCGCCATGCCGGGCGACGTCACGGTCCTTGTGTGTTGTACTTCCATAGAGATCTTCTGAACTGCTCTTCGTCTGACCCGTCACCTCGGACCTGTTTGCCATGGGAGACCCTACCAGGGGCATAAAGCCCCAGACAACATAGCTCCTCGGATCATTCGGGCACTCAAACAACCCCACCACGTTAAGGTAGCAGTTCATGGGGTTGTTAAGCATATATTAAGCATGACGGCAATTCGGAAGTGCTCATTCTACACCTTAGGACATTGTTGGATCATGTAGGGGGAGGAAAATAGATAATTCTAACATTTCTAAACTCTGTATAATCCCTTTAAAGTAGAGAAAGTTAAGATGTTTCTCTTCTTTGTTTTCACCCCTAACTGTTTCAAACATGACCATATATGGGCCATTCCGGGGACGCCGTCTGTATCAATACACAATTTACAGATAATTCGATTCTTGGTTCATTTTAAATCTATGAATCTCCTTTACTGCTTCCAGCGCCTCTGCTCTGTGATGTTTTTGAAACATTTTTAGCGTTAACAAAAGCCAACCGCAGAAAGCCTCAAGTCCAAGGTCAGCTCTGACGTTCAGCAGAGTGAATTTTAACGACACTGAATCACCACAGTGTTGCCACACTTTCCACATAACACTAATGCATTCTCTCATAGCAACAGTGGAGAACCTTTGACGCCTCAAACTCTTATTTGGTGGAGTGTATAACGTTCTGTCGTCTTGTGGCGAGGAAGAAGCTGACAGCGTTGCGTAAGAAATGCATTGTTCTGGTGCGACCTTAGCCGAGATTGCGCCGTGTTTCTTATTTTCTTCATCACATCTATGTCTCGCATCAGTGCAGCCTCCATTGTGTGGCTTCGCGCCTTTGTTTCATGGCTACTGGCTTCTCTTTCTTCTTAGTACTATATAGACATGGCATTCTGCGTTCTATGGATGAATCTGTAGTTTAAAGTTATGGAGCAATTAGAGAACACTCTGAACGGATAATTACTGCTGCCCGCTGCCTTTTGTCATCCGTTGTTGCCGCAGCGAGCCAGTCACATGAATCTCACACGCCTTTCCAACCAGCCAGATTAGTCCCTTACAGTATCATGTACAAAATCAGACTGGCTACTCTCACATTCACAGGCAAATGTTTGCAAATGGCCCCACAGTGCCAGAGATTGTACTTTTTAATACAAGTTTGGCCTCAGAAACAAAGGCAGTGACAATATTCTGCAGGGACTTCCAGAGTCAGAGAAGATCCACTGTTTCCCCGTATGCTCACTGATGGAAAACGGGACTCCACCCCAATGGGTCTGACATTAAAGGGATATTTCCTCATTTCCTAGTTATCCAGAGTGTTGCAAATTTCTGGAGATACTTTTTTTGTAATTTATGCAGTTCTGTTTGGAGAGTTTCATTTCTACGATATCAGTGATATCTACGATATCCACAGTGCACCTAAGGCAAATCACTGATAACGCCAGACTAACCATATAAATGTCTGTGTCCATAGAGTAGTTTTAACCATTTTGCATTTAAAATAACTTATATTTGAGCAGCATCAGCTTCGTGGTTATATAAGCTACGCAGCGGCGGAGTGATCGGCTAGAAAATAGTCCCTCAAATTGCAATCATTCATGTGATACAAGGTCAGTTATATTCCAAATATTATTCTATCGACACAGACATTTATATGGTTAGTCTGGTGTTATAAGTGATTTGCCTCAGGTGCACTGTGGAGCGGGTCAGACTGTTTTTAATGCAGGCTAGCTGATACCATAGAAATGCGTTAGCCTTGCACTAGCCTAGCGCCACGGAACTCTTCAAATATAAGAACTGCATGAATTACAAAAAAAAAATATCTCTAGAAATCAGCAACACTCTGGATAACTAGGAAATTAGGTCCTATGTCAAAAATCCTGAAATATCCCTTTAAGGGCCCGATCTTGTGTTATGAAGGTCAGGCTTTAGACTTGACTTTCATGCTGATGAGGGGCGCACTGTGACATCTTTAGTTCCAGACTGAATGCAGTAAGTGGGTTGAACGGGGGGCTGTGCATGGGCTGGACAGACACCGGGCCAATGGCGAAGTTATGTACAACAGTGGAACCTTGCGGCCTTAGCCATCCGTAAACTCTGGTCAATTATATTTTCCCTACATGTACGTCTGGGCTTGATCTCAGTGGCTGCGTAACATCGGTTGACTTTCTAGTTTGGCCACGGCGGTGGATACGAATGAAATGGAAACTCTTCAATCGGTCCTGGCTCGGCTGCCTAATATCCAGAAATTAAAATTGAAGCCTTGGGATGTGCAAGGAATGCTCCCAAGAGCATAGCTGATAGCTGCTTCACTCACTCGGGTGCATTACATACATCCAAACGCGAGCAAAAATCAGATCCAATTGTTTCAAAGGAGTTCACCCCTCCCACCTGATAATGGAGCTCAATTGAGAAGTTCCAGACCCTTGTTTGAAACGAAGTAAGTACGAAGTGGTCCCTCCCTAAGCTTTTTCTTCATACTGACCAATGTTTCCACAGAGCGGCTTGAGGGGTGGTGTCCCCCCAAAACCCCGAGCACGTGCGGGTGTTTTGATCACGTCTCTGTGGCGTGTAGAGCCCCGTGTGGATCTCCAATGCAGAGCAGCAGGGAGCCACAGCTGTACTCCTTTCTCAAATCCATAACGCTGCAGGGCTTTGTGCTAGAGAACACAGGCCTCTTTCTATCAGGCTTTATCTTATGAAGCTTAATTTAAATCTTTATTTGCAGAGATAATGAGATCGTAGAGATGTACCGCAACAGTTGACAGCTGAAACACTATTACCATCTGGTATGAGGCTATTCGTCTTTCTAAAACCAGGCTTTTATGTTCCTTTCTGCCTTTCATCACAACTTTGTCGAAGAACTTTGTCGAAGGCCTTTTACTTATATTAAAGACGTACACTTTTTTTTTTCAGGTCTAAAGATTTGACTGTGAGCTTGTCTTTGTTTAGTTTTCACAGAAGTTCTCTCAGTGATCCCTCAGGATGCACTCCTGCATGAACCTGCTCGACCAGGCGATCTTTCTGTCTACTCAGCAGATAGCGTATTTTTAATGCGCGCTGGATGCATTGTGGGAATCCGCTTTTCACCTCTGGGACTTTACATGCCAGCGTTTTCCACTGAATCTGTCTGGAGGTGCAGGTATTATTCATGTTTTATTTGTGCTGGGAAACATGTACTTGTGCATCGACACCTGAAGGGCTTTCTTTGGCTCAACAAGGGTATGCATTGATTTTGGGATGTAACTTTTGAATCGGCGTGAACACTTTCCCCTCAACTGATTCCCAAGCAACAACAGTAGCACATGAATTAAAAGCAGTGGGACATAAAGTGTTATTTCTTTAATAAAGCAGTGTGAACCCAAGTGTGGCACTAAATAACATCCCCTGTAGAATACTGGCTTCATTTAGACACTCAGTAACACATTGTCAAACACCACCCTTTAACACCTATTATTGTATCCCTCGAATGATAATTCAGAAAGCAGTGGTATTGTGCTAGGGATGGTTTATTTTTTATAGGTGTGAACAGATGTTGAGCAGACACCTTCGAACTCAAGGTGAACTTCTGATTTCATTAAGTGCGTGCAGAGGGAGGAGACACTTGCTGTATTGAGTTGCCTTGCGTACGAAATGCGCGGTATTAATAAACATGTCTCGCCTTGCCTTTGAGGATCAGCGCCTCCAAAGCCAACGCCATGGTTCTCCACTGGAAAAAGGTGGCTTCCCCACTACAGGTTGGTGGAGAGTCCTTGCCTCAAGTGGAGGAGTTTAAGTATCTTAGGGTCTTGTTCACGATTCAGGGGCTGATGGAGCGTGAGATTGATATACGGATCGGTGCAGCGTCGGCAATGATCCGGTTGCTTTATCGGCCTGTCATGGTGAACAGGGAGCTGAGTCAGGGGGTAAAGCCTACCCTACCCTCCTACCCTCACCTATGATCATGTGATTTGGGTTATGACCGAAAGGATAAGATTGCAGATACAAGCGGCCGAACTGAGTTTCCTTTGCAGGGTGGCTGGGCGCACCCTTAGAGATCGGGTGAGGAGCTCAATCACCCGGGAGGAGCTCGGAGTAGAGTCGCTGCTCCTTCATGTTGCAAGGAGCCAGCTGTTCCGGATGCCTCCTGGTCACCTCCCCCGTTGTGTTCCAGGCATGTCCTATTGGGAGGAGGCCTCGTGGAAGACCAAGGACTATGAGGGACTATGTCTCCGAGCTGGCCTGGTGTCGCCTCGGGGTCCCCCCAGAACAGCTGGAGGAGGTGTGTGTGGATCGGGAAGTCTGGGCATCTCTGCTGAGACTGCTGCCTCAATGACCCAGCCCCGGACAAAGTGGAAGAAAACGGATGGATGGAGGTACACTCTGTTAAATAACTACCGCTTTAATAGAGAACCAAGACCTTTTTGATGCGATGAAGGCCTTTGAGCTCTTTGAGTCAAGTCCTGCTGTGCTGCTCTTTGCTATTACATCAGATAGTAATGTAACACGATGTCTCCTTGAAGTGAATGAATACCAAAGGGTCAGTCTTGTTTTGGACAAATGCACACATTTCATTTGCTGTTGTATATTAGCAAAATACATTTTACTTTTCAGTTCTATTCTAGAAAACGTATTGGCATTTCACAACCTGATTTCAAATATCTGTGCACCTTGGGAATCACTGGAAACGGACAATATAACATGAATTTTCCCTAGAATTACAAGTGACAGATTTCACAGTTTGAAATATGGTCTTCGAGTGTTTACACATTGGGTTGTATAACCTCATGGCATATTTAAGTATCAGCCATCAAATGAAACGACTTCGCCGACTCAAGAAAGGCAAATGGAAAGAACATTGCATGACTACATCACATCTGCTGTAGAAAAATAACAGATCTTTTCTTTTACAGCCAGGCTAACTTAAAGGAAACTGTCTTCATGTGTGAACGTGTGTGCAGTGAATCCATCTTGGGACGCATGAAGAAAATGTGTTGTGTTTTGGAGACTGTCAGACCCAAAGATCCAACTTGTGATGTCCTCCAGCAGTGATTTATGGAGATTTTTGAGCCACTGGAACCATTTTACTGACAGAGCGAGACAGACACATTATTTTCCTTCCAGTCAGAACACATCCAGTTCTCTTAAAAAACTCTAATTATTGCCCAGATAGTGGAAAGCACTGATAGGAAATGTTTGGACGTGTGAAATAGTGCAAGAAATAATTGTGGCAAATTCAGCCATTGCTCATCGCTTTATTTTTTGAAAACATTTTTATCCAATGGCAAAAAAAAGAAAAGAAAAAAAAAACACTTCCCAGAAAACACATGAAAATAAAAGAAACAACTTGAGGCATTTGCAGGGTTTCCACGAGGCAATAAAAGTCAAGAATTGTGCCAAAAGCAAAGCATTAAATTGGATTCCAAGTGGCAATAAATATATATTTCTTGGAAAATAAAGGCATGGCTTTTTTAACCGCCTCGCTTTGTCAAATACAAAAAAATATGGTCGAAACATTAAACTGGCTCGTACTGCACTTATTTCCCCCCATTTCTGTTCCTTGAGGAAAAACAATAATAAAATGCCTTACACCCGTTTGTCTTTCAAGATATTCAAAGCACTTTACATCACGTGCCACATTCATTCTTTTTAAAGACAATTTTAAACCAAGAACATTCAAATAATTAATAATTTCTGTGCCTACTGTAAATCAGCCTTACATTTCTGCTGTAAGACTATGGGGAAATCAACCAGAACCGTGGAGGATTATAAGATACGCTGCTATCATTTGGCACAAGGTCAAAAGCCGAACAATGTCTCGAGCTCTAATTAAATTTTTACAGAACGATAAAGCCGTAGACGTTAAACACTATACACGCAACAAAAAAGGCTTTTAGCTAATTAAACTATTTCAATGGAGGAATGTTTACATTTGATCAAGTTGAATTCATTTCCTCTGTATAAATGTGCGGTGACTTAATTAAAAGGGAAACAGCTGTTGAGATAGTAATGTTGATTTGTAGCTCCACATTCAGTGACAAAGTGCGAGCTGTAAAACGTATAGAGGTTATGCTAATGAGGCAACAACATGGCAACAGAACAATAATGTTGACATAAACAATCTGTCCCAAACGTTTACAGTGTCCTCTTTCGAACGACGGTGCTCTTCGGTCTCGACGCGGCAGGCATCGCGGAAATGTAGCCTGTGCTCACACTCATGGGTAGATTTCAGGTGATGGATTGGGCAAAGGGCCTGCAAGTTGCTCCAGGAAAGGTTAACCCTGCAGCTGTATTGAAAAATGCATCAGGGGAATAAGGCAATCTTACATTGTAGATTAGGACAGGGATCGTCAACCTGCAGCTTGGGAACATGCAGTCAACCCTTCCAAATAGCACTTCAAACATTTCCAAAAAAGCTTGATAGGTTGAAATTACCCTTAGAGAAGCAACTCATAAGTATCAAGATAGTTTTATAGAGGCAGTTTCTCTTGTGCAACAAATGATTGAGTTAAAGGAACAGGCCACTGTTGTTCCATACTGAGATATGTTCTTACCTGAGCTTCGACGAGTTGATGTGTACCTCTTTGGTCTTTACACGTGCGCTCAGTCATGCAAAAAGACCAAAGACGGGGTTTGGTTAGAAGCGACCAAACTTTTCCACATTTTCCCCATTTAAATACGGTTACGTGAGTAGTTAAACGATCCAAGTATAGTCACAAAAAAATTTAAATATGTTGATTTTCTAAGCAGATGAAAAGGGGGACTATATTGTAAGGCGTAGTAACACCTTAGGAGCACTTTGATGTGTTACTGGCTTGCACGGGAAGATCTTAAAATTGTCATCAGATTTTCCAAACCTGAGAGAAAAATTCACGGGTGTAACAGTTTTGGCCATCACATATGAAGCAATTTCACTCACGAACATTCCCAGGTCAGACGGGAAATCTCTCGAGATCAAACGTGATTTCAGAGTAAACAAACATGGTGGACGGAGAAGAGACAGTGGCCATAGTTTGTTCTTAACTGACAAAAAAAAAACATCTCCGACATCCACCTGACTTTCTGGTGCGCCGTGACTTCAGTTTTGATTTTGAATTCCCCTCCGTGCTTCCCGATGCTTCCTCGCCGCCTCGCTTTCCGATCGGTTACGCGTCAGTCCACAGGCTGCGGCTCATTTGTACAAAACAATCCAACATGTTGAATATCCCCGATTTGAGATCAAAGCAGTCCCAACGTCTTTCTGAGCAGACGAGAGCAGTCTTATAAGATTATCTTTAAAGCCGTTACGATAATCGGACCGTCCATAAGGTTGTCGGAACAGGAGAATCGGGACTAAAATCAGCTAAATTATCCTGTCATGAACCTGGCTCTCTGAACATAATCCACAGACATCTAGGAATAGAAGAATAGAGAAGAAACTGCATATGTTTTCTTTCTGTTTCATCTTGTCTAGAATTAACCGTCCACTCAGTCTAAGTGTCATAGTTACTGAAGCATCCTCAAGTCATAAGTGGCTCTCTTCATTTGTGGTGTCTCATCTAATCAAGGATCTCAAAAAGGTTGGAGATTCTTAAATTAGTACCTTTCAGCAACAGGAGTAACAGCGTAGTAACAAATCTTTCTCAGCTTTTTCAGGAGGATTGACCATATGAGCAAAACTACAGTATTATCAGACACTCAAAATCACCTAACAACGTCATGCCGCAGTCTATCATTCACACTAGGAGATAAGTCACTGTGGCCATTGCTTGAGGATTCATGGAAAATCAAACTCTGACCACAGATACACCATTTACGCAACCCAGACCAGCGTCTCTCCATCCAGAGCTGGCCGAGTGTATAACCGAAAACGGTGGCTAATGAAATCTGCTGCTCCTCCAATAATGAATTACCCAAAGTGCCGGGACACTGGCTATGAGATACAGCCTATTTGGGGAGAATGGGTCCTATTCGTGCTGTAATGATGTGGCTCTCAAAGCACTGTGCAGTGGAACACGTTGTTGGTTAACAGGATAATCACCGGAACTGCGCTCCGAGACCAAAGAAGAAAGAAAGACTAATGCTCCGGGGAGAGGAGTGTTGGAAAACATTAGTCCACAGGGTAGGCATTGCACAGAATTACACACATTAGGACAATGCACATTACATAATGGGGAACATTTGGTGTTACAACTTCTGTGCTTGTTCCACTGTCCACAATACGTCATGACATCAGCCGGTGTGAGGCAAGTGTGAATATTACTGCGACATTCAAAATGACACAAAACACAACAACCTTTCCATGGGGGACTGTTGCAAATGATTAAAGATCGGGTTGGAATGTTGCGTTGAAAAGAAATAGAAATCTACCATGTTAGTTGTTGACTGACATTAGCAGAAACAATACCAAAATGTAGAGAAAAGAGCCGTGGAGCAGCTCTGTTTGCTGCCGGGTCAATACTGGCAAATGCATCTGACTCACTGTAGTGTCAAAATGGTTTTATCTGAGGGAGAACTCCAACATGTTACCATCAAAAATACCCATTATTTCATGGAATGCAATAGAACTGGACATGGCTTTAGATTTGATGTTGGGAGAGGAGAGTGGAGGTACACTATCTTATCTGGTGTGTACAGTACAGCTATGTAAGCCCTGTCGATGCCATTCCCTGTTCTCTGGATGTGTTCTCCACATCCAGAGAACAGCCAGAGCGGCCTCAGATCACGCAGCGTCTCTTGCCCCCATGCTCTGTTTCGTTTACTCCAGCAACATAATTCATCAGAGTAAAACCCTTCCCATTTAGTTTAGCTAGTTGTTTCATGTTTGAAATATATCCTTTTAATCATGAGTTTGATCTGAAAAGCATCAAACATGAGTTCTATTTTAGGGGCAACACACAACTTTAATATTTTCAGTCATTTTTGATTTGTTCAGATCCAACGTGTTAGCCTCGGGAGAGAGGAGGGAATCATAGCCGAGCCAGGAGCAGGTTTCTGATTGCAGCAGACTCGTATCATTGGATTATTGGATATAGCCAATCATCTGAGGGAGAGCTGCTGACAGGTGGGCATTTTCCCATCATGCATGGGGCCATGAAGCCGCTGCAGTTGCTCTTGGGGAAATGCAGTGGCTGACCCAGACGGCTGGTCTCGTTGGGGTCTCACGCAGAGACCGGAGAATTAATAGACATCGTCTGCTCACTCTTCCCCATTTAACATAATGACCACGTTCGAAAAAGACAAATCATGGCAGATTTACAGCCTCCTCCTACCCTGCTGTGACGGAGCATGTTCCAAAAGAGGTCATAAGGCCCTGTAGACTCTACATTAGTTCTAATGCTAACGGCCTGTCAATCAAAGTCCGGCCCTCATTAGTATATGAGATTTCTAAAATATTTCTAATTGTAACTAACCCAGCGTTATCACAGGAGCAATATCTAGCTGTAGAAAGTTTTAAAAAATTAGGCACCAGGCTTTACAGTTGTTGAGAACGTGTCGTAAGTGCAATGCTTTCTAATGGAAAACTAGCTTGTTTTGACGCCCACATATAGAGGTATTGCAGCAGTGGCAGACGATGTCGGCCCCCTAGCATCGCGATCTTAAAGCAGCGCAACCAGCGGCCACTGGTCTCACGAGCTTTCTGTGTCCAACGTGCCCGTGACATCAGAGCGAGTTTGGAGACAGAATCTAACCAGCATGCACCGTGCGGTGAGTGCAAGTCATGTGACGCCGATCTTAGCCTATCGACACACCATTGAAAAAGCGTGATTGGATCCCATACGTCCATTTTTGATCATCCAGCATGTCGCCTGCTGTCCCCGAATATGACATCGCGAACTAACCGAAAGTCGTTGATTCTGAACTTGTATATGTTGACCTGTCATGAATTCGTTTTATAATCCTTAACCCTAAAAAATATCAATCTTCACATCTTGTATCTTTGCGCTAAAACAAATTAATATAATTTCCTTCGTTTTGAATGAATCATGTATTTAAAAACTCTGCAGCCATTCTCCTTTCTCTTCTCTGGTGTAGGGATGGAGTAAGTGTCTGAATGGTTCGGACTGTCAGGGCGCTGCAGACTGTGACAGACTGAATGAACACTCTCTCCTCTGGCCCTCCCCCGCTGCGTTTGCTCCGCTCACTTCTCTCCCTCTTCGCTTCGCTCTCTGTTCTCTGCGCTCGTCGCTGCTTCAACTTTCCTTATAGGACCCTCTTGGCTTTTACGCGCCGCATCCGACAGCACTCCAGCCCGCGCCCGCGTCCGTCTCCATCCCCGGTTACAGTTTCATCCACTTGGATTAACACCTCAGTTTAGTCTGCGCGTCTTTGTGCGCGCAGAGCCAAACCATGCTCTGAACTATAGCTCTCTGCGCGCTTCACTACTGCGTGTGCGGGGAAAAAAAAAAAAAGTCAGGACAACCCGGACTGGAGACGAGTCTGGGGCTTCGTCTTCGCCTCCAGGAGCGACAACTTCATCGCCTTTCTTTCTCCGCGCTCGCCCAACTCACGAGTCCCGAAGTGAGGACGGTGGAAACGAAGAGGAAACGGAGGATGTAACGGCGCCCGAAGCACAACGCGCGGAGGACGCAAACCGAGACATCGACGGGCATCAGCGGTGAGTGGCACGCTCACATCTGTCTGGTCCCTTCGTGCGCGTAAACGTGGGGCTTGTTGCCTCTCGCTGTTCGTGGCTAGAGGTCAGACCCGGTTTGGAATCGTCCTTTTGGCGACATGTCCTTCAGTGTTCAAACTTTTGCATTTCACGCTTTTCTGCTCGAAAGTGTCGTTTTGCCCAAGCATGGATGAGGCAACCTTGGAAGATAGTGATCAGATTCACACGCGTTGTTTGATGGTTAAGCGCTTAATCACACACAAAGAAAAACCTTCGACGTGGCATAAAATGTCCACAGTTTTTCCTTAGAATCGTTCAAAAACAAAGCCCCTGTGCGTTTGGTGCATCCAACAGATTTACGCACGGGCTTGCTCATTTGTTATTCCTCCTGCGCGCCCAAATTATTTTACGCATGAGACAACCCCTCTTTACATTCTTCTTTTTGACATAGATTCCTGATTTATTTAAGTTTGTCATTCGAAAAAATGCCAATACCCAATATATATATAAATGTTTTCTTTTTTCTGTGGTTAGTTGCGAGGGTGTGGCTCTCCATCCTCTGTCTCCCCCTCCCCTCATTCCCTCATTTACGATTCAGCAGCAGGGACATACCTGCATCCTCCTCTCCTCACTGTGTGCGGTGGTTGGTGCGTTGTGTTCATTCAACAAACCACTAATCCACCTGCCGCCTCCGGGAGGATTAGCGCAGCACTGGGACATTTTGCTCTCCCCTCCCTCCCTCCCTCCCTCTCTGTCTCCCTCTCTTCTAATCTGCGAAGGAAAAACAGTTGGTTTCTCGTGTCCATGCAGCCACAAGTGCGTTTTTGGCCCTACATTACGCGTTTCAAATTGGCTGCGGCGTTCGGTTTTGGCCATAGCCGCGTCCTGCCAGTCGTGCTCATGGGCAAATCAGCGTGTCAGGCCAGAACCCTCATCTTTATTCAGTGGGACAAACCAAACAAGTGCCATATCAGATGCATGACGAGCTTTCCTCCATTCATAGTTTATGCGCCGACTCTCCGCCTCAATATGCTCTCAATTTCAGTGTGCTCCTGCGGCGTGGAAATTGGAGAAAAATCACCAAATTGATATGCTGTGACCTGTCTCCCAGAATGCCTTTCACGGCACCTTTCTACATTGGCTTCCATATTGTTTTTCCCATGCAAACCTGCTGCTCAAGGTTAAAGGGACGGTTGGACGTTTTATGCTTGACTTGCTATTGCCATGTGTTGCTTCAATGCCTACACACAATAGCTTCTTTCTTTGTACACTCAACAAGATTGTTCCACACCAGGGACATATGTGTGAAAGTTATGGGATCTTTTCATAAAACCAAGGTCCGTCTTTTTTCCAGATGGAAATATGGAAGTACAAATACTCTGAAATGTGGTGCAGCGGGTTTTACATTTGAATGTAAGGAGCTGTGTGGATTTCTCTCTCTTACTTACACTGTCTAAAAGCGCTGTCACTTTCACACTGCTGTCATTCTCTTCAGCAATCGTTAATAAAGTCATTCCAAGTAGTTCAATTCTACCGCTTTGGTGTAATAATGGAAATGTTCCCTTGTCAGCTGATGAATGGAAATCTCATTAAGGAGACTGCAAGAACTGAAGCTAATGGCCAGGTGTAATATGAACGCAAACCATCTTTGTTTTAGCAGCTCGATGCCAGATCTGATCTTAGACACTAAGCAAGGCTGATTCTGGTTATTAGAGGAGTCCATGTTGTAATATCAGGTGGTGTAAGCTTGGAGCAACAGTGGTCCAGGATTTAGAGGATTCCTCCACAGGTCCCAAGGTCATAAAAGTTCACTGTTGTTGCGTTCTTGAGCAAGACCCTTCACCACCTTGCCTATAAATGAGATGATAGTTGGATGATAGTCCAATGGCACAGATTGGTAACCATGTCATAATCGTATTAATAGTCCCTTGTAATGCACTTTATGTCTGTTTGTGTAAATAAACCTTTGTAGACACAGGCTCTAGGCTGTCATCTCTGCTCTGCATTTTTCCGCCCCACAGCCAAGTCTGTGAGCCAGCTGAGCCAGCTCCTGCTGCACGATCCCGTCAGATCAAAGCTAAGCAGGGTAGGGTCGGGTAGTTCCTGGATGGGAGACTGCGGGAGAACACCAGGAAGCCGGTTTGAGTGAGTGGTTGGTGGAGACGCAGATGTGTGCAGCCGCGCTTCTGTCAGTCTACCCCAGGGGAAGCTGTGGCGACATACAAGCTTACCACCACCGCTAAATCCCCTTCCCATGTGTGGCTTCTGTCATCTGAAAAAGCGCTATACGAATATGATTTTCCCCTTCCCTTCTTTTCGATTGTGTAGATATTTTTGCAATAAATTTGTTCAATGCCCTTGCCCAAAGGCTTCTTGTTGAACATCTCCAGAAATTCAAATGTTTTTCTACACTATTATAACCTAAAAAGCTTATTCATTTTGAGACAGAGCCGGAATTAAGGTTCTAAGCCTAAATAAGGATCTGGGGCATAGTTTACACCTCTTTTAAATGCATCCTGTTGAATGTTTGACAGCACCGACCACTGATATATGGTTCTCGATTGAAAAAACGTTAGAACACCCCTGAATACTTCTTGCACAAAGTAACACGCTTTCAATTCTCTGTAAGTTTTCATGTGCTTGAATTGACAATAAAGCTAATTTCCCGCAAGTAACTAACTAATACTATTTAACAGAATCTTTCAATGTCGGCAACTGTTGCCTTTGTCATTGAGAGTTGCTGCCTGGCCCGAGGAGACCCCGTTTCAAAATGCCACCTCCATCCATTCCACTTTAAATATCAATCAGCGCTTGACACATTGCCTCTAACTGTGATTCCAACACAATCTATAGAAGTGGCCCGGTTTGACGCTAACACTGGAGAACAATAGCTGTGGGATATAAGTGGAGTCTTGTAACAGAACCCATTGTTTCACATTGTTGAATACAGCCGGTTTATATAGTAGAATTTGCTGCAAAATTCTCAAAAAGCAGATGTTTCGACCTGGTTTATGAGTCGCTTTTACTGGGTCTTTAGGCATGAAACCAAACCAGGCACAAAATTAATCGTTCGCTCTCTCCGTAGCAATGCAATTATGTCTTGCAGTGAAAATAAAGCTGTTGTCCTAAAGCATACCTGGAGCTTTGTTTCATTGGCGCATATTTCAGCAATCCTGCGTTTAGTCCGTCTCGTATTCCGTATAGCGCCTCATCCGTTGAGTAATTTGCCTTCTTTGACCTTTAACGTGGATGTTTATACAAGTAAATATATCAAACACAAACCCAATCGATGTGGGCAGCTCCTCTAAAAGCATGCTCAACCGTGACGCTCATTTGGCTAGACTGCTTAGTGTCATGTTTCAAGGCGGACATGATGGATATTGACGTATTGTTGACCCTTTATAGAGTCATCGGCTAATTGTGTATGGGAACAGCTGGCTTTTTGTTTTCACCGGTCAAGCGCTCAGAGCTGTGGCTAAAAGCGCGTCTGCTTTGCTTTGTGGCGTGGAACCATTACTGTGTGGCATTTGATTGTGGTTTCTTGGAAGCAACATTGTATTCGCAGCATTAAGGATAGTCTTTGATCATTTTGCCATCACAGAGCGCTGATGCACTTTGGTGGTGGTGAAGTGCATTCAGAAGAAGACTGAGCCGCAAATTTACTTTGTATATTCATTTTTGGGGCACTATGATGATTGAACAGTGAGAAAACCCAATGAGCTGGTTTTCTTTTTCAATGACATCTTATGAAACTCTCTGGTGTGGATTTCAAGTTAGATGCAAACCTAATAATTCTAGCACAGTCTCTTTCAAGGAGGAAACCAACTTTTTCACTCAATTGTATAACCCAAAACTTAATTATATGCAAACCCTGTCAATCAAACAAGAAAGTTGTGGGTTGGCTGGGAAAACAGAAGGACTTCGAGGAATCCCACCCACAGGCAAAGACCCTGCACTGGAATCGAACCTGGGACCTTCTTGCTGCAATCCGACAGCACTAATCGCTCAGTCTGCCATTACCCAAGCATTACCCAGACATCAGACAGCGCTGAGCAGAGATTTAGTTCCATGTTTTCCCCAACACTAAGATAATTTGTGCTAATTGCTCTTCCCTGGAGCTTGTTCAATACAACCGCGCCGTGATTCAAAAAAGAACAGCGGGGACGATCAGCATAAAACCCACCGCGGAGGCCAGCAAAACTGTATCTCGGATCGGGAGTCTCCTTTGTTCCCAAAAATATCTACCAGCTCGCCGTTCGGTTTTCGCTCTGGCGTTTTTGGAAGCGAAACACACACGAGCGATATTGATTTATGCTAAGCAGTTTCCTTTGTGAGTCAGCACAAGGAAAGAGCAGTGTTTAGATGAAATCCCCCCGCTTCAACAATTTGGATAAAAGAATGAAAAAAAAATAAGCCCTTGTAATACATTGATGGATCAGTTGCACTTGAAGCTAATTGCTCAGAAGAAACGGTCTTCCTTTGTGAAGTCTTTAGAGGTATAATCACTTTGGTCACGCAAGGAAATGAAGCGAGCCTGGTTCCGATTGTGGCAAAAGGCCCCCACGATATCGAGCCAAGAAGAGGTGGATGGTCAGGGTTTAATATCTCAAATAAAGATGCGCTAGATTAAACAAAATGGAGGAGAAAATGTCAAACAATTGAATAAACAGTAAAGAAAACCAATCATCAAGTCCTGAACAAAATGCAAGCACAAACAGCTCTGATGATTAATAGTGAAGGACATGTGATCAGAGGAGACAACAGTTTGGAGAAAGTCATCATGGAGGTAACGAAAGGTAAAGGAACACCTAAAACAAGATGGCTGGACAATGTGCAGGATAAACTGGGAACGACTCTGACAAACTCTTGTAGGGGCAAGAGACAGGACGATTGTCAAGTCCAACTGATGGAAGAAGAAGACGATGGCGAATAGCGGGGCCACAGCGGGACAAGAGAACGACTAGAAAGAAAAAGATAGGAGAACGTTGAGAAGAACATTTTATATTCAAGTACAATGATGGTATACTATTAGGAAATGTATGCTTTTTTTCCATTTGATGGCCTTTAATGCATTAAGACTTACTAAAACTACTTTCTCAGCTTTGCTATTGCATGCGGATTAACTTCGATAATGCAATTAGAACAAATCAATACCGCCCCCATGAATGTTCTTTACAAAATGGCTGTCTCCATCTGCTAATGCAAAGCAGTGGATTTGTAGCAAACAGGTTTGGAACTTTTGGAAGTAGTCGAGTTTTGTGTACTTTCTTTGCTGGAAGGATCACAACAAGTGCGTCGAAGAGATACAGACTTTCGAAATAAAAAAAACAATCACCAAATCTGCCATTTTTAAGAAGCAGAAGTCATTGTACCTTGACCTAACTTTCTCTAGACTCTATGGCATTAGCATTTCATGGCCCTCCTGGCACCTGCCTCCTCCCGTCAGCGCGGCACAGTGAGAATGGGTGACAGCTTCTTGGCTTTGAGACGGACTTTTGTCACTTCTGAATTCCCGAGAAGACAACAGCCTCTCTAAAAGCCACCAAAATCCTGCGCTATAGGACAGACTTTCCCCCAAGCATCCATGCGTAGAATTAAAGGAATCGTTAGAGCGTTTCATTATATCGTTTGAGTTGAGAGTTGTGGATCTTGGTTCCACAAAAGTAATGAGAACAGCACGGATATCTATCAATCTTTGTCAATAGCAATTTTCATGAAAGGTTTTGCAAAGAACAGCACTGACCCTGAAAGATGCAAATAGAGTTCATTCCACTCGACCCAGTTCCATCCCTCCATAATCACCTTCTTTCGGAGAAATATATTAAAGTTAGCCTTGGAGATTGATCAGAGAAGAATGTACGGGACGGGATTGGAAGCTTAAGTGTCCAGAACAGGGCAGGAATGATGGACGCTGGAAGAGTAGAGAGAAGAATTATTGGAAGCTATGACATATGCTTTACGCGTGAAGCTGAACAAGGCTTTTTCAGCGATGGCGGTCGTCAATTTTTGATCTCTCTGCAGTTATGCTAATAGGAAATGGATTTAATGTAATAATTTCCCGACACTGTTCTATGGATTTGTGTGAGCTTGGTGCTAAACGTTCATCCAGAAGCACTTTCATTGGAGGATTGATTTCGCTTGTCACCCTGTGCTATAACAGCCCCCTGGGGACATGTCGCCATTGTTTGCATGTCGTGTCTTAAAGAGGCAACATGCTCAGAGTGTAGCATTAGCATTTTGTCTCCGCTAAGCATCTCCTGACACTCTTAACCCCGAGCTAGCGCCAGCAGAAGGTACAGGAATTAGGAGTTCAGTTTATCCACACAACGGCCTCCACTGAGTGCTTTCTCTTGGGTCGTCCGGTCTCGTTTGCACGGCCTAAACAAAGTCAAATCATTACAGCGTTTAGATCGACCACTTAATTTCCACCGTAATTTGAGCCAGCTCCACAAAAGAAACGAGCGCGAGAGGTTTCTTTCGTAAAAAGGATTCTGGGCTGAATTGCTTTAAATGGTGCAATCTTGCATTGATTGGTCCTCTGCTATTTGGCTAATTGTACACTGTGCTCGACTTACCTCAGCAGACTGGAAGACTATTGATTTTGCATGAAAGGATTTTTTGTGTGTTTTACTCATGTTTTTGATCAATAAGCGATTAAGTAATGCGACCAAGCTACTGTGAATGGATCAATGAATGAAATGTGGTTAATTTTATGACATTGTAATTGTTTAACTCTCCCATGTCATAGCTGCTATTTAAAGCCAGGCCAGGAATTTTCCATGCTGGTTTGTGTAATGGTTTATCAGAAGTACTATGACCGTGCCCTGCCAGAGTGAGCTCAAATGTCTCTAGATATCTCTTTTTTTCTCCATTTTATTTGTTTATTGGATTCTGAAGTGACATTGAAAATATATACAACAAAAGTGCAAAGCCGATGCAGCTTGAATGAAAAGAGAAGAGCATCTTATGATATCTGTCCCTTTGTTAAAGCAGAACTAGTAGCTCATGCCCCTAGAGGCCTTAAATGGCACTGCAGGTGTCGTAGCATGTTACGGTTTTTTACTCATTAATTGTCCGTGAGAGTAAATACTACGCTGACAGAAAAGACAAAGGGAGAGAGGGATATTGTTCATCCAATTACACAATGGAGATTATTTTTTTCAGTCAAACATGGCTGTAAATACTGTTTAAGTGGGATGTTAGCATGTTTACTTGGTGCTCCGGGTCGTAGCAGGGAAAGCTGCAAGTGTGATTTTCTGGCCAGAGACACCAGGGGGAGATGAAAGACCCCCCAATCACCCCATTAACTGTAAGTGGTGTTTAAGTGGCGCTAGCCCGCAGCTAGCTTTGCCCGTTAGCCTGTTAGCTTCTTCTTCGTGATTCCATAAGTGTGTATTGGTGACTCCGGCCCGGTGGCAGCAAAGTTGCAATTGTGGTTTTCTGGCCAGAGACACCAGGGGAGATGAAAGGCCCTCCAGTTGTCCCATGAACACTTGTATTACCCCCAGAGGGACTACGGAAAAGATTAGGATTCTTGCAATATTTACTATAACCATCCAGCTAGTTCTATAATTCTGTGCATTTTGCAATGGGAGAAAGTTGAGCAGAATTAAATTCAAGTTATTGTTAGAGTGGTCTCTGACACAGCGGTTCCCAAATTTTTCAGGTCACAACCCCCAAAATCAGGGGACCCCCTTTTGCAAAACATTTAAAATCTGGTCTCATGTTGTTAGTTTGGATGCTGTATTATGATGTTTGACATTGGGAACCACTGCTCTAACACAAGGGTTCCCAATATGTAGGTTGGGACACTGAAGTGGGGGTTACAAGATGATTTTTTTTTACATTTCATGTATTTTTAATTGAAAACAGCATATTTTAGTGGAATTAAGCCAAATATCAAAACACTCTCAACCGCATATTCCTGTTCAGCCCTTCCAAAGAGAGTGCCGTACCATCGCATGTAAGCCAAGTCGACCATTTACATACACAGAACAGTGAAATCACTTCACTCTTTCAAGGCTAGAAGCAAATGCACGATTCAGGACTTTGTGTGGAGGAAGCTGTTAAGTTCACTTTCTGTGGCTCATCACTCCTGCATTGTCAGAACGACCCTGAGAAATGATTGGCAGCGCGATTTCAATACATGAAAGCGAGTACACATTTAAAACGGCCAGAGATTAACATTTCTATCTCCAGATGTGTCTCAATCTGGTAATTAAAACCTGCAGGCCGCCGGGTGCAATCCGTATAATCCCAATTTTAATCCGTCAACATGGCTTTGAATTCCACGCAGGATTCAGGCTCATATTGAATGCATTTGCTTTGGAATCCTGCAAGTTATGCCTCATGTATTTTTGATCTTCTCTGCAGGTTTGAGTAAATGTTTTCAAAGCAGACTGGCCAATACAACACCTTGTCGAGAGAGAAGAGTGAAGCAGACACAACATTCAGTATTTAGTTTCACTTTGTGTTTAGGTGAGCTCAACATTCAGTTGCGTCATGTGAGCGAACTCCCAAACACTTTGGTTTGAGCTGCCTTCACGGCGAACGGCAGTGATTCTCAAGTCAATAAAGCTGAACTCCACACGCACTAGTGTTTGTGTAGTTTTTCAAGACAACAGCACAGGACAAAAAACAACAATCAAGGTTACAGACAGCGTGTGGAGGGGGCGTGTCGGAAAGGGTCAGAGGTTCTTAAAGAGACAGAGGCCTATTTCAAGACATTCACTACCGCCATTTTGAGAGAGCAATTTTATACAAGGCAGTTATTCTAATGTACTGCATTTACAGACCAACAGAAGGTTTGGTCATCATTGTAGTGTGATATAGACTGGTGCTATGTGGCTGAAAAAAGAATAACACCCCCTCTTTAACCCCCACCTGAACCGAGCACATGTTCTCCAGTCAGGCTTTACCCAAATCTAAAAGCTCCTTGGTAAAAATGGTAAAAATAGATACGGAAATGAGACAAAAATGAGGATGAAAATGAAACAAAAAGGCAAAAGAAAAGTGATGATATGCAATGAAAATGGGATCAAAATGTGTGACGAAAATGCACCAAACAAGCCAAAAAAGTGACAAAATCACTTTAGCTAGCGCTCTCACTTCACAGCAAGAAGGTCCCGGGTTCGACTCCCACCTGGTCGGGGCCGTTCTGTGTGGAGTTTGCATGTTCTCCCCGTGTCTGCGCAGGTTTCTTCTGGGTACTCTGGTTTCCCCGACCACTAAAAAACATGTACAATAGGCCTGGATGAATGGTGTGTGTGTCAGTCTCCCCCAGGGAAAACTGTGCACCACTGAGCGTGGGGTGAATGTAAAATTGTCATGTCAAGTTCTTTGTGAAAGGCGCTGTGTAAATAAAGTGAAAAAAAAAAAAAGTGTCGACAACGCTGCAACAATGCAAGGAAAAAGCTCAGTTTAGATGAGTTTTGTAGGTCTTAGCTCGTGTCCAACCAGCCTGTGTGTGTTTTTTCTTACTATCAGTCTTTAAATGCGGAAAGAAATTGAGCCACTTCTGAGTCCAGAGTCTCTCCAGTTGGAAGCCAATGTCCTATGGAGTTGTTAAAGGAACAGGCCACCGTTTTTTCCATCCTGAGATATGTTCTTACTTGATCTTAGTTGATGTGTACCTGTCTGGTCTTTACTCTCTCAGTCATGCAAATAGACCAAAGATGTTGTTAGCATAAACCTCTCCCAGCAAAGGTACAGCTCCAAACTGGGTTGAAGTTAAAAGCTACCAAGCTCTTCCACGGTTCCTCTGTTTAAGTTACATGATCCAAGTATAGTCACACAAAATTAAACATGTCGATTTTCTAAGCGGATAGAAAGGGGAACTATATTGTAAGGCGTAACGACACCTTAGGAGCACTTCGACGTACGACTTCCTGGTTTTGTACAACGCCCTTTTAAAGCATAAATACTACATTTACTCTGGACTTTCTCCAACAATAATCTTCAGACATGACTTATCCAGCTATGATGACCTTTTGCAAATATATTATGTGTGAAACAGTTTTCGATTCACAAGGAGAGTGGTGTATTCAGACCAGAAGAGTCCTTTGGATCCGGACCAAAAGCGGTTTTTTTTTTATGCGGTTCACATTCAGACTGTACTTTTTGCAAGTGAACTATATTTCGTAAACACATACAGGTGTGTGACGATCGAGGCTCCCATTGGACAGCAACGGCCACAACAAATGAAATAAAAATGAATATTTGATGCTTGCTATGATAATAAAAAGAAAGGCAAGAGACTAAACCACCATTAACCTCAGCTTCACCGGAGCAGCTGGAGGAAGAGGTGTTTTGTGCGGATGGAGGGTCGTCTGCTGAGCTGTTTGTTTCTATTGTGTCCTTATGTTCCTGCACTCTTCTATAATGCGTCTCGTACTTTCATTTAAGTTTAAGTTTTTTCCACTTTGACGCCACGGCTGTTCCCTTTGAAAGTGGACCGAGACCACCTGGAAAAGTGGGTCTCGGTCCGCTTCTTTGATCCGCACCAGGATTCGTTCACACCTGCGTAAAAGGTCCGGACCAGCGTTCGAAATGAACCCTGGTCCGTTTAAAGTGGACCAAACCGTGCAGATCTGAATACACCCTAAGATAAATGTGCTGTTTCCGTTGTGTTTAGACTTTCAACAGTTCGGACCCTGGAAGTATCATCGCACGCTTAACGAAACCATTGTGCATGTTTTGGAGTTGATGGGGGGGGAAAAACCGAGCACTCAGAGTGACGTGTGACTCTTCTGCTGTGATTGTTTTAGTCGGTGTCTTTTTTATAGTAAAGCTGTTTTCTCCTTGCTGCTATTTGTGCACAATGAACAATCCACTTTCCCCAAAAGACGATCAACCGTAGATAAAGGTTTGTCATCGTTGTCATTATTTTGCAATTCAAGCCGCAGAACCCACTTCTCTTCCTTATATTCATTCAATGTTTAACTTGGCAATTTCGTGATTTCATACGATAATGGTCCTCCCACACTTCAGCTGCGCATAACTCAATTATACAGAGTGACTGAGCGAACCCCAGCGCCTCATTGAAATTCAGCTGTTACTCCGGAGCCTTGATTTTTGTTTTTTTTTCTTCAGTTTTTCCCCCCGTCGTCGTATGAAATGATATCAGAGACAACACCTTCTGTGATGACTTTTTTTTTGCAGTGATCAAGCAACAAGGGGGAAGACGGAAAGTGCAGGGAGAAGAACGGCAGATTTTGGAAACAGGCTGGCGAAAGTGGATCGTCGATGCAGGACAATTCGATATTAGACGGCGTGGAGATAATAGGCCGGCTGCACAATGGGCGGACGGGTCGATACAGATGAGCATTTAGCGGAGGTGGCTTATTGTGATCTACGAGCGGTGCGACAAATACAGAGCCGACTCAAGTGGGACTCCGATTGCTAGGGTCTCCTGATGAATCTACGACACTCCAGTGCAAACAATAAGTCTTTTGGTTTATCATGGACAGTGTCTGCATTTAAAAAACACTGTTATAGACGCATCTTTTCTCACTGGTTTCGAACAGTTGGGCTGAATGTATTTACCTTTTATGCCATGATTTTCTTGTATTGTTGTGTTTTGTGTGTGTTTGTTTTGTGCTTTGTAAGTGCAGCACTTTGGGTGGGAAAATAAGCACCTTCAGGGCGAAACAAGACCCCTCCGCTTCGCGTCGGGGTCCGGTTCGCCCTGTCGGTGCTTATTTTCCTGATAATGACCAGCGTTCTATACATTATCCCTTACTTGGTTTACAAGGACGATGGTGATACCTGAACAATCCTTTTTTTGATACACTATAATATGTCACCTAGAAAAGTGACATATACCAGAAAATTAATGTCATTTTATTCCATGGTAAATGGTCTCAACTTACAAAGCGCTTTTCCACCTACATTAGGCACTCAAAGCGCTTTACAGCAAGGATCCACTCACCCATTCATACTCTCATTCATACACCAATGTACACAGACACTGGGGGCAATGTGGGTGAAGTGTCTTGCCCAAGGACACAACAACAGTGTGCACCTTCAGGAGGTGGGATTCGAACCCCCCGACCTTCCGATCATAAGACGACCCGCTCTACCATCTGCGCCACTGTCGCCCCATAAAAGACTATTTCTTCTAAATCTGTAGCATTTTTTCAGTTGAAACAACCAAGTCACTTCCTGTTTATTTAACGGCTCCCAGCCCTACATATGCAAATGCGATTCATATGACAAGCCTTGCCATTGCGACCAGACTTAGATGTTAAAAGCGCATGAATGGAATCAAATAAGATTCAATTCACGGTTTCCATTTTAAACACGTTCCCGAACATTGCATTTTTTATAATTATTTGCATAGCCCTAATCCACAATGTCGAGTCTTTTTCTCTGGAGGACTTGCTTCCTCTGCTGTACATTAACAAGTGTGTGATAGTCAGTACTAATCACATGCACTTTTTTGTTGAATTAAATAAGATGAGCATAGTGTGAATTTGAATTGACCGCTGAGCCGGTGGTGAGCGGTCCAGTCCCCTCGCTGTCTTGTTAGCAGAGGCCCTTTTGTAGAATAAAATGTATTTGAACCCATTCTGTCCATTACACGGTAATGCCAGGACCTCAGGGAAACACACATTGCATTGACTTGAATATATTAAATTGCAATATTAATGAACTGGGATTCGAAAACAGGCAATTCCTCATCTTCAGTAACACCATGTGCATAATTGAGTGTTTCTTGCATAAACATACCGACGTCAGTTCAGGACTTTTTCCCTCTATTGACGCTGATATTTCATGGCTAGCACTCGGCAATAGGTTCTTCTTGAAATCAGGAGTGCCTTTGAGATAAAGTGTGAATCATGTCCCTTATGGCTCCCTGTGGATTTCACTTTGTTGCCGGCTGACGTGCCTTCTGTCTGTTCTCATTCGTATTCACCGCACCAGGCTGGATGCTTTATATATATATTTAACTTTTTTTTTTACCCTGTACTTGATCGGCTCTTACTGTCAGGCTGACACTGGGGACAGACGAAGAGAGGGCTGGAATAGTGAGCAGGCAAAACGACGGAATTGTTAAATATGTACTCGAAAGCATGTTTAAATTGAAGATATAAGATTAGGATTAAAAAGCAGCAAAGACGTCATGTGGTTCTGTAATGTGCGATTATAAAAATACAGTAAAGTAAACACATACACCAAGATCTTGTATTGATGAGGGGAGAGAGTGACCGCAGCGCAAAGTCTTCTCCAGCACATCCCAAAGATTCTCAATGGGATTAACCTCTTAACCTCCACGTGAACAGAGCACATTTTCTCCAGTTTGGTTAAAGCAGTACTAAGTAACTCTTCCCCCTAGAGGCCATAAGCGCAACTGCAGGTGTAGCAGAAAGTTACAATTTTTTAACTTAGAGTAAATACTACGCCGACAGGAAAGGCGAAGGGAGAGAGGGTTACTGTGCATCCAATTATACAATGGAAGTATTTTTTTTCACTCAAAATTTGCTGTAAATACTGTTTAAAGTGACGTTAGCCCGCAGTTAGCTTTGCCCGTTAGCTTGTTAGCTTCTTCTTCGTGATTTCATTAGTGTGTATTGCTTTCTCCGGACCGGTGGCAGTCAAGTTGCAAACATGGTTTTCTGGTCAGAGACACCAGGGGGAGATGAAAGACCCTCCAATCATCCCATTAACACTAGTATTACCCGCACAGGGACTACGAAAAGGATTTATTAAGGTAAACACGTTACTTAGTACTACTTTAAAAAGCAAATCTAAAAGCTTCTTGAAAAAGGTGTCGAAACAGCGTTGAAAACGAAAAAAAGGGACAAAAAACGTGGCTGAAAAATGCACTGATAGAAAAGTGATGCAAAAGCAACAACGAACATGACAAAATGTGATGAAAACGCAGCAATAAAGTCACAAAAAATGTGATGGAAAAACAAGACAAAAACGCAGCTTTCAAATGAGGCGTTACTCTGGCCTGGCTCTCAAGTCGAGAAGCTTTTAGATTTGGATACAACCGAGCTGGAGAAAGTGCGCTCAGTTAAAGTGGGGGGGGGGGGGGGGGTAAGAGGTGAAGATCTGGACTCTGTGGCGGCCAATTCCCCCTGCTCCCTGAACCTCTCTTTCACAATGTGAGCCTGGTGAATCCGGGCATGGTCATCTTGGAATAAGCCCGTACCATCAGGGAAGGGAAGCAGAAATCCATTGATGGAATAACCTGGTCATTCAGGAGTTTCAGGTCGTCAGCTGAACTCATTCTTTGGGCTCATAGTGTCGCTGAACCGAGACCTGACCAACTGCAGCAACACCAGAACATAACAGTTAGTTAAATCCAAGATGGCCACCTTCCACATTCCACACACCTCAAAGTTTTGCTCATTAGTTGGATAATGCCTTCGGCCCCAGTTTTATATTGCCTTTAAATTTCTCCTCATTCTCCGTCACTGAAATAAATTAAATCATAATCTATCTCCAAAATGTCCCACTTACCTCCATTCATAGATTTTAAAGTTACATGCCCACCATAGCACTGCATAAAAGATGACTTCACTGATTAATGTTGGAGCTTAATTCCAGCAAAGACCTCTTCACATCTTCCAACACCCCCCCTCTCGTCGCTCATTGGCATATGCATGAATTTGCGCCAACTCATTAAAAAATGTATGGAAGCCTGCCATCGCCGCCAAGTTCAACAAGATGTCACAAATCCATTAGCACTTGGAGGAACCAGGTCAGTCCTTGTCAATGTAAAGCTTAGCACTGCATATGAAGTGTCAAACTGCAGCCAGCAAACATCCACTGTATGGAAGCGAGTGGTGAAGGCTGCACGTGCTCCCATTGTCTGACCAATCACAGCTTAAGATCTGGAGAGGCGTTCTAGAAGTGCTACTCACAGGTTTTCTCAAGTGTTATGATCTGGGGTCGCAGAGTCCAGATCTTAACCCCATTGAGAACATCTCTGGGATGTGCTAGAGAAGGTTTTGCGTAGTGGTCACACTCTCCCATCATCAATACAAGATCTGGGTGAAAAATTAATGCGACACTGGATCTTTTGACGCCGCAGAAGCTTATTGAAACAATTCCAGGTGTCTGACCTTTTTTGTATATGTGTGTGTGTGTGTATATAGCAACTTTTTAGGTATATTTTCCGGGGTTAGTCTCCTTTTTTTGCATTCATAATAAAAATGTAGACATAATTATTTGTTAAGTTTATTTATTTTCACAAGTATACATTTTAGAGAATTCGCAAAAAGTTGTTCTTTTCTTGAAAATCATGACCCAGACCAACAATTTCTATATAAAGACAGACATAGCACTACTGATGCAGGCAGCAATGCATCATACAAGGGGGCGTGGCCCAGCTGAGGGGGGAAGAAAATCTAATTTTTTAAAACTATTTTAATAGTGATATTATTAAAATATGTTTATATCCCAATTAAATATATAAACATATTTATCACTAACAATTAAAGTCAAGCCAAAATCGGGTCCATCTGGATGTTTTCTCACAACGCGGGGCTTGTTGCTAACGTTAGCACATGTAGCATGAACCCAATGTTAGCTTACTTGTTTGCATTGTCTGTTTTTTTTGTGTTTGTTGGCTGTTGAACAACTTTCTTCCATTTCTCCACAATTCATTTAACAAATGTCAAATTGTGAATATATTTCCATAGCTACAGAGACACGGAGAGGAGCAAAGTGGTTCAACAGCCCATGAATAGAGTTCGGGAAAATCCACCGTTGCCATGGAGATCCGCCACATGTGGGTGTTAGCATACATCCTCCGTAGACTAACATTAGCTATAAACAGAATAAAAAGTGGAGAAAAAAGCAACAACTTCGTTAGCTGCTGAGTCACTACTGGTAAATCCATCTAACACAGTGTAGTGTCCAAATGTTTTGACCAATAATGTGAACAATAACTCCAGTATTTTACCTTTTACAAAATCCATTAGTTTATTATTGCTACTAATCCCATAATTCTTAGTTATATGACATCCCAGTTCTGAACTCTATACTTAAAAAACGGAAAGCAGGAAGCTACGCTAGCTTCATGCTTCATATGCTAACGTTAGCAAGGAGTGCTGTTTATCGCTTCTACTGAACAGAACACAATTTGCAGTGAAAAAAATCTAGATGGATCCAGTTTTAGCTTGACTTTATTCGTGTGATAAATATGTTACTGCCAGAATTTTTTGGGAACATTTTTTATTCCCAGGAGAGGTTTTTTTCCCCCTTTGCTAGGCCACGCCCCCTTGTATGTCACATTGCCGTCTATATATGTATCATATCCCCCGACCACCTTCACCTGCCTCCAGCCCCCCTGCACCCACGTCTCCAGCCCCCACCATACGGACTTCCTCTAGCACCTGCCCCACCCCGGGCAGTCCACCCCCACACCGGTCCCCCCCTCACTCCCCCCTCTCCATCACACCGGACCAGGTGAGGAGGGAGCTGAGGCGACTGAAGCGGGGGAAAGCTGCAGGACCAGATGGCATCAGTCCCAGGCTGCTGAGGACCTGCGCAGACCAGCTCTCCGAGGTCCTCTGCCACATCTACAACCTGAGCCTCAGCCTGGAGAAGGTCCCCGTCCTGTGGAAGACCTCCTGTCTGATCCCGGTTCCTAAAACAGCGCACGCCAGGGAACCGGCCCACTACAGACCAGTCGCCCTGACCTCCCACCTGATGAAGACGATGAAGCGGCTCATCCTCACCCACCTCCGCTCTGTGGTGAGCCCCACCCTCGACCCGCTGCAGTTTGCCTACAGACCCAACATCGGAGTGGAGGACGCTGTCATCTACCTGTCGGAGCGGGCGCTCACGCACCTGGAGCACGCCAGGAACGCTGTGAGGGTCATGTTCTTTGACTTCTCCAGTGCCTTCAACACCATCAGGCCGGCGCTGCTGCGGTGGAAGCTGGAGGACGCGGGAGTGGATGAACATCTCACTGCATGGACCATCGACTACCTCACGGACCGACCACAGTATGTGCGGCTGCGCAGCTGTGAGTCTGAGGTGGTCGTCTGCAGCACCGGGGCCCCTCAGGGCACCGTCCTCTCACCGTTTCTCTTCACCATCTACACATCGGACTTCACATACAACACGGACAGTTGTCATCTCCAGAAGTTCTCCGACGACTCCGCCATCGTGGGCTGTGTGTCTAAGGGGAACGACCTGGAGAACCGGTCAGTCATCATAGACTTTGTGGACTGGTGTGAGCGCAACCACCTGTGCTTGAACATCAGTAAGACGAAGGAGATGGTGATCGACTTCACGAGGAAGCCACTACCGCACACACCGCTGAACATCCAGGGAGAGGACATTGAGGAGGTGGACAGTTTCAAGTACCTGGGTGTTCACCTCAACAATAAACTGGACTGGTCCCACAACACAAACGCCCTGTACAAGAAGGGCCAAAGTCGCCTCCACCTTCTGAGGAGACTGAGGTCGTTCGGAGTGAGCAGGCCTCTGCTCAGGACTTTTTATGACTCTGTGGTCGCCTCTGCTCTCCACTACGCTGCCGTGTGCTGGGCCCCGGGCAGCACAGAGCGGGACAAGAACAGACTGAACAAGCTGGTCAGGAGGGCCAGCTCCGTCCTGGGCTGCCCCCTGGACTCTGTGGAGGAGGTGAGGGACAGGACTCCATGATGGAGCTCACCTCCATCATGGACAACACCTCCCACCCACTGCACGGGACTGTAGAAGAGCTGTGCAGCTCTCTCAGTGGCAGACTGAGACACCCTCAGTGCAGGACGGAGCGCTACCGCAAAATCCCCATTGCTGTCAGACTGCACAATAAGACTGTGAAGTAACGCCGACTGTAACAAGTGAATTTCTCCTTTGTGAGATCAATAAAGGTTTATCTTATCTTATATAATTGCGGAACATTTCTATCAAGGTTATAAATAGTAGCCTATGTTTCACTAATTGTCTGTTTCTTAAAACAAGTCTACAAGCACTACGTCCCGTGACAAGCATCCAAACTAATCCCATCTGTTCCCTGGTAATCTTCACACTCCCCTTCATACTGTCAGCACCGCCTAAAACTCAGAGCACTCCCCAAAGACCTCCCCCGTCCCCGCTTTGAGAACTGCCTTTTAAACGCCGTCCAACACCTGTTTACCCGCTCTTTGACAACGCGCTCGTGCGACTGTCACTTCACGAGACAGCGTGACGCCACACTTCACGCACTTCCGCACACGTTTAACAACTTCCCGCTGACAGCGTTAAAATATGGCTCGCTAATCGTAGAGTAAAAAAAAGAAAACACTTCCACGCCGTTTCTTCTCGCCAAATTTGCCGCTCTCCCCCGGGGCGGATGTGGATTCATGTCACTGTGGTTACGACGGGTGTGTCCTGGCACATGGCTGCTCCCTGATGTAATCTGTCAAAGACTGGAGTAGAGTTAAATATAAATGAGAAACGCGCTCAGACTCGGGGGCTTTGTAGCATCACCGCAATTAAAAGTGACACGACGGACATCACATACCTTAAGGTCGCCACGGCTTATCTTTGCCTACAGCTGATCAACTTAATGTCTTCCTTGCCTGCACTAATCTCCAAAGTTATGTATGCACTGTGCGATGTTCCCGGTTTAAAACAGGGGCGGTTTGCTTTTTGTAAGACTCTGGCAACTAGAGGCCGACCGATATGGGTTTTTCTAAGGCCGACGCAGTATTTTGGGATGTTAATTTGCACGGCTGATATTTTTGCCCGATTTTTCCAAATGTCTGGTCTATAATCCTGTTAAAACAAATACTTGGTCGCTCCAGCACTGGCCGATTTTATTTATTACTTTAGGTAATACAATCATAGTTTCTGTCCCAGCGTTCATTAGTTGTTGTTAGCATTAGCATATTACGAGCTGCAGCATTTTGCGCGGCCAATAGTGGAGGTTACAACTAAAGGCTCATTCATACTTCACAAGATGCAAGAACTTCTTGTTCTTGCACCCTGAGCTGCAGAACAAAATGAAGTCATTATTGCCTTGTTGCCATGGAACTGTCCTCAGTTAGAAAACATTTCCATGGTTGCAAGGCAAAAGTGACTTCATTTTGTTCTGCAGCTCAGAGTGCAAGAACAAGATGTTCTTGCATCTTGTGAAGTATGAATGAGCCTTAACTCAGCGATTGAATTGTCCAGATTCTGCATTTCAAAATGACACGCAGCATGTCCATATTGATGGAGGTTTAGTTAAACTTGCGTTTAACAAACTTGAAGCTAACTAGTTTTCATTGCGATGTTTCTCACCTCTTCTGAGGCCTAGGGAGTTGTGGGAGGACCCTGACTTTGCAATTTTTTTTTCCAATGCAAAAAACAGGAAGTCTCTATCATTTTCGGTCCTGGAAAGATTAAGTTTTTTTCTACGCTAGATCGGCCGATAGCCGATATGGTAAAATCCCCAAATATCGGCGCGACTCGTAACAATATTGCTAATGCTAATGCTAACAATTTCCAACATATCTTTATCATTGAATAAAGACAGGATCGAGGCACTCCGTATTCCCTTTGTAGTTTTATTTCGATTGGTTTCGATTCTACCGAGTCTTCATCAGGCACAAGGTGCTATACATAAGAAAAATACAAGAAAATAACAGCAATATATCATATATAATGATTATGATCTGACTCCAAAACCACCATCAGCATCTTTATCATTGTCTTATATTTTGTTGGTGAGAAAATGCAATGTAGGTCTAAAAGGACTAGGACTAAAAGGAATATTTCAGTATTTCAGTGAATAAGTGGGCAAACCAATATTTAATCATAAAATCATAAAAAAAAAGCATAAAAGTAATGCAGTGTTATTGTTTTCCACTACTGCTACCACCACCACCACCACCACCACCACCACTACTACTACGACTACGACTACAAAACAATAATTTGAGACATATGGAAAAAAAGTTCACAAAATACACAAAATCTTTCTCCAGCTCATTAAGTTTCTCGATGGGGTTAAGATCGGGACTCTGTGGCGGCCAATCCATGTGTGAACCACACCAATATACCTGTGCCATCAGGGACACCCTTTGATGGAATAACCTGATCATCAGGATGTTCAGGTCGTCAGCTTCTTTGGGCACATAGTGTTGCTGAACATCTGACTAAAACCCCAGATCACAACAGTTGGTTAAATCAACGTGTCAGCCTTTTTTTTTATTTTGATACAAACACTGTAGTCTCCACGGAAGACAAAACACAGCTTTAAAAAGTCGATGTTGTATAATTTCCCTCTTTAATTCTCTTCCTTCACAACCTTGTCCCGTTTTCTTGAATTGTGGCACAACAATGTATTTATACACAATCCTTCTTCCAACTTCCAACGATTTACCCGGTGTTTTGTCTGTGGAGGCATTTCCTTCTCCATCCTAAGGGGTTCCAAGGCCATTCTAGATGCGGACTTTCTCCACATTAATCTTGTAACAGGGTTTTTCTTTTTTTGCACCGAAGCGCTGAAAAATGTCGTACCGCTCTGACCGAACCCATTGCCCATGATTTGTCTTCCTCCCACAATTCCACAGGCGCCTCACTTCCTCCCAGGGGAATTCATTCACCCACCTGTCAATCATTCTCTAATGCACCTGGAAATATTCTGTATTCACTATTCCTCATATTTTAAAATGTTGATTAGTAGAGGCCTTATGTAACATGTTAGTGGGCCTGCACATTTGCACATATAGATAAGCAATAAACATGTGAATTAGAAATAAGCATGAATTTTACATTATGCCCGATATGTCCATAAAACGCACTAGGCCAAGCGTTGCAAAGACTCAATAATTTATGAAAGTTACCCCCGTTTCTGCTGAGTTTGTCTATAAATAATTATTTATACATGACCACAACTGACCACACGGCAATACCATTAAATGAGCAATTCTGCATTCATGTAGGAAAGTACATTTGCATGTTCTGTGAGTATGGATTGAACATTTTAGCTCATGAGATTACTCTGACTTTAACCCCTTTCCTTAACCAAGTGCATTCTCTCCAGTTCAGCTTTACCCAAATCTAAAAGCTTCTCAAGTGGAGCTCACAGTCTATAGGCCAGTGTAACGCCCCATTTGAAAGCAATTCTAAGAACTTATCGCAACTTCATTCTTTTCATTTCATTTATTAATTTATTTGAACGGGACAGTGCATATTAATGAATAGACAACAAGTGCTGTAAATATGCTGGATTTAGCTAAGGCTAATTTCCATCCGCAGTCCCATGAGGTAAAAACTAAGACAAAAACATACAAAATATAGAACACATAAGACAAAACACACAGCAGTTCATTACAGACAAAACAAGCAAGGACAACAACTCATAAAGTGCATTTCTTTCATACCTGGTAGACTAATTAAAGAGCCGCACCTCCGTAGCAGCCAGTCATCGCCCTCGGTCCCGCTAAAGCCTCAGTAGTCAAAGTTAATTCGCTTCCCAGCTGTGCTGCGACCCACCTCTGCCCCCTCTCCACCTCTTCTTCCCACGGCTTCTCCCTGCTGCATCTTCACGGGTCTCCTATACCACCACCAGTGTCCAGGCTCCAGGGGAAGACATCCCTAACTCCAAGATGTTCATCCATACTCACTTTAATACATACATTTTCCTGTTTGAGTCTATCCAGGTTGAAACACCTTTGTTGGCAAAGAAGCCATTCGGTCAGTTGTCTCTTAAATGAGACGTAGGTGGTGCTCTAACTGTAGTTATATCAAATTGTTTTGTGCTTTTTTGTCATGTTTTTGTTGAGTTTTTGTCACATTTTTTAGTGTTTTTGTCGTGTTTTCATCTCTTTTTATGGTGCTTTTTGGTCGGGTTTTTGACGCTCTTTTGTTGCTCGTTGCTCACTATTTTGACGCTTTTATCAAGAAGTTTTTAGATTTGGGTAAAGCCAAACTGGAGAAAATGGGCTCGGTTCATGTTGAGGTTAAGAGGTAAAGTACATAACAATGTTTATCGACTAAGTGTGGTCAACCTGCAGCTCCAGGCCATCATATTCCATCACATCATATTGTTTGTATTTTCATCTAAAACTCAACACTTTTCCTTCCCCAGTCGCATCCAGCCAACACTGCACTGTCCTGTCTCCGTCGGGGCATTTCTTTTAGCTTTGTTTGCCTCATCTTCTGTATTCCGCTCGCGTCTCATGTCTGTTTTTACCTTGGAACTCATTCTTTAGCGTTGGGACCGCTGCAGTCCCCGAGTCCCAGGGAAAGCCCCTTTTCAACACTAGCGCTGGGATTTCTGTTTTCTTTGACATTCATTGCGGCTGCCAAGAGTTATAGCGTCAGCCCCGCGAGACCATTTCAGAGCTTGTAAAAGATAGACGATTACATGTTTCCCTCTAGTATTAATTGAAAAGTCTGATTTATTCTGTTGCACAATGTAGTAGAAGTTGTTTCAGATAAGTGAGCACAGCGTCCCTAATTGACAGATGGGACAGAGAGCGCACTTTTTTGTTTATCTTTATTGACAAATTACACACTTTGGACAAAAGAAGGTGGTGCCATTTTGATTATAGACATTGGGCTTTAGTAGAGGTTTAACCAATGACAATAGAGCAATTTCTAACTAAGACTGCAATGCCTAAAACAGGCAAAAGAAAACTGCAATTGATGGGATCTGCAAGTTATACACAGGGAATCCTAAATCCTTCGGGAAACTTAGGCCCTGTCCACACGAAGTCAAGCTCAAACCCGGTCCCAGAGTGGAAAGATCTCAAAACACACTGTTTACGTGGCTCCATCGTTACGGCATCATCACAGTGTTGTGTCTCTTCTCTTTTTCACTTCTTCTTCACTGACAGGTTTCTCTGCTTTAGTCCCGTTGCGTCTCAAGAATAAACTCGCCTCTTCGTCTCTTCTGGACAACGTGAATCCATGAATCTGTTTCATTTTCACTGTTTACATTCCACAAAGGTTCACTACATCTTGTTCTATTAGCTGTAGAAGCGTCACAGCGCCACACACAGGCCTGGTGGATGAATTGCAGCGGTTTTACAAACATGACTGGCTTCACGTGGACACACACATTCACTGAGCTGGCTCCATGTTTACAGAGAAAGTTTCTGAAATTAGAAGCGTTTTGTCTTCATGTGGATATCTTAGTTTTTACTTATTGTACGTTATAAAAAAAAAAAAATCCCTTCCCTTATTTTCCTATGGCCTATAAGAGCAGCTACTACGAAAAAAGAGGAGGGATAACAATAACCACAATCGCTCAAAGTCTGTCTTTCTCCTCTGGCGTGGATTGAGTGAAACTATGGTAATATATAGATACTTTAAGGGTATGAGTATGTGTTTAAGCTATACTCTGCCCACTGACTACGCGTCCGACGGAAGGAATATCTCTCAAAATCAGCCTTGCAAAACTCCAAACCCCATACCAATGCCCCTCTGCGCGATTTCCTTTATTCAAAACACAGTGAAAGCAGCCAGAGTTTAAAAATAAGGGTTCCCCCGCGGTCGGTCCTCACCCAGTGGCCCATTTAAGCCTTGAAGGAGGAAAAGCCCCAGCTCCGCCGCTCGCCAGACAGCAGCAGCAGACCTTATTAAGCCTTTTACAGAAACACTGTGGAGGATTTCACTTAGATCCGTTTGGGAGCGCGGCGCAGATTTGACGGCTGCGGGTCTGATCCATCGCTGCCTGCAACTGATCCCTGGGGAAAAAAAATGGATTTGTTAATGTACACGGTGACATTCGGAGAGACTAAACCGGCGTAATCCGGTGTTAGAGCTAATACTAAAATGCTACGAGCTAATCTGGGAATTTTGAGATTTTGGTTGACATCGGACCATTTAGAGAATTTTCCTGTTTCGTCACACTAATAACAGGGTTTTATGGAATGACTTTTCATTAAATCATTGTTCACACATCAGTCACACAGCAGTTTTCTAACTCTGATAAAAGTTTGAAGAAAGGATCTTGTGAAGAGTCTTCTTTTTCACTATAATCTCGCAAACCTGTCACTTTTTCAATCATGTAAGTCTCTAGTACGTACATCTAATGCAATTTAATCAAGTCCTGTGCTTTTAATACGCTGTCCATCTTGACATGTAATTTCATAATGCACGGTTCTCATGCCCATATATTTTACGACATGTTTAACAAAGTGTCGAGAACTGGAAAATTAATGATCCATCTACGGTATCTGTTACGCCAGTCTCTGAAATGTCAAAAGCCCGACATAATTCTTCCATTCGTCTACATCCGTGAACGACAAGGCAATCAGCGCTTCCACTAATTACCCCGCACCGTGAGCCATCGCAGATCAGGGCTTGGACAGTAAATCTGCGCCTGGGGACACGGGTGAGAATGACTTCACCCAAAAGGTTAAGTACGTGAGATTTATGGACTCACCCCACGATGGACTAATGGAGTTTTTATAGTATCCAGGTTCAATACCGTGACACATGCTCCCGCCTCAATCCGGATCAGGGCCAGTAATCTTGCGGGATAGTGACTCATCTGCATTTTGAAACTCTGTTGTTTTTATTGCACTTTAATGGCATCTCAACAAACACATACATGAATGTTGTGTGTCACGGATGGAACCCAAAACTGTCCTCTTCATTTTAAAAGATGATTATCCACCACAGACCCGTTTCGAGCAGTTCAGCGCTCAGTGTGTGTTCATCAAAGCGTTTTACTAGCATGCAGTTGGATAAAAGTGAAAGCTCGTAGCCACAGGGCCTATCATGTGTCACCTGCTACCTGCTGAGGGTGCTCCAGGTCAATTCAAATTCCTGACCTCTCATTCCTTTATTAAAAATGTGAAAATCTGAAAAATTCCCAGTAGAAAGTTCAATAAAACATGATACGCCTTCATAAAACTTGCTCTGATTCTCAAACTCTATTACCTGTAGCGTGTTTGCCGATCTCTATCATTGCTATTTCTTCAATTTGAACCACTTCCCGTTTTACTGCAGCAGTTGCAGTGGTTTGTGAGCCCTCTGGTGGCATATTGTGTAGCTACATTTCACAACACGACAACTAAGGAGGTGTTTTCTAGACACATGCAGTGTTTTAGGCCCTGTCCACACGTACGTAGGTATTTTCATAAACACAGATATTTGTTTGCGTTTGGGCCTTCCGTGATAAATTACTTTGGATACTTGCTGTATAAACAGAGAGGTGTGGACAGAATATCTGGATAATTATTTCTCCAAGTTGCGCGTATCCATGGTTATTAGTTTGACCAACAAATGAGCCTATGGAGATGGAAAATTGCGTCATCAGGTCAAGCTATGTTGTGGACAAAGATAGTTTTTTATTCGGTTGTAGAAAAGTCTGCGTTTGTGGAGATATCAGGATACGTGTGGACACAAGTTTTACTACAAAAATACTATGGCTAAGGTGTAGTTTCAAAAGCCTGAAAAAGCATAGGAGATTGCGGGTCCCGATCTTCTGCACTGTAAATTCCAACTCATTGCGCTTACTTGGGATAAGTTGTAAACCCGATGCATAATTATTACGCCCAATGTTAAGCCATGATTACTAGTAACGCTAGTATGATTAAGAGGGCTTTCACAGTATTCATTGTTTATGATACAAGTTCTGATTACTAGACATGTTAGTACTGGCAACTCCGGGAATTCTGGGAATTCCGAGTACTGATTACTTTTGTTACTTAAATATGACCTTAACCTGTACTATTATGCTTAGTATGCTCCTAGTAATTATAACACTTTATTTCATGTTACCACCTCAATCGGAATTTACAGTGTGCCTTGCGCAACAACAGAGCTTGGCAAGGCGTGGTAGGTAGCTTGAGGAAAAAAAAGGGTCGGCTGAGGCATGTGCTACAAGCAGTGCTGACTACAACAAGCGCTTACATTGACATCGCATGCAGGCTCATGCATGTTAAGCTTTTGCAGGACAACCTACAAACTAGCTAGTTCTCCCACTGTGAGTTAAACACTGTCCATGTCCCGAGAGAGAGAATGTATCGTTGGTGCCAACTCCATGCAGCAGAAACATGAAAAAAAATACCAGCACATGCTAACCACTCAACACCACCCACACTAGCAGAAAATATTCCAGTCTGTTTGAGGAAAAGCACAGGGAAGGACCACTGCTGTGTATAACATCACCATGGGCTCCTGTCCAGCCCACTTACTGTGCCAGGTATGAAGCTGAAGATTGCACATAACACCACCCGTCTGCGCTAGTCTACAGTTTGCGCTTCGAAACACAAGCTCAAAGCCTTGAATTGGTCAATGAATAAATAAATATGATCACCGACAGTACAAGTTTCCCCCAAAAAACGTTCTCGCTCGCCAAGCCTGTGTGAGCTGAAAAAGAAGATCCTTAACTCAAACTATCTTATTTCAAAACTATGAATAACTTCAGAGAGGGGTGTCCATTTTGTCCGGGCCATTACCCATTCGCATTAGCAACGACTCGAGTCGCGCTAATTGTAGATTTAGTCCCAGTAACTGTCAGTGTAATCGGCCTTGACGCCACAGTGAGCTGCTCCCTTTGTGCCGGGCCGTTTCCAGCAGCACTCAGTATGAATTACCAAACAAAGTGGATCGTGCTAAAGGACTTTATTGCATTAGATAAAGTCATGTTCTGCTATTCAGATCTACGTATTTGCTTCTGATTTCACACGACAGCTTCGGGGCAATAATGAGGACGAGTGGGACCTTCTCTATAAGCAATTCAGAAGTGCTAGCGGTTGTATTCCCTGCTAGATCCATTTGACTGGGCGTGTGTGGGGATAGACGAACACATTTCTTGAAACCCGACACTGCACTTTCGTAGCGACACATTCCTCGATTCGCGAACCAAAACAAAAAGAATTGACGCTCGTGTGATTGAAAACAACAGATGGCGGCAGAGGATGGAGCGGTGTGGAGGGAACGCCCGGGCCGACAAATCAAACAAACAGGAGGATAAATAACTCCAAACAGAGGCTGGATGGAGAGTGACGGATGAAACGGAGCATCTCAAGGTCCCTCTCAAAGCAACATCTCTGACTGTGAGGGGACCGAGCCTTATCTGTTTAGGGCGACTTTGCCAAAACACATCAGAGGCGGAACGACCTCTGCGGGGGTTGAGTGAAAGCTTCAAGGAAAAGCAGACTTAGTTCAGAGCCTTTTTTTGATTCTGAATATTTTTCTCTTGGCACTTTCTAAGGTTGAAATTTGAGTCATAGGCCAGTCCATTGTGGCGCTTCAGTCTTGACATTTACAGTAATTCTTTCTATTTCATGCCTCCCGTCAGAAAACCTGTGAAAATCCGATTAATGTGATCTATTTTTGACACAATACCATGAGTGGAACCAGATGTTCGATCGCTGATTTGCCTTGTCAATGTGTTTCCGTTTAGAGCCGATTCTCAGTGTCATTGATCCCTGGATGGATTAAAATGATTTAAAAGCTGGGTCGTCCCTCAGCCTTGTCCTCCCTTCCTGCTCGGGTGCACTAAAGACCTGATTTACTGGGCATTTGCACACATGAATAAAGATAAAGCGGTGTAAAAAGCAGGTGCTGTTGAGGTTTTAGTCTCTCATAAACACTAAAAGGCCACAGTGCAAACTCATTAATATATCAGATTTGCGCCAATAGTAAACACACTGCTTGGCCAAAACAAAAATCATCAACCGGATTTAACTAACTGTTCTGATCTGGGGTTGGTCAGGTCTAGGTTCAGTAACACTATGTGCCCGAAGAATGAGATCCGCTGAACCTGAATGACCTGGTTATTCCATCAATGGGTTTCTTCTTCCCTGATGGCTGGGGCATAATCCAAGATGGCAAGGCTTGGATTCATTGGGCTCACATGGTGAAAGAGTTGTTCAAGGAGCATGAGACATCATTTTCTCACATGGATCAGGCGCCAAAGAGTCCAAATCTTAACCCCATTGAGAATCTTTTGGATGTGCTGGACAAGGCTTTGCACAGTGGCCACAACCTCTCATCCTCAATCCAAGATCTTGGTGACAAATTAACGCAACGCTGGATCTTTTGACATCGCAGAAGCCACAGTGAATGCCTACTGAAATCAAACTGTTTTCGTCCAGGCAGTGTATAACAATATATCAGGTGTGACATGCTATATTATAGCATGTGCTCATTTTTTCTTGCACTTGTGGTTGCAATTTAGCACCTGGCTTTGCACACTGCCAAAAAATAAGTAATTTTCTTTGCTTTGAGACTCTAATTTAGAGAAATCCGTCCTTAGAGCAAGATATTCATACCTATCCATCCATGAATCCATCCATCCATCCATCCATCCATCCATCCATCCATTTTCTTCCACTTGTCCGTTGCCGGGTCGTGGGGGCAGCAACCGAGTTGCCCAAATCACATTGCACCAGCCCCTAATGGCTCCTCCTGCAGGTGGTGGATCCACAGAAGGACGGCCTGTTGGTCTCTCTTAAGGGGCTTCTGAACCGCCTTTTGTCTGACCCGTCAACTAGGACCTGGTTGCCATGGGAGACCCTATCAGGGGCACGAGGCCCCCGACAACAGAGCTCCCCGCATCATTCAGGCGCTCAAACACCTCCACCACGTTAAGGTGGCGGTTCCAGGAGGGGAATATTCACACCTAAATTAAGATAAAACAACTACAGCAGTTTTATTTCAAGTAAATTCAGTCCTCTCATCTTGCCCCATGGACGCATTTCTTGAAATTAGATTCTCAAATCAAGGACCCCACCATTCAGCTCCTTCGGTTCACTTACTATAGGAATTTCATTTGAATATGCTCATTCCAAAAGAGTAGTATGAATAAACACGAAAACATAGCACAGAGACGGGCGGGCGACCCAACAGCTCTTTCAAAAGTGAAGAGAACGTGATGAATGGTTTCCCGGACCCGCACGCGCCACAGTATGCCTCCCATTCACCGCACGCGCTGCGCTCTGGTTGTTACAGCGTGAATTCCTTTATCCTCCTGGCTCCGCCGCGCACACAAAGGATGCCCACAGGTGTCGAAATCTCCCTGGCCCGAATCTCTCTTTTCACTGCCTACCCTCCCCATTGTGCACCGCAGCTCGCCCGCAGCCGCACAACTCCGGGACCAGATAAGAAATTGGCCGACAACGTGTCACTCCCCCGTTGGCACTCATCGCTCTCCGACTGTAACCAAATTAGACGCCTGATCCTATCTGTTCCTATCAGTTTGCTGTGACCGTGTAATACAGTCAGCGACAACAACAAGCCCAACCCAATTATAGGCGGATTTACAACCTCCGCACTCGCACTCACGACCTGCAGCGAAATGACTGCGTATAGTGTCAATAAAGAGTCTTACGTGTCACATATGGAGGGGAGGTATGGAGAGACTGTGGAGAAATCAAAGCAAAAGTTGTAGCAAAGACTTTAAAGGTCAGGCGGAGTCAATTTGTCTTTCTGTGATTAGAGCATAAATAATGTATGTGATGAGTGAGAAGCATTTCAATATAGTAATATAAGTTGGTTTACAGTCAAGCTTTTTGGGAAGACTTGAAGTGGAAATTTAGATTATTTGACCTCAGTGGATGATGTGTTATGAGAAATGATTATCTCAAATCTGTTGAGATTCATTATCTACTTTAAACTGCAATATGTTGTTTGTTTGTTTTTTTCTGGTAGGTTTTCGGGAATGAAAAAAATGCGCTACCATGGAGACAGTTCAACCAGCAATGAAAACCTACCAAAAATCCTAAAAGCAATTGATCATGGAGCGTCCTACAGGCCATCGGGATGGTATGTGAAGGCCCTTTCTAACCACCCAAGCAGCAACTAGGTCGCTGAAAGGTCAAATCCACACTAATATCAACTTCTTTTTAACATGAAATATTGAATAGTGCACCTTTAACTCTGGTCAAATACTCTTAAGTGGAGAAATTTGAACTTGATATCTCTTTTTGAAGTTCTTGATCGTAACTTGTACCTCATGTGATTTTTCTTGTCTCCTGGTTCTTGTTGAATTGGCACACATCAATTTTGACAATTCTACACAATTAAAACCTGAAAAGTAACATTTTATTGTGAGACAGAGCTGACATTATGGTCCCAAGCCTAAATAAAAGAGCTGGGAATGGGTTAAATCTCTCTAAAAAGCATCCATTTGAATGCCTGACACAGCTTCGTGGCCTTCTATTCTGCATACACTTTGATATGTGAAACGTCTGGACACCCCTGATGTAACAGCATGTTAAAGCAGCACTAAGTAACGTGATGATTGGGGGATCTTTCATCTCCCCCTGGTGTCTCTGGCCAGAAAAACACCTTTCCTGCACCGGTCAGAAGCCCCCATACACACTAATGGAATCATAAAGAAGAAGCTAACAGGCTAACGGGCAAAGCTAAGTGCGGGCTAACACCACTTAAACAGTATTTACAGCCAAGTTTGAGTGAAAAAAATGATCTCCATTGTGTAATTGGATGTACAATATCCCTCTCACCCTTTGTCTTTTCTGTCAGTGTAGTATTTACTCTCACGGACAAATAATGAGTAAAAAAACCGCAACATGCTACGACACCTGCAGTGGCGCTTATGTCCTCTAGGGGCATGAGTTACTTCGTACTGCTTCAAAGGCCAATAAGGGATGAAAATACAAGCAGATCGATCATTCTCCCACTCTTTTGACAAAGTCTGTCTTGGTAATCCGCAGCCGATCCATTGCCGGTTCTAAACCCCACTGGCACACTCCACCTGTCGGCTTTGATCACCGCGTCTCGTCGCACCTCCTTTCCCGTTGCTGTTTAATTTCAACTTTGTGCCAAGCTCCCACTCCTCCGCCGTCGCCTCGGCTCGCACGTCGGCGTTAGCGCTGGATCCGTCTTGCTGTCCCGTTTTCGCGCCAGACGCTCTTTCTCCCCCTGACATTATCTAGGGCAACAGATTTCTTGGAAGGGACGTGCCCGGCATTGTACGACTAAACAAACTGAAGGCTAAGGGCAACCAGTTTTTTTTTTTTTCTTAATTGTCACTCGTTGGCCTTTTCAAACTGGTATCAATGTGCCACGCACAGGGGCTGGTTGGCTGTCAGCTCCTCCGTGGGAGTACAAGGCCCGACCGGGGAGTGCGTTTGATGCAAACAGATGCTCGCTGTCTGCCCCCCTGCCGTGTCTGTGAAGGTCCCACTGGTGAACACATGTCACGTAGAAGGATGGGATTATACACCGAGCGGAGAGGAGGAAGAGAGGAACGCTGGGGGATTGCTGACAATTTTCTACATTTCCAACAGAGAAATTTGAAAATGAAATGAGTTGGTGGACGGAGCTTGCAGAATTTGATGAGAATAATTAGCACACCAAATGGTTGCTTAAAAGCTTTTTGAACAGTGGTTGGTCTTGTAGAGCCTTTTTTCGATTTCATGATTTGTAGTTTTGGAATAATTTCTATTGTAATATAGGATTGAGGCTTAAAAAACATCCTTATTGTATCTCAGCATTGACATGTCCGTGTAAAGACATTAAAAAGTGAAAGACTGGACTGGTCAGGCAGTAGTGGGAATGTGACATTATATAAACTACTTTCCCTTTCAGTTAATGGCATGTAAGCAAATCAATGGCTCCCTGATGAAGACACTAAGCGTAGAACGGGTCTGAAATGAAAACGACGAGGCAAATAGGGAGAGTTACAACATGGCCAAAAGCTTAACCAAAATAAATTCTGCATGATGCATTTGTGAAAATGTAGAATCAACAGTTTCTCATATTGTACGCTCCTCCAATTCTTCATTTTGGTGGCCAGACTTTGCGCATTTAAGTGGCTGGAGACACACTTTTTCCTCTAACCAGATCGACTCCTCGGCCAGGAGAGGGGTTGTGGGGGAGTGGGGGGTGAACGTGGGCATTTGTTTTGTTTTGCATTGTGTAGCTCGCGATGGGGTAAATAAAGTTTTTAGTTAGACCTGTGAGACCTAGTTAGACAAGTATCGGAATAATTTCAATACATGTGTTTGGAGGCATTTTTATTGTACGATCTAAGTGCATTTTTGTTTTGTTTTGCATACTTTATTGACCCCGTAGGGAAATTTGTCTTCTGCATTTAAACCATCCTTCGATGCCACTGAGGCAACCCGTAAGGAGCAGTTTTCAATCTTAACACTTCAGCAAAAAGACCAAAGCATTTAGCCTCTCATCCTCTCCTCTATGGGGCCAAACGGGGGTGAAGTTAGAAGCGACCAAGCTCTTCCACGTTCAGCCTATTTAAATACAGTTACGTGAGTAGTTACACGATCCAAGTATAGTCACACAAAACTAAACATGTCGATTTTCTAAGTGGATAAAAAGGGGTACTATATTGTAAGGCATAATAACACCTTAGAAGCAATTTGACGCTGTAAGTAAAGTGCTCCGTAGGTATTTATTTAAGGTTACTTATCATAATTACTTACTATATTGCAATATGTATCGGATCGGCCCCTGAGTATCGTGATACGTAATCTCAGTTGGACTTTCCTGGTTATATAAAGGCCAAAGTATGGGATTGTGACAAAAGTATATTGTCCCAGTCCGAGTATAGTCCAACCATCCATTCATTTTCTTCCACTTCTCCGTTTCCGGGTCGTGGCGGCAGCTGTTGGAGCTGCCCGAATCACATTGCACCAGCCCCTTATGGTTCCTCCTGCAGGTGGTGGATCCACAGAAGGACGGCCTCATGGTTCTAACCGGGCCGAACCGCTGATGTCTGATCTGTCACCGAGTACCTGTTTGCCATTGGAGACCCTACCAGGGGCACGAAGCCCCCGACAACAGAGCTCCAGGATAATTCGGGCGCTCAAACCCCTCCTCCGCGTTAAGCTGGCGGTTCCAGGAGGGGGCCCGGGCATAGTGTTTTTAATTTTCTTTCATTTACACTATTTAAGAAAGGAGTTTGTTGATCTCACAATGGAGAAATTCAGTTTCACCAGCACTCAAGAAACACGAGGTTAGCAATCCATATTTCCCTGTAGGCTGAGACAGATTTTACTGACAAAAATATGCGCCACTACTATATATGGAGATTATTGCTTGATTTATTATACTTTGCAGTTGCTCCATTTAAGATAAATAAAGCTCAGTGCTCCACCACAATGTCAAGAAAAATAATTACCCAAGATGTTGATTCAGGCTCGTCATGTTTAGACAAGACATTGCGCTCAAATGGCTCGGAGTAAACACCGGCTAATATATTCAATGTATGCGAAGCCAGCCAAACACTTTCGCTCTTGCAAAAAAGCACCATCAACTCTGCGGTGAGTCACCCCCGGGCGGCGTGACGTACGCTGTTGATAAGCCGTCAGTGCAGTCTGTATGTGCGAAGCCGAAGATATCTGTTTACTCCTGTGTCTCCGAGCAGGTCAGATGCACAAAAACACATCAAACGTAGGCGCAAAAAACATTCCGAAAGACGGGGTGTCTTTTGACCTCCATTTTGGATCTCTGCCCACAGTCGCTCTCCGGTACAAACAATATCAGCTGCAGCTTGGATTTGATTTGACAGAAAAGACTTTGGTACACTCAGCTGGACCTTTTAAGGCAATAGTCAATGGGAAAAAGTATTTAGTTTTGCATTTCTTGCTGGCATCTGCTGCACACTGAGTTAAACAAGGATTACACAGAAAATGTTATTGTTTTCGTCAACGATGAACATATTTGTCCATGGTTTGCTTCCTAGAGGGGTCTGTGTAGGCTCTCAGTTGTACAGGAGTCGTCCATCTTCAATGAAGGTTCTTGAGTTGTTTTCTGTACTCTGTAGTTGAAGGGTCGAACGTTTCACCTCTCATCCAAAAGGCTTCGTCAGTGCACTAAAGTTCAGTTCAGCCCGCAGACTTAATGTCCCTCCAGCTGTAAACAAAGGGAAGGGACTTAGCCAAGCAGAACTCCTCCCCCTTTTGCATGAGAGGTGAAACGTTCGACACTTCAACTGCAGAGTACAGAAGACGATTCAAGAACCTTCATTGTTTCTAACTGAGTGTTTGTAATAGTGCGCCGCTAGAGACCAAAAAACAGTCGAGAGCAAGAAAAACCATGGTTCTTCTATTGACAATCAAATCAGCATAAATTCTCTGAAGCCGTTTTCTTTTCTAAGATGTTTTTTTTTTCTCTTAAAATCGTCTTTTTGCTGAAATTAGTGTTTGCATTGTGTCTTGTAATGGTGGGGTGATGATGGTGCCTGAAGCTATACCAGTGTTTGCAAACTTTTAATTAAAATGTGTGCCTCTCAGTAACTTCACTGGGAAAAGAAAATTCATCTTAAAGAAACTATGCAGAGTTTAAAAATGTTAAAGCAACGTATTTTCCTCCCCCTACAAGCTCCAGCAATGTCTTAATGCGTAGAATGAGCTCAGACCTGTTCACCACAACTGCCTCTAAAATCCAGCACTGTCACTGTTGTAACCTCGGTTCCGAAATGCCGTCATGCATGAGCTTAGTATAGAAGCTGCAGTTGCGCGTAAGACCCGCGGTGGCAGTAGTGAGTATAAAACTTGTATCTAGTCTATTTAAACTCAACATAAAGAATAGGGATGCACGATAATATCGGCCGCCGATAATTAGCGGCATTTATCGTCATTTTGGCGCCATCCCCGATAAAGCCGATAAAAAAAATGTGGGCGATAATTAGGCCCGATAATTACAAGCTCAAATTACATTGAATCTGCAGCTCCAGCTCGCTGCCTTTCTCTCGGCGGCGCCGTCCCACACGTCCTGCAGCCCGGAGCTGCTGCAGACTCAGGACAGCACATTTACAGCAGCAGATATGCGCTCTCCACGGCCGACTTTTGCACGGTTTTAGCTGGAAAATACGACGAGTATTCCAGCGAAACAGCGCTGTGCAGGCGCTCTCCGTGAAGGAATAGTTTTTCGACTTTTTACATCGAAGTCACTTCAACATTAGCACCGCAACAAAATGAGAAAAAGACGAGGAAATGCGAACTGCGGATCCGCTCACGTAAGTTACTGGAACAGAGCGGGGCCTAAAAACCCATGTATTATCTTTGTATTTCTAAAATAAACACGATAGCCCCGTGATTGAAGTTTTACATTGATGAAATGAGCCGCGCTGCGCGTGTTTTTTTTTACGAGGCACAAATGCATAAATGAGCCCAATGCAGGAGAGAGTCTTGTTTTTGTGTTGTAGTATCGTATTATTAGTCAAACTTGACGCAGATTTGGCATCACTTCTCTCTCATGTCAGAGCCGCCTCTAGGCAAGGCAAGGCAACTTTATTTATACCGCGCATTTCGTACACAAGGCAACTCAATGCACCTCTAGACTCAGTGAAATACTATAATACTGTCTATATTCCAGTATTGTAAATGAGAATTCACTAGTATCAACAAAAAGAAAAATACTAGGAAGGAAGTAGTAGTAATATTCTTCTTTTTTTTTTTGTGTGCATAAGATGTGACACAGATGAGCAGAGACAGACCTGCTCAGATGATGGAACTGTAAAAACCCAGAGCTTTAGAAAAAGGTGGAGACCCAAACCCAAAGTAAAACTCATTATTTGATTTATATTTATACACTTGTATATTGCTTGGTAGAGTTAATGCTTTTTGGGCAGAACTATGAACTGTTACATTGAGTTCTTGTCACAAAATAAAGTGCAAATATATATACATAATTATCTGTGTCATTATCGGTTATCGGTATCGGGACATGCGGAATTATCGGTTTTCGGTTCAAATTGGCATTATCGTGCATCACTAATAAAGAACCTTTATTTAAAGTCATTTGTCTCACTTAAGTTGGTCATTTTCCCATTGTAGGGCTCAAGATGGGTTACCAAACTTAGTAAAGTATAATAAGTCAACATATAACATGAGGCAGTCTTTTAAATGGATCTTTGAAGTGGTCAGATCTGAGGGATTTTGGCTCCCAGGTTCGAGCCATAAATCCCATCACTCGTCCAAACCGCCTCAGTCTGGCCTCTCGGACTTTGTAGCCAAAAATATCCGGGTCCGGCTGAAGAGCACCGCAGCTGCCCTCATCCAAAATTCAAATTGAAAGATGCTTGACATAAACACTAGAAGCTGATGAAAGCCGGTCCAACATGGCGTCCCGATTGGAGGGTTACGGCGGATCAGCAGCGCGGGGCTTTGAAGTGAGGGCCGTCCGTGCAGCGGGGCGTAGCGTAAAGGCGTTTTTAGCATCGCGCACCTTCGCTTTTATCTGAATTTTCGCGCCCCTGACGGTATCAAAAGCCATTCCCTGCTACGGTGAGATCAAAGCGGGACAGGTGGAGACGGGCGAAAGGCTACAGTGCTCCATTAAAATGTACAGGTTACACATGAGGGATTAGGGGAAAAGACAACGCTATAACATGCATGGTTAATTGTGTGCACTTCAAAGCGGTCGTATATGAAAGACTGAGACGGACGTATGGAATTTGAATGAGAGCGGCTAAACTCGCTAAACTTTTCCCAGCTTTCACCGTGCTGTAAATTGATCAGGCTTCGCGCCAACGTTTGTACTTGTAATGTTTGATGCAATTAGTGAATTTCATTATAGCTAGCGGATAATTATGGAGGTAAGTTGACAGCTGGCTCGTGTTCGACCCCCTGCGATGCATTGATTACACACCCGAGAGACACTTCTGACACACATCAATGGGCTTTCGGTCACTACAAAGGGATAGCGCCTACAAAAATTGCATTACAACACTTTAAACAGGCCAATTGTTTGTTTTTACCTTTTCTCTTTGTGATTTTATCTGTTAAAAGTGCTTTATGAATAAACTTTACTTACTTACTTGATAGCATATCGAAGGCTAGAGTTACATTTGGGCATATGCCACCTTTAGTTTTTTATCCAGATGCAGCTGTTTAGCACTGTACTGGTTTGGACATACAGTGGGAGTGTACTGCTCTTTTCAGGTATTTGGTAATAATTTGAAACATCCTGATATCTAAACTAAGTCCTACACTGCAAAAAGTAATCTTGAAATAAGTGACATTTTCTTGAAATAAGTGTTTTTGTCCTGTTGATTTAAGAGTTGATTTAAGAAATTTGTCCTTGGGGCAAGATCTTTACACTTAAATTAAGATTAAAGAAATCACTGCACTCAAAACTAGATAAAAATGTATTTGAAATAAAACTGTTGTAGTTGTTTTATCTTAAAGGGACTATACGAAGTTTCAAAATGGTAAAACTAAGTAATTCCTCTGCCTCCCTGTTCCAGCCATGTCCTAATGTGTAGAATGAGCTCAGACCTGTTCACCACAACTGCCTCTAAAATCCTGCACTGTCACTCAAATAAAAAGTTGTTTCTTCGGGTCCGAATTGCCGTCATGCACGAGCTTAATATAGAAGCTGCAGTTACGCGTAAGACCTGCGGTGGCAGTAGTGAGTATAAAATGACCAACTTGCATCTAGTATCTAATTTAAGTGTTCTTGAAATTAGACTCTCAAATCAAACACAAGTTTACTTGTTTGAAGAAAATTTCACTTATTTAACTTTATTTATTGGTTAAGTTGGTCAGGACAGTGCATGTTAATGAACATACATGGGTCTCATGCATGTAAACACGCCACAGCCCATTGTAGCCATGGGCTAATTTCCATCCGTCGTCCCCCCATGCGCACTCTCAAGCACACTCTCATTCATTCTGGCCTATTGTACATGTTTTTAGTGGCAGGGGAAACCGGAGAACCCAGAGGAAACCTACACAGACATGGGGAGAACATGCAAACTCCACACAGAGAAAGGCCCCGTCCAGGTGGGAATCGAACCTGGGACCTTCTAGCCGTGAAGCACGAGCGCTAACAGCTAGAGTGTATGACTGGAACTGGACATTTATAGCAACAGACGTTTCATGATTAACCAAAAGCAATTCTCAGGCATCCATTAACATAGATGAAGTCTGATAAATTGAAACATGTCTGAGGATTCCTGTTTATGTGCACTCGTGTGTGTGTCTCCTCCCACTTTGCAAGGATGTGAGAACACAGTCACCAACTTTGGCCCTCGAGATGTGATTTACTTCAACGTTGGTCGCCTATATCAAGAAATGTGCAGCTTTCTCTATTCATCAGACTTTCATTATTCTACCTGGTGGTGATGTTGTGTTGGTCAGAAAATGCTGTATTGATCAAAAATAACTTATTCAGAGTTTCAAGTACAAGGAAAGCGCGGATAAAAATGAAAGATTATTCATGGTACAACATTTTTTACTTATTTCTGCCCAAGTTCATCGTGCCAGTGAATGCGCTGATGCTATCCACACCGGAACAAATTGAAAACAAGCCTTGCATTAAAACACAAATAACAACTCTGGCTGCAGCAACAAGCCTTTTTTATTGTTCCTGAGAATAATTCCGCCTTATCTGGACATTATTACGCCGCTGTTGCTGGATAGATTTGTCACCGCCGGCTTACTGTATACTGGATTATCTGTTCCGCGCGATATAAACCACCCCGCACCACTTCAAGGGTTTATTAGTAATTGGATGCCTCGCGGGCCTGGAGACGCGAGCCAATCGTTCAACTTCACCGCGATCAAACGGAGCTGAAGGGCACGATGAGGAGCGAGTGAGGCCTTCAAGGACACCCCTGGAGAAGACAATGAATTGCTCTCCCTGTAAATTAACAGTCAACACAATACAGTACGTTTTATGTATAATGAATACCTTTGTAAAGTGTGGCTATATAATCGATTGTTCCCTGCTCACAGCGGCAGCTTGGAGTGATCAAAGCTGAGATGGAACTGAAATCTTTCAAGATGGTAGCTGAACTCACGCTCCAACACTCCAAACAATCTCTTGGTTATTCTTGGTTGGTTAGTGTCTTGTTTCTGTGCACACTACCGGTACTTTATTCAACGCTGTGAGAATCACCACAGAAACATACTTTGGCCTTTATTGCAAACTTACTCTGTAAATTAAGAAGGTAAGTAAGGAAGTTTGGGAGTTACCCATGCAGTCTCACATTAACTATGGTCTGGGTTCGGTCCGGGTTCGGTCCTGATCCAGTCCGGGTTTTCCCCAAGCTACCACTCACAGTGAGTCCTGCTGGCACTGTGGCTCCGCCGGCTTCAGCGCCAGACGATGCGCCAGGCACAGAAACGTCACTCGCGAGAATAGAAGTGCAGGGTTGGCCTTTTGCTGCGAGTTCCCGTAATGATTAGCCCCGTATATACGTAGTTTTTGTAAACAAAAGCCACATTTGCCATTACAACGACTCCCCCCAGTGAAGTGGATGCTTTAACACACTAGTGCCCCCGTGTCACTGGTAATGGAGAAATGTTTACATTTCCGACATTACGCTCATGTACAGGTGGTAAACGAGACCAAATAAGGAGTGAGCAGACTTTTTTTTTTTTTTAATTACACCGGATCTTCTTTCCTCATGACACCTGACTTCCTGCTTGGCTCGTGTTTTTCTGTCAGCTTGATCCGCTGGGGCTCCGGCCTCCAGCAAAAATAGACTTCTTACAGATTTTTGCCATTGACGCCAGAAGGCTGCCGGATGGCCTCGGTAACCGGACCCGGACTTCGCGGAGCAGTGTGAGTGTGCAACATTGGTTTGAATGACTTTCTAAGTTCTCGGAGGCCATACCGGACCTTAAGCGGCTTTAATGTGAGCTGGACGTTAGGATTCCTCTCCAGATAGTAACAAAAGAGCCGACTGTGCAGATGTCATATCGACAGCTCTGAAGATTGTAAAACAGTTTAATGGTATCATATCGACACTTGGTTACATTACTGATTTTACTTGATTTTAAAAGTAACTTAGATTACAAGTTAATTTATTAGTTGCGTTCATCAGCTGCTGACATCACCTCCTCCACCTTTTTTTGGTGTTGTTGCTGTTAAACTTCCAATAACGCGAGTATTGGCAACATCAACAATGCTGCCATAGATTCCAATCCTTGTCTTATCTTCATTGTAAAGTGGGATAATCTGATTGAAAGTGTGGACAGAACAACAAACAAAGTGTGCCAGCTTGCTCCTCCCGGGTTTGCAGTCAGTTCTATTTTTGTATAATATGATGCCGACAGCACACAAACTGCTGCTTTTACTACATACTCTATAGAAGAAGCAAATTTACTCTACTCCAATATTGCAGGTACTGATTTAATTGATTTTCAACAGTATTTTCAATCTGAACTCACCTAATTGCACATGAATACTTCACCGATTGCTGCAGCGTCCAAAGAGCTGCTGTCTGGAATCCCTCTTCACCCCCCTCCCCCAACGCTTCGTTCCCTCCAAAATGCCCCTGTATTGTGTCTGAAAATGATTGCATTTGAGCCGGTGATGAGGGACTGAATGATTAGCCGCTTGGTGAGTGCGGCAGTGCGAGACCCGGGCAATCTATAACACGGTGAACAGAGTGTGGAATGAACAGGGGAGGCGGAGGAGAGAGCGACGGGTCAAACGCCCCGGAAAATTGATGAAGCCTCACGGATCACGGATATAAAGACAGACAGACAGACAGACGGATAGATCTGAGGGAGCAGCTGTCACAGCCCCGATGAAGCGACTTGGATTGTCACAAAACTTTGGCTTTCTGGAGTCAGAGAGATTTGGCGTCGATTGAACTGTCTTTTTCATACACAACGTTGTAGGGGAATAGAGTGGATTTCATTGCGCTTCATGGACGGATAGAAGAGACGACAGACATAGAGATGGATGGAAGGATGGATAGATGAATCGATGGAGGAGAGGATAGATGGAGCGATGATGAGGCGGCCACATAGAAGATAAATGTGGTTCAGGAGCAGCCCCACAGAGGGAGATGATGGATCAACGCGAGTGGGTAACACTGGACAAAAAGACCTAAAATCCGGGAAGATTTAACCCAGTATATGTCCGTATTTGTCAAAGATCCGGAGAATATCCGGAGATATGCAAGCCGTATCTTCGACGTATGCAAATTCGGATCTTCCCGGATCGGGACCACTTTTGTATCCGGGAATATCCGAACTCCGGATATTTATCCCTGAAATATACGGAGATATCCGGAAGCCAGTATATGTCCGTATTTGTCAAAGATCCGGAGAATATCCGGAGATATGCAAGCCGTATCTTCGACGTATGCAAATTCGGATCTTCCCGGATCGGGACCACTTTTGTATCCGGGAATATCCGAACTCCGGATATTTATCCCTGAAATATACGGAGATATCCGGAAGCCAGTATATGTCCGTATTTGTCAAAGATCCGGAGAATATGCGGAGATATGCAAGCCGTATCTTCGAGGTATGCAAATTTCGGATCTTCCCGGATCGGGACCACTTTTGTATCCGGGAATATCCGAACTCCGGATATTTATCCCTGAAATATACGGATATCCGGATCCCGTATTCTCAAAAGATTCATCACGGATCTCCCCGCATATTTTCTGTATCTTCTAAAGATCGACGGATATTATCCCTCTTGTATCCGGAAAATATACGGAACCCGAATCTCCGACAGATCCATTTCGGATCCCCTTGCATATTATTTGTATCTTTTGGAGATCTCCGGATCTTTATCCCTCTGGTACACCAAAATATCCTGAACCCAAATGCTTCACAGGTCCCATCTGTGATCTCACTTAAGATCTCGTTTGATATAGTTGGAACTTGCATATTTCACAGATATGACAAAATGCCTGTGCATCTTACAGTATATTTAAGTGAAGATATCATATTTCAGGAATCTCTAATTTATTAACCATGTCACATTTTGGACATTCAAAACATATCGGGGGAAAAAAGCTTGCTTTTACATAATACACTTGCCTGCAAAGCACATTCTCTCTCCAAACTGAAATCAGATAATCAATTAAACTTTTCACATATGAACCATAAAAACACTTCCAATAACCTTTCAAACTGTCCTGTTTGGAGAGAAGGGATATGACTTGAAGCAGTGTGGAAGTGCCACAACTAAACTAGATTTAATCTTGGACTAATGACAGATGGTAAAAACATGTACAATAGGCAAATCCTCCAGCCAGACTTGGATCCACATCTGGAGATTGGTCCCTGGGGGGCGGTCCTGCAGTCACTCACTGCTCCTGGCGGGTTGTCCCAGCAGCGTCAAAGGATGGGTCAAATGCCAAGGACACTTTTCGTTGTATAGTTGATGTATAATGACAAATAAAGCGCCTTAATCTTAAACTGTACCAGGACTAGACCTGGACTGAACCAAGAATTGAAACAGTACAAAAGTAATACTCCTCGATTAGGGCGGCACAATTGTATATTAATATCAATAACATTCTTTTAGACTTGTTGTAATTATCAATTTTTAAGATTCAAGATTCAGATGAGACTCACTTTGACGTCACATTTTACACATAAGAGTGAAAACTTCACATGCATTCTAGAACATGAGGACAGATTTAGTTTGGAATTACCTAAGAATTGCAGTCATTTCCAATTTGCTTTGAAAACAATTAACTGTGCAGCCCTATGCGACGCGTGGGACAAATATTTTTTCATTCGCCAAGGAAAAATAAAAAGAGAGCTCTGTGGGGGAAGTCGCAACATCATGACCACACAGGCTGGACCGTCCGCCCTGTCCGACTGTTTCATTACATTACACAGTTGTGAGGCTGGGTGTCTCTTTGGGTTTCACTGGTGTCCTCTTCAGAAAAACAGCAAGCAGAGGAGCCCCATCAGCCAGTGGCCTCCACTTTCACAGGATTCAGGTGCTTTAAGAAAAAAAAAAAAACATAAATATGTTGTGTTTATATACAGTAAATCAGCATCAAATACTTTTTGCACAAAGCCCTACATGCATGTAAGGATAGCTTTTGTTTGCTTACTTAATTTGAAATGCGTTTAGCTTACCTGTTTGTCTTGGCATGAAGATGGCCTTAAATTATGGTCTATTGCGCTCATAAGGGTTGCATGTTCCTGAAAAAAAAGCAAGGCAATGTCACTAAGGAGTGCTTAAAAAAAACAAAAAAGTATCTTGAAGGAAGCGAATGATAAAATAAGCAGTTAGATGAATACAGACTGTAGGTCAAACCTAGTATTAATGGAGACAAACCTCAGTGTTTATCTTGGAAATCTGATTCAATGTTTTCGCCACCATGTCTGAATGAGTAGTTATGCAGAACCAAGGCTTTAACAAAAGGTAAAGAATCAAATCTAATCTCCTAGCAAACAGTTCACAACTCACACAAATGTTCCTTCACCAGGCTGTGGTTCAAAGAGAAAGTCACGTTGGCTCTGCACTGTTCGTTTCTCCAGCTCGGTCCTCCCTCTGTGTCTCCAGTGTCCTCGACTGCAGCTCCTCACTGTTCATGTGCAGCACTGCAGGTGACAAAACTGAGTTTCATTTGGCCAACCTAGTATGTAAAACCGCAGTGTAGGAGAGGCTTTCCTGTACTTACCTTATTTGTGGGCCTCAGATTGTGGTCTTCCTCTTCTCCAGGTTACTCAATGTGGCCTCTCGGGGTGTGTGAGCCACTGTTGAGAAGAAGCCAATCACTGAGCATCCAAGAGGCTCTGTGCACACAAGCGACACATCAGCCGCTGGTTTTCCAGTCTGGTTATTTTCCTATCTAAGATTATTACAATAAATATTTCAAAATGGATGGATGTAACACAACTTCACTGGAGGATAATGTGTGTTCATAATGGAGGGTGTGAAATGGCACCAAGATCAGAACTACGTGAAGTCTTTAGTTTAAATTAGAATTTTTTTTCTGACATTTCTTTTAATTGAACATTAACTTTCAGTATTCTCATCCAACACATTTCCAGTGCTTGCAGCCTGCCACATGTGTTCAATACACTGCTAATCTTTCATAAGAAAAGGATGTATATGTGCTATATATGGTAAATACATTACTTTGTAAAAAATCACCTCTGTCTGGCTCTTCTCCCTCAACTGCAGTGGTGTCATCTCTTCTTCCCTGCACACCACTTCCTGTCTGCCAGTACCCTGTTAAAAGACAAATATGGTGAAGTTGTGTCTCATTAGACAGATAAATAGTATTTCGCATAGGGGAAAGGAAATCATTTTTGTAAAGCACTTTTCACAGAACACACCCAAAGCCCTTCGTAAGGGCTTCCAATTATTGCCAACCCTCTCACCACCACCGTCAACTTACTCAAGCTGCCCTATATTTCCGCATGGTCTTCCATCGTGGTACAATCCCGCCCAAGCTGCTCAGCCTCTGACACCTGGCTCGAACAGGCATTGTCAAAGTGGCATGGCCTGTAAATAAGAATAATCATTACATTCTAAAAACACAACAAACAAGATAAAAAACTAAAGGCAGATGATACAAACATCTGTTGGGACATTAATACTTTTTCCTTCCCAATGCACGGCCTTAAAGGCCAGAAAGGCTGATTTAAAACAATATGACAAAAATATGATCGAACTTACTGTCCTAAATGGTCACATTTACACAGCGCCTTTCTACCTACTTTTGAAGCACTAAAAGCGCTTTACATCAAGGAATCACTCACCCATTCACATTCATACACCTGTGTATGCAGACACTGGAGGCAAGGTGGAGGAAGTGTTTTGCCCAACGACACAATGACAGTGCGCACCTGTCCGAATGGATCTAAACACATAAAACAAAACAGGCTGATACAGTATATAACAACCCTTTAGTTTTCTTTTTCATTTTTTTTACTTGCCTCAAATTGACATCCACCCTGGTCCTCATCCATGTGTGGACAGCATTCAGATCCTCCCAAAACTTTTGTGGCAAAGCAAATATGGACATTATTATTAGTAAAAGCATAACAGTAAATGATTACAAGATGCAAACGAGATTGAATGCAGCATGAAAGTGCAATATTTTTGGCACTTAGCAAATAAGGTAAGAAAATAATGAGTAATACTTATTTTTACCAGGTTTGTGCTGGTTTGACACACACAGTCTGTCTCAGAGACACACACTAAGTTTAGTCTTTTAGGCTTTAAAAGTAAAACAGCGCCAAGCAGAGTAAATATTAAACTTTTTGGTGCAAGGCATTAATGTCTAGCACTAAATGCATTATTAATATTATCATGTTGTTTTGTAAATGACATGACTCAGTCCAATTTATTAAAATAGAAGGCTATGCAGCACAATTTAGTGGCAAACTAATTTTAACTATAACAAAAAAAAAAACGGTTGGCTTATCTTTAGCTCATTTATTAGACTTGTATTTTGTAACCTAGGGACAGTAGAAAATAATGTGAGTGTTTTGTCGGATTGCTAGCGACACAGTGCCAATATCCTCAGTGAAGTAAAATACTTACGTAAATGCCAGACATCGGTCGTTAGATAAAGCTAGCCATTAGCACAAGTATGCTAACTTAGCATGCTAGCTATCTAACGGTTCTCGGCGCGGAGTTCTAGTCCCAAGGATCCAGTTTTGGTTTTTGGTTTGCTTCGACTTCTCCCACCCGAGGCTTAGTCGATGTTGTGTCCATTTCACTCTGCTGGGTCCAAGTCCGAAGAGAACGTACATTAGGAAGAACATTTTCTCTCTCCGTGTCTCCGGAGCTCGCACCGCTCCCCGCTCTGGCCTCAACACAGATAGTACAGCGCGAGCGCCCGTCTCTGTTACTCCCGCCCACAACAGGTGCACGAGCCAATCGGCTTTCGCGCCACAACTATTTCAAAATAATCTAGCTCCCTGATTGGTTCTTATTTTTCGGTTGAATGTAGTTATTTTCCGGTATGTTGAGCATAGTCGTAATTTTGAGTGTATTTTCAACCTTAGACGCCATCACCAATGCAAGGATAAATATTCGCTTCTTTTAGTAGAAGAAACTTGTGACGCGCGTCAAGGTCTCAATGGCACAGTAGACAGTGCGCGTGCATGTGCCCCCTCCTCCACCCCACCACCCATTAGAGTGAACCTGGCCTCCCATCATACTCAAATTTAAATGAAAAATATGTCAATCGTTTGTGCTACGTTTGTGCTGTAAAAATCTTTGTTTGTGCTGTTAGGGTTTTTGAGATATTAATGATTGTTTTATTGGTCAGATCTGAGGTCACCCTGCTTGTTATAAAGCTCCAAAACAGGAAAAAATGGTGTCACTGCTTCCTCTACATCTGTGCTGTTTTGTGCTGTAAAGATTTCCAGTTGTACGGGTTTGGTTTTAAACTATTACAAACTTTAGAGTCTTAAGGCGTTCACCCTCGTCCTCTGAGGCGCGCGCACGTGTCAGAGGCGCACGGCAACGCACACTGCATGCAAAAATCATCAATATCTCAAAAACGATAACAGCACAAACGAAGATTTTTACAGCACAAACGATTGACATATTTTTCATTTAAATTTCAGTATAATGGGGGTCCAGGTTCACTCTAATCCACCTCCTGATTAAAGTTTTAGGCCATGTCACTCTCATATCTACAAATATGATTGAACATGTACCAAGATTGAACCTGCGAGAATCCAGTATGGATATTTTTCCGGATTTGTCGCGGATAGTCATATCTCACAGATCCAGAGAGATGCACCACTGGATCTGTACAGTAACATTAACAAGCTCATAAAGTGAGGTTTTATGTTGTCTAAATATCTCCAAAATACTGCCCGTACATATGTAAAGATTATTTAATGAAATATTGCCAAATAAAAAAATACTGACATTTTAAATTCTCAGATCCGGAAAGATAATTATATGCATATGTCAGGATCTGTGACGGATCAGATCCTCCCGGATTTTCCAGGATACTTTCCGGATATCTGACAGATCCATGAACTAGGATCTTACTATATCTTCCCGGATTTTAGGGCTTTTTGTCCAGTGTAATAGATTATCAACATGCTCCATAGCAGTGGTGGCAGAAAGACTAACATGCTTCACAAGTGGGGAAAACTTTCAAAGATGGATGACGTAAAATCTTCTCTGGCAAAGTCTTATGCCATGAAATTTTGGTACACAATGGTGTCTCGACTCTGATAACCCTTTCGTGGTTGTGGTGTCTTACTTCAGTGGTTCCCAATCTTTATTGTCTTGCGTACCCCTTGGGCTTTTCAGTGGTCGTCCGTGTACCCCCTACCTCAAGGGTATTGCAGTTTATTTAGAAGGTCATTACTTAAAAGTGGTATTTGTAAGAAAAAGGACAATGCTGTGGTAAAAGTAAGCCTAAAATTCTCCCAAAGCAGCACATTTTACTGCAAAATATAGCTTTTCCAATGAAAATGATGTTCAGTTTCCCACATTTTGAAATCTGAAATAGTTCCAAGTACCCCCTACTAGGTCCTGTAGTACCCCCAGGGGTCCCCGTACCCCTGGTTGGGAAACACTGTCTTGCTTTAAACTTAAGCATATGATTAACCAACGTCTCAACTATTGTAATCTGCTTTAAGGATTCGGTAAACTCAACAGAGGATGGAGAAATCCATAATGCTTGCCTCAAAAGAGCCCTGCTGAAATGCCCCTACAATCCCGAGAAATTCTGTATGCAAATTTCAAACTTCAAACCTTTCCACCGCTGAGTTTACCTCACAGTTCAGCGAGGGACCCCTTAAATCCCTGGCACAGCTTCAAAGTACTGGACGTTCATGCCTTAAATCACTTCACGCCTGCAGTTTTCTGACACCTTTGACTGATTTACCTTCGCTGTGGGACTCAAAAGTTTGCCAGAGAATAGTTAGTCCATATGCCCCGCTTCACGCACCGCTGTTCCCCCTCCCAGGGCTTCGTTTTCTATCATAAAAAGTCCCTATAAGAGAAACAGATGCTTTAGTTTCACTCGATTGGACAGAAAGCTACAGTGAAAAATGATTTGAAATACACACTGCCAGGTGAAAATCAGAAACCAGTCGGCTCCCAAACTCTAAGATTCGTCTTTGACTTTCAGTATTTGCTGTGGAATTGTTTGAATGATTCACATTGGCCCATTGTTGTATTATTATCCACCAATATGTGTCAGTAAGATCTTGTATTGGACAGTTCTTAACCCTGAATTAGTTGTTTCTGTGATCTCCTTTGTCCCTTGTTCAAGGGTTCAAAATCCAGCCCTCCAGCAGAGACCCCCAACATGATTATGAGAAATTATTTATACACAAATAAGGGATCAAAATACCTTAAATTGCCAAAAATATGCTGAAAATGGAGGATGCCACCAATCCCCATATTAGGACCAATATCATGACCAACACTGGGATTTGGAGACATTTGGGTTTTACTCTGGGTAAGGATGAATGATATGGACAAATTTCATATCTCGATTTCCATGCCAGATATCTCGATATCGATACGATACGATATAACTTGGTGAAAACCAAGAATTTTTCCACAAAATAAAACCATAATACAAAAGAGGGCAGTTTTATTGATGAAAATCTATATCGTTTATATCTTGCTTTTTCAATTTGAATGTTTTGATTGTTTATATCTCGATATCGATACGATAACGATATATCTTTCAGGCCTAACTCTGGGCCACAATTAGGAAGTTCGACCCCTGGAAAATCGACCCACCACAAGCTAGCTTACTTACCTCTACCTAAGATGCTAATCGTAGGTGGTGACTTCTTTTTTAGCCTGGCTGTTTGTTTCTTGTTTAGCGTTGTTGAGGATTATCTGATCTTTAAGAGTTTTCGCCCACTTTTGCAGGAAGTAGTAATAAAACATGTGCGACTTTGATATTTTTGCACACTTTCGGGGTCTGGGTAGATTTCTTCGGGGCGTTTCGCATCCATCACGAACTCTGAAACATGCACAGTCGGCTAATCCTTCAGCTAGGTACGTTTGACCAACATCTGACCAGGGACGGAATCTGGAGATGTGTCCGCCTCTCTTGAAACTCGTCAAAAGTTGCCCAGAGGCATTGGTTCGACGATGCGTCAAATGCAGAGGACGATTTCCCTAAAAGCCCTCCCAAAGAACGTCATTCCGTATTCAAGTCATGGATTCATTTTGATGGCGGGAACTATTCAGGAGTCAGTGATAAAATATAATGTGACACAGACGAGGGCTGGCGCGGCGGCGTGGAGTGAATGCAGACGAACGGAGGGATGACAGCTCGGACAGCGAGATATACACCAGCTCGGGGAGACAAAGACTGTTCCGGTTGGGAGTTGGAAGATGCAGCGAGAAGCTCCCGTGAAGGAAGTGAAGGAATCTTAAGTAGGAGGAAATCCCACTGTGACGCCGCTGACAGGCCGAGTCCGCGGGAAGAAGATTGGACACGTTAACAAGACTGACAGAAACGGAAGTAGAGAATAATCCGTTTTTTCATAAGCAGTCTTTAAAGGTCTGGGAACACTTGACAGCTTTTCATCGTGTTGTCATCAGCGCTGAACAACCCAAATAGAATTTCAACCAAAAGATTAGGTTCTCTCTAAGCTACTCCCGATTCCAGCATAAGACAGACAAGCCATAATCCAAACGGTCGCTTGAAACCACTGCAAGAAGAAAAATACATCATGTCTTTAAACTTCTTGCCCAGTTCCGTATCATTTGGACGAGATTCAAGGAGGTTTGGTTGAGGAGTTTGTTGCGGTCAGAATGTGATATTGGACTCAAGCCAGAAGAGTTGATTTGAGAGGGGGGTAAAGGATGCTATTTAACTCAACACGGGTGGGGGACTGAGGCCTGCTCTGTCCTCTGTTTCTACAACGGTCTATGGAGATCAGGTGAACGACCCTCTTTTGTTGCTGTTAATCAGTCGTCTCTGCCCACTGGCTCTGCAGCAGAGCAAAACAAAGACACACACGGATACTGCAAACAACTTGAATAGGTTGGCATAACCCCCAATCACTCTGGCCTGGGTCCAGTGTCACATTCTGACAAGACAGAGCGAAGAAGAAGCGTGAATAGAATCGAAACATCCTCACCTCAACCAAAATCGCCCTGTCAACCATTTAAGCTCGATTTACTATGCTTGCATCTGGTATATACATGGTGATAAGTCTTGCTCTAAGCTGTTTAGGATCAGTGAAGAACGGCCATGTACTGTATAGTCCAAAACACCTGTGGCACAAACAAATTTTGAACATTTCGCCATCTAAACTTTTCCAAACTCTAGTCCAATGTTTCACTAAGCCGGGTCATCATTCAATTGCTTGTGGCATCTCGAATTTGAACCAAAACCCTCATATCTTTCACAATATGCTGCCATACAGTTTGATTTGCAGCTCCTTTGGTTCATCTCTTTGAATTTAGTACTTAGGGAAATGGAAAACGATTTGGTGCTTGTGGTATTTGAATGATGGGAGATTGCTACAGACTGCGAGGAAAGAGAAAGTTCCTACAAACGTCCTGAGAGACGATTGGTTGACAGTGACAGGTGACAGTGTGAGCAGAAGAAGTACCGTCTTCTTATCCACGCTTCATTTGACAACTCACCACCGCTTCAGGATCCAGGACTTCCCTTTCTGAAGAATTCCCCCATCTTAGTTCATTCATGTGTGCTCATCTCATGGGCGGCGGCTGCAAGAGGCGGATGAGACTCAATGGACAGGAACAGCGTCGACCTCTGACCTTGGCGTGTCAGCATAGAGCCGTCTCCAGGATCCCGGAGCGCTGGAGCGTGAAGTCGTCAAAGCGCTCCTCTCGTGACGCCTCTCGCGGCTCGCGGAGGGGAGGGGTGGGTGTTTTTGCGGATAGCAGCACTTCTCCCTGTGTACGTCTGTGCAAATGCAGCTGTCATCGGACACGGACCTACACAGTGGAGCTGCTCACCCGCATACAAACTGTGGTCAGCACTGGTGGCACGCACCGATGAGCAGGAAGCGTGGCTCAGAGCTATGGGTTACGTCGCCCTTTGATTGACGTATATACTTCATGGATTTCAGGGTCTTGTTTTCCTTAATTTTCTCATATCTAGGCCATTCATTCAAGGTTAGACACCCAAATGTTCTAGAAAAGACTCTAATATAAACACAAAATGAATAATCTACTAAATTATCTGTTTCATTATTTCACTAAATCAACTTCTCTATGGATTTATTGTATGGTAACTTCGGCTTTTCTCATCTTCGGGACATCTCCAACTGGCACCTCGTCACCACATTTTCCCACTAATGAGGCCCTTTTTGTTTGGAAGGATTTGTTGATATCTTATTCCATGCTTGACTTACTGAGCCCATAATCCGCTCCAAAATAAGGCGGAATATGATTTTTGAGTTTATTTTTTTTGGCAGATTCATTTTCAGTTTATTTGCTAGTTTTGTTTCCCCTAAAGTATCCACAATCTGGCTCCTTTGTATAAAATATGTCCACAAATTCAACCGAGAATATTAAACCAGGCTTTGTCCGAAATGATTTTGTCAGCTCTCGCTATATGTGTTTTCTTTTATACATTTATGCCAATGATCTACAGCAGGGGGCACGAATTAAATTCCACCAAGGTCCGAATTGAAGGACGGAACATACGGGGTTAACACACCTATATATGAGGATTTATAAGCTTTTGTTAAATCTTTTACTGTGATTTGAAAATAATGCAATTAATTGAATCATGTTATTATTATTGTTGTTGTTGTTGTTGTTTTACATTTAAAAGGAACATGCCACCATTTTTACATACTGAGATATGTTCTTACCTGAGCTTAGACGAGTTGATATGTACCTGTCTGGTCGTTGTGCCCGTGAAAGAGCTTGGTCGCTTCCAACTTCACCCCCGTTTGGAGCTATAGGAATATACTGGAAGAGGCCAAATGCAACTTTTTGGTCATTGTGCGTGACTGAGTGCACACACCAAGACCAGAAAAACAGTGCCCTGTTCCTTTAAAATGAATTTTGGCTCATAAATAGCAGAAAGCATATAGCCTCTATGTGCACATAATATATGACAGTGTTTCTTCTCTTTGCTCAGTTCACAGATTGAGCACTGCTTAATCCTGGTTTCGTCCTGGTTCAGGCCTGGTTTAGTCCTAGTTTAGTCCTGGTTTAGTTCTGGTTCAGACCTGGTTTAGTTCTGGTTTAGTCCTGGCTTAGTCCTGGTTCAGACCTGTTTGTCCTGCCAATTGGGAAACAGTGGCCAGAGTCCTCTGTGCCTGTTGTTTTTTTGCGAGCCGTATTTCAGTCATTCCGCAGCCGTTTCTAAAATTCTAAAAATATAAAAAGTGTCATGGAGCTCAGAGGTAGGACTTTCTCTTTCTTTGTATCTGGGCTGTCATAATACCGCTCTGCAGTAGGAGTGGGAGAGAGAGGGCACACGCAGCCGCTCGTCTGAGGGGATTCACGGTCGAATCCAAAGTTCAGATCCGGATTGAGGTTCGCCATTTAGTGACCTTAGTGACAGCAAAAGTTTCAGTTTGATATTTCTGCCTTTTCTCCTACTTACCTGCATTGCCTTAGCTTTACGTTGATACATTTTATAGAAATGCATACAATTTAATTTGCTACTATTTAACTCACACTGGGTTAGGGTTAGCATAGCGTGTTTGAAAGTCATATTGTAATGAGGGCTAAACTACTTTTCTGTTTTTCCCCCACACACAATCACTTTTTTAAGTGGTAAAATAGACGTATCTAGCCACCAAAAACTCCTGAGAAACATTTAAAACACATTTGTTTTTCACACAGTTTGCCGAGTTGTGACTCACACCGCGTTGTGGACAGAGGAGGGTAACAAATCGCGTGCTGGTGTAAATATGCATGAGTAACCGTAGGGGCAGATGCACGCGTGAAGCTCCAGAGGTATTTTTAGTCTTATACAAATCAGCGGCGTTTGTTTGACTGTGCTCTCACGCAGGTCGAGCTGTTGAGCTCCGGCGGGACAGGGGTCAGATGTAAATGAGTGCAGAGCAACAGCATGACGGTGCGGGAGGGCTTTAGGCAGATGATGTGTGCTGTGGTTTTAATTGATGATGTCAATAAACAACGTGACATTAAAGATACAAAGCATGGCTCTTAATGTTTACAGGTTGAAAGAACAGTTTTGTTTTCTCCTACCAAATGCAGCGGATGGTCTTCTTACTATTCTAACCATTCATTTTCTTTCGACACTGGCACTCTTAACCCCATCTGAACCAAGCACATTTTCTCCAGTTTGGCTTTACCCAAATCTAAAAGCTTTCTGAAAAAAAGCAACCACAACATAGCGACGAAAACTAGGATGAAAAAACGGCGACAAAGAAGCAATAAAAGAGCGACAAAAACGTGCTAGAAATGCAACATACAACGAAAAAGTGACTGAAGAGCCACAAGAAAGTGACAAAGATATGGGGAAACTAGCCTGCGCTCCTCCCGCAACAGAGAACAGAGAAGATGGCGGCGGCCGTGACACAGCGATCTTTTACCAGTGCCCTTTCTTCTGTTTTAAATGAGCTGGACTTGCCGTTAAAGCCACAGAAAGAAGCTGCTCTGGGGGCTTTCACCGGAGCATTTACTCGACTACGCGTGTGGACTACAAACTATCATGGCGGAGGACGTGAACGCAAAGCGTAAGTCGCTTTGTGTTTGATTGGTTCGCTCTCGTTCAAACTGCGATTGTTAGCTCCGCCTCCAGTTCGATTTGGAAATTGCGTCCTATTACCACAATTCCAGACTGTCTTTATATGTATTTAGAAATACATAAATCAAGTCAGTCTGGCTTTTGCCAGGCTATGGGGAAACCATGACAACAAAAGCAATGAAAAAACAATCATCTTGAACCAAAAACAATCATCTTGCCCCTGAACCCAACAGGCATCAAAAGAAAAAGAAATAAATGGGTGCCTGCATAATTCTATAACTCCTCAACTTATTCTCGTTGCTGTACAGAAACACAGCACTAAATGTTTATGTATTTACATGCTCAAAGAAGATTTTTGTTCCTACAATATATGACGCATGGTAGGGTCTCTATAATGAATCATCCCAAATCGCGGAATTTGTCTTGGGAGGGGCCGCTCACGTGGTATAGTTCAGTACGAACGTAATGCCACTTTGTCTTTGGTTAAGTCACTTCACCTGCCTCGCCTAAATGAATGTGCTGACCAGTGGGTAAATGCCGATTGGCAGCCACATCTCTGTCAGTCAGTCCCATCCATCCATTTTCTTCCGCTTTATCCGGGAGTAGGATCACCGAGGCAGCAGTCTCAGCAGAGATGCCCAGGATTCCTGATCCCGAGGCAACACCAGGCCAACTCTGAGACATAGTCCCACCAGCGTGTCCTGGGCCTTCCACGAGGCCGCCTCCCACTAGGACATGCCTGGAGCACCTCCAGAGGAGGCGACCAGGAGGTATCCGGAACAGATGCCCTAGCCACCTCAGCTGCTCCTTTTGACGTGAAGGAGCAGCGACTCTACTCCTCACCCTGCGAAGGAAACTCATTTCGGCGACTTGTGTCCGCGATCTTGTCCTTTCGGTCATTACCCAAATCTCATGACCATAGGTGAAGGTGGGAACGAAGATTGATCGGTGAGCAGTCAGTCCCAGTGCAATACAGCGACTTTTGAGTGTCAGAGAATGCACAATGTAAGACAAATGCATAACGCTGCATGAAGCTGCTATATCTCTACATGAACCATTTACCAAACATGTATTTACAGCATTGGGATATAGAGAATTGGCCATATACTGAGGCAGACGAAGAGGAGACTGTTTAAGTGCACTGAGTTCTCAAGTGTGTCCTTTGGGGCCAGTGTTTTTTAAATGCAATCCAATACATTACCTTTAAAAGCCCATGGTGAATACAGCGAAGCGATTACCGACATCTTAACCACATCTCGGCCTTTGTGGCTGTTTCCATCGACGCTGACCTCAGAAGCTTTTCGTCTATCTTCATCGAATTACTAAACACTCTGCCACTGTGTTGCCCGCAGTGACTCTATGTAGACTATCGGTAGATCATCTTTTAAAGGAAAGTTGATGCTTGAGTCTTCTTTGCCCAATGCTATACTTCTGCTGCGTCTATTAGAAAGACACTTCAACCCGATGCCCCCAGTGTTCAGAAACTGTGCTATAGATCTCATAGACAGTCATATTACAACTTATCCTTTTAGTTTTCTTTGCTAGAGATTCTGACGGATGGTTGATAATATTTAGGGTTGTTTTGATGCCAATACAGATTTTGTGCCAATACTGAGGATTCTCCAGGTATGAATGTTGGCGAGTTGTATTTTTCTCATTAAGTATCCACAGCTGTTTACTGTGTTTGACAACAGCTCTAACAATTATTTCATTAGTCACAGACAAAGGATTAATGTCATTCTTCTGGAAGCAGAAATTTGGCAGAATCGACTTGTGCATGGACTTGCATAATTAGCCATGCGCTTTGGACTTAGAGTCTTTTCCACTGGCATTGCTGTTGTTTTTATTCACATTAGTGATGTGACGTTAAGGACCGAGCCTGCTCTTTTGAACGACTCTTCAATGGTGAACGGATCAGATCTTGACTGTGAGAAGAGTCTGATCTTTTTGTCATTAAATTTTATACCGATTTTTTCTTTGATCAAGAAACATCATAACATCACAGCCCACGGCCAATCAACACTATCTTGATAAGTTAAAAGTTAGTAAATTAGAGGTATTTGACCTTAATTTAAGGCAAGGCAAGTTTCTTTATACCACACATTTTGTACACAAGGCAACTCAATGCGTCTTACAAAAGAAGGTTAAGTTAAGGCAAAACACATACTGTATATAGAAACATCAGGACATGGGAAATACACAGCACACATGGTTTGGGAGGGGTATGTGTGTGCTGTTGTTTACAGTCTGAAAGGAGAGTTCAGTCCTTATCTTGTTTAGCCCCGTGGCCTGGCCTTGAAGGGAAATGTTGACTGCATAGGAGAGATAAGGTCCAGTTGCTTCAAACCTCCTTTCTCAGGAGGAAGAGAATTATTCCAGTAATAGTTCATCGAGTGTATAATTAACTTTACTTTAACTTGTCTCAGCATTTGTTTAATTCTCCAGAGCAGGTAGTATCCATTCACAGTTCGAAACATAGTCCACCTACCTATACTTCAAGAAAATGTTTCTAGATTACGTTTGGCTGAGCAGGAAACAGAAGAGAAAGCTTTTTGCACTAAAAGGAGTTGACAGATGTTGTTGCCTTTGTCCAGTCCAGTCATGATTTTGGAGAATTTAAAAAAAAAAAAAAAAAAGTGCCAGTCAGAAATCTATTCCTTGATGTCAAAATGAGTCAGTCTTTTGAACGGCTCTTTAGAATGAACAGGTACCAAATACTCGGATCATTGTAAAGAGCATGCAGTCCACCTGTATTCTCACACCCCTCCCTTTACGGCACCCTGTTGTATAGATTATGCAAATATATGTGATCCTCCTGCACTGTGGCACTTTCTCATTTACCGCCTGTCTGTCCGTGGAAGGGCCATATGTGCCGGTGAGAGCTGCCTACGCCTAATGTATTCGAAAACGCAGCTGATGGCGAACATGGGCGTCATAAAAACATCTGCACGGGACAAGATGCGGCGGGTGAAGGATGCCACGCTGCGCATTATAAAGCACTCTCTCCTCGGGATCGCAATCGAGAATGAGACGCGCCGTAGACCGCCGCAGCGAACAGGGGACACATGATGAATCGGGTCCTAATGACCCACCTCCGCACTCTATCCAAGGCAGCCTCATCGGAATATTTATTTAGATGTATAATTCACTGCGCTGCGGGGCTGTAGCGCGGATACATTTGTTCAACCTGTTAAAGAAAGATGTATATGGGTCGTTCGCATTGGCGCTATGCCGATGCATAAATTCTGTAATTAATTTTGCTAAAGCAGTGCAGCCCCCAGTGATCTCTGTACTATTCCTCCTCCGCGGGGTACTTTACATAAAGGAACCATGTACACATTTATACATCACCAGGTATTAAACAATATGTAGGTCAATGGGCTCAGTTTACAAGTCCATCAAACCTTCTACTACTACTTACATTAAAGCGGACATACCATAACGACGGGGCTGAAACATAAGCTTCAAAATAGTATAATGGGTCTCTCAGCATTGATATTGTATGTCTCTGTACGAAACAAAGAGTAACGATGAAAAACAGACACTTGAGCTGGTGAAGACACTGACTGGGGCTCCTCCTGCTGGCAGCTGTGGGAATAACTTAAGAAAAAAACAGACTTTCTGTTTCGATCTACAGCGTGATTTACAGCTTCAGCACGACCATGACACACTTTGAACACAAACACCTCAGATTCTATACAATATTCGACTTTAAAAATGAGCTTTGCAAATGTGGAGGACAGTTTGGGGTTTGTCGTGAAAGGTATGTCTTAAATGAGAAAACAAAAAGTCGATTGTGCATGATATGTCTCTTTTAAAGGCCCAATACACATACACTGTGTAAGTGGCTTCTGGAGGGGAGTCAGTGCAGGGAAAGTTAAGCAAGAGCTGAGTCACGCAAACAGCACATAGCCGTGAAGTCTAGCTCAAACACAGAAGTGCCATGGTCCCCTCTGCACTGTTAACTTTATGAAATGATCCACTCACTTTTATTGCCTGGTGGGAGCAGACCTTTCAGGCTCTGTGATCAGACGCACTGCCCCAGAACAACCTTCTTCTACTGGAGTGACACTCCTGCATCTGAGGCACACTGCGGCATTCTCAGCGCAGCAACATAAGTGAACGAATCGTGTGATATTATTCTCTAACACCCAGATTCCACATTCTCCATGTTCGCCCCGCTCCACTCCACCGCACTCTCCGCAACAAAAAAGTTTCTATTTGAATTGTTTGATTCCGATGGCCTCCGTCGCTGGCACGTTGCTCTGTTTCTCCCCGACAAAAATACGGATCAACTCTATTTTCAGCTTTGTCAGAGTCCGGATCGAGCTCCACAGTTCAGATCGCACCACACAGAAAAGAGAACATCCGGACTTTCAAATTATACCCTCTGCATTTTCACTAAACGATGAGAGTTTGATATCACAAAAACAACATACTTTAAGATTAAGTTCGAGCTCCTCGTGGACCTGCAGCTCGGCGAACAGGACTGCCGTGGGACTGAAGTAGTTGCCGTTGATGTCGCTGTCATTCGGATGAGTCTGGAGCAGAGCGGAGCAGAGATGTGGAATCTGGGGATAAATTGTCTCTCCCAAAGCAAGTCTATAAAACACACAGTTAATGAAGCATTTAATTCAGTCCATATTTTACATTAAGTAAGTATAGACTGTGTTGATCCAGATGCTGTTGGCTTGTAAGCGTATAGACGTGCCAGGGATAAGCCGGTCTTTAGTTAAAATGAAGCAGATTCCAGGTTTACTTTGCCACAATGTGCTTTGCTCTCGCTCGCCCACTGCTCTTACTCCCACGTCATCTCCTTCGAGGACAAACCGTTGAACCAACGTAACCAGCAGGCCCATCACAACACTGCTCTGCATAATGCATTACAGCATACCTTTTCCATTTACAATTAGCCACTGGCCAGTTTGAGCAAATGAAGAACCGGCTTGCATGATTTAGTCGGTTTCATTCAGTTAATGGATGTCGCAAGTGAACATGGACTCTATTTTTAACTTCGTATACCCGTATAGCCAACCCCTGTGGGATCTCGACTTCCTGTTAGTCTCTTAATCAGTTGGCGCTCAAAGAGAAAACTGCTTGGATACCCTTGGTGATGAAATAAATCTTACATTCAGAGCAAAGTGTTTTCTAACCTAACGGTGCTTTGGATTTTCCTTCATCTGTTGATACCAAGTCCATGTCATTGCTCAGTTCCTTTGATTATCGCTATCCGTCCAGTTTCCATTCAGCGATAAATCATGACCAATAAAACATATTTAATTCCCAGCACATATTCACTCACAAGGACCTCAACCTCACATTATAGTGGAATAAACGTTATTGAACAAGAAAAATGAAAGTGAAGGATGTTACGATTGCAGTTTTGGCTCTCGGGATTTCGTCCCCACTGACCTAAAAGGTAGAAGAGATGAAAAAGTAGTGAATGGGAACGCCAGGGACGCGCTGAGGAGAGGGAGGGAGGTATTTATAGAATGGAATCCGATTAGGGTGTACGTGATGTGTGGTCCATGCTCCCGAAGTTAAAGGAACAGGCCACCGTTTTGCCATTTTGAGATATGTTCTTACCTGAGCTTAGACGAGTTGATGCTTACCTTTCTGGTCTTTGAGTGTGCCCGTGGAAGAGCGTGGTAGCCTCCACCTTCACCCTCGTTTGGAGCTATAGGAATATGTTGGAAGAGGCCAACAACATCTTTGGTCCACCAGACAGGTATGAATCAACTCGTCTAAGCTCAGGTAAGAACACCTCTCAGTATGGGAACACTGTGGCCTGTTCCTTTAAGATCACACTCTAATCTTCATTTTAGAATAACACTTTCTGGTGTAGGCAGCAAATGTTTGTTTGGGAATTGGGTTATGCACAGTCATGGTTCGTGAATGGTCCGGGTTTCAGGGCCAATTCGACAAACCAAACTAAAGACAGAGACAAATCTCTGACGGCAGCAGAGGCATTTTCTATTAGGGACAAAATGAACACTACAGATTTTGATTAAAAACAAGAAAGAACCATTCACATGTTTTATTCCTTGAAAAGACTAACATGCCTGTATTTGACACAAATATATTTGTCCAGAATATGTTTTGCTAAATGATATTACGCTGAATTTCTTGTTTTGCGTCACTGGTAGAGTCCCCAGTTTCCCTGAGCAGCTCCATTTATCATCCTGCCATTGAAATGACAGAAGACTCTTTAATCTTTGTATGGAAAATGGAAAAGCTAAGAGTCAATAATGAAAAAGAAAAAAAACAAGCTTTAAACTTTGACAACTTAAAGTTCCGACAATCCATATAAACTGTCAAAGAAGTAACACAATTGTCCGCTCCATCAAACTTCTGCGACGCCGTTTGTCATTGTGACTTGACAGAAGCAGACACTCCTAAAACCCTCTGAGTCATCCTCTGAATGCGAGCGAGCTGCTAGACTCCGCTCCCACTCCATTTGCAACAGTCAAAAAAGCCCGTCCGGGTGGGCCGCAGTCTGATCTGACTCAATGGCCCGGGACATTTCTCATTGGCACCTTGTCTCGCTACAAAACGAGGGCGGAGGAGTCTGGGGCAATCGGTTCCGTTGGAGAGGCTGAGACAATGGATTTGGGGGATGTCTGGAAACAGCTGCACGAGTGACTGGACATGTCCTAGAGCAGGAGTTTGTTTCTTAAGTTTCTCGAAACAACCACGCAAACAGTCTGGGACCCTACAGTAAAAACAAAAACAGCTGCTTGTTATAATGTCAAGCACCAAAACATTTTAAAGCTAGGAATAGCGGTAATATGGTTCAATATGAAGGCAAAGTTCTTGTGCCCTGAAATCGACCCTCATTAAATGATCTGGATAGAGTACAATCCCCTCAGACTCTTTTCCTTGTCGATGGCTGCTCCGCGCTACTTCAGCAGAAAACCCTCTTGCATTCAGAAGCGATTTTTGTCATAGTGCGTCATGTAAAAATAAACAGCTTGTGTTTGGCTGACGGGGCAACTACAGCTTCCAAATATCATCGTGTACATTTTCTCCATTCAAAATGTTTGTATCGCTTGCAAAATGCACGCAGGCAAAAGGGACACAGTGCGCCTGCTCTTTGGGCTTAATAACCGTAAACAAACATGGAGGCAAGGATTTTTCTCGACATGCGCCAATGACGGGGCATGATTTCATTATTTATTCTTTTTTACTAGCTTTTTTAGTTTTCAGGTGATGACAGGATTAAAGTACAGTACAATACAAAAAGTACAAACAACACAAAAATTGTCTCCTATCCTATGCCCTATCCTCTAACCCAGGGGTGTCAAACATATGGCCAGTGGGCCTGATCCGAAATGATTTAATCCAGCCCCTGCCCTGCAAAGTTTTGATTTTTTAAAGTATAACCAGAATACTCATTGTAGCCACTAGGGGGCATTAAATTAAAAAAAAGGAAAGAGTTCCACACGTGTCCAGCAGAGGGCACTTACATAATAAGAGCTCAGGACATGAACAACACATTTTATAGCCATGTGGTAAATGGACAATCTGCCCCCTTTGAGGAACTTGTGACCCAGGCTTGTAAAGTGCAATACAAGTGTAAGCTGTTGTTATTAATGAAGCTACAGTGAAGTTGGGGCTTTGACCAAATCACAGCTTATTATTATTCATTTATTGGAAAAAAATCGCTGTGGGAGCTGAATTTCGGCCTCCGACTCAAAATGAGTTTGACACCCCTGCTCTAACCCATTGACCCATCCATGAAGCACCCGCTCCCACACTTATCAAGGCTTGATTTGACCCAACCTGCACCTTGCTGTGGACAGGGCCCCCTCTCCAGATTCCGGGTCGAGTACATTCCTAGACAAATTCAGTATTCACTCTGCACAACAACACACACTTTGTGAGACCGCATTGAAAAGTGAGCACAAGTCCCTATCAGCATGATACAGCTTTTAATATAATTGCAAATTACTGTCGGGAGCCCTCGCAAGCCCTAAGGTAAAGCCTGACTCACTTAGCTTCTCCCGGCTTAACACACATGCAAGAACTGTCACTGTACTCCTCAGAGCAGTGTTACATAAACTTTACCCATGCTGACCTGTAATGACTTCCACAAACAACATTATAGATGTATTCATTCCAAAGAGCCTGTTTGCCTTGTGTCGCTGCGTGACCCCTCGGTTCACTTGTCCCAGTGAAAGATGTATGGAGAAGCTGCTGTACTAATAAGTCCCAACACGGCACAAGTGACATCATCTGCATCTGGGTCAATAGATTTAAAGGGATATTTCAGGATATTTGACATAGGGCCTCATTTCCTAGTTATCCAGAGTGTTGTTGATTTCTGGAGTTATTTATTTTTTAAATCGATGTAGTCTGTATATTTCAAGAATTTAGTGGTGCTAGGCTAGCGCATGTCTATGGTAACTAGTAGCCTGCATTAAAAACCAAACCATTCAAAATCATGGGGTCGTCCTCCAAACATTACTGATTTGTAGAAACCTCCTTTGTGAATTCCACGTGTAGCAATGCCGGCCGCAGGTAAACAAACTACTGTAGATCCGGTAACCTAGCAGATCACTCCACCGCTGCGTAGCTTACAACCAGGAAGCTGCTCAAATATAACTTGTTTTAAATGCAAAATTGTTATATTAAAAAAATTATTCAGTCAACACAGACATTTCTAGCAGTAGTCTGGTGTTATAAGTGATTGTGCTTGGGTCAATTTTTAATGCAGGCTACTAGTTACCATAGACATGCACTAGCCTAGCACTATGAAACTCTTCAAATATAAGGACTGCATGAATAATAATTATTTAAAAAAATCTCCAGAAATCAGCTACACTCTGGATAACTAGGATGTAAAATGTAATGCCCTATGTAAAAAAAAAAAAAAAATCCTGAAATATTCCTTTAGTAGTCCAGCAACATCTGCTGCAGCAAATCGTGTCACTCAGAAAGAACGCTATAACTTCTCTCACCTCTGCTAAACAGAATTTCGTGAATTGTTGGAGGATTTGGGAGAAATCTGTGGTATTGCTCATTAAAACCTAATTAGCATAATTAACATAGAGAACTTTGTTTGAGCAACTGGGGAAAACCGTGGAGGTATTGCACAGAGCTCGCAAAACACCACAGCTAGGTTTGTTCATGCCTTCAGAAAAGTTGAAATAAAGATGACTTTTTTTTTGGGGTCCCAATATGGTTCCATTGTGCCAAGATGCACATGCAATACTAAGTTGTATCATCACAGTGTAGCCTCGAGCCTGACCCAGAGCTGTTGTGACTTTCGAGTATAATATATGCGAAAAACAAGCTGGTCAGTACGTATCACTGAACGCCACACTTATCAATTGTTAATGTTCGTCTTAAGATTTGTGAATTTGAAGTCATTTTCTTCTCAAATAACCTGCAGATAAATTTAAATATCATATCATATAAGGAGTGCCCCCCCCCATGTGGATCGCTGAGTGTGATACGCCCAATGTAATGAAGTCTGACACGGCAGGTCCATGGAGAAGTAACACGCGGGGCTGAACTTATCATTCCGCGCCCTCTATATAATAAAACTGATGTGCCCTGACTGTCTATCTTTATATAATGAGCTCCCGGACAATGGGTTCTTATGGGGTTTTTAATGAGTTTCACGTCGCGCACTGTCACTTTGGGAGAAACTGCCTGTGACTTGCTTGGATACGGCGCGACAGTGAAGGGAGTTACGGCAGCCGACTGCTAATTCAGGCCTCACTGTCCCTACTGTAAAGAGAGGAGACGCCAATGCCAAATCACACTGTCAACAAAAACAAACACGTTAAAGACTTTGCACGAGCCTGTCTTCTTGATTTTAGTAGTTTTGAGCATCTTCCAAATTGTATAAATTCAAATTGTGGTGAATTATTCTTTGCACAAACAAAAGGAAAGCAGCAGAAATGAAGCCAAAAATCAATACCTGCCAGCAAGGAAGTTGATCAGAACAAGAACAACATTGTTAGGTGGGTCAAAGATCCAAAAAGGTTAATTTAGCGTAACATAGACCCTTATATGCTACATTCACATTGAAACAAAGTCAATGATGACACTTTATAGAAAATGATCACATTGATTTAGGCTTATTCTTTTAAAGTGCAGATGACACATTAGACACATTTTTTGCTAAAACATAGTGAACGCAATTGTATTCAAGATTTTGCTAAAGATTGTACTCAGCTTTATTTAGTTTGGCCACTTTTGTGATGTTTATAGTTTCACTTCCTTATTGGACACCGACAGGAAGTGACATAGAAGAAGGTCAAGCAATTTTAAACTGTTGCCGTGCCGACTATGTCCAGTCTAAATCGGGTCCATATGGATATTTTTCCACAGCAGATTGTTCAGTGGAAGCGAAAAAACGGCAGTTGTAGCTAACACTAGCTAGCGTTAGCATTAGCACGGTGCTAACATGTAGCATCATGGAGCATTCTCCATTATTTATGTAATTATGGGCTGTTGAACCACTTTGCTCCTCTCCATTGGGTAGAAATCTATATAATAATCTGATGTTATCCATCTAAATATTTTTAATATATGTTCACCTATATTTTCAAACTAAAATTTAAAAAAGTCATATGCACTTTAAATAAATTCTGGTTTGCTGCAGTTAGCTATATGCTATATACAGTAAATATTGGGGATGGGCCAAGAACACATGCCACAAGATCTTGAAGCTCAATTGCCACAAGATTTTTCCGCCCTGAGAAGATGAATATTGTGGATTTGCCTTTATTTTACTGTGCTGTATACAATATACTAATTGCAGACGCCTTAAAGGTGCTTATGGGAATATTTAGTTAACAGTTATCAATTTATTAATGGTTATCCAACATGAATCTTTATTTATTATTGCAAATTATGTCTCGTCTCTCTTTTTTTATGGTATTGAAATGGACGCAAAACAAGAGCCAACAAGAGGTACTATGATGGAATAATAGTACATTGACTTAACATCTCAATTGGTCTTATTGTCTACATGCATTTTTTTAAGCATTTTTTCCCTCCACCTTTACAGTCAGTGGTCTCTACAAACGAACCACTGTCACTGTCCAAGGCTAAGGCAGAACATTTTCAGGCTAATTGGCAAGAAAAGAAATCAAACTCTCACTACTGTGTCAAAGGGTCCGTACCCTTGTTAGAGTTAAAAGCCATCAGTGGCTTTTACTTTTTCTGTAAGATACTGCATAGTGACTGGCCTGGAACTGTACAGAAACTAATTTAGAGCGGGAAAAAAATGAGTGGGCGTTGCAGCGGTGAATAAAGAATCCTCTCGCACTGGAGTTGGATGAAGCAGTGTCTTAGAAGAGACTGAACAATAAAGGTATTTTTCAACCGTTCGTCAGAGGCTCACAGTTGTTAATACAGTGCAGTTTTTTCGTTTTTGTTCAGGTAATTTAAATGTTGCCACCATTACAATGATGAATCACAACTAATTTAATAATTTATTATGGTGCCCTTGATTTGTTAGCATGCAGTTGTGTAAAAATAGCAGCTCGTATTGTGTGTGTGTGTGTAAGGATTAAAGATGGGGTATTAAACAAAATCGACATTTTAGAGCTTGTTACCATGTTACAAAGTTGTTTTCTAATCAAAAAAATACCTGGAGCTGCAGTTCAAGCTGCTCGCACATCTTTGAGTGGTCTTTGTGGTCTTCACCTGCTTAGCAGTGCGACGTCTCCTCCACAAAAGCTTCCTTTCCTCAATCTCTCGATCTCTTGCTAAACTCATCGAAAAGTAAAATCACTCTGCATAGCTTCACTATGAGCAATCTTTATTTATTCTCTTTAATGAAACAGCTGCACAGCAAAAGGGAGCAAGATAAGGGGGTGGGAGGAGCTTATGGGAAAATCTGGAAGTGTTGTAGCGCAAACATGACAACCTGCAAAAAGCGTAACACAATATCAAACTATCAAGTATCAGTATGTAGAGGTGCCTAAAGGCAGGTTTATACGATTATGCGTGATTTATGTCAACTCCAATGACAATGGATTATGAGTTAAATTATTTATGCGCTGTGAATGAGTGTTTGATTGTAAACACTGGTGCTTTTTGACATCACCCGTCAATAGGAAGTCACATCCTTTGAAACCATGCGTCTCTGAAGAGTACATCACTGGGCTTGTTTGGAAAGTGAATTATCTCCCATCTTTCTCAATTTGTAAAAGCAATTACACTTGATGGAGTTCAGATGATCCCGATGCATTTCCCCGGGAGGCCCCAGCGCCTTGTTCATCTCATCATCGGAGGAACGGGCCGCGCCGCTCTATCCTCGGCGGACATTTTGAAACGTTTGTGATTAATAACGCGGCACTTAAGTTATTACTCAAGAGCAAGAAGTCCGTCTGTCAGATCTCGGAACGTGATATTTAATAACGGCAATGAAAAGGCTGTCGTCGAGTAGATAGGGTTTCCCGTGACTGTGCAACACTGTAGACTACTTTCTTAAAGCAGTACGAAGTAACGTGTTTACCTCAATAAATCCTTTTCCTATTTTCCTAGTCCCTGTGGGGATAGTACAAGTGTTTATGTGATGATTGGAGGGTCTTTCATCTCCCCCTGGTGTCTCTGGCCAGAAAACCATGCTTGCAACTTGCCCGTTAGCCTGTTAGAAGAAGCTAACAGGCTAACGGGCAAAGCTAACTGCGGGCTAGCGTTACTTTAAACAGTATTTACAGCCAAGTTTGAGTGAAAATGTAATTTCCATTGTATAATTGGATGTACAATATCCCTCTCTCCCTTCGCCTTTTCTGTCAGCGTAGTATTTACTCTCCAAGACAATTAATAAGTTAAAAAGTCTTAACTTGCTACGACACCTGCAGTTGCGCTTATGGCCTCTAGGGGCAAGAGTTACTGAGTACTGCTTTAAATGTCCTCCCTCTTAATATCAAACTAAACTCTTCAGAAATGTAGGACTGCGACTTCTTGTAAGAAATCGCCTGTCATAGAATCCTTTCAACTTTGATGCTCATTTTTCATTCATAAACTCTTTCCCCTTCGTCTTTGGTCCATCCGCAGCCGAGACAGCTACAGGCGGATGACTCAAGCCTCCAGACGCCCTCGATGTTAAACTTAGACCTGTATCCGACTCTTGAAGTGAAACGAGTGGGCGGGCGGAGTCCAATCTGCACTATAGACGTCTCATATGCTCCACCAGACACTGTAATATCAGACAGTTTGCCTATCGTTAAAGCAAAGAAAGGGTTCTATATTGAAGTTTGGACGGGAGGACAAATTAATCATGAATGAATCATTGTGACTGACAGGCTTAAATCCCGTCTTACAGCAAGCTGGGCCCAGGTTCGATGAAATGTCCCTCGGTATGGAGAAAAGAAAGATGAGTCAAATAAGGAGATAACTGCAAGGGCATAGTCAATATCTGTCCTCTATAATACCACCATAGCGATCGCATCGGACAAATCTTGTTGTAAATGATTGCAATGTCAGGCGTTTCTACGGTCTTCTGTTGCCTTATGCATTTATTTTTTGCTTATTGCTTTAGGACACTTCATGTTAAACTCATAAACATAGCTACGTTCCTCATAGATCAGTCAGAATTTGCAAATATTTGAGTCAGATCATGTAAGTTATCTAAGTCACGTATAGGTTCTGGAGTGTGACAATATACCAATTTTCCGATTCATCGTGATATTTTGCAGGACGATACGATATTTTTATTCCGATATTGATACTTTTGATGACTTCATGCTCCACTGTTTTCACAATCAATAGAGGCCAATAATGATCAAGAATTCAGTTAGACCAGCAGGGGGCAGCACTACAGTTTTAAGCACTTGAACACTGTCACGCATATATATTAATGATAATTTGTATAATTATGAATACGATTAGTTTGGAGTTGATTTGTTCCTTTTGAAATTGATACAGATGAGATCAATGGAGTCGCCCACATACGGTCCCGTTTGAAAACAGTTAAAGGAATAGTTCACAGTATATCCAAACAAAGATATGTTTTTACCTGAGCTTAGACGAGTTGAAACATACCTGTCTGGTCTTTGCGCCCGTTTAAGAGCGTGGTCGCTTCTAACTTCACCCCGTTTGGAGCTATAGGAATATACTGGGAGAGGCCAAATGCTAACAACATCTTTGGTCTTTTTGCGTGCCCGAGGGCACACAGTTCTTCCATATTGAGATATGTTCTTACCTGAGCTTAGAGGAGTTGATGCGTACCTGTCTGGTCTTTGTGCCCGTGAAAGAGCTTGGACGCTTCCAACTTCACCCCCATTTGGAGCCATAGGAATACATAAGGAGAGGCCAAATGCTAACAACATCTTTGGTCGTTTTGGGTGACTGAGACAGGTACACATCAACTCGTCTAAGCTCAGGTAAGAACATATATCAGAATGGAAAAACAGTGAACTATTCCTTTAAAGCAGTACTAAGTAACGTGTTTACCTTAATAAATCCGTTTCGTAGTCCCTCTGGGGGTAATACACGTGTTTATGGGATGATTGGAGGGTCTTTCATCTCCCCCTGGTGTCTCTGGCCAGAAAACCATGTTTGCAACTTGACTGCCACCGGTCCGGAGAAAGCAATACACACTAATGTAATCACGAAGAAGAAGCTAACATGCTAACGGGCAAAGCTAACTGCGGGCTAGCGTCACTTTAAACAGTATTTACAGCCAAGTTTGAGTGAATAAAAATGCTTCCATTTTATAATTGGGTGCACAGTAACCCTCTCTCCCTTCGCCTTTCCTGTCAGCGTAGTATTTACTCTCCAAGACAATTAATACGTTAAAAAATCGTAACTTGCTACTACACCTGCAGTTGCGCTTATGGCCTCTAGGGGGAAGAGTTACTTAGTACTGCTTTAAGGGGGAAAACATTTTTGAGAAAAATCAAAACTTTCTCTAATTATTCAAAAACATCTTTAACAAATGCTGAATTATTAATAGTTTTCTACTAGCGCTAACTACGACTGCCGCTTTTTTCGCTTCTACTGAACAATCTGCTGTGAATAAACATCCATATGGACCCAATTTAGGTTTTTTAGACTTTATTTGTATGTGATAAATAGCTTTATATTTCGCCAGAAAATGGCTAAAAAGAGTGAAAATTTGTGTTTCCCAAAAGATTGTTTTCCCCTCGGCGAGGACACGCCCCCTTCTATGACACGATGCCGTCTGTATCTATAGGACTGTGGTTGCTTGTTTATTTAGATGTCTACACTGACAGATCAATGACCATTTCAGTGAGTAAGTCAGAGATCATTTATACACAGAAAAAGAGGCACAAAGCACATGAAAAGAAATGTAAGCAATATGTAGTATGTTCAAATTAAGGTTAAAAGTAGCATGTTTATTTTAATCATTATCGAATCGTGAGCTACTTACAGGTTCCCACCCCTAGTTTTGATTATATTTTCCATTACACAAGCGATCATGTGACTTTTTTCCATTTGTAAATATGTCTTCCCAAGTTGCAACGACCACATACAGTATATACCTGATCTGATTCATACAGTATTGCCAATCACACACACTCATTCCTAACTCGCCTATTTCAAACGTGTCAGCTGTTCACGGGATTAGTTTATTCTGTGCACAACTTTCAGGAAGCAATACTGTCCCGGTACTGTCAAGAACAACTGCTTGCCATCGAGTTCGTAAATCATCTTTGACACATGTTTGCTTTTACAAAACACTGAACGACAAAACAAAACTTCATTCCCCTTCTAGAAAAAAACCCTCAGGAACAGGCTCTTCAATGCAGATCTCCGTGGGGATGAAGTAAGTCGGCTTATTATTTGTAAAAGTCAGCAGCAGTTTTAGCATATTGTCAACACGTCAACCTTGAAATTATTGAAAGTGGCGTCCACAAAAGACTTGCCTCAACAGTGCCAAGTTTCCATGACAACCATCCATCAATGCCAACGGCGAATATCATTGGCTCCGAAGCAGAAACGCAGCCAGAACCGTCGCTTCGTTTTCAATATAGCGCATGTTTTCCACTTTAGAGAACCATGACACAAATCAAGGCTGCTTTAATTTGTTCTCCAGCTGCGAATGTGCCACTGAAATTGGACTCGATTTGGCAAATGAAATCTCCCACTGTGAAAAATAAGGTTTGAGATAAAAGCTGGTGAGTGACAGTGGTATCAGACACGTATTCTAAGATTTCAAAGTGCACAGCGGTCGACTTCCGGGGGATGAAGCCAGAAGGTATTTTTCATTAGCAGATTTCTTCATAAAACTAACTCACGCTGGTGTATACTGTCCATAAGACCAAATCATTCATAGCTTTGGAGAGACTTAGAGCACATTTCTTCATCGTAACCTTTACTTCAATTGCCAGATTAAGCCGACATCGCTGAGGGAAAGAACTAAGATGGTTTTGTGCAGCAATATCCACAACAGATTGGAATAATGTGACAGACTTCAAACCACAGGTATGACTCATGTAAGAATCATCTCCTGAAAGTCATAGTAAAGTATGATTAATGGTCACTGCAAACAAGCAAAAGTTCTCAATACCTGCAATACCATGAAGTTTAAACTACATGGTGAAATGCAGGTGATCTTTGAACGACTTCAGCTGTTCATATTTCAGTCTTCTCTCAAATGCTGATGCACTAGGATTGAAAACAGGAATCGCAAGTCTGACCTCTACGTGTGATAAGAATAGGTCGCGTTCACATGGCATCTCGACATTGTTAACATTGTGCAACTTCTAGGGCCCTAGGAGGGGCGCAATGTCAGATCTGGCTGCTCCTCAGGCCTGGCGCATTAGTGGACTGGACAATCTCCCATGGCCAATGGCAATGTTTGGGGGTCGGCCCACTAGTCCAACAACCCATTAGTCCGACGTCTCATTATTCCGAAAAAGTCCCATTGAGTAGGGGTCCTGTTGGTCCGACATCTCTTTAGTCAGAAAAAAGGGACACATTGGTCCGAAGTCCCGTTGGTCCGACCGTAAACAGTCGAGATGTGCTCGAAGGTTAGTAATTACCTGTTTGAATGTATTAATAATTATCATAAATATATGGATATATGGATTATTTTTGTTCATGTTATTGGAGAGCGTGCATGGTAAACTCCGAGCACATCTCCGCTGTTTATAGTCAGACCAATGGGACTTCGGACCAGTGGGCATGTTTTTTATGACTGGAGTGATGTTGGACTAATGGCATCTCTGCTCAATGGTAAATTTTCTGAATACGGAGACGTGGGACACACCATGGAATAAATAAAGTTTTCCGTTTGACCCGATAGAGCTTGTAAAAGCCTGTGATGCTAAAGGAAGAATATGAGGCAGCGAGATATGAACGAGGAAAAGAATGTGAGGCTGCCGTCAAAGAGCAGTGCACAGTGCTGCTTGTAATAAACCATGCCTCAGTCGACATCCTTTTTTTTTAATAAGCAACGCCCTCTCGCCAACCATTAAAATGCTGAATTTTTGACTCGGTTTATGGTTGGTATCTAATAATGACTGGACCTGTCCACATGAAACAAATACTGTCACAAAGTCCAATGTCTTCTCTCTCTGCAAATATGAACTAAGGTCAAATGACTGTCTCATATCGGTGTCCAAATGTGGTGACAATATTCAAAATGATGTGCTTGATATTGGTCGGATGAAAGGACTTTCAGCCACAAGATGAATGTGGCAGGTTTGTAAATCTCATCATGTCCAAAATAATTATCAGGTTCAACATTAGGAGATTTTCTGTTTGGAGTTTTCTGTCCAAAACTGCTCCTCTCCCTCCGAGTTATGTCTCTGCGCCAAATGAAACATGACATTCCTGAAGGTTGTGATTTGTATTCTTACTAAATCTTCCCGCCCTTTTACTCCAACATCTCAATTTCCTCCATATTTCTAGTCTCCTCTTCAACTTGGTAACCCCCCCTTCCTTAAAAAAAGCGTGTCTGAGTCTCCTCATTGTGCATGCTGTGTGTGTGCTTGTCAGAATCACACAGCGCCTGCAATGTGGAGGCCCCGACGCTCGCAGACACCGGCAGACCCGCGCAGAGGAGTCGGCGACGGACGGCACGCTGGCTGGCCGTAAATTACAGTATTGACGCATCGGAGATGGCTGGGTCCCACTGGGCTCGGCTGTGTGTGCGGAGTAGCTTAGCGCTGGACAAAAGGTCATATCCCAGCGTCCGCTCGCTCGGCCCAAATCTATAAACGAGTGGGTGGTCCTTCTCTCCGTGGCGAAGGAAAACTCTACGGATGGTTTCTGAGATCATTGTCTGTTCATGCTCTTCGGCTCTGGCCTTTAAGTCGGGTTATTTTGAAAGTGAAAGGATCGATATAACGTTATGTGCTCATGGTTCAGGCTGCTACTACCGAGATGGCACAAAAGAAGATTGATGGATTTAGTTGTTCAAGGTGCAGCAGTCATACATATAATTTGGTCGGTGCTTCAAATCCCAGAGTTTATAAAAGAGTCCAGATTGGCAGCCACACTGACAGAACGCCATTTAGTACATAGACGATTATTTTCAATCAACCTTTATTTGTATAGCGCTTTGCTGAACCAATGTGCTTTCCATAAGTGCAATGTAATAAAAACAATTTACGCACAAAATAGAAAAACTGAAAATACATTTAAATTCCACATGTGCAATAAGCTAAAAGCTGATCTAAACAGGTGGGTTTTCAGCCTAGTTTTAAACAGTGTCAGGTCAGCGATGGCACGGAGCTCAAGAGACCGAGAGACCGAGAGTTCCAAAGCCTCGGACCAGCCACTGAACAGGAACGATCACCCACTGTTTACTTTTACAGCAGCTGGTGTTGTCTCTACCGGGCTGATGTGCAATGTGCAGTTACATAGAGAGGGTGGTGCAAGTCCATGAATAGATTTAAAACTTTACTTTAAAAGTTTAAAATGAACCCTCGTATGTACTGGAAGCCAGTGTAGGGAGCGCAGCACTGGAGTGATGTGACTCTGCCAGCGAGTCTTTGTGAGCAGCGTTTTGCACCATTTGCAGCCAATTTAGTGTGCACTGGGTCACACCCACATAAAGTGCTATCAATGCGGGAGCTAATTAAAGCGTGCATAGCCTTCTCTATTTCATTCTGGTCTGCCTTGGCCTGCAACTTTATTTATATCGCTCATGTCACACACAAGACAACTCAATGCACCTTTACAATACTGTTTGTCGAATTTCAGCAGATCATCTCACTCAACCCCGAAATTCCTCACCACTGTTTGAGAATAAGGGGCCAGAGCTCCCAGATCCAACACAGAATGCATGAATTTGGGCCCAAACAGAATGCACTCACTTTTGCTCTTGTTCAGATGTAAAAGCTTCTGTGTGAGCCATCCCTTGATGTCAGCCAGGGCATTGTCAGTGGACGGCACTGAGCTGTTGGCAGGATGGGCAACTAAATCTGCATAAAAATGTTAAGTGCTAAGCGGCAACATATACAGTGAAAACAACAGTGCACCGAGGATGCAGACACTAGAATGTCATTTTGCACCTTCAAAAGAGCAGACTATGTACTGTGCCACAACCTGAACCCAGACTGATGTTTGTCTAAAATATTATTGTGCTGTAAAAAGTTTGCACCTAAATAAAAACAACTTTGTCTAAAACCTTTGAAAGAAATAAGAAGACTACACAGACACAGACTACAGTAAAAGCCTCGTGGCCTTGTATACATCTCTGTTTCAAAACCACACTTCGATACATTTTCCTCATTCTCTGTTGCTTAATCGTCTGTTGATGTCCTGACCCACACATCCACATGATTTCCTCGTGCTACGCTCCCATCGCACAGACCAGCAGCCAGACTGAGAGGAGACCAGCCACGACCACTCTGTCTCCGCGCTGTCTCTCTGCGCCCAATAAACACAAGATAATTTGTCCCAATGGGAGCTGCCCTCCCCGAGCTAAGCTAATTAGCATACACCTGATTGAATGGTTCGGGGACGATTGGAAACCACGGATAAAATTAGCCAAAAAATTGCTATTGAGGAGAGGAGGCAGCGGTTGTGATCGAGATTGTTGCAAGGGAACTCAGGCAGATTGGTACAAAGAACATTGGAAAGATAGTCGGTGAGCGGTTTAAGTCCTAGAGGTGCCACAAATTTCTGTCCATTCTTGCATTTTTCACAGAGAACTTGTATGGATGATGGGGGAGTTTGACCACTTCACAAGCCTTCTGCAGCACATCCCAAAGATTCTCCATGGGGTTAAGATCTGGACTCTGTGGTGGACAATCCATCCGTCCTCTCTGTGCTACACTTTTCACAATGTGAGACCGATGAATCCTGGCATTGTCATCTTGGAATATGCCCATCGCATGAGGGAAGAACAAAGCCATTAACGGAATAAGATGGCCATTCGGGATGTTGCTGATGTCATTCTTTAATCATAGAACCTCGATCTGATGAACCATTAACCCCGGATCCTAGTGGCAACTTTTGTGTTTGCTATATAGCGTGAAATAGGTTCCAACCTATGGAAAAATGTGCTTGTTCCATCGGCAATATGAGGTTTTATCTTCTCTCAGACTAAACCAGACCCTCTTAAACTTTCGATTTGATCTCTTTATTCAAGTAAAGTTGTATCATTGGTTCCGTGAAGAGACTATACAGAGTTTAAAAATGTTAGAATTATTTACCCCCCACTACATGATCCAGCAATGTCTTAATGTGTAGAATGAACCCAGACCTGTTCACCACAACTGCCTCTAAAATCCTGCACTGTCACTCAAAAAGGTGTTAGTTCGGGTCCGAAGCGCCGTCATGCATGAGCTTTATATATAGAAGCTGCAGTTACACGTAAAACCTGAGGTGGCAGTAGTGAGTATAGAAATGAAAACTTGCATCTAGTCCCTCTAAGATGCTCGTTCCTTTTCCAGTGCAGATGCCCTTCCTGATGCCCTCGCTCCACATAATAGAGTAACAGTAACTTACTTCAGCCCACAGGGTATTATGTTTCTTCATCTTTTTAGTATTCAAAGGATCCAAAGTCAAATAATTGCAACTTGGTGTGTTTGTGCGCACATTTTAGCAGCCATAACTCTCCTGTGTGGGTTAACGTTAGCCTTTGGCGACATATGGTGAACTGCTGTTTTGTTCCTTGTGCAGCCATTATGTAAATCTGGCCTGATCGTAATTGGTAATTAACAGACAGCGCAATGGGATGATTGGAAACCTCAGTAGCAGCGCACAGACCAGTACACAAACAAATGATGCTTTAAAAACACAAGAAACATCTAGTTTGAATTTGCATTTATTTTCTATACTATTACCACTATCTGTGGGGAAACAGGCACTTTCAATTTAAAAGCCTGTCAACATTTTAACAGTTAAATGGGAACGTGATCATGTCTCATGAAATTTAGTTCCCAAAATGTAAGCGTGAGCTTTGAGGAAACTGTGATGCGACTCAAAGGCTCTGAAACCAGTTGCTTTTGGAGATTAAACACTTTGAGTCCCAGTTTGGTTTGAAATCACGTCACAAAACATGGCTTTTAACGCTTTGGATGTGTTTTGTCTTTGTTGTTTTACAAGTTTTATTTCTTTGTTTTACTTTTTTCTCGACAAAGGTGGTAGTAATAAGTTAAATTCACCTATTCCTTCTCTGCAAAATATCCTGTTTGCCTCTTGTATTGTCAAGAGGCAATACAACAGCATTACTTTATGAATCTATTTGGTATCGTAAGGTATGGCACCCTTGTCCCAAACCCTGGAGTTATCTGGATATGGATCTGCTGGTATTCTGACTTCTGCAGCAATAAGACTTATCACATCTGGGACAGGCGCGTGTTCAGCTACACTTAAGCATCTAAAATTACACCGTTTGAATGCTATCTTGAAGTAGTTGTAAATTTGGACCAATAGACTCGAGTAGGTTCTTCTAAGGCCTATTTAATGCCTGCCAAAGCTCCGTGCTAATAGCTTTAATGAACGAGCCAGCTGGAGATATCACATTCATTTATGGGATTGAAGAGTGTGGGAGGCAACAGACTACAGGCCCTGTTTCGACGAGGAGGGGGATAAAAGGCATGTGATTCTCTAATAGGCTTTGAAGTGTATATACGAACAGGTGAGGTACGGCCGCTAATGCATTCTATATGGGGGCTTCCAGTGTTTAATGGCTCAGCGGTGGCAACTTTGAAGTTCTGAAGGAGTCGGTCGCTCGGAGAGTTCCTTCAGGTGGAGGGATTACAGGTGGATTCCGCTAAAAGTTGTAATACTTTAGAAAGCTCTGCAGGCTACAATGTTTGTGACTACTTTTGCTTTTATTTGTGGACACTTTCATCTCGTAGGTTCACTTCAGTTGACTATTTGGTTTGTATTTTCAACTTAGTCCTAAAGCCAGGAGGAGAGGTGACTGTCAGGTCTTCAGGTTCCCAGAATGATCACAAATGGATTGGAAACTGGATTTCACTCGGATCAGATCAGGTCAACACTACACTGCCCCTATCGATGGCTTTCAAGAGATGTTGCAATAAACATTCAGGACATTGTTGCTGTATTGTTTGAGTGGTTAAAGGTCCTTGAAAAAGCATTCGTAACAGGATCTGACTGAAACCCAATATTACATCCATCCATCCATCCATTATCTTCCACTTTTCCGTTGCATCACATTGCACCAGCCCCTTATGGCTCCTCCTGCAGGTGGTGGGTCCACAGAAGGACGGCCTCACGATTCAAACCGGGCCTGTTGGTCTCTCATAAGGGGCTTCTGACCCGTCAACTAGGACCTTTTTGCCATGGGCGACCCTACCAGGGGCACGAAGCTCCTGACAACGGCGCTCAAACCCCAGACGGCACAGACAGTCAGGTCAATCAGCCAAGAAATGCCATCCATCTTCTGCCGCTTTATCTGGGGTTGTCATGGAGGCAACAGTCTGTGTAGAGATGCACCTTCTCTAGCTCCTCCTGAGGGGTTCCTAGACCAGCCCAATGACTTATAGACCCTATAATAATATAATAATGTACAATGGACATACTAAAAACATGAAAAACAAGAGCAACCGAATAAAACAGTGTACAATGTTGAGAAGGTGAGTGCATAACTAGTTGATTTAGGACTGTCTGAACAGGTGAGTTTTGAGAGTGGCAGGGAGTCTATGGTACGGAGGTCTGAGGGGAGAGAGTTCCAGAGGGGCTTAATGTTCTGTGCCCCATGGTGACGAGTTGGGCCGGTAGGACGGAGAGTTTGAGAGTGGAGGTGGAGTTGAGTGTGCAGGCAGGATTTGCGATGTATATAGCGTGCCCTTTTTCAAGGCCTTGTTCGAGTGGGACATGCTGGAAGACCAACCCAACGAGGTGTCCAGGAGGCTCCAAAACCTCCCAGTGCAATCAAGCTAAAGGTCCTGATTTGATGAAGCTGTTAGAACATCAGGAAACAGCAGAGATGAGGTCCCTGTGGTCCCTAAACCAGACCCTTTTCGGCCCCTGGCTGAGCCTAAAGATTCTGTCGATAACCGTAACATGCACTGGGAACAGGTCTGACTCATGCAGGGAAGAAACAGCAGAAGGTCCTGAACGCCCTGTTCATTGGATATTCTGTGGATTTTCAACAGCAAACCTGAGGAAGCCTTGTTTTACAGGTCAAACAACCTGCAACATGCATTCATTACTGACTCATCTGTGAAGTGCATTTACCTTTTGGCTAAACATGTGAACGTAAGAAAAAACCCTGCAGAGCCGAGTGACACACAAAATGCCTCCAGTTCTCTGTCACGTTCTCATTTCCCTAATTTGCAAGACGTACCTTAAAAACTATAACATAACATCGGATTTAGCTTTTTTTTTTCATGCTAATGTTCCATGGTTTACTGACGTACACTTTCCGTTTGGCTTGTTTACAGATCAGATGGATAAGAGGGAGCGATAAGGAGAGAAGTGGATCCAGGTAAGAGGTTTTCTTGCATCTGCTTTTACTTGAGGCTGTTGAGTCTGACCTTGTACACGCCAAAAAAAGAAAAAAAAAAGAGGACGCTCAAACAACCGCTCTTAAACTTTGCCTTTGGGCTGTTTTGTGTACAAAATTCATGTATTCAGACACGGTTGAGTCAGGATGCACTGGTGCAGCCCACGCTCTGTTTAAGTGATGTTAATGGGTTTGGATGTAGTTTTTGTAGGCCTACTCATCGACGGAGCCAGTTTGATAGGATACGGGCTGAATTACAAACAACAAGTCGATCAGTAGAGAGTTTTCAAAAAGTTAGTTCAACGTAAGAGCAGGCTGCAAATCGACGAAATTGCATTTTTGGACACTTCTAGCTACTTACACTTATTATAATGATCTTAATAATGGCTCACACTTGCATTGTGCTTTAAAACCCTGAGATGACAAACTTGCTATATTGTTCATTCCCTCCATGATCAGTGGTGGTGAGCCTATAAGCCACAGCTGCTCTTGTGTAAAGAGAGGCGGAAGCCAGGCTGCCCATTACGCACGTTCACATAGGAACAACAAAACAACACACTAACATTAGCCTTCTGGTCATGGGACGACCCGCTCTACCATCTGGAGCCACTGTTGCTATATTGTAGGTGGTGATTTGCTCAAATGGAGTGTGAATTTGCGCTGAGATTGAAATTTTTGCTAATTTTAGAGGTGCTAGATGCAAGTTGGCCATTTTATACTCACTACTGCCACCTGAGGTCATACGTGTAACTGCACCTTCTATATTAAGCTTGTGCATGACGGCAATTCGGACCCGAAGCAACAACTTTTTGAGCGACAGTGCAGGATTTTAAAGGCAGTTGTGGTGAATAGGTCTGGGCTCCTTTTAAAGCTGCATTATGCAACTTTTTATGTGAAAAAAAAAAACTTTATATTTGACCTACAGTGACCCAATGGTTGTATGAGTGGTTACCATGTCGCTTTAACTTTCCATCACGGTGGCCTCTACAACGCTCCAGGATCAATTGTTTTGTAGGTTTTCTGGTGAGAGGGTCCGTCATCAGTGAAAAGCTTCCAAACAATTGATCCTGGAGCGTTGTAGAGGCCACCGTGATGAAAAGTAAAGGCGCCATGCTGATCACTCAAACAGCTACAAGGTCACTACAAGGTCAAATACGCACAAATATAAACTTTTTTTCCACATGAAAAGTTGCATAATGCACCTTTAAATGCTGCAAGAAAGGGGTATCTGCAATACATTATGAAACCTTTCCTGACGCTGCGATGACAAGCGCAGCTCACTGGTCTGCATTTAACCCATCAATCAGCTTATTGTATAACTCTACATCCTTTCTTTGGCTGAATAACTACATCTTAATCATTGCAGAAGATGTCGGCTCAGAGGAAGGGCTTTTAATTGATCAGTATTTTTACATTCAAAGCGACCCTCAAGCATCATCCAAACGAATTGTATTTTCATGTTGAGTATATTTTCTTGTCCTGCACCGCGGCCACCTTGTTTCTCTTCCATTTATTTCTGCGACTTTACCTACAATTTAGTCTGGACAGCTCATTTTAACAAGACAAATTGCCTCCTGTCTGAGTCCATATATAAAATGCTAATTCTCAGCCACGGCTCACATCTTAAATACCGGGAGTTTAAACAGATGTGTACGGCGAGATGAAACTTACTTTGCTAATATAACTTTTAATACATGCTAAAAAAACATCTTAATGAACCTTAAATGATCTCATGTGTAAGTTATAAGACGAGGCGACTGTGTAATATTAATGGGGAGTTTTGTTGTGAGTCTGACATTTAAGCATCGTTTAGCTCCACTTTAGAAACACGATTATCATTAGTTTGCCTTGTTATTCATCAGGATGTCTTTCATTGTTTACTTTGCAGGAACAGGAAGCTTTAGGCAATACACTGCTGTAAATTACTGACATAAATATGAGAAAAATCTAATCCTAATAAGGGAGCGAGACGGGTTTAAATTCATGGTTTTATTCTGTCAAAAGATTAGTTACAAAGATTTTTGCACAAGCTATTTATAAGTGGAAAAAGATCATTTGCTTTAGACCCATTTAGGGATAGTTCAGCGATAATAACTCAAGGGGTCAGTGAAGGAGCAAATGGGTAATTCAGATTCTTCAGTCTTCCTTATATACGATGTAAGCTTCCGTGATTTCTGCACTGTCCCCAGGGCGACCTTTGGGTCCACGACTGGTGACCTTGACTCACAGCTTACATCAGCTTGACATAATGTGACTGAAGCTTAGCTCTGAGAGTGTGACCTTTGAACTCTGCGTCATATCTCTCTCTGTCTTCATCTGCTGTCGAGTAAAGTCTTGTAATCATATTCCGTTACAGCTGCCGCATGCTCCACCACGTGGCATTTCGGTCCATTCACCGGGGGTTGTTATTCAAGATAAATGCCCAGCAAAAAGGGATTGATGTGATTATAGGAGTTTGATGTTTTATTTTCAGTGGCATATGGATTTGCTTGAAATAAATAATATGTTATAAATGAAACCAGAAATGATGGGCAATAACAGATGTTTTTTTCAGGAATTTGATACACATATTGGAAATTCCACTGTTACCATGGAGATCCGCCATCTTTGCAGCGGTTAGCATATATTTTCCATAGACTAGCATTAACTAAAAACAGTATAAAAAGTGGAGAAAAAAAGCCGTGGAACAACTCCGTTAGCTGCTGAGATATTACTGGTATCTCAGCAGTAGTATCTCAGCACCTAAGACACTGTGGTGTATTTTACCTTTTAATATCTCCATCAGTTTATTATTGCTGCTGATCCCATGATGCTTAGCAGTATGACATCGCATTCCCGAACTCTATATGCACCTAAGTGGATCTTTAGGATGCTCTTCCTGTCCCGTTTTTTCCCTATGAGTTAGTAGCGGTGTAGCCTGGCCTTAGCCATCCGTAAACTCCGGTCAATTATATTTTCCCTACATGTACGTCTGGGTCTGATCTCAGTGGCCGCGTTACATCGGTTGAATTTTAACCTACTATTCAGCGAGCGGGGGTTGTCGGTAACGTCAAGCATTTGCGCCGCATTTGCTCGTTGTAGTTTGGCAATGGCGGCGGATACGAAAGTAATGGAAGCTCTTCAAGTTCCGTGCTCATTACAGTGTTTTGGTCTGGAAGCTAATTGCTAACTTAAAGGGGGGGTATTATAAGTCATTCCCTCATTAAAACCATGCCTGAAGTGTTGCCTTGGCACATTCACGTATTTTCGAGTAATCTGTAAAAACTCTGATGGCAGCCATTTTAGGGATAAAACGCCTGATTCCTTCAGGGAACGCCTCGACCTCCAGGATACGCCTCCGACCTTTCGTCAGATAAAGGGCCAGATAAAGGGCCAGATCTTGTGACTGGCGCAGCCGTGCGCAACTCTAAACGCAACGTGGAACACGCGCGATCTTGCATGTGGCGCAGTTATTTAAGAAAAAGAGCCCGACTGAGGCGTGGTTCATTACAAGCAGCACAATTGAAAACAAAAGCGAAATTGCCTTGAAAAGTCTGTTTGAGCGTCGGTTACGCACGGGCTGACTTTAATACAGTAGATCAACGCGCACACCCCTAACACCAAAACAACAACAGTTTTCCATAAATAAACCACACATGCCTTCAAGTGCAACAACATCAGGTCAAATCTGCGTTTTAAGGTTACATTTTCATCGTGTGTCAGTCTTTACCTCCTGATGATGCTCCTTGTGTAGCCACAGCTCAGTCCAAAAGAAAGAAGCGCATTTTACAGGGAGCATAGCAACTTTTGTTTTTGTTTTTCCAATTCAGCCGCTCCAAGAATCCTGCAGCTGTAGCGCAAATGTTCCAATACGCTACAGTTTTCTTGCAACTACTGCATAACTCTGCAACTCCTCCGCAGCCGATATAACAGTTTCTGATCAATTAAATCCTGTACATTTCGTAAATTTGCGCATTCGAACGGTGTCCAACACGAGGCTGCTGCCTCTCTTTCCCCGCCCGCTCAGCTTGGATCTGCAGCGGAGGGACAGTTTTATTTCTTTAATCTTTATTAAACATTGCGCGCTGCATCATGCATGTTACGCATGTACAAGAGAACCCCCCCCTCGCAAACCACTGCCTTCCGGAGGTCTGGGGAAAGCATGCGGAGGGGGTGGCACCACAACATCACAGTGCGACTCTGTCCCCCTACTGTTCTGCCCACTTTTTGCGCCAGGTATGACACTGAAGATTGCAAGGAGCGCCACCCGTCTGCACGCTCGTCTGCTCTACAGCCTGCGCTATGAACCACACGATCTGGCCCCAAGAGTCTTACCTCAATGAACACAGACGTTTCCTACAGTCAGGTATTTACATCCAACATAATGTTTTTAACACCAGTGACTTCCCATCAGTATCTCACTGTACGCGATGTTTTCTTGAACTATTCGTTGATTTGTGGAATACATACCTGATCCCTATTGAGAAAATAGCAATGACCTCCGGAGATTGCACTCGGAAGTCACATGTCACTCACTAGCTTACATTCTGTTTCTTCGAATGCTATATTGACCTATAACAGCTTCATAAAAGTAACTTATGACCATGACGCTTTGGGAGAGAATAATTTGCATTTCTAAGTCGCCAATAGCACAATACTGATGATGCCATGACATTTGGATATTGATTCATCGCTTACGATCGCGTCTCTTGTCTTCAGAGTCTCTTCCTCCATAGACACAAAACACTAAACCCGGCGGGCGGGTTAATCAGCATTGCGTTTTGATAGCCGCAGTAATGTGCAGTCTCACCCCAGCAACGGCAACAGAAGAACATTTGTATGCCGCCCATGCTTCAAGTCCATTACGGAGGGGCTATTTTCAGTTTGGTTTTCATGACGCGCCGCGTGTTTGCCTGCAGCCTTCGCTAAAACAGGCGGGCACCGTCCTCAGCACCTGTCTCCGCTTTGTCATTCGATTTAAAAGCTAATGGGAAACAAACAGGATGGAACTCCTCCTCGCTCCCCCTTCAATGCCCTTGCACTGTCCTTGAATCAACTCATGTTTCTGCGGTTCAACGTTTCTTTTTAAGTCAATGGGTTGCATTTTGCATAACACTCCAAAAGCATCTCTTGAAGGTGGGTGAAGTGTCTCGCCCAAGGACATGACGACACTCGTGGGTCAAAGCTGGGATCAAGCAATTTTTGGGTTGGTATGTGAATAAAGCCACGGAGTCTTTGCAATCTGATCAAATACTATCTACTTTTAAGAAAGGCTTGAGTAAACCTTGGTTGGGCTCTTCGTATCCTTACTACGACTGGATTCTTCATTTGTGGAGAGTTTGTCAGATGGAGGGAAAAAAACACACCATTGCATCCGAAGTATTTGGTATTCAGCTCAATCCATTTCAGACAATAACTCAGTGTCACGTAGAAGCATCTCAGAACTTTGTGACTTGTAAAGCTTTTTCAGTGGCATTTTCCTTGGACTTTTGTCAAGACCTTTGTGCGAAACGATCCATTGTGAATAGTATCTGAATGACGTCGCCGCTGATAACTGATAACACACCCCACAAAAGTATGAACAAACACTGGCCACGAGTCGTGTACCATTGGTTACTACCACAGCATTCCCGCAGAGTTCTTCCCAAGGTAACTTTTAAAGGATTTCTCTCACATAATGATTCTCCTAAACATTTCCGCATGTAAAAAGGATGGAGCGCGGAAAGATGTAGTCCTTATCAGAGTATCTTGAATTGCTCTGAGCTACAGTGTGTTGTTGTCACCATTAGTCTGTCGTTTGGGCGACTATTCAGCTGAAATTGACATGGAAATGCTAGTTGATTGTCCGACTCCATTGATTTCCACTGTGTTTGCTACAGAGTTTGTCCGAATATGATGAGATATGGTAAATGGTCTCAACTTATATAGCGCTTTCCTACCTGTACGCATGCGCAGTCAGTCGAACTATTTTTAGCACAATGGGGAAACCAAGACACAGTGGACTCCTGATAGACCTGTACGTGACTCCAACAGACTGGTGCTGCTTTCGTGTGCTCTTGTAGATGATCCTTTCCAGGTGAGAAGTGGAAATTACGAGTGAAACATTAAAAAACACTATAAACGAATAAATTGGAATGAGAAAGTCGTCTACAAACCGCCGACCTTCTGCTACTTTGGTCAGTTAAACATGTAAAGTTTTCCTTGTTTTTTTACATGACGATAAGTGGAATAAGAGACCATATTGAAATGCACACTGTAGGCTTCAGAACAATCAGCAAAAGGCATAAAATATGTATTTATCACTGCTCTCTGTCGTGTTGAAAGGTCCTCATCTGGGGAACTCTGGGATCACAATCATGCTGCCTTCATGTGGTCTTGTAATTATGATAAATACCCCTTGTCGAGTGGAAAATTGAACATGAACGGCGCCTCATCTCGTATTTTCCACTGGGAGACGGGGAGATCATTTTGATGCCCGAGTTCTCCAGATTGGGCTCTTCTTGACCTTTCAACACGACAGAGCATAGCATTTAGCTATTTAGCCAGTCCATTTTAATATTGTATCTTTTTTATATACTTACCGTCTTGTAAAACAAAGCAAATCTTTATGTGTTTTTTCTATCAAAGCAGATACAAAGTAGAAATAGTTCAGCGGTTTGTAGACGACCAGACAGATCGATTTCAGGCTTCTTGTTTAATGGCACACATCGCCAGAGATGGTAATTGTTGAATTTGTGGAATTTTAATAATTCCACAATGAAAATCTCAAAAAGTAACATTTATTGTGAGACAAAGCTGGCATTGTGGTTCCAAGCCTAAATACAACGTGTGGGGAATGGTTTAAACCTCTTGAATGCATTGACCATCAATTTGTGGCCCTCCATGCTGTATACATGTCGATATCTGCAGCCGTCGGGAAATAAAAATTTGGACACCCCTGGTTTGTAGTGTATTGGTGTGTTTTTTAAATGTTTCACTTTGCTAGGACACAAAAGCGCTTGAACACGATGCACTTTTAACTTCACAACTGGCAAGGATCATCTTTACCAGAGCACATGAAGGCAGCATTATCTCCCCGTTTCCCAGTGGAAAATGCGAGACGAGGCGGCGTTCATGTGCAATTTGCCATAATTACGAGACCAACATGAAGGCAGCATAAATCGGCTCATTCCTTGCTCTTGTTTTTAACTTCTGCTCACACCTGAAAGTTGTCATGAGAAATGCATCGTCAGTTTCTCTTCTTCTAACGTCTCTGTCAGCCGTGTTAAATGAAGCCTAATGACGGTCGTGCAATTTATCCGCCTTCTATGTGATTGGTTAATTACATAATTTCATTTCTACTGAACAGTGTTTTTGTTGTCTGCGTGAAAGCTCCAGTCTTTTCCCCCGTCATCTTCCGAAAAACCCACCCTATACTTAGCACAAATAGAAACCTCGCCGCACCTGGCTGCTTTGACAAAATGTCCGCTGCTGGAAAAGTCAATCCGGGAAAATGACTTGTGCCTAAATTCCTTTTCGGAGTCTCATTTTTACGAAATCCCCTGTGGAGCCATGTGTCCGGACAGTCACCGCTCGCTGCAAATACTCCTTGTTATCGGAATCATAACCCGCCATCTTTCCTCTCTGTCCTTTTTTTTTTGCATATTTTTATTTAGTAATATATTTTGTGCCATTTCCACTTTCCCCCGATTTCCTTTCCCTCCGTGCAGCTTGGCTCGTCGTGGCCTTGAATACCGAATCAGCTTGAGACAGCCGGTGCGTGGGGTCTCCCTGGAGAGATTGGCAGAGGAGAAAAGGAAAGAGCGTTCGACGAGGGAGAGGTGGTGTATAGTATGGGGGGGGGGGATCCACACATCGCGGGCTACCGACATATGCGTGAGAAAAGTGCCCGCTTGCGAATGCGCGGTCACACATGCGCGATTCTGGTGCCTGATAACTCCTGACAGTGTCATTTTCTTTATCGGTAATCTGCAGTCGGCTAAACTTGAATTGCTTGCTTCTTCAAACACGCACACAGGCATGGGGAGCGCAATAATGGGAAAAGAAAATAAATCAGCCCGTGCATTGCTATAGTGCGAATGCTCCCGTAGACATGAACGCGGCGCCATCCCAACCCATTAATTCTCGCAGTGGCTTTGATCATATCCTTCAGTAATATCGACGGCGCCCCTGTTATCTTGCAAGCATTAATCAAACAGCGAATTGTCTTTGCTTTTGGTGTCTCTATAGTCAATATCTGAGTCTATCTCCGCACGGGACTCTTCATCTAGGCTTTCTTCTTTGCTTAATGCTCACCACAGGGGTTCGTTCCGAATTGGATTAACTTTAACAGCTCCGCGAGAGGCCTGCTGTAACCGACTTTCATCATTAAAGGCAATCTCCAGGATGCTACAAAGTACTACAAGAGAGGTTGTCAACTTTTGATGGTGGGAAAACTTGGTGACTTCAACTTAAAAGTGTAAAACTCCTAACTTCTTTTCATCAAACTTACTGAGGATTAAATTAGGGTGACCATGCTCAAGCATTTCGTCCCGGAGCCCAGACTTTCCCGCAAATGATCCTTGTCCAGCACCAACTGCAGTAATTGACGAACACAAAAAGCCTGTTCTAAGTCTGAGGGAGCACTAGAGAACACGCAGGTGCACGGTGACGCTCCACACCGCACCCCGGTCTGCAAGGGCTACCGACGTGGCAGCACGGGTCATTTCTGTAGATAAGGCAAGGCGAGGCAAGGTAACTTTATTTATACCATGCGTTTTGTACACAAGGCAACTCAATCCGCCTTACAAAAGAAGATATATGAAACAATCAGGTTAAGTTTAGGCAATGCACATAGCTAAAAACATCAAGACATGGGTAATACACAGGAAAATGGTCAATAGGCTCACCTTATATAGTGCTTTTCTACCTTTATCAGGCCCAAAGCGCTTTATAGTAAGGAACCAGTCACCCATTCACTCTCATTCATGCTCCAACGTACGCAGACACTGGAGGCAAGTAGGTTGAAGTATCTTGCCTGAAGAGACAACAACAGTGTGCATATTGTAGGAGCTGGGATTTGAACCCACGGAATTTTCTTCTTGGGGACTGGACGGACGATCGGCCATTGACCGGGGGACTGAGGAAACATGCTGAGGCAGACGCAGAACGACGGGGGCGTGGTTATGGGGGGTATGTGTGTGCAGTTGTTTGCAATCCTGAAAGCCTGTGTTATGCAAAATATGACCCAGAGAGCTCAGTCCGTATCTGGTTTAGCCCCATGGCTTGGCCTTGAAAGGAAAAATACATGGTTCTGGGACTGTGACTGGCACCGGGATCACTGTAAACTTTGAGGACAGAGACAAGAGCTGCTGTAAAGAGGGTAGAAAGACCACAAACGTGCAAGTTTTGGAATTTTACATCTCTCTCTGAAACAGCCGCATGGCCTCATTTCCTCACTGTGTTGTATTACTCACTCATCCTGGCGCTATATTGTTTTGGTGCTCAGTGGGAATAATACTTAAAACACTCCTTAAAGCCTTTAAAAGAGCCGTGACGCACCTCGCTGTGTGTACACACAGCACACCCCTCCGTACACAACACACATACTGTGTACTGTACTTTATCTGCAGTGGTGTTTTTGTAGAGAACCTATACTTTTACGTCGCTACATTTGAAAATAAATATAGTACCTTCAACTCCACAACATTAAAGATAATACTTCTTCATTTATAAGCTTGGGACTTGCATCATATTTGTAACCCAAAAAACAGCCTTTTAGTGAAAACATGGTTTGCATCAGAGGGTTTCTATACTAGGCCCAACAAATTTCCCAAGATAAATTCAATGTGCAATTTACAATTTACAAAACATTTTTAACACGTCCATAAGGTCTGGACGAGATTCCAGGGTTAAAACAGTTTTCTCCAATTAGAAAAAAAGAATTACTAATGTGTGGCAGCATCAAGTAAGATTTTACAACCTTCCTTTTGATTGGAGATCTTCAGTCCCTCCCAAAGACAAAAACTGCCGCTAAGAAAAGAAAAACACTCATGACCAGGTTGGACTTAACAAGTGGTCGCAAATCGCAGCACTACAGTTCCTCTTTGTGCTGTGTTTGACAGGCTCAAAGGTCTGGTCTGACCTTCTTGACACACTATCAATTTCATCATCTTGAGTGATGTAAGAACATAACTTAACTTAATGGCACTTTGGAGGACTCCTCGTCTGAACAGCTTTCACCATAAAAAAGAGATTTATCTTGGCCTTGTAACTTTCCCTCAATATCGTTTTTCTTTTAATTTATAAAGAGGTTAAGAGGTGCCCCAGAACCTCAGTTTCTCTGCTCCGCCCCTGCCGCCGTGGCTCAGACGCTTCGTCCCTCTCAGCCAAGTCCCCTCTTTCCTTTTTCACGAATTTTTCGCAAATCCTTGACATTGTTTTGTCAGGATCTGAACTTAAGTTTCAAATTAATTTACTATGCTTGTATGAAGTCACTAGAGATTCCTGCGTGTTGTATCATCAGTCGCATTAGCACACATTTCTGTAACTCTTCTTCATCATCGTTCTTATTGAACACAGGCCGTTTTTTTGTCAGTTGAAAATACACAATGCCTTTCGATCACATTGGCCTCAGTGTGGTGCCCCTCGGAGACTTGATGCCTGATGCGCTGCACGTTATGAGAGTATAGGAAGTGGTGGGAAGCGAGGGCGCCTATCTGAGCCACTTGTCGCTCAACACAGCATCTTTTACAAACACTGATAATGGAATTGATCAAAAGAACGGATTAAAAATGAATACCCAGGTAAGCCACAAGTCGGCATGAGTTCTCCACATAAAAGTGCTTTATTTGTCATTATACAGGTGTGCAAGGAGATATTAGGTCATATTCAGTGCACGTCGTTTTATAAGAGACCTTAATTCTCCCTTTGTCAGCAGAATGTAGTCCAGTACAGAAATTATTCTTCTATATCGCTTATTAATTGTACATTACAACACATTAAATACCGATGCCAAAGGTATTCTAAAGTATTTCTCTAATCCACAGCTTATTTTTTAGCCGCTTTAGCGAGTTGTAAGTATCACGGAATAGTGTTATTAACGCTAACGCGATTAGCTTCGCAAAGTGCCGAATGGACTTTTCTCTCCACGAGCCAAAGAGCATCTTAGCAGTTGGCGGGCGACCAAGGCATTACTCAGAAAACTCTTGTTGAGTCACTGATTCTGCAGCAAGACGGCGCGGAGGGAGAATTGTTTGTGTAAATGGAGTTAGCCGGGGCTTTGACACGCGTCGAGTTGGGGCTCATTCATTGTTCAAAGTGATGTTGAAATTGACTGCCATCCAAGGAATCGCAGTTGTTCTTTTATCCTCTTTCTCAATCTTTCAAAACATTGCTTTTATCGATCCAAGGGCAAAATATCACCATTTGCTGAACTTTGGTTTCTCATCTGTCTGCCGGTTTTGATGCGCGAGATCAATACTTCAGACGACACTGGCCTAGCCCTCAACAAAAAGGCTGAGCATAGAAGTCATAATAAGTGCTTGTGGTTTCACAAATCTGTAAATGCAATGTTAGATCTCCAGACAATACGCCATTTTTGTGTTGTGTGTTGTATCCAGCAGCTTTTCTTAGTGGCACTCCATGCAAACAGATCCCTCTTGTTTAAAGAGTTGGATGTATCATTCTGTTTTTTGCAGTTTCACACAGATACACAATGAACGAAGTGAAAACTTTTCACGTGTAAAATATGTAGCATTCTGTAGTGTCTGACCATGAACTGAGGTCAAGACCCACTCCCCACAGCTCTTTACAAGTTGCCTGAGAAGCATTGGGACAAATTCAATGATTTTAGTCAAAATGTCAGATAGAATTTGAAAATCTATTCACCTTAAGGTTAAGGTATACTTTATTAATCCCTGTAGGGAAATTCTTTCTCTGCATTTGACCCATCCTCAATGCCACTGGGACAACCTGTAGGAGCAGTGAGCTGCCAGTGGGGACCCATCTCCATGATGTGGAGCCAGGTTAGTGGTCAGAAACACCTGGAGGATTCACCTAGTGTACATGATATTGGGACAAGGCCTCGTGGAAGGCCCAGGACACGCTGGTGGGACTACGTCTCCGAGCTGGCCTGGTGTCGCCTCGGGGTCCCCCCAGAACAGCTGGAGGAGGTGTGCGTGGATCGGGAAGTCTGAGCATCTCTGCTGAGACTGCTGCCCCCATGACACGGCCCCAGATAAAGCGGAAGAAAAAGGATGAATGGATGGTACATGTTTTTAGTGGTAGGGGCAACCGGAGCACCCGGAGGAAACCTATGCCTACGCCGTTGTACTACCTATTCCACCCCGCCCACTTTTGCCTCTTTTGCCTTGTCTTGCCGTTTCCTTTGTCTTAACACTTCCGGTAGAGCACTCATTTACACGGAGAACGAGGGAAAATGTTCGCTGCTCTGATGTTTAGTCGATTGATTTGTGAAATGTCCAATGTTCATTTGCACCAACAAGTCAACACTGCACCATATCTCAGCGCGGCCTAAAATCGGCTTTGTTTTCGTGTAGTAACTGATTTTATCTTGCCTTCTCCAGTCCTATGTTAACTGATAGAAGAAAAGGGGTAGGCACAATTCATGGCGGCGCCCACGTGAACCTCCGGAATAAGGTGAATATGAGTCTGATGTCTGAATGTTCCTTTGAGTTGATCGCAGAACAGATGAACGTAGAACAAGAGATTCTCCCAGTAAAGAGGCAAAACTTCCTTCTGTGATGAGAGATAGAAATGTAGTATACACATCGGCAACCATGCAATTCAGATGCTTTTTGATTCTCTGTCTGCCAAATGGAGCTATAATCCAAAGTCATACTTTGGACACAGATGTTTTCAAAGAACCACCCTCATCTTTCTATGTCAAACTCATATTATAGTAGCGTTGACCTTTTCTAGCGATGTGCAGTGAACTGAGACTTGTACTTTTGCATTCCTTTGACGTTTGGATTCACTCCTATTGAAAACGTCTTGTTCGGGAAGAGCTACAACTGCGCCAGACCTAGCAAAATGGAAACAATATCTTTTGGCGTCAGCGCTGAGGCTGCGTTCGCGAGATAAGACGGGAGAGGACCGGGTCAGCGCATAAACAACAGGTTTCTTTGAGGGAATATGACGCCTTTGTGTTTGATTGTTTACTGCTCTACTGCAAACCTTTATACACACGTCGAGCTACAATTGTGCGGAATTATGTCTAGTTTTATTATGTCTATGCTGTTGTTTGTTGTTGTTTACTGCTTTGTTCAACCCTTACAGATGGAAAGTTTGTCCTTATGACCCATCCTTCAATGCCACGGGAGGAAAACCTGTCAGATCAAGTGTGTGGCCCATCTCTCCACACTCCTCTTGTTGTTTACTCAATTTCATACCACTTCTATGGCTGGTGCGAGCTCGCAAAGTGAAGAACGTCCCCTTTTGCATTTCTAAAACTTTCCCCTCCCACGTGGCAGCAGCGTTTTTCTTTATTTTCTCTCACACAAAAGCCCCGTCTCACGCTCTGCTAGCCGCATGCCCGTGTCATTAGCCGATTCAGTCCAGACTTCACATATTTACGCCGAGGACGTCAGCTCGTCTCTGGGTTAAAAAGACCGTGGCGGGTGTCTGGCATTATCGGCATTAGCGGGTCGTCGGGGCCGTCTCTCGGTAATCACACGGGCACCGGTTAAAAAGGTGGAACGGCGCGGACCTGACAGACAATAGCACGCGGAGAACCGGCAAACCAACAGCCAGAGCGCCGTGTGTTTTTTCATTAGCCTCAGTCATTGGAGCCAATTACATGGGTCATCCAAGAAGGTAATGGAAGAATAATGGCCTTGGAGGGAAGCAAAGGCGGAGGGAAAAAGGTTGTGACGCGCCGGCAAAGAGGTGAAGAAAACAGTTATAAAGAGGCGGCCCATGGAGTGTCCGTCACGCTTTAGCTCTGCGCCACTCAGAGATGGAAATAAACGGCACGGAATCAGAGAGTTAAGCTCAGTGTGCCGCAAATACAGGAGGATATTTTAAATAACACATCTGGAAAAGGCTCAGTCTAAAATACTAACAGACTGACACAGACAAAATGGGTGAAGTGCATTGGAAAAGGGGCTCATATTTCTACACTTTTTCATTTTTTAGGCCCTTAAAGGCGAGATTATTGATTCTTGGTCTTAGGTCCAAGAATCAATCATTCTTGGACCTACCGTGGATTGTTTGTTTGATTGATGTTCATAAATCCACGGCTAGGAAAAAATATCTATAAATGGAGACTGTTTGGCACTGTTGCTTCACTTCCGAAGAGTGGCCGTCCTGTAAAGATGACTCCAAGGGCACAGCGCAGAAACTCAATGAGGTAAAAAAGAACCCTAGAGGGTCAGCTTTAGACTTACAGAAATCACTTGCACAGGCCAACATCTCTGTTGACACATTATTTTACAGCAATAACTGCTTTTCTGTAGTTGCAGATGAGACGCTCACAAAGGCACTGACAGCCAAAGTTAACCTTCCAAATGCAAAATCTTTTACACGGTCCCATTCTCAGTAGGACAACTCAAATATGTAGTAATATATGTATGACTGTGTTATGACAGTATTATTCTATATTTTCTGCCTGGACACCCTCAGGTCAATCCAAAGAAACAGCACTTCTTAGACAGCAGTATTCTCTGACCTCTGGGAGTTTTCTCGGCGCTGCCTTTTCTTCCTGAGCACCAATTTCCAGTCGCAGCGGAGTCCAAAACGGTTCTCCTGGAAGCTTCTGGGGTTGGAAATAGAAAAATGTATTTTCACAAATGTTCAATTTTATAAATCGGCCGTACAGTACAGTAAGACCTATGTTTTCAGACGCTCAGGAACAAAAGTAATGGCCCGCCCAGGCTGCCAAACTTTAGTATTGGAGTAAAAATAAAAAGCTATTTGATGAATCACTCTGGTGGAATTGGTTGAAGATTACTGCGTCTGTTTTTGCTCCAAGAACAAAGACATGAGGCTGGATTGATTTTGTGACTACAACAAAAACAGAAAAGGTGCACTTTTTTGTTTTGAGAATTGTTTTCTGTGATTGAAAAATTTGATGCATGCCAGACAAAAGCCAGAGCGTCTCTTTTCATCAATCTATCTTTAATTTGAACATGTTTAAACCTGAGAAGTGCAGTGTTGACGAGGCACGAGCCATTATCATAACAAGAAATACAAAAGGAGTGCTCACAAGATGGATTTAATGGCTTAGATGTAATGACCATAACAGTTGCTGCTTGCTATAGCTCCATAGATGTCTTTGCGGTTGTAATCTTTTGTTTCTCATGTTCAGAAATGTGTTAGCGGAGTGTTAGTGATAGCCAATATTGAGAAAGACGTACAGTTAACATTAAAACATTAACCGCTGTTTCATAGAGAGCCTCTTAACTTTTTCATTTGTTTTGCTGGTTCAAGGGTAGGAACAAGGAACAAGCCACCGTTTTTCCATACTGAGGTATGTTCTTACCTTATGTTCTTACGCAGAAAGACCGAAGATGTTGCTTGTATGTAGCCTCCCCTCCTCTCCTCTATAGGGCCAAACGGGGGGAAGTTAGAAGTGACCAAGCTCTTCCAGGTTTCCGCTATTTAAATACGCCTACGTGAGTAGTTACACAATCCAAGTCTAGTTACACACAATTAACACATTGAGTGCCGCGCTGTTTTTGGGATTTAGCTGTAAAGTGCTTTATCAAATGCGCTCCAGAAAGTGAGAGAGAAGTGTCGGGTTTACAGCTGTTCGCTGCGCAACACCACACCCCCTTGGACTAAAAAAAAAAAAAGAAAAGAAACGCAACTCCTCTTCCACTGAACTGTTGAATTCTGAAGGGATAGTGTGTTTATTAAGTAAGACAGACAATTTGAAATGTGCTCTATTGTCTTATTGGTCTTGTGATGTGTTTCTGAAATGTGCTTCCCCTTTTGGGATCAATAAAGCTTTCTGAATCTGAACCATTTGCAGAAGAGTTTGTTTGTTTTTGTTGACTCCACTTGAAACCATTCCGTACACACATATTGACTGATTTCCCATATGTGCCCACAGTTTGTCATAGCCTTCCTGACACAAGTACAAGATGCTGGATGTTTCTGTCACTTATTACGGGCTGGTTGTCAGCGCTCTCGTTTAGAAGCTCCTCCTATGAATTGGCCTAAGTGCTTCTCATTCATTTGGTTCGTGAAGCAAACAACTCGCGTCACTTGAAGGCGCTTGAGTCATAGTTGCAACATGGAGCTTGGGACATGATTGATCGTCCTCTACGTGATTGATTCTATCTGACAAACGTTGCACTCAGAGCGGATCATGACTAAGCATTTTGACGGGAATTAGCAGATTAGATAATGTCATTTTGCTGTGTAAACTCCTCTCGGTTAAGTTATTCTTATCGCTGTGTCGTAATCGTAAGGCTGTATTGATTTCCATTAGAGTAAACTGCCGGATGAGCCTGTTGTGGACGGCTGTAACCAGGTTTGGCTCTTGCTTATGGAGATGGTATTGATTACTCTGATGGATTTTAATCGCGGCATTAGAGATGAACCTTTGTTGCCCAACGTTACTAGAGTCTGCAAAGTGTTGAGAAACTGTATTATGTCTTCTAAATGTGTTACATATATGTGACCCATCACGAGAACAGGGGACACAACTCGATTTTGGGGCATTCTGAGCGGGACGTAGCTTGTGAAAGTGTCGTCTCCAGAGTTTCCAACAATGTCTTAACACATGGAAATCTGATCATATTTGGAGAAGATGTGGCAAGTCGAATTTAGGAACTGGAAATATGTCAAAGAGAGGAATCGGCCTCTAAACTTAGTGACAATAGGGCTCATTTACATCTCATTTAGAAAAGCCATATGCCTGTGAAGCTCCCCCTGTCGTGTCATGTGTGTGGGGTTTCAGAGTTCACTCGCACATAAACTGATGGACAATAGGTGTTTGTATAAAAGTGCCTTTTTGTTCGCTTAAGGATGTGTCAACATCTGGGGCAGACTGCCCATTTACCACGTGGCTATAATATGCTGTTTATACCATGGTCTGGGTGAATACTCGATTCTGATTGGCTGGTGCATTATTTTCATATAACCGCACACGTAGTCCGGTAGTTAAATCACTGGGATATCACTCCGCTGTGGGCATCGCCATAGCAACGCATGACACAGCTGAATCAGATAAACACGTAATTAGTGACTGACAGGAACGTATGAGATGGATTTTGTGGTTAATTTCAACGTTTTTGGCCATAACAAAATGTTTGATATATGGGAAGAAGAGGAGAGTGAGCAGCTAGGTTAGCTACTGTTAATAAAATATGAGCTTTCCATTTCTATTGAAAACGGTTAAGGCACTATTCATGATTTTCAGGCGTACATAAAATGATCCCAGCATTTAAACATATTTGGCTGGATTTGTAAAGTCAATCATAAAAGTTTCAGTTTGTGGGGCTCTGGTGTAAGCGGACTCCACCGCAGCTGTTTCCATAAACAGTTGAGCTCGTTGAGCTAGCTAGCGGAGTAACACCACTCCGCTGCGCGTCGTGGTGTTCTTGACTCCGCGTCGTGCATTATAACCGTCGAATGCACGGCTCCGAGTTGTTTAATCCTTACTTATATCCTGATCTCTTAATTATGTCAGTGCCCTCTGCTGGACACGTGTGGAATCCTTTCCTTTTTTTAAATTTAAGCTGCCCCCTGGAGTGAGCAAGCAGGTTATTTCTTTGAAAAATCACAACTCCGCACAGGAATGGGCTAGAGACTTACTTTTTTTTTTGACATGCTCAGGAATTCATGCTCCTCAAAGGGCCACATTGAGCTTGACACATGTGCTATAGGGGTTAATCACGTTTGCCACGTCAACGAGTGTAATGTCCAATCTAGAGTTTTTGACGGCACTTTACTTTACAGGACATTAATACAACAGTAATTGTGTGGAAACAGCAGGGGATAATGCATTTACCATGTTTCCTGGTCTTTTACAGTCTGCACACTGGGTTAGGTTTATGGTTATGTATATAGCTATAGATTGAAGAAGGTGTTTGCCCTGTTTACACGTCATTACCACGACAACAACAAGGTTCTTTCTTATTACCATTTCATCACAGTGCTGTAAAGTAAAATGCTTTCAAGATTTTCCATTTCCTCCCCAAATTTTACTATATGTCTTCAATCATCAACGGCAAACATATTAGGATTAGGATCAGCACATCTATCTTGTGTGCGTAGGCTTGCTCTTGTGTGGGCCCCATCTGGTTTGCAGCCTCTCACTCTTGTCTGCCTGCTCTTGGCTACTATCTATCTCCTGTTTCATCTCACGCTGGAGGCCACAATCACCAGCAGACAAAACGACAAACCGCACCGCCTTTTCCTTTCATCCATACAATGCGCAGTCGTCCGGCCCATCTGGTTTCCCTTTTTTAGGTTTCGCTTCTTCCCATACCGACAATCGCGGGTTTTGTTTGCGTTCGGAACGGGTAAGTCGTGTTTCAACAAAATCCAATTACACGTCGAAGTCGCTCACTGCGAAACGCTACGATCGTCTAAACAGAGAAAGACCGCTGGACCGTGCATTGTTTTGTGAAGTCTGGCACGCGAATGTAAGCAGCTAATCTTTCGGGAACATCGGGCCAAATGCAAACATACAATGGTTCCGAACAATGGTGTTAGCAGATGGGGGGAAGCCTTAGACATGGCTGCCAAATGGGTAAGATGAAAAAGCCCAGAAAATACAACATTGACATCATCCGAGGTTTGTGTTTCATGTTTGCCTATGTTGCATATGTGTCATTGGTGCAGGGTGTTTGGTAATTTGGCTCGTGGCAGAGGTGTTCGCATATTACTCATTTTCATTTTCATTTAGTGCAACTGGATTGGCAGTGGCAGAGAGTCGAGCATTTGGTGAAACTCAAAATATAGAGTTCTCTGGGTTTCGCTAAACTTTGATGAACATGATGCATTTGTTTAGTCTAGGTTAGACGTTTGGAAACACTTTCTATGTTTTGGCTTCTCTTTATTTTCAAGACTCTTTCCATTGTGTGATTCTCATTTAGTTAGATTCATTTAGTCAACTTTGCATTTGAAATATTTATAACAATCATATTTCATCAAGGTCCTCCGGCAGTGAATTTAAATGAAGTGAGGCTCTTTGGAAGTTTGGAATATTTTAGTCTCTTCTTTTCATATTTATTTATTAAGTCACAGTTTCAGTCTCATAACCAACTTTTAACTTTATTTAGGTATAATCTTAGTCATAAAAAAATACTTTGAAATATTTAACTGGAAATGAACACTGTCTGCATAGGCTCTCAGTCGTACAGGAGTTGTTCATCTTCAATGAAGGTTCTTGAGTCATCGTCTGTACTTTGTAGTTGAAAGGCTTCATCAGCAACATTACAAGTTTCTAGCTCAGATCGCGGACAATAGACAGTCCCCTCTATTAACTCATTGACTGCCAGCCATTTTAAAATCAAAGAGCTCCCCACTGCCAGAGGTTTATCAAGATTTTGACAGTTTTTTCAAGACCTACAGAAAATTTAGGTCTAGGTCTATGTCAACACTAAACCCACCAAAAGAGAGACTCTCTTCTTTCATCTAAAAAAAAAGTTTGTTTGTACCTCTTTCCATTCTTTAGTAATTGTCTGTAGAAAATTGGTGAAATCACCCAAAATGCTGTTTTCTGATCAAAAAGCTGAGAAAACTAGCTTTTAGTAATCAAGCAAAACAAAGCAATGCTGCCACCTAGTGAGTCATTAGCAGTCAACGTTCGGATTTCAATGGACATCTATAGACGTCATTGGCAGTCAATGAGTTAAAGGAACCGGCCACCGTTTTTTACATACCTAGATGTTCTTACCTGAGCTTAGACGAGTTGATACGTACCTGTCTGGTGTTTGTGCGTGCGCTTAGTCATGCAAATTGACCGTAGATGTTGTTAGCATTTAGCCTCTCCCAGTATTTTCCCATCTACAAACGGGGGTGAAGTTGGAAGCTACCACGCTCTTCCACGGGCACGCACAAAGACCAGACAGGTACGCATCAACTCGTCTAAGCTCAGGAAAGAACATATCACAGTATGGAAAAACGGTGACCTGTTCCTTTAACAGCCACTCTCGCCTGTGGGTCAACACCTATTTGGAAGTAAGTCTTTGTAGTTCTAAGTTCTAACAACCCACTTGAGTTTCGGTCTGAACAGCCCTACTCTCTGCTGATCACTACTTATTACCTGCCTTTTGATCAGTCCTGGGCTGAGTTTCAGCCTCATTAGCATGTCAGAGCTCTCCAGGCCTGGGCTTCAGGAGGCTGCTGTACACAGAGGACAGGTGAACTCTTGTACACACATTTGGAGAAGCGAAGGCAACTTACGCGGGAACTTCGAAAACATGCAAAGTCAATCCAGGCACTTGTTGTGTTGTGACATAAAACTCTACTTTCACAAACATTTATCTCTGAATCTTAGTTTGGAAACGTTTTACACCAAATGGCCTTCCTGCCTCAACCAGTAACAAATCAGTGAATGTTCTTTTGACACAAGAACACCTTATCCTGCTGTCTAATTCAGTTCACTAGGTCTTCTTGCAATGATGACAAAATGTTCTTAGAGGCAGACCGGTGTGTTATTTTCATACCTGACAGTTCTTGGCTTCTTCCTTCCATTTGTGGCCTGTCGTTTCATCCTGCTGCCATCTGAGACAGGGACATCATCACATTAAAAAAAACTAAAACCCATTCTCTCCACAGTGGCATCTTAGGGCGTATAATAGAAGAACTCTGATCGTTTGGCCACAGATTAAGGGCACTTTAGGTCCAGACATTGCCAGATCTTGTCAGTCCCACATGCCCTCGCAGTTTTTAAAGACCAGATTAGATTACATAAGAGCAGACAGAGGCAGATGTGGGGCATTGGGTTAAGAAGCGCAACACACAGGGGCCTTGTGTGGGGAAAACTATATACACTATAACTATACTATAGGCCTAAGCCTACTATAGTTTTCTTTTGCCAATTTATCCTCATGAAGAACTAAAAAGCTAGGAATGCATAAGTAAAATAAACAATACAAAATAGCTCCTTCTGCCACAGTTTGAAAAGTGAAAAATATGGGTTCATTCGCTTTAAACATTCCCGTTAGCGCAATAAACTTAACTTGAAATCATACTGCATTAGACTTTGTTGCATAAAGGTCAGAAAAATGAAGGTATACAGCTTTCAACCCGCGGTGAATCACTGACGGCACAGATACCTGCCTTCACCAGCTGTTGTACAACATTATGTTACAAGCTCAACACCCACGGGCCCGCGCATAAAGACTCAGCTTTTCACATTACTTTTTATTCTGCGGTAATTTAACCTTGGGCGGCCGTGGGAGAGATGTTCTTTGTGACTGATTGCTCGAACACTGCATCAAAGTTGAGTTTTCTCCAGCAATGGAAAAAAAAAGAATTATATGCCTGTAGGAACCAATGTTAATTAGGAGTGTCTGACCCAAAACAGAGAGGTCACACACTAATATCTGGTTTAATATCTGGCTTTTGCTTTTCGCATTTGCTGTGGTATTGTTTCAAAAAGCTTCAGCAAAGTCAAAAGATCCAGTGTTGCATGAATTTTTCACCAAGATCTGGTATTGATGATGAGAGAGCGTGAACACTGTGCAAAGCCTTCTCCAGCACATGATAAAGAATGTATTTTGTAACGTAATCTGTTCCTTGTGTGTAAAGGTAAAATAATTCAGCATCTCTAATCCTACTGTCTAAATCAGGGATGTCAAACATGGGCAAGATCCGGCCCACAAGATGATTTAATCCGGCCCCGGCCCTGTAGAGCATTATTACCAGAGTATGTTAAAAAAAAAAAAGGAAGGCTTACCCAATACTGTGCGGAAGGAAATATGATTTTTTAAAGAATAACCAGAATGCTCATTCCAGCCACTAGGGGCAGCTTAAATTAAAAAAAAAAAGGAAAGATTTTCACACGTGTCCAGGAGAGGGCACTGATATAATCAGAGATGAGGAATAAACAACACATTATGGCCATGTGGTAAATGGTCAGTCTGCCCCAGGGTGGCTGTGGCTTCAATAACAGCTGAACACGACCACTATGTAGCACACAGAGAAACTTGTGACACAGGCTTGTACACTGTAATACAAGTGTAAGCCGTTGTTACTGATTAGGCTACAGTCAAGTTGGGGCTTTGACCAGATCACAGCTCATTATTATTATTTATTAAAAAAATATTCTCTATAGTATTTTCCCGTTTACATTATATGTGGCCCACGACCCAAAATGAGTTGGACACCCCTGGTCTAAATGAACCATGAAAGTGACTGTATATTGTATTCTGAATATTTAGAACACCTTCACAATGTGGCGTTAAAACATGTATTCATTTGCATTCATTGCTGTTATTTTTACATATATGTAAATACAGTGGATCCGTATATTCGTTGTCCACCCTGTTATGAACTTATTTACCACAATAAGTATTAATGCAAAAAAGGCGTTTACAAAGCAGATCACTAAACTCTTCCCTGGTCATTTTCATCTTTTCTCTCGAAGCAATATGAAGCTCACATTTAATGACTGAGTAGTGAATACCACAATGTATTCTTTTGACTTTAGGAAAGTAACTGTATTCTAAATACTCTCAAATGAAAGAGCAACTGCATGAATCTTGGCGTCGTCATCTTGGAATATGCCCGTGCCATCAGGAAAGAAGAAATTAGAAGAAGTTATCAAATACCTACAGAAAGCAAAACACAAACTTCTCTTGAAACACAGAATTTCAGTGCCGTGTTTCATCATCTCCTTATTGTTGTAATAATTTCACTATCGCGCCTCATTCTCAGTTCAATTTCATTTCCAAAACTGCATCAGTGTTTGGTTTATCAAAAAGACAGAGTTGCGTCAGGGCCCCATATTAACTTTCCTGCGGGTGATGACGACCTCTCGAAGATCAACCAAGAATCTCATTGCTGCGAGAACACAATGTTTTATTAATTACTCTCGACTGTTTGGAGGCACTTTGTTCTAAGGATTGCGTGGCCAGATTTAGATGCATCCTGGGAACTAATTAACAACAATTTGAACTTCATTCGCTCTTTCTTTTGAGAACTTTTTTGTGAGGAAATTTTGGGTACAGAATGCTAAGTAGATTTCTTTTCCATTCTTGACATTTGGAGGTCTGTTTTGCACCGGATCAGGAGAGTGGCACTGCAACTAGGTTTCCGTGCTACTGCGGGTTGCTTGGTTTTGACCCCGACGCTCTCTGTATCGGCTTCCTGAGATAGAGGCTTCAGAAATAATAGCTTGGGTGTATCGAGGGAGCATCAGCTGCAAGGTCTTATCTGCTCTCAGTGTGGCCCTCCACAATTAACTGGATAGAAAGAGAATTGAAGGGGAGAAAGAGAAACAGTACGGGAGATCAATATCTTGTTTTTCTGTCTTTCAGACGTTGATACGGAAGGACTATTTCTATCGTTGGACATGAACAGACTTCCCACCTCGAGTTTCTTACACTTTGAACTGTAGACAACACCTCAACTTTCCTAAGGATTTTTAAAATAGAACTGTTTGGAAGCAATGTTGTCGTTCTTGATGTAGCCTAGAAAGAAACGTGAAGAATGGCAAGGTGTGACATTTCGCGGTATTTATATATTTTCTGTGGTTTCTCCATCATTGACGTATTTCAAGACGATGTTTAGTGGCCGTTGGATCCAGCTCCACAAAAAGCCGAAACCTTAAGTTAGCGTTTAGCTCAGAGGACACTTTTGTAAGTAAAAGTAAACTCCACAAAGGTTTGGTCATTCATTGATGATTTCTAACTAGGCTTTGGTCGATGGGTTGACAACAGCTGAAAACATCTCGATTGTTCATAATTTGTGATGGCCAAATGCTAACGGCTAAAGGGAAAGAAATTCATTGATCAGGCTAACGGACTCTAAAAGGTTTCCTGGACTAGCAGACTTTCTGACTGTCCACATACGTATGTAATCCTTGTAACCTTTTAAACCCCAACTGAACCAAGCACATTTCCTCCAGTTTGGCTTTACCCAAATCTTGAAAGTTCTTGAAAAAAAGTGTCAAAATAGCGACAAAAATTAGATGGAAATGAGGTTGACCCCTCATGGAGCCGCCACCTTAACGTGGTGGAGGGGTTTGAGCACCCAAATGATCCTGGGGCCTATGTTGTCTCCCATGGCAAACAGGTCCTAAGTGACGGGTCAGACAAAGAGCGGTTCAGAAGCCCCTTATGAGAGACCAACAGGCCTGAGAATCGTGAGGCCGTCCTCCTGTGGACCCACCACCTGCAGGAGGAGCCATAAGGGGCTGGTGCAATGTGATTTGGGCAGCTCCAACAACTGCCCCCATGACCCGGCAACAGACAAGTGGAAGAAGAAGGATGGATGGATGGAAATGAGGTTGAAAAAGCAACAAAAACGTGACAAAAAAGCGATGAAAAGGTGGTGACGAATGAACAACATAAAAGCCACAAAAGAGTGACAGAAAAATGATGAAAAAGATCCGTTCAGATGAGTGTTGTTGGTCTAGTTTTCAAGTGAGGCATTGGGCCTATAGGTTGTAACCTTTCAGATTTGGGTAAAGCTGAACTGTACTTGGTGAAGGCGGGGGTTAAGAGGTCAGTAAAATCCGGACTGTTGTTCAAGCTGTCGGACTCTCCTGATCTTAAGATTCAGAAGTACCAAACTGTGTATCGCAGGTAGGACTGCTTTTTTGAGCCACGGAGGCAGCAGTCTCAGCAGAGATCCCAGACTTTCCCTTCCCCTCACTTCCTTCCTTCTGCCTTTCTGGAAACACCTCCCCAGGGAGACGTCCAGGAAGCATCCGTAACAGACGCCCGAGCCATCTCAGCTCCTCAGGACGTGCGGAGAGAAGCAGCATCTCTAATCCTCTTCGGTGACTGAACTCCTCACCCCGTATCTCGAAGCCAAACGCATTTCTACTGCCTGTGTCTGCAATCTTTAACTTTTGGTCATGACCATAGGCGAGAGTAGGAATGTAGATTGACCGGTAAATCAAGAGCTTCTCTTTTCGACTTCTTCACCAACACGATCCACAACGACTGCGTCACAACAGAATCCGCACTGATCCATTTTGTCAATCTGAAACGTGGCCATGAATCAAAGAAGAAGCTTTGCAACAACATCAAAAAGTCCATATGAAGCCACAACAAAAGCCAGTGTGCAAAATCAAACAACTTTCAAACTGTGAAGGGTGTTTATCGCAATAAGCAAGAAAAAAAACAAAAATTCAATGTGTTTATGTTTGTGTAGATAAGGCGTTCTGGAGTTTTCGCTGAAACATTTGCAAGTGTTGAGGCCCATTGATTTTTGCCTGTATAATTTGCCAGCTGTCACAGAGACCCTGATACGAATGAATAAGCACTTCACTGGAGTTTATGCTTCACTGCAGCAACATTAGCGTTTAGTCAAAAGCGCCAGAGAGTGACTTCACGACAAGTAATCTTCGCAAACATTGACTGTCACGTTTCGATTTGAGTTTGCGAGTATGATTATGACGCGACGGTGACGATTTTCACACCATATAAACTTAACACAATTGCAAACAGACGAGAAACGAAACACTCACTAATTAATAACCCTGGACAATAACAAGCACTGGGCCCTTAAGTCCACTTTTCCCCCAGAATCAGCCGCATGTCATCCTCCAGGGGAAATTCCTTCCGTTACAGACATGCAATATCCTGACGAGATTAAAAGAATGAAAGAGTAACTTTGTGTTTGAAAAGAAACTAAAAGCAATGCCATACGGAACTTAAAGAAAAAAACAATAAGCCACATTTTTATTGAAGTAAATCCCCCTAGATTTTGAAGAATGGTCTTAAGAGCAGACTTTACTCAGGTCGTAAGGTATTGTGAGGGTTGAAGGTGCACCAGAGGGTCACAAAATTATGGAGTTTATTTGACATATTTGTTTGACTTTACCCACATTTAAAATCTTCTTGAAAAAAGTGTCAAAATAGCGACAAAGGCGAGACATAAATGGGGATGAAAATGGAGCAAAAAATCAGCACAAAGTGATGAAAAAGGAACAAAGCGGCTACAAAACAGGCGACAAAAGCGAAGCAAAAATGCAGCAAAAACGTGGCTTTAAAAAGCACCTTTGATCACCAAAATCTTTGATGAGTCGTGATCAGATCTTAGCTGTCAAATGAGGTGTTTCTCTGGCCTATATATGCTGTAAGCTCCAGTCAAGAAGCTTTTAGATTTGGGTAAAACCGAACTGGAGAAAATGTACCCGGTTCCAGTGGGGGTTAAGAAGTTATGGGACAATGTACAGAGACATTAAGCTCATAGACGGAGATGTACTGCACCAGATTAGAGCTAAATATCTAGTTTGCATTCGTAGTCCCTGGATACAAAATAAAATAACAATGCACACTCTATAATAAACAGTAGATATCAATATCACATTGCTCCAAACTTCCCGTAGGCTTTAAACCCCACTTACAGTCACATCCGTCAGAGTCTGGTTGATTGAGCTCAAGCTTATTGATTAAATAGAAATCCATAACAAAGTATAATGAATACAGTCTGCTGCAGAAGTACCTAGACTATAGCAGTGGTTCTCAACCTTTCTTGTCTTACGTACCCCTTGAGTTGTTCATTTATTCTCCGAGTATCCCCTACCTCAAGGATCTGGACAAAACTTTTACTATGTGACCAACTTCACTCACATTATTCAGTATTTTGTAAAGCGTTATGGTCAGCTAAAATACTCAATACTCCAATCCAAAACTTTGGAAATCCCTACATCCGTATAACAAAAGAAAGATGAATTGCCAGGTTTGACGCTTAAGTACTATAAAAGTATTTTCTTTTTGTTTTCTATTGATTTATTTACTTTTCAACATTTCCAGCAGACTTTACATAGGATGTTGTATGTGCCACTTCCTCCCACGCCATTGCAAATCCAGAAAGCCATAAGAGTTTGTGCCCACTTGTTTTGTGCTGGTGTACAGTTAAGTTCTTCAAATTATACAAAATATTAACTCACAAGACCTTTCTCTCACCGTGGAATTCTGCATTGTGTAATTAGCTTTCTGTGATTCTGTCTTCATTGAACCTATCAAGCTGCAATTCAATTATTTATTCTGAATAATTAATGTATCAAACTGTGTATGTTTCTGTTTGTTTTCAGAGTAGAAGTCTGAATGAAGAGGTGCCGACTGAAAGCAAAGAGATAAACGCCTAGAGGTGCCCCACATGACGAGCCGACAAACATCCAACCACAGTGAGTACATTTTGCGAATCACTGTTTGGACAATTCAAACACCAATATCGACCAGCACTGACTTCTCCTCAGTCTCTTCTGGAAATGCTGTACTTTGTATTAGATGAGAATTGTGCCATTGCTGCCATTGGATATTATTTTCACCGACTAGAATTTCCCCATTACCCACTTTCCCAAAAACAGCCGTAAATGGTGTTTGTATCAGCGTGTGCTGCTTAAGGCTTTGCAAATGGTGACCCTTTGTTTCTTGTTCCACAAAACTTGCATCACCCACCGCTGCAGCTCCAAAGAACATTTCGTTTGATGTGTTTGAATTAGATTTCCCATATGCCACTGAGCTCTGCACAACGTGCTTTTGGCCCATGGGTTCGAACAGCACAATATGACGTCCCTTTTCCCTCATCCTGCCTCTGCGCTGTACATGTCTGTAACCACACTGCCCTCGTATTGATTCAGATTACTCACTCTAGCTCATATACACACTCATGTACTCCTAAGGCAATGGGAGGGAGGGAGGGGGGGGGGCAGAAAGGTCATATGTTTAAAGTTAATTACGCTGGTAAGCCTTTGGGTATGGATGAGTGACTTCTTCCTCGAAGCGCTATCTGTAGCTTAGCAATGTCTTCGGCAGCGCAAAGGTCATCATAACATTCGTATCAATTGGACTTGGAAGTTGTATTTGCTCAAGGTTACATACCGGCAGGCTGAGAAATGTTTTATGAAAAAAGCGAAGCTGCAATCAATGGTTCAAAACGGGGTGGCGGTATAGCTTTGTGAGTTTACTGACTCTGTTTAAGTTAGAAGGAGCAAAGGTGCAAAATAGAATGAGCAAGAAAACCTTAAGATACAAAGTGAAGTTCTGTATGTAGTGTCATTATAGAAATCAAATGTTATACTGTGAAGGTATCATCCATCTATCCATCCATCCATCCAGCTATCCATTCATGTATTCATCCATCCATCCATCCGTCCGTCCGTCCATTGTGGATGCAAAACAACTTTCTCCAACTAAACTCAGACAAAACTGAGATCATTGTTTTTTGGCCCAAAGACACAAAGACAAAGCGTTATCAGTCACAGTGAGTCTCTCTCTCTAAAACCGAAATATCAGGTTAGAAATCCAGGGGTATTCATGGATTCACACCTGAACTGAAACAGCCACATCCAAGCAATAACATCAGCAACTTTTTACAATCTGAAAAACATTGCTAAGATCAGAGGAGTAGTGTTGAAACCAGACTTAGAGAGACTTATCCATGCATTTGTCTCCAGCAGGTTAGACGACTGTAACGGCTGCTCACAGTTAGAGCTGCAGTACATCCAGAATGCTGCTGCTTGAGTCCTGACAAGAACCATATTAGTCCAGTGCTCAGGTCTCTGCACTGGCTTCCTGTCACTCAGAGAATATCATTTTTTCTTTTCATAGTTTAGCACCAAAGTTCGTCTCTTAGAACTTGAGGGTGGAGTCTCTTGGAGAGTCAATAATAAACATTTATGGCAGTCATGGTCATTAGCTTCGGTATTTAGCAAAGAACGTAGGCAACTAATGGCTCACCCCAGGCTCCATTTGCGATATTCATTGAACACTGAACTGAGCAATGATAACGTAAATGATGCAACATATGGTCTAGTTTTGCTCTCTACAGTCACTAAGCACCGAGAAGACCATTGGATTAAAAGGTTCTGAACCATTCACCCGTACTCACTAATGGACAACGGTATGCCATGTGTGCCTAATTCGATTTTAAGTACATTTACATACCCAAACAGGCTTATGTCCACATGTTTGTTGCAGCTCTTTAGTCCGGACCATTTACCCCGTGCTTCCATTAGCACCCGATGCTTTGACTCCTCTGCAGTTTCAATGTCACGAACCCCATTTTACAATAGAGCGAGTCGACTTCATTGTGAGACCAGAAGGGGCGAGCGATCCCTTTCAGGCGCACTCTCCAAACCGGGCAGACAGGGGGGAAGGTTAACAAGAGGAGCTAGTGCATTATAGAGAGTCTATTACTTCGTGCTGTGGTTCTTTGGTCACTTCGTGTCGACTGTGCGTTTTCGTCCACGTGGAAATTGTCATGGCTGAAGATACACCTGCCACACCTCTGCCCAGCTGTTGATGGGTTTATAGGCTGTACAATTATTTTTTCACGGCACCATACTGGCAACTCGATGCTGTTTTATCATAGGTTCACATTATTTTCAAGGTCGTAGACCCGCTGACAAGCAAGCTGTATTTCGTATCGGAGGATCGTGATTGAAGTTTTCTTATCTTACACAAAGCCAAGATGGGGATGGTGTCATTTGGTCACTAACATGCCAATTTTGAATCTAACAATGTCATAGTTTGTGTTTCTTCTGTGAATTTAAAAGCAATAGAAGTTATGGAACCAACTAAATGATGCAACAGAAGTATACTGGAAGTAAGAAGTATGAAAGTAAGTCCTTCAGCCAAAAGCTCTCCTGAATAACAAAGTCTTCAAATGCTTTTTTAAGGGAGTCTACAGAGTCGACTACGCACCTAAAATATGGTCCAAATCAGTTGCAGTCTGTTTCTGCAGGCTCTCAATCGTCCAAGAGGTTTTCATTGTAGTGAAGCATTACATTGCCGACTGGACTGGAGATAATAATTGCACGTTTCGCTTCTATGTACATCTAAGATTAAACTTCTGTAGACGGAAGGGAAACACCTTCAACTCATTACACTCAGTCCATTAGATGATTTGAAGCGTCACTGCGATTCAATTGCAAGTTTTGCTGAAATTTCTTGTTCATAGGTTAGATTAGATTGCTTTTTTTGCACCTGTAGGTAAATCATGCAATTAGAAAATCATCAATAGTCATTTTTAAGTACAAAGCTTGTAAGTGCTCCAGATACTAACAGGATACGCCTTCGCTTCAGATACTGTAGTTTTCCATTTTGTCCAATTTACTCCATCATTCCTTTGCTTACTGGAATTATAAAAGTGTTTTTGCTTTGGTGACATTAGAATATTTTGTTTAGGCATTAACTTCTTGTACAAACCCTGATCATGTCTCGATGATCCCAGAGGAGTAGCAGTGAAAGTTTAGAACAACTGTCCGATATGGTCCCCGGCCTTGAGGAGACTGTGTACAAACAGCGTAGGTCTGCATTGAGGAAAAACAAAGTAACCTTCCAACAAGCTCTCATGTTTTCGCACCAGCCCGAAAGCCCGTCGGCGATTCCAGTCACAGTCGCATTAACATTCATCGCCGCGCACACCGCCTCATTACAGACTCCAATGCACAAAGCCAGCCCTCGTCCAATCTCAATTATGCCCTCAACAAGTAGGCACTGCAGGCACTTTGACAGCCGCCTCTGTGGGTCCACTTGGCCACGCCGCGCTCTGGGTCAGCGCTGATTCTCTGCTGCTCGAAACGTTTGAGTCACATCCAGAGGGCATATAGGCAGAATGCTTTAATAAACAGCGAGCATGCGATTTACCGCCACAAGCAATAGGGCAGTGACAGCGCGATGATGTGCTGGCTATAACGCAGTGTCCTCTTCTAGTATTTATGCTTCTGATGAAAGTTGTGGAGCTACAGTTTGGGTAAGTTTGTTTTGTGGTTTTGCAGACTTTCTGACTCCAGTCCTGACTGACCATTTGTCCAGCAGGGATTCAAGGACAGCCACTGGAACCTTGGCTGAGAATGACAAATTCTTGTATTTTAGCATTGTATTAAGAGTCTTTCTCACTGCAGACTAGTTGGAGACTCCAGTTGCTGCCGGTCACGGAGAAAAGGCAAATCTCCAGGTAGTCTCGTTGAAAACAAACAGGTTCGATTTCAACGGAGACTGCATGGAAACTTGAAAAAGTCCCCATGGTCTACGCATGGTCTCCAAGAGGTCAACGCAGTCTTAAGCAGGTGTCGGAGGAGATCCCGAAGAGTTGTATAGAGTCTCTTTTTCTCTGAGACATTGTGGGGATGTCACAGAAACATCTCTTTTTTAGCTTTTAAACATATTGTAATGTTCTTCCTATACCTGTGCAGTTTTGAGTCCTGTTCACTTTGATTGTTTCCTGGATTGTTTCCATCACAGAAGGAAAGAAAACCTGTCATTTTTTGAGTCCCATTCATCTTGATGTCATTGATTTGCTGGCGTGCCCTTAGCTAAACATGAAAGCTTGTTTTCATTGCAATTTCACTGCTGTTTTTTTTTTTTTTCTAGAAGTGCATGACTGTGAGCTATTACACAAGGGGCTGTTGTGTAAATGGTCTCAACTTGTACAGTGCTTTTCCACCTACATTAGGCACTCAAAGCGCTTTACATCAAGGGACCAGTCACCCATTCATGCTCTCATTCATTCACCAGTGTACACAGACTGGAGGCAAGGTGGGTGAAGTGTCTTGCCCAAGGACACAATGACAGTATTCGAACCGCCGATCCTGCAATCACAAGACGACCTGCCGCCCCAATCACAATAATGTGATCTCTGGGAGTTTGAAACGTGCTAATAAAGTCATTCAGTCATTCCCACTACTGCCTGCAGAGGGTGCTCCAGGCCATTTCCAAATCCTGTCCAGCTCAGTCTCTCTCTCACTCGCAACCAAAGTAATGTTTTTAAGCCTCAGCTATGCCTGATACGTCCACTTTAGGCCAATGAACACTTGAGTGCTTCCACTAATGGTTTAAGCTTGACTCTTTTAAACCCATAAGCACCAGAAAGACCAAAATGTTTTCAAATATCACCCGCTCGCACTAATGGACACCCATCTGCCAAAGCCCTGCGTGTCTAATTTGATTTTAGACACATTTTCAATACAAAACACGCTCATGTGCAAATGTTTGTTGTTGGCTTTTGGTCTGGGTCATTTTCTCGTGATTCCATTAAGAGGTTTTGCTTTGGCCCGAGAACAGGATCGTAATCGTATCCCGCTTCAGCTACTCTCCCTGCGGTCGCTCGTAAGCTCTATATTTTTGTTGTGCATGGCAATAGGTTTTTACACAAGCTGCTGTTGATTACATTAATGTGAAACTATCAATTCCTGGAAGTTCGAAAACGTGATAATAAAGTAATCCTTTAGAAACAATGGGAAGCGTTTGGACCAAGACTAACACTACTTCCTCGTTCATTGCTTGTAAAGAAAACCAACAATCTAGTTCTTAGCCCTTTTCCCCCATGTTCCTTATTGTATTAGGGTTTCTTCACTTGGCAGCTAGTCAAATATAATGCTTTTAATTCTCATTTTAATGGCAAGACAAGTTTATTTATGCTGCACATTTCATACACAAGGCAACTCAATGCACCTAAATAGTGTATTTTTAATTACTTTCAAGGACTTCATTTTGGTACAATTCCTTTAATGACTGTCAATGCCATGTGGAAACCCTATATATGGATTATTTGGCAGGGTAGTGGAGCATGACAGGAGTGAAGAATTCAGAGAGAGGTTATCACATTTCTGGAGCTGGCAATCGAACTTACGACATAACATGCCCTGCCTCTATGTGCTATGGTCTGAACCACCTATTCATCCTCTGTATTCTGCAAAAGTACACTTTCCTTAGAGTTCTTGTGTGTCAGGACTTGTCCCCTGGAAAAGCTGTGAATTTCATGGGTGGCTGGACACAGGTGGAGATAACCGGCTGATTGCATTGGCGGTGAAGGAGTGGATTCCCCTTATCCCTCGTCTTATCATGAAGACCATCCAGACATACAGCCAGGCACAGAGATAGGCTGTGGGTTTAGAGAAGCTACTATCCGACGACAAAGAACTGCGCCCTAGTACCAGTTTGCCTGCTACCAAAGCCATCAAAGGATTTCAGTTTTGTGTGGGTAATTTTGCTCTTGTTTCTTTGCCATTCTCTTCCTTCATGCACCCTTGTCAAATCAATGATTTCCCTTGTACAACACAGAAGAGGAAAAGCACTAATTAGTATCAAGAAAGGAGACTCAAGCCCATGTACAAAGGAAAAAAAATCAATGTTCTTTTTAAGCTTTGTATAAATGAACAATAGATTAAAAAGTTTATCCCCTTCGAGCAGCTTACAGATTGTTGTGGGAGATCACCAGAATGCTAAAAGTCTTTTAGCCAACAATTCAAATTTGGGGCGCTTCAGTGCCACCCAAAACAAGCGGCTTGCCTTGGTTTGAATTCCGCCTCCAAGCAAATGGACAAAAAGAGAATTTAAAGATGTTGACTGACGCACTGAAGTCCATTCATGGACAACTTAATGGGCCCAAGCTTGTGTTTCTAAGGCTATGTCCACACAAAGACAAAACGTTGTTATTTTTAGAAACTTTCTGAAAAGCACGAAACCAGCTAAGTAAATGTGTGCGTCCACATGGGTCGACTCAGGTCTGTGAAAACGGTGCAATTCATCTTCCAGGCCTCTGTGAGGCGCTGTGACGCTAACACAGATAATAGAACAAGATGTAGAGGCACATGTGCAGTACACTTATGTGGAATGTAAACAGTGAAAATGAAACTGATTCAAGGATTTACGATCCACAGAAGAGATGAGGAGTTTATTCTTAAGACGTAACGGGACTAAAGCAGAAAAACCTGTCAGTGACTTTTACTGTCAGTCCAAAAACACAGACTCGGCCATGTTTTTCTACTTGTCACCTGTGGCTTGTGGACTGCAGTGGAGCAAAGAGGAGAGGAGTAATATCATAGATCATAGATCCATAAGTAAATCTCATTATAAGGTCAGTAGATTATAGATAACAGACACCACTCAGGCCCTGTGATGTCCTCGTTTTAGTAAAAGTTGCAGAGACAGTGTAACAACGGCGCCACGTAAACGGCGTTTTGAGATCTTTCCACTCTGGGACCTAGTTTAGAAAATGTTCGTTTACAGACCCCCAAAACGCCGGGCTCTTTGCGTTTGGTCCTCAGCTTGACTTCGTATAGACAGGGCCTAAATGAGGACCGTAAACTAGACTTTTTGGGGTTTGCACATGCTGGTGTTTTGATGACGTTTCTAGGGCATGGAGTTTGCCCTGAGATCTGTAACACTGCTGCTAGTGTAGGACCATCAATATATCTCTCTCTCTCTCTCTCTCTCTCTCTCTCTCTCTCTCTCTCTCTCTCTCTCTCTCTCTCTCTCTCTCTCTCTCTCTCTCTCTCTCTCTCTCGGGACATAGACAGTGTTTAACTCACAGTGGGAGAAATAGTTTGCAGTTTGTCCTGCAAAAGCTTAATAACATGCGCGAGGCTGCACGTAATGTTAATGTAAGACGAGAGCGAAGGAAAAGCAGTTAGCGTACGTTGTAGTTAGCGTTGTTTGTAGCACACCAGCCGACCTCTTTTTTCTCTAAGCGACCCCCTCAGGCTACTGGCGAAAGCATCATGCATCATTATGTGAAATTTGTAAAGCTTTTTGAATCATTACTATTAATAACCGATGTTTGTCCTTCTAAAGCAGAAAAATAAGACTACTTCTGGCAAATTCCATGGATGCAGTGTACTTTATCCTCTTTTTATCATTCCAGAAGTGAAGGGATATATACCATCAACATCAACCAACGCGCCCTTTTCTTCGGAAACAGGCCAAGCATTAAGGTTTTTCCATAATATGGTTGCTTTATCTCATCTGCCGGTGACAAACTCCTCTGCGATGGTCATTTATCTTGTGCCTGAACCATGCTGATTCACGCCTTTAGACAGGTGTTTCTTCAAAGCGCTTCATAACGTTATTACAGTGAAAACAAAATAACTCATCCTCCATCTAAAGTCCCTGTTGTCGCAGGTTTGTGGATGACATTGTCCACAAAACTCACAAGAAAATGAGTTAATGCATGATAATTGATCGTCTATTTGTTTTTACATCCTAAATCCTGAATCATTTGAATTCGGATCACATCACCGCTTCAGGAGTCGACTGTGAATAATGCACTCGGCTTCTTTTGCAAGAGTTTGGTAATTACGTTGGCTTACATTGATAAATTACCTTGTAAGCTCACTATGCTTGCTCTAGTAATTAAAAAGTAATCCGATTTTCATAATAGTAGTTTATGGTGTTATCATAAGCTACACATTAGTCGATATTTTTCGAATATTAGCATGAAAATACTCCAAAGTCGTCGTCTGTGGTCGCTGCAGTTGGTTAGGTCTAGGTTTAGCAAAACTATAAAGAAGTCGATCACCTTAATATACTGAATGAGCTTATTCCATCATTGGATTTTTTTCTTTCCTGATGGCACAAGCTTATTCCAAGATGATAATGTCACAATAATTACTATATCGACTTATCATTCAATAAATGACAGATAAGCAACATAGCTTTGGGCTCAATATTTATCGTCTGTTCATTTATTTGCTTTTTTCCCCAGTTATCTAATGTAATACTTCATTTGTTTCACCTGAAGTATGTTGAGTTTTATTGTATTTCACTTTTATTGTGGGATACTTTAAGATGAAGCACTTTATTTTCTTTGGGATTCAAAGGTCTTCAATCATATCATTTATCGCGATATTTCCCTGCCTCAATGTATATCGAACTTCAGATTTTGTCGCCACAGAGTCCAGATCCATTGAGAATCTTCGGGATGTGCTGGAGGAGGCTTTGCTCAGTGGTCACATTCTCCCTTCATCAATACAAGATCTCGGTGAAGAATAAGATCAACACTGGACAGAAATAAATCTTTACATTGAAGAATCTTTTTGGGGGGATTTCCAGGCAGTGTAATGTTAAACTAGCTTTACAAAGGCCTGGGGGATTTGTTGAGCATGAACATGAAAAGTGGCATTTTTAGTGTCTGTTTATTATTATCAACATACAGTATCTTCCTGTCTGCTGTAGATCGATTGGAGCTCTTATTTACCTACTCCAGCAGCTAAGGTTTCTTTTCTTTTCTCTCTCTCAACTCCAAGACCTTTCGACGAAGCTTAAAAACGAAAACCTTTTTTATTTGTTATCTTCAAGCTCCGGTAGATGTGCTTCGCATTAAGAAACAGCCTGACCTTTTCCTTGCTCAAATACCTTTACCTAAAATGACAAAACACACATTATTTCATCTCCCCCAAACAAACAAGCCACAACAACCTCGCGCTCGGAAAAGAGAGAGAAACTGAAACTATTCTTAAACCAAGGCCAATGGAAGCAGTGACATTTGCGTAATAGGGATAAAATCTCTGCCAAAAGTTATGAATTGGAAGGACGTGGAGATGAAATGTCAAAGGATAATAAGCCACCGATGACTTTTTTTTTCATTGCTTCGGATCTTATTTTTAGCAGTATTTAAAAAAGGCAAGGTCGCTGCGCTATTCATCTTTTCATGAGCATCTGCCTCTTGGTGTGGTGCTGTGAAACTCCACACGTCATACCTCTAGGAGCTGTTGAAATGAAGGTGACATTTTTTGTGTTAATATGTTAATAGATTTACTGAAAGTGCATGACAAACAACAACCTCGAACGCTGTGGAGAAGTGAGTCTTGGGATCAACACTTATTTAGAAAGGAACACAGACATTCATTTTTATTTCTAGCTGTCACTTCTTTTCGTTCTTTAATTTTTTGTTGCTTGAAGTTTGATTTGTTATTCTGAAGGAACAAAACAAGAACCCCGACTATGCCCCATGCCCAAAGAAAACCAGAGTGACAGCAGAAAGGTGGATCTGGTGAGCTGGCCAAATGGAAACAAAAGTGGAGAAACCGGGCAACCCTGTACGGGGCCGTAGAAGCTGCTGCCGACACCGAACTAAGAAAGTCAAAAATAATCTAAACCCAATCAAAATAAAAGCGAAAACAGCTCCCACAAAGCCTAAACGAAACAAAAAGCTAAGGTTAATTAAAAAGAAATAAGGCAGCAGGGCAGGCTGAGGCAGGGTGGATTCAAAAATTCAACAAGACGGTAAAAAGATACTACAAAAATGATAAAAACCTATACCCAAAAATATTTGTAAAAAAAACAAATGGAAAATAATGCAACTACACAAAAAATGACTAAAAGATTAAAAGGACTATCTATACGGAGTTTAAAAATGTTAAAACTTTGTATTTTCCTCCCCCTACATGTTCCAACCATGTCCTAATGTGTAGAATGAGCTCAGACCTGTTCACCACAACTGCCTCTAAAATCCTGCACTGTCACTCAGAAAGTTGTTAATTCGGGTCCGAAGTGACATCATGCACGAGCTTGATATAGAACCTGCAGTTACACTTAAGATCTGAGGTGGCAGTAGTGAGTATAAAAATGACCAACTTGCATCTAGTCCATTTAAGGCAAAAAACTATATAATGAGAATTTGCCCCTTATACTTTTTCTTGGGTTTGCACATTTCTGACTGGTCTTTAAAGGTGCATTATGGAACACTGTATATTAAAAATATATATATATATATTTATTGTGACCCAGTAGTTTGCGTAGCACCTTCACTGTAGCCTCGATGCTGCTCCAGGATCAATTGTTTTTTGAGTATGTATATGAAATGTATATGAAAATAAAAAAACAACACTTTTAACTTTCTATTCAATATGAAAGTTTCTGCCCCCTCGGTACAAATCACTCCCTTTAGTTTATGCGCTTCCTAATTCAGCTTTCATGTCTGGATGTGAGTTTATAAAATGCAGGGAGCGGCGTCGGCCCTCAGGTTGTGAAATTAAACCCTCCTTTTGGAGTTGTGTGCCGTATTTAGCTGTCTTCATTAGCCTCTGCAGCAGGTTCAGGTTTGCTAACACTATTAATCATATTGGATATACAAAAGCCTATACGCAAAAGGTCCTTTCTCTAATTTGTTAGAGGACAGAGCAGCCTTTTAATGCCTAATGTATTCCCTGTCGTGGGTAATGGAACAATAACAGGTGCTTACAATAGCACTGGATTGTGGCTTTATTTAATACATTTTCACACTATAAACCCCAATGATACTGACATTACTACTGTCACTATAATTTATGTCATTTTCATTTTCTAACACTGATCAATAAGAAGTGTTAAGTTAACTATACACATGTTTTTTTCATGCTTTAGTAATGCATTTAATTTCATTTTGCCCTATTTGTGTCGATTTGAGACCCATTTTAGTTCTGATTTGATCTTGTTTTAGGCCTGGTGGTTCTTGGAAGGTCAAATGTTTATGAAGTGGCACTTGATGTGAAGCGTGTGCTCTATAGAAAATCAAATCCAGGGTAAAGGGGTTGAAGAGGAGGAGATGGGGAGGGTGTAGCGGCTGCTTCAGGCGAGAGAAACACATGGCTTCATAATATTTCAAACCATTTTCATTTCTTAATTTGGGATGGGATTGTGTATATTACAATGATATGACTGAAAAATGAGTAGAGAGAAAGAGATTTCGGACAGGCACATTCACACGCTGAGATCAGCAAAGGGAGGAACTTAAGAAAAATATAATTATTTGATTTCACTTCCATTACATCATATTTCAGACCCAGGCAGTCAATTATATTACAATTTATTGAATTTGTAAAACAGTTAAGCTCACAGACTATCACTTTAAAGCAGAACTAAGTAATTCATGCCCCTAGAGGCCATAAGCGCCACTGCAGGTGTCGTTGCATCTTACGTTTTTTGACTCATTAATTGGGAGAGAGGGATATTGTTCATCCAATTACACAATGTGGATCATTTTTTTCACTCAAACTTGGCTGTAAATACTGTTTAAGTGGCGCTAGCCCGCAGTTAGCTTTACCCGTTAGCCTGTTAGCTTCTTCGTGATTCCATTAGTGTGTATTGGTCACTCTGACCCGGAGGCAGCGAAGTTCCAATTGTGGTTTTCTAGCCAGAGACACCAGGGAGAGATGAAAGACCCTCCAATCATCCCATTAACACTTGTATTACCCCCAGAGGGACTATGGAAAGGATTTATTAAGGTAAACAAGTTACTTAGTTCTTCTTTAATGAACAGTGACAATGACTGCATGGACCAAGGGTGACTTCACCCATTGTGTTCAGCACAGGCTAACTGAAGCCCGTTCATGCTAGCAATTTGTCTGGGTTTTTGGTGCCAGCTCCATTATGTAGAATAGGGCAGAAAAAAAATAGTGCAAGAATAAAATTGTGATGATGATGTGCATGTTAAGACAAACATGTGGAGGTCAGAATAGTCAGCCTTTGTTCAATAATAACTTTAAGAGGGGCAAAAAAAAAGATAGTTTTAGGAAGAAGTAGACCACAATTAGTCCAGTCTGGGTCCAACAAACGCTCAGCCACTTTTATTTCACAGTTACCAAACATATAATTTACAAACAAAAAAATAAAGTTGCTCAAAACACATTTTTTATGGCTACTTTAAACATTGCAAATGATCTTTTTTAACAGTGCAGTCCTGAAACCCGGCTGCAGCTAATTTGTCTTGGTCAACTCATTGCATCTCATTTCCGAGCCTCTGAGTGCCTTGTTGATTTTGTCTGAGGCTTGTTTAGCCCGAGTAAATAATACACAACATAAACAATCATTTATCAGCTGTGGCCCGCTGCTCCAAACCCCAGGGGCCAATAACAACTGCCATAATTGATTTATCCCATATTTAATCATTGCTACACTGTCTGGGGCTTCCCCGTCCGGTGTGTGGCCGCATTGATTAAACACATATTCTTATTTCCATTACAAAAATAACCTCAGTTCATGGATCAGGTCACACTGTTCAATAAAAAATGGACCGTCGGACTGGATTTTTAATATAAAAGTTAATAGAAGTGTGTTTTGGTTTGGAACAGAGGTCTAGTTCATATTCTCCCTGTTATGAATATTTGAAACAGATTGTTTTTTCTACTTTGGACACAGCTGACCTTCACACAGAACTTTTGAATAATAGGCCGGAGGAAAAATCATGGTGGTGTTTTTATTATTCATGAGTTAATTTAAAGCAGAAGTAAGTAACTTGTTTACTTTAATAAATCCTTTCCGTAGTCCCTCCTGGGGTAATACAAGTGTTAATGGGATGTTTGGGGGGTCTTTTATCTCCCCCTGCCATTGCAACATTCCTGCCTCTGGGTCGGGGGCACAATACACACTAATAGAATCGCGAAGAAGAAGCTAACAGGCTAATGGGCAAAGCTAACTGTTAGCTAGCGCCACTTTAGCAATATTTACAGCCCAGTTTGAGTGAATAAAATGTCTTTGTCTTTTCTGTCAGGTAGTATTTACTCTCACGGACAATTAAAGGGACTATAGGGAGTTTAAACATGTTAAAACTAAGTATTTTCCTCCACCTACATGTTCCAGCCATGTCCGAATGTGTAGAACGAGCCTAGACCTGTTCACCACAACTGCCTCTAAAATCCTGCACTGTCACTCAAAAAGGTGTCACTTTGGGTCCGAATTGCCATCATGCACGAGCTTAATATAGAAGGCGCAGTTACACATTTGGCCTGAGGTGGCAGTAGTGAGTATGAAATGGCTAACTTGCATCTAGCCCCTTTAATGAGTAAAAAAAACGACACCTGCAGTGGCGCTTGTGGCCTCTAGGGGCATGAGTTACTTAGTTCTGCTTTAAGAGGGTATTATGCAAAATTGAAGTTGTTTTCTCTAAGCGTTTGATTGCAAAATATAAAGCACTCACCACAGCTGCCGTTTTTATCGAAACAGCTGCACAGCGAAAGGGAGCAGCATGAGGTGGGAGGGGCTTATCGAGACATCATGTGAAGAAACTACTGGATATTGTGTTTCAGCTAAAGAAAAATGACTTAAAACACGGTACAATCAACCATTGGGACAAGGCCTCGGGGAAGGCCCACGCTGGTGGGACTATGTCTCCGAGCTGGCCTGGTGTCGCCTCGGGGTCCTCCCAGAACAGCTGGACGAGGTGTGCGTGGATCGGGAAGTCTGGGCATCTCTGCTGAGACTGCTGCCTCCATGACCCGGCCCTGGAGAAAGCAGAAGAAATTGGATGGATGGATGAATGGATGGATGGATGGACAATCAACCATATATAGCTACATAATGTCAACATATCAATGGAGTTATGATAAATGCAGTTAGAACAGGTCGAGAGATGTTTTAAAAGCTTTCACACTTTACAAACAAATACTTCTTCAGGTGTTAATTGATTTTTAGATATAGAACTTTTCACAATCAGTATTCACCAAACTTCCAGACATGTCCACCAATCCACCTTTCTCTGTGTTGGAATCTACACCAATGAAATCTCAGAAGTTTTGACTTAGTTACCTTTCGGATTAGTGGACCCGTTTGATGTGTCGTTTCAGGTCCATCTAAGCTCAACTTTTGAAGCAAAGTCCTGTCAGAAGATGTGATGCAACAGGAGGCAACGCGTCTATATCAAATATGGAGCCAGACAATATCTCTGAGATGTGAGACGAGCTGGCCTTTACCGTTTAAAAGAGTGTTTGATCACATGAATTAAAAGTTGCCTTTGGGATATTCGGAGGTTTGTGGAGGAATACCAATGTGCACACGATCTCAGAGGGATACAGAGAGGGGACCGGTGTTTTCTTTTGTAGCTTAAATATTCAGTTTGGTTGGTTGGCCAAGAAGCTTTTGCCAGCTCATTTGATCAAACTTGGTGATGCTGGTTTTAATCCCTCCTCCTAATGGGGAAGAGTTCTGACCATAGTCTCATCGAGTTCTTGTTTTCCCTAAGCCAGTTTCAAGATATCTCGAGCAGAAACAGTGGTTTGAGAAAGGTGTGGAGAATGTTTTGTTTGTGAAAAAACAAAATCCATCTTTGAATAAATATGTCGGGTTTAGACATAATCTGGTTTCCTTAAGCAATAATCAAGAATCGCCTCAGATTTAGATCAGGGGTTGATGAGCTTTGCGATCTAGAACTTTGAGGAACCCTCATGTAGACCGTGGAAAAACAACAGAGTCGTATTATCAGGACAATAAGTGAAAGAGGGAAACTGGCTGAGGGTAAACCAGAACTTGGTGGCGCTATGGCAGTTCTGAGTTTGATCAGAGAAGAGTGAAGAGACATCTGTAGCCGAATCGAGCCAATTCTGTTAAGGACTTGTGTATTGACAGTCAGCCCCAGTGCAACAGCTACAAAAGGAGTTTATTTACCATCGGTACGGGACCCAGAGACATGAACTCGAGACCTTGCGCTAGTCCTACCATTCAAGTCTGTCTATGCTTCCACAGAAAAGAGATAAATACGTCTCAGAGCATCATACTGATACGCAAGCAAACATTCAGTGGCTGAGAGTGGGCGCCTGAGCACCACAGTCAAGGCTATGACAGAGATAGTACGACTTTACAGCTTGATCCAGTATAATAAATAGCGATTTAATGTCATCCTCTAACAATAATGGCCGACTGTATCTGAGAGGTTTGTTTCCAGCTTATTAAAGTGTAATATAAATCCACCATGCCATCATATAAAATGAATGATTGTTTTCTTTGTATTGTATGATGTTTGCTTCACAAACACTGGGCCGTTTGAAATGACTTAACAAAATGTTCATTATCTTTATGTAATCATGATGCGGAGCTGATTCTCACTATCTTGAGAAGCAAAGGCACACTTTTCTCACCCGGGTCATTAGCGCCTGACAATGGGGCTGCGAGTGCATTCATATCCAGTGTTTACAAGAGCTCATTTCCAAGAAGCGCGTATAATTGAAAACCCATCTCCTGTGAACTCCTGACCCTTCTGCAAAGCAGGTTTAAATAATGGCGTCTTTTCATGTGCGTCGCCCTCACCCTGGTGTCGGTGTCGCTTTGTTGTGTCGTCCTGACCTCCTCATTATTTTTCATTGATTTTATGCAACCTCTTGAATGTGTGCGGCTTAATATCTCTCTCTCTTTCTTCTTTGTCCATTTCAATAAGCTGTGAATACGGCTGCTGCTGCGGCTGCTACTAATACTTCCCTTTTCAACATTTGCATTGAGAAGAACTGAAGCCAAATAGGGAATAAGACTAGTATTTTCCTGGGGAACAATACAATGAAGTATAGTACTGTACTGTTGACACAGCGCCTTCTTCTGAGTGATGTGACTGAATTGTTTTTTTTGAATGGCTCAGGGAAGCATTTAGAATCAGATCTCATTTCCGTTCTGTTCTTTTTTGTTTGTTTTGCACACATTGAACTGAGCAGACACGAGAAAACAACATATGAGCAGAGCAGAAACCAAGGGTAAAAGGTTTTTTTTCTTTTTTTGGCAATGCAGTTGTAGCCTCTTTCCATTATTAAACCCATCAGGGAAAACTGTTATGGACAAAAAAGTGTGGTTTGGTCTGAAAATGAATATCGCTGTAAGCATCTTTGGAATATGGACATGTTCAAAGCAGTCAGAGGGGGAAAACAAAGGAGAGAAAAACGTTTCTCCACCGTTAATTTAACAAGTGCAGAATTATGAATATGTTTTTTTTTTCTACTAAATAAAGATAGAGACACACAGAGGAGAAAAGTGGGTCAACAGCCCATAAATACTTAAAAAAAACGGACAATGCTAACCACAAACCTAAGTTAGCAACAAGTGCCATTTTTCGCTTCTGCTCAGCATCTTGCCGTGAAAAATCATCCTCATGGACCCAATTTTGGCTTGACTGTATTTGTATGTGATAGATTTGTGTATAGTCTGCCAGAAAATGGTTTAAAAGAGGGGAAAATTGCGATTCACACGAGAGGTTTCTAACCCCTAGTTTTGTCTGCCTCTATTTATAATTTTAAGTATCTTGAGGACATTTTTGAAGGCATGGCATTGAGGCAAATGAGATCACAATAGCCTGACCACCCAAAAGGACATTGTGATAGGTATTGTCAATTAGCTAAATAAGTTCTGGATGATGATTTGTAATACTACCGTTGATTGATTTTCAAATATAGACATACAAAAATTCTATAAAGTGCTGTACAATCTCCGCTGAGCATGAACTCCTATAGGAAATCTACAACCAATAACTTTTTTCCTTATTCTCAATAATATATGGAAAATTATTATTACAATTACAAAAAGAAAAATATTTGAAAATCATGTATCTAATCAAAAAATTAGATTTTGTATTTACTCTCATTCTAAAAAAAATAAAAAAAATAAAAACCGGGTCATTTGTATCTGCTGTAGGTCATGTTTGTCCCAGTTCCTCTGAGTCGTGGTGCAGCAGGACTGATGTGGACAGATGTTACAGAAGAAGCTTGTGAGGTTCATTTCTTCAACAGTCACTATAGTAACTATTTTCTCCAAAGTGAAAGTAGATCTACCACAGTCATGTCCACATCTGTCATGGTCCACAAGGACCCACCACGACTCAGAGGAACTGGGACAAACATGACTTTACAGCAGATACAAATGGTTAGGGTTTGTTTGGGTTTTCTTTTTTAGAATGAGAGTAAATAAAAAATTAAAAAAAGATTAGATACAGGATTTTCAAATATTTTTCTTTTTGTAATTAAAAATTATTTTCCATATATTAGGTTTCTACTACAGATCTGAGTTTCAGAATATGGTCAATCAATCAATCTTTATTTATAACGCTCTTTTCATACCAAAAGGTATCACAAAGTGCTTTACAGATTACAACATTTGATATGATATAATATGAACCCTACATGCAGCAGAAGTCTGAAGTTCTGTCTGAAGCTCCATGACTTCCTAGCAGAAGCTCCATGACTTCCTTCTTCACTTCTCAGAGCAATGAGGCCTCAGCCTTTGTACTGCAAACAAAGAGCTCACTGTATTTAGCGTCATGTTACTGTCACTCATGGTGTCTGACCGAAACTCTAACTCTGAAGAAAGTCAACTCACATTTACACTGAGAAGGTTGGAAGGGCGCCCCCTTGTGTCACCTTGTATCCAATGCCCGGAGCATACCAGGGGGTCAAAAAGACCCGCGAAGGCGACACAAGGGTTAAAACCAAATCCTGAACCTTTTTCCTATGAGAGGCTTTTTCAGATATTGCTTCTTATAGTTATAGCTTCATGTTGAGCTTGTATTCTTGACAATAAAGCTTGGTCTGAACTCTTGAACTTTGCATAAAGATGCTTGAGTCAAGTCAGAAGAAGTTGCCCACGTCGAGAGACAGATAAGGATGCTTTTCTTTTTTTTTTTTAGATCGCTCCAGTTGCAGACGGAGGTGAACAGATTGAAGCGGACACACAGACACACACAAGGCTGCAGTGCCATTACTTTAGGAGCAGAGTCTGTGGAGGTGGTCTCTGCCCCCGAGTGGAGACTGACACATCTCTGGATATTTATATCCACAGTGAACGGCCTGTTCGCTTCTCCACCTGCTTCGAACTTTAAGTGCAGTGTAACGGAGGAGAAACAAAAGGGAAATCGGCCCAAAGTGCAGGAGTCCTAGTCCTATTGAAATTGACTTTGCTTGAAAGGAGCCGATGGGTGACCATAGTTTCATCGCTCTTCATCGTAGCTTTAAAATTGGTGAAAGAAAGCTCAGTTTGTTCTTGATTGGTAAGACTCTACAGTAAATGCTGTTCAATGCACCAAGTCTGAGTCACTGAATTAAAGTCCTAATTTGAATCCAAGTCGAGTCACTATCACGTCAAACCAAGTCCAAATCAGAGTCAGTTTCATGTTCGAGTCACGAGGCCTGAAAATGACTTGGGAAAAAGAGTTTGGGACTTGAGCACTACATCTATACTGTATATCAATGGATAAAAACATAATAAGTCAGCCTGATAAATGAAATGATCTCATATGTCATGGTTCAAATCCAAACTGACTGTGGGACTGAGCTATAGAATGTATTTTAAAAAATGGTAAATGGTCACTCTTTACATCAAGGAACCACTCACCCATTCACACTCTCATTCATACACCAATGTACGCAGACACTGGAGGAAAGGTGGGCGAAGTCTCTTGCCCAAGGACACAACGACAGTGTGTACCTGTGGTAGCCGGGATTCAAATTCCTGACCTTCCGATCATGAGACGACCCACTCTACCATCTGTGCCCCTGTCCCTCGCTAAATTATATTTAGAGTTGAAGCTTTCACTGCTCTTTTGTTGTTTCTCCAGTGCACATTGGGGGTACAACTGCACAAAAAACATCTTTGTCTTTTCACAAATGAGATCCATTCAACCATGCAACTTCATCATTTTTTTTTTTTTTTAATTTAGTAACTGTGCATGTGGACAATATTATGCCGTGGGGGCATTAACAGCAACACAGAAAAATAGACACACTTTGGTAGACGAGCAAGATACAGACATAACAAAACACACAAAATTAAAAGACAGCGAGGGGTAACAGAAAACCGAGGAACGCATACAGAAGAGACAGATAATACGTAGCCACAAAGGGAGAACAGCAAAAAGATGAAGAATGCCAAAAAAAAAAAAAAATACAAAATGGAGCAGTAGGAGACATGACAACCACGAAGTGGCAAGCAGTGTTAATCTTGACAACATATTTAATTTTAGTTTTAGTCCTAGTCTTTTGACTAAAATGCAGCCTAATGTCATTCTAGTCGAGATTTAGTAGAAAAAAATCTTTTCAATTTTAATCTATAGTCAACTACGATTGCATGTCAATTCAACTATAGTCGACTAAATTTAAGACTAATTTAGTCGACTTTGCATTTATAATATTCATTATAATCATATTTAATCTTGTTCCTCTGCTGCATGGAGCCGCCCCCACACGATCAATGAGGATATTATGAATAAAGCTACAGATCAGAAAGATGGACAGACAAGACAAAGCGACAGAACGATACAAGAAGGGACAGCCCTTTTACACAGTTCCGGTTCACTCTGTGACACCATACTTTTGGCAGACAGTCACTGCTTTCACTGCTTTTTTATGCTCAGAGTACTTAGCAGTACTATTATATTGTTCCATATCCTTTTTAAACACAAGAAACAGAGGTTTGGAGTTGGAGAATTTAGCCCTATGAATATGAAATTTCACAAGAATAATGATGAGATTGATCATGAACACCTCATTGTGAGAGGTTTTATCCGCTTGGTAGCCAAATATAATATATTTGTAATACAGCACAAACGAGCCTTAAAGGAGCTATATCATGCTATTTTAGCCATTCCAAAGTTAAGTATAGGCATTTATATGATATATTGTACCTCTACCACTATGGAGCACTCATTTTTGTGATAAATATAAGTGTTTTCTGGAGGTATTTTTCGAACCCGGAAGACAGAACGCTTCGATTCAGTTAACTCCGCCCCCTCTCTCCGCTCATACAACTTTACCGTAATATAAATAAACAACAATAAGTGAAGTTCCTTCACGATGCAGTTATAAGGAGTTGACATCTGCAACACAGCTTCATAAATGGCTAACACACATGCTAATATGCTAACACACAAGCTAACCCGCGTTTGGATTGACTCACCGCTCTGGTCCATCGCTGTTTACATTATGGGACTTGCGTTGGTTATAAAAGTTAATCCACTTTGATTCTGGCGAAGGTTCACCAAACATCCATCAGAGACAGTCACAGAAAAACACTATTTTGGTGATAGTCGCTGAATCCCGGAGAAAAAAACAGCTGAGTGGCCTCTTCTTGAAAAAGGTTGAATAAACTCCGTAGCCAAACGCGCTTCTTTTTCTCCGTGACATTATCGTTAGTTAAGAATGAAGAACAGGTGTGTCCAGAGTAGGTAACGAGCTCCATCTTCGCAGCTGCAGCGCAAACATGACTGATCTGTTCAGACGCGATGTGTTTGTTTTGGCCTCAGCTGACCTGGAAGCACCTCGCACATCCTTTATTTTTTTGCTTTTTTTTACTCTTTGTTTCTTTCTTACGACAGAAATAATGAAAACGCTGTTTTACAAATTAAAATCAGGCGGTAAGCATAGAATTAAGACATTACACTACAGACGTCGAGCACTTCCGTTCCGCTGTTACGACACAACTGAACACTCAGTCGTTCACCAGGAGAGGGAGGAGCAGCTGCTCAGAGAGCAGGATTCAGGAGGATTACTGAGAGCTGCGTGAATGAAGCCACAAACCACTCTGGGGGTGTTTTTGATAAGGAAATAGCATAACAACATGGCTAAAAGCACCAAAAAGTCGATTTTGCATGATATAGGACCTTTAACATCCTTCCAGAAAGCCTTGGTGACAGAGCAGGACCAGAATAAGTGTGATACTGTTTCAGGGCAGCTCTTACAGAACGTTCAATTTGCATCGATATCTTTTTTAAATTTAGTAAAAAATTGGTTCACTGGGTAGAATCGATGTAACAGTTTGTAGGAAATCTCCTTGACTTTATTGGTTAAAAAAAGGTCTCCTCTCTCTCTCTCTCAGCTGTAGGCGCTGATTGATCTCACAGCCTGTTGGCTTTTGACAGTTCGGTGTGGAGGTCAGGTCTTTCTGATGGATGCTGACATCACGAGGAAACGGCCCCTAACGCCCATTTAGCCGCCAAACGATCTATAACGCCTGCCAGAAGGTCTTCATTCCTCTACCAGACCTCACTAACCCCATGTGAAAATGTTGTTTCTTCACAAACCTCTCTGGATTTGTGTTTTGTCTCATCTCTCCCTTTCTCCTGAACTCAGAAAGCAATATCTTGGTTGCTTTTGATCGTTTGGCGAGAATTAAATCTACAATCTCTTGAACCTTGATGGATCATTTCTTGGCGTAAATTGCAGGAAACGGCTTCTTGAGCTCATACATCACAGGGGCTCTCTTTGTGCTGTCCATCCATCTCTCCTTCCCACTGGCCTTGCCTTCATTTCGCTCCTGACCCTCCGTCGTGTCTGCGTCTCCCCACTCCCGTCACTGCGCCCGCTCTGGACCTCCGTAATTGGTCTCCCGTAGGACGCGGAGCATTACGAAGCCCCTGCAAAACACGCTGATTGCCCTTGACACGGGACGACCTCCGATTTCCCCGCACTTAACCGCAAGGTAATCAGCTGAGGACCTCGCACGCATGCAAGTCAGGATTTAGCGTGTGAAGGCGCTTTGGAGGAAAGAAATGACAAACCAGTCAAACACTCAAGGAGAAGTGACACAAATGCGAAAGTGAACATGCTCTTAATGAAAATTCTGTTCATGACAGTCAGTTTTACCCAGAAATTCCCCGAACGAACACAAGAATCAGCCCAACAACGGAGCAGGCCACACAAATCAAAGCTTATTCCATCCATCCATCCATCCATTTTCTTCCGCTTTATCCGGGGCCGGGTCGCGGGGGCAGCAGTCTCAGCAGAGATGCCCAAACTTCCCGATCCACACACACCTCCTCCATCTGTTCTGGGGGGACCCCGAGGCGACACCAGGCCAGCTCGGAGACATAGTCCCACCACCGTGTCCTGGGCCTTCCACGAGGCCTTGTCCCACTAGGACATGCCTGGAACACCTCCCGCGGGAGGCGACCAGGAGGCATCCGGAACAGATGCCCGAGCCACCTCAGCTGGCTCCTTTCGACGTGGAGGAGCAGCGACTCTACTCCGAGCTCCTCCCGGGTAACTGAGCTCCTCACTCGATCTCGAAGGGTGCGCCCAGCCACCCTGCGAAGGAAACTCATTTCGGCCGCTTGTATTCGCGATCTTGTCCTTTCATCAAATCAAAGCTTAATCCTCTAAAAATGATTTGGCAGACTCTTTCTATTGCTGTATTGTCTATTATTCTATTCTATTTCTTTTAATGATGGGAGAATCTGACCACTGTCCAAAGTCTTCTCTGAGCACGTCCCAAAGGTTCTCTATGGGGTTGAGATCTGAATTCTGGTGGGAAATCTTTCTCATACTCCTTGAACCACCCTCTCACAATGTGAGCCCGATGAATCCTGGCATTGTCATGTTGGAAACATGCCAACGTGCCATCAGGGAAGAAGAAATCCATTGATGGAATAACCTGGTCATTCAGGATGTTCAGCTGATCTCATTCTTTGGACTCCTAATGATGCTGAACCTGGACCCGACCGACTGCAGCAACTCTAGATGAGAACAATTAGTCAAATCCCGGTCGACAGTTTTATTTTTGGTCTGGCAGAGTTTTACATCATGACAGTTTAATCGTCTAAACCAGGATAAGACCTGGACTAAACATTAATTGCAGCTCTTGGAGATCCGTGCTTTTGGGGAAAAATTGTCTCTTGAATCCAAACCCCAGCTCTATGCAAAAATAACAACAAAAAACCCCACACAGCTAAAAGCGTCCAGACTGAGCCGAGCAGTTTCCCTCCCCTCTCTGAGTTTCTTCGCTGACGGCTCGCCTTCACAGCTGCCGCGCGGTGCCAGTTGGCCGAGGTTTCAAAAGTGCTGCTTGATATTTCAATGAGTGCTTTTTGATTAGTTTTAATGCTGCCAAGTTTCGCTCGCCTCGCCTCGATGTGATTGTTAGGGCTGCAGCTCACTACTCGATGGAGTTTCAGGCAATGCACGGAAGCTCTTTATGTTGAAAACACCCACATTATAGACTGTAGTGTAAATTAAAGGTTTGGACTCACGGCCGAGTGGTTTTTAAACATAGCTGCTTGTTCTACCTATGCTTCTGATGACTTGCTAATGATCTGTGCCCAGTCACTGACAGCTCACATACTAAACTGTAGATATTAATGCTACAGAACATGGCCGGGGGTCTGATCATTTGCCTGGGAACAGCAAGGTAGTCGGTTTAAGCACAAGGAAATCTAAGAGACAAATAATTGGTTGGATAATCCTCTTATTCTGTTTTGGGGAATGTTTCTGAGTTGCTTATTTGTTTAGGCCAATGCACCCTTTTTCTCAAGCTATATACAGTTTGTTCCTATCCACTTTTAGAGTCCGGAAACTGGTCAACCCTTGGGCACTGTTCAAGGCTATGGGCCCGATCTTGTGTTTCTAAATGCAGGTGCTGACGGGTGGCCCTTTGTGAAATCTTCAGCTCCAGACTTAAGCAAGTGAGTTGAACAGGGGGCTGTACGTGGGCTGGACAGACACCCATGGCCAATGGCGCAGTTATGTACAACAGTGGTCCCTCCTGGAGCCTTTTCTTCTTACAGACCAATGTTTTCTGGGGAACGAGGATAAGAACCCCGCGTGGCACTTTTCAATACCAGTATCAGCGGTATGTTCTCTCTCTCTCTTTCTCATCAGCCAGTGTTTAACTGACAGTGGAGTATAGTTTGCAGTTTGTCCTGTAAGAGCTTGAAAATGAAGTGGCATAAATGTTGAAGGAAGTGTATGAGGATGCGGGCGAGGTCAGTGTAAAGATGTGGCTCATTGGTAGAGAAAAGGGGAAGGAGTAACAAGTGCTTGACTCTTTCTTTCTAAGCCACGCCCCCACGCCCCGGTCACGCAAGCACTGGCTATTTGTTCACTCTCTTCTGGACTAAAGCTGTTGTTGCACCAGGCGGAAGATCGAGCCCCATGTCTGCGTCCCATCTGGTTCTAAAGATGGTTTGCTTTCTCATTGGCAACAGCGGTCTATTTAAAGTGACCTAATTACAAAAACATGCAACTTCTTCTGCAGTATTGTGATTTACATCTTCCACTTATAATTGACCCGTTCAAAGTCATGTCGGTTATGTCTTTGTGATCGTGATTCCCGCTACATTTGTCAGCGTTCCTGCACGACTCAGGGTGACATTAATCCCAACATAAACCCATATAAGCACAGATGAAACGGAGCTCCCGCCGCACACAGAGCAAAACACGCGCCCACAATCCGATCTCTGGTGCTTACATCGCAGGCAGTCAATACAGTGACTCCCCCAACCAACCCCCCCCCCGGCCCCCCTCCGTCTCTCCTCCGTAATCCATCTTAATGCCGGGGAGTGTGAGTGGAGCGATCAGCGGATAACAGGTCGGCTCAAAGCTCCACATGAGCGCACAGACTCACAACAATGCTCACATATGGAGAGTCGTGTCAGAAATGTTCCCACCAGCAAACCTGGACACACACGGATCAAGATGCATGAATTTTCAGTAGCTCAGACTTTCACCCTTTTTGGTTTGATCCCTTTTACCAGCCCATAGTTTTTACTGTATGTCACCTGGCCTGTGTATGGCGTCAAAAAGTTGGTCAAATTTACTCTTATGGGGCCTGACCATAGAGGAGCTTTGGCCATGAATTGTATGTACATTATTAGGATTAGATGTGGTTGTGGAGTGGATGAGTGGGTCTGAACATTACTTAAACTGCAGATGTTGAATAAAAGTTCTGGCAATGAAGTGGAAAGATTCTGGGGGTTGAAATATATGAAATACATTACAAGAATTGTAAATCAAAAGGAAGGATTTGTTCTTTTATAATACAAATGCAGATCTTGTGGGTCGTTCAAATGTACTTTAGTGCCAGTTTAGTCCTTTATTTATTCATTTATTTGATATAGACAGTTTTGAAACCTGATGGAATGTTTAAAGCATTCCATTATATTCTTCTTCGCGGGATGGACCTGGCCCATGAGTAGACTGGCTGAAAACAAAGCCTATTATCCAGAAAAATGCAGAACACTATGCGATGGTCAGGATGAAGTTGGTAAAATGGCGACGCATAAACAAGCAGCAACTTCCCTCTCTCTTTGTACAGCTGCCTTTTTTTGTTTTTTGCCTTTGTCTGCTTTTACTGGACACTTTTGAACATCTTTGCAGTGTTTTTCGGAGGTCCAGTGGATATTTTACTGCAGAGAGTCCGTTCGAGCCCTGAAGGACCCAGGTTTTTTTAAAGTAAACAAACTGCTAGCTTACGCGCTAAACACATTTGAGAGCCTAGAGCCCCCCCTCACCTGCTGCACAGTGGAGGCGTCTCAAGAAACAAAAAAAGGGACAAACGAGGAGAAGATGGTGAAAGACTGCTGTGGGGCGGAGGGAGCTGCGCAGGAGGGAGAGGAGAGAGGTGGAGGAGCTGACCAGTGCAGGACACCACACTCTGAAACAGGGACAAGCCCAGGATCACTGAAGACATTACTCCGGGATCCCTGATCTCCAAAAACACGCTGGTCAGGTTGGCCCCCTCAGGACTAGCCCAACACCCGAACGCAACTGTACGATGACAAATAAAGCACTGACTTACTTTCTTACTTAAAATGTAAGTCTTTTGCCATGGGTCGTTAATTACAATGTCTACACAAAAGCTTGTTAGCCTGATGACCTTGTGAAATCCCTGCATTTCACATTGATATTCCACTCCCATGGCAAATGGGCCTAATTGCGTACACACACACACACACACACACACACACACACACACACACACACACACACACACACACACACACACACACACACGGCCTCCTTAAGTATTGCCGTCACACATGAACACACACACACAGAAAAATCAATTACGCTGCTGGAAACGAGGGGCTAAGCATTTACAGCAGATTACCAGGAAGAAAAAAAAAAGAAAAGAAAAAAGTCTGACCTTGCACTTTTGTGAGCTGACATCTTACTGCTATTTCCACGATTAAGTATCCGCGCCATCCGCACATCCTTGGTGCAAAAAATCTTACATGAAGTAAAAAAAAAAAAAGAAAAACATTGTTTCCGATTTAATTGGAATGATTGAAATGGTTTCTTCTCTTTGTTTGGTGGAGGGAAAAACACGTACCTAGCCTCGATGCGGAGCTTTGGTAAGATAGCGTGCGTCACACTGTACCGAGAATCAAAGGCGCTGTAGTTGTGGAGTGGATAGAAAATGGAAAAAATGTCAAGCGGAACAAACTGATGTCTCCTGCTTTTGTGTGAGCTGGTTATATTCATTTTCATAGATTTTGCTTCTGATGGTTTATCTTGTCCAACCCTCTCCATGTATCCAGGCTGAGGACGTGTGGAAACCGGGGTAGGGCTAATGAGTATTAACGTCAGCCTAAACCCTTATTCGGTCGTACTATACACAGAATAATCGACATGTTTGGGGTTTTACTTGTTGTTGGGTTTAAAGTTGTTCGAAAAGACCTCAGCCCCGCCTGAACCGAGGACATTTTCTCCGGTTTGGCTTCACGAAAATCTAAAAGCGCCTGGAAAAAAGCGGCAAAATAACCAGGATGAAAACACAACAAAAAAGTGGGACAAATATGTGACAAATATGTGTGAAAAAGGGTGTGAAAAAAGTGACCAAAAATTGACAAAAAAGGACACACAAAAAACGACTGAAAGGGACAAAAAAGTGTCAAAAAAATTCACAATAAAGCAATGAAAAAAATATAAAAAGTGACAAAAAAGTGACAAAAAATTCACAAAAAAGGACAAAAAAGCAACAAAGAGTGACAAAAAAGTGACTAAAAGTTCACATTAAGACAAAAAAGAGCGGAGAAAAAAAGTGTCAAAAAAGCAACATAAAAGTGTCAATAAAAATCACAAAAAATGTATAAAAAATTCAGAAAAATTCACCAAAAAAGTGACATAAACGACAAAAATGTACAAAAAGCAAAAAAAATGACAAAAAATGGACAAAAAAGTGACAATAAACAAGTGACAAAAAAGCGTCAAAATGCAGAAGCAAGGAGTATAATCATTTCAATGTTTCTGGTTTCTTGGTGATCCACCTACAGTTCCCTTCTCAACCCTGGTTAAAACCAGTTTGGAATTGAACATAAAGGGGCTGTCCCTTAATTCCACCATCCCAGCGCCTGATCCCAACCAGGTCCTACTTATTATCTGAAGCTCATTGACTGAACTTCACCTTTATCATAGCATCCAGCTGAATTGTGACATAACACAGCGTTCTTTGTGTAGGGTTTAATCCGGCCGTGGACCCGTCCCAAATCCACAGATGCTTGGGGTCAGCGTATCACGAGAGAGGCCAAAATGTCGTGTAATGATGTTCAGTCCATACATCGTAATGCGCATTGCGGGTTCACATATATGATGCAAGGTGACATCCATCTGCGCTCTTTACGTAACGTTCCGTCTGAAAACCTCGCGACCCCGACAGATGCCGCCTCCGAGATCTGATGCCATAGGTCCAACCATCGGCCTCGACGCATATGGGATATTACGAGATGTATCGCATTATTTTTTTTCCCTGTGTGCGGGAATTTATGGCATGGCAGCGCCGTATTTAGCCCTCCCTCCTCACAGAAACAATGATGGTTCGAACTGGCCTTTTTGTGCAGAGTTTGCATGTTCCCATTGCAACTCTAAAGAAATGAAATCTGAGCCTTTTTTCTGTGTTTGTATCACTAAAATGTAGTATTTGGGCATTAGAAAGCATTACATTTGACATGCTTCTGCCTGAATAAACCCTGGAAAGGCCATGGCACAGAATGGCAGCCAGCTGTATAGCAATCTAGGTCAGATGGCTCTTGACCATAGATAATATATTATAATATAATACAGATGAGTCCCATTCAGCCCCATTCGGGTTTATGGTCCCAAATCCTCTGTGAAACTTACATGGCTGCCTGTTCCTTAAAGCAGTACTAAGTAACTCTTGCCCCTAGAGGCCGTAAGCGCCACTGCAGGTGTTGTAGCATGTTGAGTTTTTTTACTCATTAATTGTCCGTGAGAGTAAATACTACGCTGACAGAAAAGACAAAGGGAAAGCGGGATATTGCACATCAAGTTGCATAATGGAGATCATTTTGTTCACTCAAACTTGGCTGTAAATACTGTTTAAGTGGTGCTAGCCCGCAGTTAGCTTTCCCCGTTAGCCTGTTAGCTTCTTCTTCGTGATTCTATTAGTGTGTATTGGTGGCTCCGGTCCGGTGGCAGGCAAGTTGCAAGTGTGGTTTTCTGGCCAGAGACACCAGGGGGCGATGAAAGACCCCCCAATCATCCCATTAACACTAGTATTACCCCCAGAGGGACAACGGAAAGGATTTATGAAGGTAAACAAGTTACTTAGTTCTGCTTTAAAAGGGAAAAAAGGCGGGAATTACATGAAAAAAAAAACATGTGCAAGGTCCAGCCAGGTGATTCTGACCGTCAGCCTGGCTCTACATCTGGAGATGGGTCCCTCTGCACGGTACTGCCGTCACCGATTGCTCCTTACGGGTCGTCCCATGGGTCAAATGCAGAGGACAAGTTTTGTTGCACAGTTGTTGTATAATGACAAATAACTTTACTGGGAGCAGGACACACCCATCTCGTCTCCATGGCGATAAAGACAAAAGGCAGCCAAACAGGTTAGGTCCTCATCCAAATCCACTCTTTGATTACCTACAGAAAAAGTAACTTCCCGTGTCGAGCTGGTCGAGTTTACTCCAAAATGTTCCGCCGTGTGCCTTTAAGCAGTCAGAAAAAATACAGGAAGTAACAATTGAATGTGTTTGTTGAAAAATAGATAAATGGAATAAAACATTGGACAGCGCTGGCTTTGAAATGGAGTTTGTGCACTTCTTTGCCTGGCATTTCCCTCATCTATTTTTCATATTGTGGTCTAAATACTCGGCTTGCGTGTTTGATGAGCGGCCCAAACACCGCGGAAAATATTTCTGTTTTGTGCGAGAACATCGAGCGCGGACTTGGCCCCCGCTAATATTTTCAGATTCCTCGGGATTATTTTTTCAAAAACATTAAAGTCATTCCAAAACTCGTCCCTCTGTGTAATTTATTTCGCCGCTGCTCGCTTTCCCGAGACGAAATGCTTAATAATATTTCATCTGGCAGTGATTCGCCGGTTTGGGCTGCCTCGGGGCGCATGTTTATGTGATTGGATCGGCGTCGCGAGTGTCTGTCTGTGAAGGGAAGTGCGGCGCTTAGCATTCGAATCAGAGAAATCAGTCTCTTTGAGGAAACAACAACAATGAGCTTTGTCTGACGGTGACTGAGTGTTTCTGAAAATGCGCTCGCAAGAACTGTTGGAACGTTCGGCGCATAACAATGATCCGCGGGTCCTTTACATAAACAAGTCAGTAATAATGTTTCATCAAGATCATTCGCTTTTTGGGGAAATCGATTTGATGAATCCTGGCGGACCAGCCTTTGCAGTTTTGGACCCACTGGAAATGAATATGGTGGAAAGGACAAAATGGCAGCCACATTTCCTTCTGTTTGTGGCTACAGAAGTGCCACTATAATGAGAGCATCATAAGTGCTGTTAATGGAAACGACTTACAAAGACTTATGGAAAATCAAGAAAAACCAAGGCGGTCTTTCTCCATCAAATTTCACTTCTACCGACCGTTACAGATCAATTATCAACTCTTGGAGAAACATTTAACAAGGATGACTTTTCTACACTCAATATCCTAATGTACAGTATATATATGACAGGCTTTAGGTTAACCTCTTACCACCCGCCTAAACCGAAGTCATGCTGTCCTCTTTGGCTATAGGCCTGTGTAACACCTCATTTGAAAGCTAAGACCCACAAAACTTATCTTTTTCCTTGTGGTGTTGTTGTGTTGTGTCACCTTTTTAATGCTTTTTTATTTTCAATTTTTGTCACATTTTTGTTGAGTGTTTGTCATTTTTTTTGTTGAGTTTTTGTCACATTTTTCTTGATTTTTTTGTCACTTTTTGGTTGAATTTTTGTTGAATTTTTGTCACATTTTTGTAGAATTTTTGTCACTTTTTGGTTGAGTTTTTGTTGAATTTTTGTCACATCTTTGTTGAATTTTTGTCACATTTTTCTTGAATTTTTGTCACTTTTTGGTTCAGTTTTTTGTTGAATTTTTGTCACATTCTTGTTGAATTTTTGTCACTTTTTGGTTGAGTTTTTTTTCACATCTTTGTTGAGTTTTTGTCACATTTTTGTTGAATTTTTGTCACTTTTTGGTTCAGTTTTTGGTTGAGTTTTGTCACGTTTTTGTGGAACTTTTGTCAGTTTTTTGTTGAATTTTTGTTGAATTTTTGTTGAATTTTTGTCACATCTTTGTTGAATTGTTGTCACATCTTTGTTGAATTGTTGTCACATCTTTGTCACATTTTTTTCACATCTTTGTTGATTTTTTGTTGAATTTTTGTCACATTTTTGTTGAATCTTTGTCACTTTTTTGTTGCGTTTACATCCTTGTTTTCTTCTCATTTTTTTGGGGCTGTTTTGGCGCTTTTTTCCCCAAGAAGCTTTTTGATTGGGGTAACTCCGGAGGCGGTGCATCATTTCAGAGGAGCATTGAAGTCAGCCAGCCAGGTTTCCTCCAGGTACTCCAGTTTCCCCTTCCTCCAAAAATAAAATACTGGTCAGGTTGGCCCACAATGGCTTGCACTAAAAATAGCACTTAAAAAATGCTAGCATAGCTGAACAACCCATTTGTAAACCCTCTTACTTCCACGACCACATTTCTGCAGCCTTTCTTTTTCTCCACAGCGGAAAGCCCCATGCGTTACCCTCACAGTTCAGCTCTCGACTTCTGCCACGCTGCATGGGACATTTATATTTCATTAGCGGCTCGCAGTAGTGGCCAAACCGACAATACTCTGAGAGACTGTGACGCCTCCAGGTCATTTTGCCGTTGCACTTGTCAGCACAAATAGGAATACGTCAAAACGTCTCCAGATATTCGCCTAAAAACTACTACTTTTACCGCTCCGAGAGGGATAGGAGCCAGAGGACAAGAGGGTTTGGGCAGTGAATGAAAAGTCCATAGCGATAAAACCACCTCTGACACTTTAAGCTTTAAAAAAAATAAGCTGAGAGGAGTGTGTATATAGGTTTATGGAAGCCTGACACGCAGCGCTGTCAACTCGAAACCTAATATTGTGAAAGATGGCTATTACTGGGAGTTCGAAAGTATTTGAGATGGGTCTTTAAAGGGGAGAGAGTGTCAAGGGTGGGAGAAATGGTTGGCTGAGTGAAAGTACAGACAGGCCAAAGTATTGGAGCTGAATGGAAAGTGCTTTTTCGAGTCTTGGGCGCGCCTTTGGGAAGTTATGGGGGAATGCAGCGGGTTTATGAGAATTGGAAAGAAAAAGGGCATTTGTGCAACGACTTGGAACATGGGGAGATTGTTTCAAATGTTACGTGAAAGGAGACACTTTATGTATTGTACAGCTTTTAACCAAAATACACCTGGAGTCGTTTTTACTTCTGCTGCTGAAATGCTTTGGGCCGAACTGTATTGTCGTTAGTTAAAAGTGAAATCTTGCACTTTCGATTTTTCTGTTCCTCAATCCCACCACTGCCTGAACAACACAGCCCTCACTTTTTCATTGTGGACATGGTTTTAAGTTATAAAATGTAAGATGTTAATGCTAATGCGCTCAGAAGAATCTTTTTAAGTCACATGTGTCCACTTTAATAATTCTGTATGTTGCCAAAGATGTTCATTTTATCTAATTCATCAGGTTTATCATTGTGTATGGATCTTTATTAATGGCCCTATACCAGAGGGAACCAGTAAATTAAATTTCCTACACTAATTCTTCACGGGGACAAGTTTACAGGCACATTTCACAACTTGCAGGGTCACTTTTTTGGGACAAAAATGATAAATGAACAAGCTGAAATCCCACTTGAAATAAAACAAATTAACGATTGATTGACCAAAGATTTATTTTAAGTAATCTGAAGTAATCTGAATGAAGGCTATAGCCACACGCTTATAATTTCAGAAACCTTCTCTGTAAACGCAGCTCAGTAAATATGTTCGTCCACATGGATTGATTCAGTTCTGTGAAAACTCTGATACAACGCGATACATCTGCCAGGCCTGTGTGAGGCTCTGTGGCGCTACCAAAGAAAACAGAACAAGACTATAGTGCCTGAGCAGTAAACTTTCTGAATGAGAAACAGAAATGAGTTTCCTTCGCAGTTTGGCTGGGCGAACCCTTCGAGAGCGGGTGAGGAGCTCGGAGTAGAGTCGCTGCTCCTTCACGTGGTCAGGAGCAGCTGAGGTGGCTCGGGCATCTGTTTTGGAGCCTCCTGGTCGGCTTCATCGGGAAGTGTTCCAGGCATGTCCTAGTGGGAAGATGCCTCGGGGAAGACCCAGGACACGCTGGTGGGACTATGTCTCCGAGCTGGCCTGGTGTCGTCTCGGGGTCAGAACAGCTGGAGGAGGTGTGTGTGGATCGGGAAGTCTGGGCATCTCTGCGGAGACTGCTGCCCCCGCAAACCGGCCCCGGATGAAGCGGAAAAAAATGGATGGATGGGCTTCTCAATGGATTTACGATTCACAAGAGAGACGAGGAGGTGAATTTATTCTTTAGACGTGACGGGACTAAAGCAGAAATACTGTCAGTGACCGGATTTTTACTGTATGTCCATGTCACCTGTGGCTTGAACTACTTACATTTTAGATTTAATCTCTTAATTCAAGTAGATTTAAGTCATTTTTTTCCTTAAGATGATTATTCTTGAAAGTATCATAACTCTTACTTGAGTCAATATGTTGGCTACTCCACCCACCTCTGGATATAAAGCCTTTAAGAGAAAATTAATCATTTGAACTACAATAAATATCAGAATACAGCGCAGCCCACCACCAAAATGGCTGCATGCTCAAGCAGTAGCAGTAATATCACTGGACGTCTGCTTGTTCAAACACACGTGAAAACCTTTTATAGTATTTTCCAATTTCACTTTTCAAAGCGTGGAATATATTGGGCAGCCGACACTTGACATGACGCCATATTTATTTGTCTGAAACCAGGAACCTTTCCCAACACCCTCCTCTTCATCTCCACCGAGCTTTGCCTTTTTCCAATTTCCATCCACCAAAACAGATTTGCCAGTTTTCAATTTCGCTGCTCACACCTTCGTTATGATGGCGCTATTCACGGCAGCCACCAAACACATATTTTCCGCCGCAATCTCACACCTTCACCACATTTTTCTCCCTCTTCCTTTTTTTTTTCCTGCGCGATCTTCGACAAGTGAAAACATCTCTTCCCTTGAGGGCGGTATTATTTTCAATATGTGTCTCCGTCGAGGAATACGGCTTTTATTGCACGGACAACATTGAATGGGGTCTCATTGCTTTGCCCGACCTTCACCCGTCTGCTCCAATCTCGGTAATGAATGTGATAAATGACACAAAGTGAATAAAAGTCGCTGTGTTGGAATGAGAAATGGAAATCCCTTCGCGCGGGCGACTTCGGATTAAATCTTCTCCCAGGTGGAGCTCAGTGTGGGGTTGAAGAGACGGGGAGGTTTGTGAAGCCATGCATTTGAAGAACAAAAAAAAACCTGGACTGAATATGGAATAATTTCAAAAGCGTCTCTGGCACGAGTAATATTTCTGTCACATAAAAGCAGTGTTATATTTTGCAACCGCTGGTCTGTGCCTCGCAAACTGAAGCCCTTGTTTGGTTTTCACACGTTATGGAAGAAAGCACTGGTGTCAGAAATTTGAATCAAGTTTTATGTTTTTCCACCTAAAGTTGACTTCAAATGGCTTATTTGTAGAGGATAATTCCTACACAAAGGGATTCAAAGGGCTTTATTGGTCAAGATGGATGTGTTAGACCAGTGGTTCTCAACTGGTCTGGCGTCGGGACCCTTGGGATGACAAGCCACGCCCCAAATATGACTTAGACTTGTGAAATATAGTGTCAAATATGGTCAATTCCTTCAAAATTGTTGTTGAATAAGCATTAGATAAGCCAAAAAAGATGAACATACTAAATATTAAAAGAAATGTTTTCTGAGAAAGACTCGCCACCCAAACGGTTCCACGACCCACTTTTAGGTCCCGACCAGAATGTGACTCTGACCACAAGAGCCAAGAAGAAGCTTCTGTGATAAAAGCAAAATGTCCTCACCTCTAACCAGTGTCGGGCAAGTTACTTTAAAATTGTAATATGTTTGCATTACATATTACTGTTTCAAAAATGTAACTGAGTTACACTACTTTCAGTTACTTTTGACAAAATATAAACTGGAAATAGCAAAAATGCCACAGAGCAAAAGTGCAGCCAAAGATTTCCTTTTCCTTCGCTTACTCCCAGTCTCATGTGTTTTGTTTTGACAACATTAAAGCAGAACTAAGTCACTTGTTTACCTTAAGAAATCCCTCTGGGGGTAATACAAGTGTACAAGTGTTTATGGGATGATTCGGGGGGGGGGGGGGGGGTGCACCTGGTGCCTCTGGCCAGAAAACCACACTTGCAGCTTTCCCTGCTCCGACTCGGAGACCCAAGACACACTAAAGGAATCGCAAAGAAGAAGCTAACAGGCTAACGGGGCCAAGCTAGCTGCGGGCTAGCGCCACTTACACAGAATTTACAGCCAAGTGTGAGTGAAAGAATGATCTCCATTGTGTAATTGGATGTACAATATCCCTCTCTCCCTTTGTCTTTTCTTTCAGCATAGTATTTACTCTCACAAACAACTAATGAGGAAAAAAAACATGCTACGACACCTGCAGTTTCGCTTATGGCCTCTAGGGGCATGTGTTACTTAGTTCTGCTTTAACTGCGCGCAACTGCAGCTCATGTACACCAGTGTCTAACTTGATTTGGAATACTGGATTTTATTTAAGGGGCGTTCATACATTTGTAACTCAAGATGCTTGAATTGTAATTACTAATATATTGGTGTATTTTGTTTCAGTAATATGTTATAATCCTTAGTTACCGATAAAGATGACGTTTTAGCCTCACTTTGATGAATACTAAATGGAAGGAGAGCCTTGAGTGTTGTCAGAGTTGAGGCCAAATGTTTAAACAGTGAAGTCGATGAGGTTCAGAATCACAGGGGAGTGAGTGCTGTTGTATATGTTTTACTGGTATAGTAACGTAGATGCAGGCATGGACATAACCTGCCGATTCCACACAGAAATGACCCGCCCAGATGGCAGAGCGCTCACTGCTGTCACCACCAGAATCTTTTGGCAACTTAGTATGAAATGTATCTTTTGGCTGAAATGCTCGTTTACTGTGAAGCATTCGGTTTACATTAGACAGAATCCAGCGCTCATTAGCAGGAATTTGCATTTGCAGAGAAAGCTGATTGCTCGACTGGAGATGCATGAAGATTTTGGTCAAACCTGCTCAGAAAAGGAACGAATCGGGCAGTTATTCCAGCACTAGAGGCAGTACGTGACTGAGGAGAGTGTTTCAGGCCTGTGGGTGTGCAGGGTGACGGAGATGGGTCGGGAGCATGTCGGAGCATATGTGAGGCTGAAGAACATTGTTTTCTCTGTCCACGCTGTGATGAAAAACAGTATTTGCCTTTTGTTCTGTCAACAGCTCACGGCTATTTAGCATGCTAATAACTGCGGCCCACAATTCCCTCTGTTTGGTTTGCTTTAGCGTGCCGAATGACACGGAGCGGGCTGTGAATTAATGTCAGCCATTCTCCTCAGCACTTGCTTGTAGAGCTTGTAATTGACTTCAGTTAAATACTGCTATAAAAATGCAACGATCATAATGGCTGTTCTACGTGCCTCTGCGGACTAATATAATGCCTTGAGCAAACGAATAAACAATGCAGAGGGCACAAATATTAGTTCACATGTGTGGAGTCATCTCATCTCGCCACAAATATACTGTGTATATATATAAAAAAAACAAGTAGCATTATTCTAAAGTTGTATTCGAATTGGATACATCAAAGTTGACTTTCTTTGAGCTTCAAACCATTTTATACAATTATTTAATTGTGCCTCATTTCCTAGTTATCCAGAGCGTTTTGTTTTTTTTTAATTCATGCAATCCTTATATTTGAATGGTTTATTGGTGCTAGGCTAGTGCATGTCTATGGTAACTAGTAGCCTGCATTAAAAACAGTCTGACCCAAGCACAGTGCACCTGAGGCAAGTCACTTATAACACCAGACTACCCATATAAATGTCTGTGTTGACTGAATAATTATTGAAATATAACCATTTTGCATTTAAATATATTTGAGCAGCATCAGCTTCCTGGTTGTAGCTACGCAGCGGCGGAGTGATCTGCTCGGTTATCGGATCTACAGTAGTTTTTTTTACCTGCGACCGGCTTTACTACACATGGAATTCACAAAGGAGCTTTCTACAAATTAGATATGGCAACGTTTGGAGGACGACCCCATGATTTTGAAGAGGTTTTTAATGCAGGCTACTAGTTACCATAGACATGCACTAGCCTAGCATCACTAAACTCTTCAAATATAAGGACTGCATGAATTAAAAATGGAAAAAAATCTCCAGAAATCAACAACACTCTGGATAACTAGGAAATGAGGCTCTAAAAATCCTGCAATATCCCTTTAAACTTTAGTATGATGTCATCGTGGGAAGCAACAAAGTAGGACTTGTACCTTGTTACTATACTTTTTCTTGTATCTAACACTTTTATGTTTTGTTTTTTGTTTTATTTCAAGACTATTTACCTTGTAGATTCACACTGATGAACACATGTGGAATTCAGATTTAAACAGAAAAAGAAGTTGAAACAGTTTCTTCAAAATAGCCGCCTTTGCTTTGATTACTGCTTTTCACACGTTGACATTTTCTCAATGGGATGGTAGTCATCAGGAATGGTTTCCACTTCACAGGCTGTTGGAAATAATTTCAGGGACGACCTTTTGGAACTCATTGAGAAAAGGCCAAGGAAAAAACAATTCCAACTATGAAACGTATTTTGAGTTATTTCACCCTTTTTTGTTTCCTACATAATCCCTTGTGTTCGTTCGTAGCTTCATGTCTTCAATGAGAATCACACAATGTAAAAAGTGTTGAAAATAAAGAAATGGAAACATTCTAGTACTTCAGAGCAGATCTCGAGCAAGGTTTGGTCAGAGGAGGAGGATGCGAACACTAAATAGAAACGAGGAACTCCTGAGCACAATCCCTATATGCGCTGGTCCCGCCCCCTTACCTGATAAATCCAATCTCACCACCACAGTTTCACCTCTGATTCCCTCGATGGATAAACACTTGAGGCTCTATTGTGTGCGGCCAAAAAAACAATAAAGCGCCAAAGCCTTTTTCGAGAACAATTTTCCTTTCCAGCAAAAAAACAACAACGGATCAGTCGCCGCTTTCGCTGGAGTCGCTGTCGACACACAGACCTTGTTATAATGGAAATTCTGACCGCGCCGCGTCGGAGAGTATCGGTCCACGGACTCAAAAAAAAAAAAAAAACCTTACAGTATCCGCGGCCTGCACACATTTGGAAAGAAAAACATCGACGGTTGAAAGAGTTTTAAGTGTAGAAGAGTTGTTTGCCCTGCTGAACCTTCGCTGTCAAAAACTTTTAATCAAGTTGGGATTCTGCTGCGCTCCTGGCAGTGATGGATGAGATGAAATGCACGGAGTCAAGGACAGACACGGAGTGATTGAAGCCAATATTTCACTCTTTAAATAAGATCTAGTATACGATTAAGTTGTTGCTTTTGAGACGTAATGGGAAAATGAGAAAACATATCAAATATAGCAGTTCAACTTTATTATTCTGCGCACGTTTGTTGAAGTATTTTTTTACCACCTCTAAGGAAATTAAAGCTTGTTTTATATATATATTGAGTGAGATGTGACACAGAAGGGAACTTATCATGCAAAAATAAACCTTATAGTGTTACATCCATGCCAAAAACAGAATCAGACTTTATTAATCCCATGAAAACATCACTGAAATTGCTTCATTTACACAGTTTTGTGTGAACTTTTGTTGAATCCGAAAGTGCATTCAGCATTTTTAAAAGGCAACATCATCAGGACTGTTCTGCACACAAACTACAAACTGCACTCATCAGGGCGTGTGAATTGCTCCATAAAAATGGAGGCTTGCATACTGTTTTTTGGCATGTTTCCATACACGGAAGTTGTAACACATAAAATATCACAGCTGAAGTGACCAAAAGTTTAGGCCATGATTATGCATGTTGCCTTAAAGTGATAGTCTGGAAGTCTAAACAAAATCAATACTTTCATTTTGATGTAAAGTAAGTAATATATATAAATATTTTTTTTGTAAAGTCCCTCCTTCCCGGATCTCAGCATCTAATCAGAGTCCAGTATCCTCCTGCGTTGACCAATGAGACCAGCTTTGCCTGTGAACCAGCCTGTCAGGTCCAATCGGGAGGGGGAGGAGCTTGATCATCTCCTCATTTGGAAACTAAAGGGCTTTCTGATTAAAGAGGGGAGGAATTTGATTGTTTACTCTCCTCTCACTTTGCACACTTACAGACTATCACTTTAAATGCTTTCAATTTGTTTAAAAATAAGTAAGTGCTTTATTTGACATTGTACAACCTGTGCTCAGGTGTTAGTCCTGAGCTGCTGCCACTGAGCCGCGCCTGGCCGGCTGCCTTCAGTCTCCTCTGATCCTGCACGGTCTCCTGGGTTTGTTCCGGTTTCAAAGCGTGGTGTCCTGCACTGGTCAGCTCCTCCACCTCCTCCTCCCTCCTGCACAGCTCCCTCCAATCCACAACAGTCTTTCACCATCTTCTGGGAAGAACTTAGCAGTTGATCAGTTTTATTCTCCAGTGAACATTAATTAGTCAGAACAATAGTAACGATAAAAGGCACATGTGGAGTCTTACCTGGATAACTCCTCATTTGTTCCTTTTTGTTTCCTTTAGTTCCTCTTGTGACGCCTCCACTGTGCTGCAGGTGTGGGGGCTCTTGGTGCCTCTTCAGTGTTTCAGAAGAAGAAATTTGCAGGTCTCTAATGTCTGTAGCTCATAAGCTAGCTTAAAAGCTGCTTCCTTCAGGACCATTATGGAGTCTGAGTCTCTGTAGTAAAAAAAAAAAAACATCCACCGAAACCCACAAAAACACAGCAAAGATGTACAAAAGTATCTACAATGTGGGGCACAGAAACCACAAAAGCAAAACACACAGCTGTACCAAGAGAGGGGGAGGTTGCTGCTTCTTTTTCCAAAAAAAAAAAAAGACAAATAGCATATCTCCATAGATGTCTTACGCTGTCTAATGAAAACTTAAGAAATAGCCCACCTATATCTCCAATGTTATGGTTTTCATTCTCATTTTTCTTGACAGCTCTTTGGAGACTGGCTCCACTTTGCCTCTGGTTTGATCTTTAGCATAATTGCACTCAAAGCACTGTGTAGGTTTAATTAGCGCCTTTTTTTCCTTCACGTATGGCATTGCCTATCGGGAGAAATCGGTTTATAGACGAGAAAATTAGAAGAACCGTCACTTGCGGTTGATTCGTAGTAGAAAAATGCTGGTGTTTTCATTGGAATCAACAAACATAACGTGGCCACTCGAGCGTTTTTCTCTCCAGTGAGGGAAAAAGTCATTATGCCGCCACTCGGCCATTTGCGTTTATCACTCATCTGCGGATGGAGCTACTGTAAAAGCAATGACACAGAGGAGAGAGAGAAATCAGGAGCAAAAGGGAAAAAAAAATATGGCGTTTGGAAAAAGATTAATTAGGCCGCGAGGAGACAAAAAGTGTCAAAATGCAAATGGGGGATTGTTCTCATCTTCAGGTTAATTTGACAGAATGGAAAAAAAAAAAAGCGCACGGAGAAGGCACTTTTCTAAATTGGTTTTTCAACTTGAGTAGGATCAGAGCGGCTCGGAGAGAGCTTTGGTGCACGCAGCACACGCAGTTGCGACGCTGCTTTGGTAAATTGCCGGGGGAAAAAAGCATTTCGTTCAAGCCGAGATGCACGGCAAACGGGGTTGAGCGTGATCAGAGGGAAATGGGAAATATTGTCAATTGTGCAACATTGTCTGTTAACTCCCACCTGACCCTCATCATTTGTGTTTGAAAATAGCAATAAATAAAGTCTTCCTCTTGCAGCTTTGTACCTGAATCCTCTTGAATATAAACATCAGTCAATAGTTTTAGATGTTTTCTGGCAGACTATAAGCATATTGAGCACACACAAATAAAGTCAAGACAGTATGAATCTTTTTTGCAGAGCTGATTGTCCATTAGAAGTTAAAAACAAAACAAAAAAACAATTACAAAATGGCACTCCAAGTTAGCTTGTAGCATGAAGCTGACGTTGGCATTATGGTTAGCATTCTCTGTTATTTATGTATTTATGGGCTGTTGAACCATGCTATGGTCATGAGATTTGGGTAATGACCGAAAGGACGAGATCGCAGACACAAGCGTCCGAAATGAGCATCCTTTGCAGGGTGGCTGGGCGCACCCCTTGAGAACGGGTGAGGAGCTCAGTTACATGGGAGGAGCTCGGAGTAGAGTCGCTGCTCCTTCACGTCGAAAGCAGCCAGCTGAGGTGGCTCGGGCATCTGCCTCCTGGTCGCCTCCTGCGGGAGGTGTTCCAGGCATGTCCTTTTGGGAGGAGGCTTCATGGAAGGCTCAGGACACGCTGGTGGGACTTATGTCTCCGAGCTGGCCTGGTGTCGCCTCGGGGTCCCCCCAGATAGGCTGGAGGAGGTGTGCCTGGATCAGGAAGTCTGGGCATCTCTGCTGAGACTGCTGCCCCCGCGACCCGGCCCCGGACAAAGCGGAAGAAAATTGTTGGATGGATGGATGGATGGATGGATGGATGGATGGATGGATGGATGGATGGATGGATGGATGGATGGATGGCTGTTGAACCCCTTTACTCGTCTTCATGTCTCGGTATCTTTGGTACAAAAATACATCCATAATTCAGTATTTGTTAAAGTAGTGGTGGAGTAATTGATGAAAGAGTGGTTCTTTTTCCTCTTCTACTGTACATGTTTTAGTGGGCAAGTCTGTATCTGTATGACTAGTCAATGTTTGTAATGTTCCTTCATTTTTCTGTATAAAAAGAGTTTGAATTAAAAATAAAAAGTATGAGGTCACGGCTGGACTGGCAGGAAAAAATTGGCCCAGAACTTTTTTGGTCAGTACCGGCCAGGACTAAAGGTATAGGTCTATATTCAAAACATTGACCCCACCATAACTCTAAAGCATGTGGGTGGTTTGTGGAGCAACATGGGCCCGATCTTACACCTGCTCAAAAGTGCTTTGGCCCACCGAGATAAGCCCCGGCTCCCCTGATGGATTGTCCAGCCCTGGCCATGTGTTAAGTTTATGTGAAGTTGCTTTAACTGCTGAAAGAGCTCAGGTGTTGCTTGTACAAGGCCAATGTTGATGCTGGTCCTGAGAGCTAATGGAGTTTGCCAATGATCATGGAGAGGTTCGGAAAACACACGATGGATCCATTTATCGGCGAGTTTCAAAGCAAAAACAGATTCTTAAGATTTTGATGAAAAGTCCCTTTGATGTGGTAATGACACCGCAGCAGGTGGACATTAGCATGCACAAACCCCCGCAGGTGCACTGACTTATTTATTTGTCGGATTATTTATTTATTTTGTTATTTACTTTCCCGAGTCACCGACCCCTTGCCTACAACTCCAACACAAACCACTTCATTTTCCCATAACATGTTTACAGAGTGCACTCCCGCCATGATATTTTCTCACAAACACTGTCTAACCTTTCGCAGAAATGCCACAATTTCATCCGAAAACCTGTTGATCCCGAAAGCTCCTGTTGTGTTTTCTGAAACGTACAATTTCAACAACCTTAGGCCAAACCAACAGTGACGTACATCTCGTTTTTTTTCTTCTTTCTTTTATTCATCCTTAGAAGCTTCAAAGCTTTAGTTCAGGGTTCATATTTGACTTTGGAAATGTAAAAAAGCTGCCACTTCTCTCACTGCCTTTTACGTCGACCATTTTGAAGTACGTGTGAACATGGTTTTGACTTTTCAAATGCACTTGAGAGAAATTGTTTGGTTACCTTGGGCGACTTTGATGGTAAGAATAGTGATGTGTACAGCCGCACTTCTGTCAGTCATTGGGCATAGGCAACTTAGGCATCTGCTGGAGGGGAGGCACTAAATTGCTCTTTAATTTCTTAACCCTATGAGGTCCATGTTACGCCATCTACAATATCAATGAGATTTGCTCACAACTTTGAAAAGGGTTTAAAAGGATAGACACCAGTAACTGAAGCCTTCAAACGAGTCCTCCTGAGTTTCCATCAGCCAGGCATGTCCAAAGTGCGGCGCAGGGGCCACATGTGGCCCTCAAATCCATTTTGTTCGCCCACATGCTTTTTGTTTTATTGGCACACATCACCAGAGCATTATGGTTCCAAGCCTAAATAGATGTGTGGGGCATGGTTTAAAGCTCTCTTAAAGGAACAGGCCACCAAATATTCCCATGGCTCCAAACGTTGGTGAAGTTGGAGGCTACCACGCTCTTCCACGGGCACGCTCAAAGACCAGACAGGTACGTATCAACTCATCTAAGCTCAGGTAAGAACATATCTCAGTATGGAAAAACTGTGGCCTGTTCTTTTAAATACACCCCGTTGAATGTTTGATTGCACTGACCACGGATCTGTGGTTCTTCATGCTGTATACAATATGTGGCCCTCAGTGAAAAGAGTTTGGACACCCCTGCCCTAGGCCTCTGGGGAGCTGTGCAGCATCGCACTGAAAATTTAATCTGATTAAAAAATTGGCAGCCAGCCGGTTTCAGAACAGCCAACCCCATATTGCCAGGTGTTTTTTTTACAGATTTTTCAAGACTCGCAGAATATTGTGTACTCTGACTTTGTAAAATCTGAAACCAGGCTCTGAAAGAATAGGCTTTCTACTTTCGTCAGTAAAAAAAAGTTTGTTTCTAGCTTGTTTCGTTCTTCCATAATCACCAGTTGAATATAGGCAAGCTTCTCTGAAAACCAAAAAGCTGAGAAAACGAGCTTGATGAAAAGCACCAACGACAATTATCGCTATGTCCGGACGCGGGCTCTGGGTTAGCATCCTCAGCACGCTTGTCCGCGGCTTTTTTTAGGTCGAACACCTGTCTGCTTCCTTGATCCTCCTCCTCCACCATCATCTCCTCCAACACTTACTACGAGAACCACCTCTCGATCTTCTCCTACTCTCGTTGCCATATTCCTTCCCTCATCTGAGATCACGGCCAGATCAAAATTAGTAGCCACGGTTTCTACTCCTGCTACCTGTGATCGGGCATCCAAAGAGCACTGCTGCCACCTGCTGACTGAATAAAGTAATGTCTACAAGTAAGACCTTTACATGGAAGTTGCATTAGGCTTTACTGCATCCGTTCCCACTGAAAGACACAATTGACGTCTATAGACATCAATGGCAGTCAATGAGTTAACTATCGTGAGTACGTTTCATGAGTGTTCTAGGATGTCAAGGTCATGGTGAAAACTAAAGTGAAACTGTCCATTTGTTTAGGTCGCTCAGAGAGAGAGAGAATATCTCGTCTCGTGCACCAAATTATCAGCCCCATATACATACAGTAAGTTACCCATAGCTTGCAAATTGTCCTTTCTGAAACGCTTTGGGAGGCGTGTGTCAGCGAAAAGCACTATACAAAATAAGATTCCTTTTCATTTATCTTCCAAGTTCAAAGTGATACTTGAAAATCCAATATTTTCAGAGGCGCTCGCTTTGAAGCTTATCACCACTGCACTACAGGCCAAACGCAAAACCCCAAAATAAACATTTCAGGCCAGTTTGATTTACAAAACGATGTGCACACGGGTCACTCTTTCGCCTCGTCTTTTATTTGCTTATCGTGAAAGTCGCAGTGTGTATCTCCTGTGTGACAATAATATTCCGAAAAAGAAAGCTCTTCGACTCGGAGGAACAGGCGTCTGTCTCTCTTCATCTCTCAGACTTTGTTATCGTTGTCAGTTTTATCTCAGAACCCTCAAGTTTCTCACCGCAGCTGTGTTTCCCCAGTCCTGTCTCCAAGGCGCTTTTGAAAACTTGCTCAAGTGCTGCTGGTATCGCTTCAAATCTTCTCCTTTTCCCTTGACGCTAAAGGCGTTGTATTACTCTTCAAGAGCCCGCTAAGTTAATTTGCATTAGATATTTACATACCGACTTTTTTATTTGTTGTTGTCAATGTCTCTGAAATATGTGAGACTTTTCCACTGTCTATAGGAGCAGAAACTGTAAAAAATCTCTATTTCAATCTTTTTGGAATGATATTTTTGTGTGTTCAATATAAAGTCAGAAGAGTAAACACAAGCATATTTATTTCCCATATACCTCATATGTGATTTTGGTAGCTCTGTGATGAACACAAGTGAATGAATGACAATCAAAAACTTCTGTAAAGTCACGATCTGGACATTTTATAGATATATTATTGCGTTTCTATAAGTAATATATATGGTCGCCTCCCGCGGGTGGTGTACCAGGAATGTCCTAGTGGGACAAGGCCTCGTGGAAGGCCCAGGACACGCTGGTGGGACTATGTCTCTGAGCTGGCCTGGTGTCGCCTCGGGTTCCCCCCAGAACAGCTGGAGGAGGTCTGTGTGGATCGGTAAGTCTGGGCATCTCTGCTGAGACTGCTGCCCCCGCGACCCGGCCCCGGATAAAGCGGAGAAAATGGATGGATGGATATTGCGTTTCTTTTCTTTTTTTAGTCTGAGATGGCGTGGTGTTGCGTAGCAAACAGCTGTAAACCCGACACTTCTCTCTTGCTCTCTGGAGCGCATTTGACAAAGCAGAGCGGCTTCCTATGGAAAGATCCAAACAGCTGATTTTTCTGAGTTTTTGAATGGTCAAAATCCGAGAACCCGGCTGAGCGAGCGATACACGCAGTGTTTCAAAACGTGTCAACAATGTTGTCGTTGAAAATTGAGTTGAAATAGAGATATTTATATATATTTATATTTATATATATTAGGCTTTTGCCTCTTCCCATAACGTTAGTGTCCGTCCAGAGAGGAGAGAGTTGGAGCTAGCCTCTGTTTAGCTTAGGATTTCTCAGGAACCGAGGCACATAGAATTAACCTGTTTTCACCTATGGACAGCTTAGAGTCTCACCTTTCAAACGATTTCAAAAAAATGGTCTGGATTGTTGGCACTCTAAAGATAAATCCCCAAAACAGCGTGACACTAAATGTGTAAAACTAATAAGATCACAAGACACATGAACTCATAAAGCACATTTTATTTTAGGAGGGAAAACAGGTCATCATTAGAAGGTCATTCATAATACTGTAGTAATATGAAACTAAAATGAACACGGATACAGTTAGGAATATTACATGCAAAAACACGTATTCCGTACACTGGTTGTTTTATCCAACTGAGCCACTTCTGCTCGCCTTCATAACAATAAACACCATTATCCGTAAGCCGTTTAACCTGCCTCTAATTTCCTAGCGTGATTTTACAAATGCATTCTCTCTCGATTGCTTTTGTTGCTTTTTTTTAGCCCCGCTCCATCTGCGCGGCGCTTTACGGAGCTCCGGCTCAGTGGCTTAGTGTCGGCGCAGATGAAAATGACCCGGTCAGTATAAAGCTCTCTCGGCGGTGAACCTGCTCCCATGGGTGCTCTGAACGGTGTTATTAAAGTGCTTCGGTGCCACTACAAAGTCCAGCGGTGTCATACGGACCTGACGCCGGCAATTTGCAGTTTAAAAAAAGAGACCACTTTCCATTGATGTCTGATGTCTATTGGTTGGGTATGATTTGATCGCTGGCCAAGGGCGAAGCTCTCAAATCCCTGGTGAAGGGCCACAGTTTATTGTTGGAATGAATATCCTCTTTGCCAACAAATGATGGACTTACATTTACTTTACGTCTTGTTTTATTGGCACACAACACCGGAGATGGTACTTTTTACTGGAATCCTAATAATTCCACACCATTAAAATGAACAGTTATTGAGAGAAAATATGGTTCCAAGCCTAAATAAAGGTTTGGGGCATGGTTTAAACCTCTAAAACAGTGGTTCTCAACCTGGGGGTCGGGACCCCCATGGGGGTCGCCAGACAACTTTGGGGGGTCGCCAGATCATTTAGATAAAATATGCATATTTTCATTAGCAAATAATCCAGTGTTTTATTCTAGCATGTGTTTACTATTGTACCAGAGTGCCATTATGTGTTCGTAGTTTCATGAATTTTATTTCAGCTATTTGTTTTTTGTTTTTGATGAATTATGTAGGCTAGTGTTCCTATTTCTCACGGTGTGACCCGGGCGGGGGGTCACGAACCCCTTTACCTGTTTTAATGGGGGTCGCGGCTCCAAAAGGTTGAGAACCACTGCTCTAAAATAGGGCTCGGTACCATTCCTTTTTTCCCGATACCACTACTTTAACGATACCTGCAAGTTCCTCCTTCAGTCATGGTTTAGTCCTCCTGGGTTTACAACTGGTTTAGTCTAAGGTCCTGTCCATACAAACTCAAGCTGAGGACCAAACGCAAAGATATTTGATCAATTCAGTGTATCGTCCATATGAGGCCGGCGTTTTGGGGGTCTGTAAACGAACATTTTCCAAACTAGGTTCCAGGGTGGAAAGATCTCAAAACGCTGTTTACGTGGTGTGGTAACAACTCCTTATAAGGTCAGTATATTATGGATAACAGACACCACTCTGGCGCTGTGATGTCATAGTTTTAGTCAAAGTTGCGGAGTCGGCGTTGTTACCACACCACGTAAACGGTGTTTTGAGATCTTTCCATTATGGGACCTAGTTTGGAAAATATTTGTTTACAGACCCCAAAAACGCCGGGCTCGTATGGATGATGCACTGCATTGCTAAAACATCTTTGCGTTTCCTCAGCTTGATTTTGTTTCGACAGGGCCTAAAGGGGAAGCTGGGACGATGCCCTTTGTCGATAACGATTAAGAAGAGAACGATCGGATTCTGGGGAAACCAAGGGGGGAAGAGGGGAACCAAGCACAGCCGCAAAATGTACAACCTGTTGTTTGACCCGTTTAGAAAAGGTGAATACATGTCTCCATGGTTACTGCAAGTGAAACAGATCCCTCCTATATTTGGAGATCTCAGAAAATCACAGATGTTTACTGGCTGAAACTCACAGTGCAACGAATCCTAAAGGACCAGCGCATACAGAAATGGTGAGGAGAATGTGGAACTATATCGTCCTGTCATCACAGGACGATATAGTTCCACATTCTCCTCTCCATTTCGTTTATGTTTATGTTTCACTCAAGAAAATAAATTGGTTACATTGGTTTTTTTTTCTCCTGCTGGTTTTAATCTTGGTTTGGTCTCAGTTTATTCCTGGTTGAATCTAGTCGTATTATTGTACTCAGTGTCTGCTCATACTGTCTCTTCATATCCATATCCTCCATTACTAACATTACAATACTTCCCAACCATTGCTTAATTCGTCACGCATCTTTCCCTGCCCCGCCGTACATGGCTTTTATTGCCCGCGCAGTAATAATGTCTGGGATCGTACAGTATATAATCCTTTAGTCATGGATTGTCTTTGGTAATAGCGGTTTCTCCGAGCGGCAGATTAGCGGCGGCGGTGCTTTGTGGGTGGTCGATCGTGGGAGTGAGTGTATCCGTCGAGGAGTGGGGCACTTTGTTTGAACCGCTGAGGTGAAAAGATGGTGGATTGTTTTGAGATTTTTTTTATTTATTATTTTTCCTCTTGTGATTGGTGTCCGCAGGCAGATGGACGATGGGCCGGTGCGGAGGAGAGGAGTGATGAGAAACGGAAGCAACGTGGAGAAGGCTTGATCGATGATAACAGTGAGTACAGGCTCCTTTGGATAGAGATACTGCACAGTCCTTGCTTTTTGTGGTGTAACATTGATTATTGCATAAAATAAGACGTACAATTGTACAGTTCTGGATCTAAAAAGCTCTATCTTGTAGAATAAGACAAAAAAAAGACCACTATCCCTTCTGTCCAACCAGAATAAATCTATCAATATGTCTGCTCTCTTCTCAAACTTTAACAACTCACCTTATACCGACGCCCCATTATGAGTGAATGAAACTACATGTGGGAACACGAGCCTCTGGTTATTATTACAACTGCAGACCATATATACAAAGTTTCATTCATTCATCTTTTTTTATTTGAGCAGCTGAGAGATCAGTAGATGACATAAAAAAAAACAAAGAACAGGTATGACGCCCAAAAGGAGTAGGCAGAAGAGAGAAGAGGAGCTGTCGCTACACAGCAATTTGGTCCATCTGGGGATTTATGTTTGCAGTTCGTGCTGCTCCGAGACCACCTGTTTCAGCCGCACTCGGAGCGGCTGTTTAGACTGACGTGAAGTGGATTCGCACTGACCCAAAAGTGCCGCTCTCGGGTCAAAAGCCCCTTTAGGTCGACCCGTCTAGAGCCTGTGTGAAAACGGCCTAAGTTTTACTATTGTTCCCCAGAATGACACCGTATGCTCCATCATTAAAGGGACTTTACAGAGTTTAAAAATGTTAAAATTAAGGATTTTCCTCCCCCTACATGTTCCAGCTATGTCCTAAGATGTAAAATGAGCTCAGACCTGTTCACCACAACTGCCTCTAAAATCCTGCACTGTCACTCAAAAAGGTGTTAATTCGGGTCTGAAGTGCCGTCATGCAGGAACTTAATATAGAACCTGCAGTTACGCATAAGACCCGAGGTGGCAGTAGTGAGCAAAAATGACAAAATTGCATCCAGTCCCTTTAAGGCACCAGGTGAGAGCAATCAACTAACAATTAGTTCCACCTGTGCGCGGCACGGTGGTACAGCGGTTAGCACCCGTGCATCACAGCTAAAAGGTTCGGGTTTGATTCCCACCAGGGACAGTGGTCTTTCTGTGTTGAGTTTGCATGTTCTCCCCGTGCCTGCTCCGGTTTCCTCCAGGTGTTCTGGTTTCCCCTACCACTAAAAACATGTACAATAGGATGAATGAGAGTGTGTTTGAGAGTGCACACGGGGGACGACCGATGGAAATTAGCCGTGTAGATTTTATATTGACTTCTCCAGTCCCATGTTAGCTGATAGGAGAAAAGGCCATACCGCCTTTGCTCTGCCCGATCCCGTCAGACCTTGGAAGCTAAGCAGGGAAGGGCCTGGCAGGACTTGGATGGGAGACCATTTGGTAACACCAGGAAGCCTAGTGTGTGTGAGTGAGTGGTTGGTGGTGGTCGGAGGGGCCGATGGCGCAGACTGGTTGCCTCGCTTCCGTCAGTCTACCCCAGGGCAGCGAGTGAACGAATAGTGCAATGTAATGTCTTGGAGTGTCCAGAAAAAGCGCTATATAAAACCAATGCATTATTATAGTAAAAGGGGCGGGCACAATTCATGGCGGCGCCCCAGCTGTGCTTTTGAATGAATCAGCTCTGAGAAAGGGAGCTGTCAAAAGTGCTTTTACCCGTTGCATTGCAGTTTCCTCTTGTTCTGCCTGCTCTGCTTCTTGTGTCCGTTTATCTCCATCTGTGTGAGAAAAAACAAAATGAGCCAAGTCGTGTGTGTCCAGTCTAACTCCCTTTAATGCATTCTGTGTTGATTGTTTATAGTGAGCTCGCATTACCGTCCACACAGCATTACAGCGCATTAAATACTCAACATGGTGTGTGGCTTATCGTGTTTGTAGACATGAAATATTCACTTCTCAAGCCTGGAAGAGATTAGCTCTGTAGTCCTGTGTCGTCTCACTCCACAGAAAGGACTTTAATAAACACGAAGTTAAAACAGGGGCAATGTTTCGGCGGTGACAACTGCGCCCTAACTAGGTCCCCGTAGTGCGCTTATATAGTCATTAACCGTAAGCCTCTAAAGGAGAGAGCCCGCGGAAATACTTCAACGCCAATTATTGTGTAAAATTTGTCGATTGAAAATAATAGGCCGCATGTTGAAAGCGCCGTGGTATGAAATTAGGTAAGGTAAGGTTTAATGTCACCGCGGGGAAATCTGTACATGGCATTTCCCCCGACGCTGTACAGGGAGTACAGGTGAGCACACTGTGTCGCCCGATGGGACACATCTCCAGATCTTGAGCTACTGTAAATTAGCTTCTGGAGGATTCGCCTTAAAGCAGTGTGTCTTGTCAGGTTGTGTAGTTTTCACCACGTCTGGGGAGCTGTAACTATAGTGACAGATTGTAAACTTATTGCTCGCAGGTGAGTTTGTATTATCAGAACACTAGGACTATTATTTTTATTTTACCTGTGCAGTTGTGCAATGTCAAAGGCCTATCCCAGAGTTTTCTCTGGTAGTTGAACTAAATATGTTTGGTCCTCCTTTAGTATATTGTATACCATATTTTCCGGTCACTGAGGCCCTGTCCATACGAAGTCAAGCAGAGGACCAAACACAAAGATATTTTATCAATGTGTTACCGGCGCCAGCCCTAGGGGAAGCTGGGCGGTTACAAGTGACACATAGCTAGCGTGTTGCCTATGTTCATGCTGTGGACAGACGTAGAGGAGACGTTGTTAGTCAGGCCACAGCTCGTTTACTTCTCAATTCAATATTTACATACATGAAGACATACAATTATTGACAGTTGACAAAATAAATACATAGCCATCTCAAAAATATGTCTCTCACGCACACACACACACACATACTCCTTCACTTTACAACTCCATATGACTGCGGTAGTGTATAAAAAAGTCCACTAAATGTCCAACAGTTCATCTCCCTTCAACGCCTTGCTCCGTCTCATCTCTCCCACATGCACGCACGCACACATACATACATACACGCAGCGCGGCAACATGAAAAGAAAGCGCCCAGCAACTGGCGACAACGGACTTCATCACTCTGAACTAAACTTGAATTTGGATACTATTTGACGAATTAGATATGAAAATGTTTTACAAAGGACTCTAGCACAAAACACTGCTTGGATCATTGACAGTTTGCTTCGCAATACATTCATTCTACAACGACATTTTTAACTAACGTTTTTTTGTTTAACCGTTGAAAAACGTTCGCAACGTAAAATACATCTTCTAATTAAACCAAATTATCTTGCACTTTCACAATTCGTTCAGATCATACATTCAACACTTCGAATTGGATTAAAACGATTTTGGACCAAGATTGAGCTACAAAAGTAACTTTTTACCGTACCTGTGGACAGACGTAGAGGAGACGTTGTCAGGCCACAGCTCGTTTACTTCTGAAGCTGCGCCTGCGCGAGCTTCTCTAGTCCCCACAGTAGCGCTACAGCACCATCTACTGGTAAGATGTATAACTCAAAACAAAACAGACAATAGCGAATATTCAAAAAAATAGAGGGGGTGTTTGTTAAAATATAAAACTTTAGATGTAGCGTTTTTTCAACCTACTACAAATGCAGTGTATCGTCCATACGAGCCCATTGTTTTGGGAGTCTCTAAAAACTTTAGAGTGGAAAGATCTCCAAACGGCGTTCATATGGCTCCATTGAAACGTCTCTGCAACTTTTACTAAAAAAATGACGTCACAGCTCCAGAGTGGTGTCTGTTATCCATACTCTACTGACCTTATAATGAGTTTTACTCATGGATCTATGATGGTTTTACTCCGCTCCTCTTTGCTCCACTACTTGTCACAAGCCACAGGTGACAAGTAGAAAAGCATGACTCAGTCTGTGTTTTTGGACTGACAGTAAAAGTCACTAACAGGTTTTTCTGCTTTAGTCCCGTTACGTCTGAAAAATGAACTCTCCTCCTCGGTTCTTCTGTAGATCATAAATCCTCCTCCGTTTACTGCACATGCGCCTCTACATCTTGTTCTATTATCTGTGTTAGCGTCACAGCGCCTCACACAGGCCTGGAAGATGAATTGCACCGTTTTCACAGACCTGAGTCGACCCATGTGGACGCACACATTTACTAAGCTGGCTTCGTGCTTACAAAGAAAGTTTCTGAAAATATAAGTGTTTGGCTTCGAGTGGATATAGCCTAAGTCGCTCCGGAGTAAGAGGCACAAGCCAAAAAATACCTAATGAAGAAAAAAACAAGCAGCTGAATAGGCATACGGTATGCTAAGACTTTGAGGGTTAGCTACATGAAGCATAAACAACAAACTAAACAGGTGTCTGGTATATTAACGTCACATAAACAGTTCAGATAACTATAGCATAAAGAACATACTCAAACTCTCCATCTCACTCCAGATCACTATATCTATTGAAATCTTCATCCTCGGCGTCACTTCTGAACAATCGCCATGGCAACGACCTGGGCACGGAGGCGTAACTGCACCGTTGACAAGCCTCTCCTGGCAGCATGTTCCTCTAGCTGTGGCCATCGAGCTTTTAGCCCATGATTAGCTTTGTTTTGTTTTCTTCTCTAACCTCCACTTCCTCGCTCACTCCAAACTTTCTTTCCGCTGCTCGATTAGCCTGCAGCCCCCTCTACTGTGCATCTATGCATTTGCGTCAATGTTTTTGAACTTCCTGCTGGCACGTTTTCCGGCATTTCTGTCAAACTGACCCAGAAAAGTGACCCTGCAAGCTGTGAAATGTGCTCATAAACCCATCCCTGTTACAAAGTGTGATGTTAAAAAGAGTGAGACAGCTGACAATTGAATTTACTCCCTCTTTCATGGTTTGCAAGCAAATAAAACAAACAGGTATAGGGCCCGTGAACTAGTACAAAGAAAACACAATAATTAAGCTGTCAGGGCATGCAATAAAATAAACTAAGATGAGAATAAACAAGATACTGGAGGTACAAACATCAGCCTGCAGGCAGTGGATTTACAAATGTACAACAAGCAACAGATGTCAGGCGAATAGACACTTGACAATACTGAGCTGACGCCATGTGAATTGTTTATGATTTCATTGTTTTATACTAAATCGAACATATCAGCTCACACTTGTTGCATTTCCAAGAGAGAAGAAGAAAATATGCAAAAGCCCATAGCAACGTATAACCTGGAATGCTGTGCAGTGAATTTAATTTGAGTTTGGATGCAGGTTCACGCGAGGTTAAAGGGATTGTACTGAGTTTTATTATGGGCATGTCTGGCGGATACGGCCCCCAGTGGAGTTCGCTGCCGTTAGTCCATAAAAACAACAGAGGAGTAGGCAGAGGCGGGGGCCATGGCAATCCGCACAACTGCACAATAAATATCTTTTAACAGCGAGACTTCGCCAGACTCCCTCAGACCTGTACGGAAGGGAAAGGGCTGGACTGGGATTGTCTGGAGGAGTGTGAGGTTTGACCGGTGTCTAAACCCACAGCACACTCCAGGATTTCTGCTTCAAATGCAGTCTCTCTACTCTTATTCCCTCTCTTTGTTTTATTTTTATACTCTGAATGCCCTTCCTGTCGCAACAAGACGCATTACTTTGACTGAATCCCACCTTAAACACATTAAGTCCCCACTTCATTCCTTGGTCACTCCAGACAGTCGTACTATCCCTGTGGGTCAAGGCTATGACAGAGATTGTACGACTGTTTATACTCTAGCATGGCCCAGTATGATAAATAGCACTTTAATTGTATTCTCTAACAGTGGTATATACCTGTGCTTCAACTTTGTCTGTTACCTGAATGAAAATATCAATGGAAAAATGTCACTGAAATGATATACTTTCTCCGGGTCGTGGGGGCAACCGTTGGAGCTGCCCAAATCACATTGCACCAGCCCCTATGGCTCCTCCTGCAGGTGGTGGGTCCACAGAAGGACGGCCTCATGGTTCTAACCAGGCCTGTTGGTCTCTCATAAGGGGCTTCTGAACCGCTCTTTGTTTGACCCCTCACCTAGGACCTGTTTGCCATGGGAGACCCTACCAGTGGCACGAAGCCCCCGACAACAGAGCTCCCAGGATAATTCGGGTGCTCAAACCCCTCCACCACGTTAAGGTGGAAGTTCCGGGAGGAACTTCCAGGAACTAAGTGTTTAGAACCAAATCTAAACACTTAATAAAAGCATTCAAATAGCAACAAAAACAAGGATGAAAAAGTGATTAAAAAATAAAAGCTATGAAAAAGCCACAGAAAACGACAAAAAAGTGACACAAAAATGTGATGAAAAAGTAATAAAATCCAACAAAAAAAATGACAAAAAAAGAAACGAAGATGCTTAAACTCAAACTCTTAAAAAACGTGACAAAAAAAAAACACTACGACAACGTGACAAAAAAGTTACAATCACTATTGTAGGTCTTTGCTTTCAAATGAGGCATTACACCGTTGCTCTCCAGTCGAGAAGCTTTTAGATTTGGGTAAAGCCGAACTAAGAGGTTAAAGAGGGGAAGGAAAAATCATGATTTTTGCAGGTGTTTGAAGAGAAGAGAGAATAGAAGAGAACGTTGTGTGCAATTGTACAACGATATTGCATAGATCAGATGTCGGGTTAGTTCTGAGCTGCTGTTTTTAGTGATAGGGGAAACTGGAGTACCTGCACAGAGGTGGGAGAACGTGCCGCCCATATTTGGTCATCATCTGTGAAAAACATCCAGTTGTTTCACTTCCTGATTTTCTAACAATCTCGCCATAAGCCCCTCCCACCCCCTTTCGCCAGCTGCAAAAGCAACGGCGAGTGTTTATACGATGAGTGCATCGATCAAGAGTAGGGGGCCGCCGCGACAGTGATAAGAATAGCCACTGGTGAAGATCCAACGATTACTCAAAGATGCGCCAGCGGCTCGAAGCACATCTCCAGGTCTGTTTTGGACCTTGTAACATGATCAAAAGCTCTGGAAAGAACATTTTGAATGAAAATCATCATCCAGTAGTTAAATACTCCTGACCCACTGTTTCGTGTGAACAGCATTGCCTTAGAGTAAAATCGTGTCTGAATACAGCGCTTTAGCTAAACTGTACACGGCAATTAGTTCTCATTGGCTTTCTTGCTGTATTCTTTCATCATCTCCAGCGTGACAATTGAAAAGATAATACCCCCCTCTCTCTATATATCTCTTGTCTCACTTTTCTCGCTCTCATGGTGGAGCCGCTCGGACTCCTCAACCCCCCACAGAGCAGCCATGCTTCTTTCAAATCTTATCTCCGCCATATAACTCCCGTCTCTTCTCCCTCGCCTCTGTCTTCTTTAGCTGCAAACTTCTGTATCGTGGGGCCCCTCCTAAATGACCCCCCCCCGCTGCGCGCCGAAAGCCCCCGACCGCTTCCCCCACCGCCTCTGAGCGGGGGAGATAGGGCGGCGTGACGAATTACGCGCTCCAGCCGCGGACATAGGCAATTACAGAACCTTTTGTTCACATTTAAATCTATTTGCCGCGCGGCCCGGCTTGCATATAAACGCCTTATCAGTGGCTTGTTAGCAGGATCCCACTAGTTTATTGACTGGGCGAAGAAGAGCAGGACGAGACAAAGCACACACAGGCGGTCAATACGAGCTGATAGAAACGGGGCTCAGTAGAGTCTGATAGCAGGAGGGCGAGTAAAAGCATTGGTTTATTTCAAGAGTGCAGTTGCTGGGGATGTGGCGCAAATCAGTTGCAAGAATATCGACTGTTTTAACCTCTTAAGCCCCGCCATAACCAAGTGCTTGTTCTCCAGTTCAGCTTTACCCAAATCTAAAAGGTTGCACACACTATAGGACAGAGTAACGCCTTATTTGAAAGTGAAGACCTACAAAAGTCTTTTTCCTCACATTGTTGCCACGCTGTCATCACTCTCTTGTTATTTAGTTTTATTGCTTTTTTTAATTACATTTTTAGTCTTTTTTTTTTTTTTTTCATAATGTATTTATACTTTTTCGTCACTTTTTTGTCAATTTTTTGTAAATTTTTCATTATATTTTTGACAATTTTTGTCACTTTTTCATCACTTTTTCATCACTTTTTCATCACTTTTTTTTAAATCAATATTCATCACGTTTTCATCACTTTTTTGTAAATTTTTTGTCAATGTTTCATAATATTTTTTATCACTTTTTCATCACTTTTTCATTTTTTTTTTTTTTTTTTTTTTACATTTTTCATAACTTTTTTTTTTACATTTTTCTTCAATTTTTCATCACTTTTTTGTAAATTTTTTGTCAATGTTTCATAATATTTTTTTATCACTTTTTCATCACTTTTTCATTAATTTTTTTTTTTTTTTTTTTACATTTTTCATAATACTTTTTTTAAACATTTTTCTTCAATTTTTCATCACTTTTTCGTCAATTTTTCAGAATATTTTTGTTAATTTTTCGTCACTTTTTTGTCCATTTTTGTCACATTTTTTACTTTAGTGTCAATTTTTCATCACTTTTTCGTCACTTTTTCATCACTTTTCTGTTGCTCATTTACATTGCTATTTTGATACATTTTTTCTAAACACTTTTAGATTTGGTTAAAGTCAAACTAGAGAAAATGCTTGGTTCAGGTGGGGGTTAAGAGGTTAGGCCCATTTGAGTTGCTCAATAGCAGCACCGTCTTTGCATTGTTTACTGTTTCTGAAATCCTTTTTTACGCGATTCACGTTTTGCACACTCATCAAGTCTTTTGTTCCCGATCCTTGACAGCTCAGGTCCTCCTTGTGCCCAAACGCGGCTTAATTAGTATCTCGTAAAGTAACTCCGTCAAAATAAACCGTTCCCTGCCTTCGTTTTTAAGGCCGTTCTGGGTTTGTTTCCGGCGCAATAACATCCCAGTGCGGCAGGAGCAAACGGCACCGTGTCCTCATTAAAAACGCAGGTACAAGGACTTAAACAACACTCACATGAATCAGCCCAATAGATTCCTATGCTTGGTCGCTTCTAACTTCACCCCGTGTGGAGCTATAGGAATATACTTGGAGAGGCCAAATGCTAGCAACATCTTTGGTCTTTTAGCGTGACTGAGGGCACGCACATAGACCAGACAGGTACGCATCAACTCGTCTAAGCCCAGGCAAGAACATATCTCAGTATGTAAAAACGGTGGCCTGTTCCTTTAAGCGAGCACATTTCCTCCATTTTGGCTTTACCCAAATCTAAAAGCGTTTTGAAAAAAGTGTCTAAATCCTGACAAAAATGAGAGGAAAAAAAAGATGAAAACACAACAAAAAAAGTGGCAAAATACTATGAAAAAGTGGCAAAAATACGAGGATAACATAGAAACAACACAAGGAAAAAGATCCATTTAGATCAGTTTCGCAGGTCTTAGCTTTCAAATGAGCCGTTAGACTGGCTTAAAGGCTGTTCCTTCTGGCCGATGCTATTGTAAAACTATTCACTTCCTTGTTTACAGAACACGCCGCATGCCACGTGCGTCACATCCGACTTCTCTCCGATTTGTTAAAGCAGTTCTAAGTAACTCATGCCCCTACAGGCCATAAGCGCCACTGCAGGTGTCGTAGCATGTTACGTTTTTTTACTCATTAATTGTCCGTGAGAGTAAATACTACACCGACAGAAAAGACAAAGGGAGAGAGGGATATTACACAATGGAGATCATTTTTTTCACTCAAACTTGGCTCTAAATACTGTTTAAGTGGCGCTAGCCCGCAGTTAGCTTTGCCCGTTAGCCTGTTAGCTTCTTCTTCGTGATTCCATTAGTGTGTATTGGTGACTGCGACCCGGTGGCAGCGAAGTTGTCTGGCTAGAGACACCAGGGGGGTGAATCATCCCATTAACACTTGTATTACCCCCAGAGGGACTACGGAATGGATTTATTAAGGTAAACAAGTTACTGAATACTGGTGGCCATACCGCCTTTGCGATGCCCAATCCCGTCAGACCTTGGAAGCTAAGCAGGAAGGGCCTGGTCGGTACTTGGATGGGAGACTGTTTGGGAACACCAGGAAGCCTATAGCGAATGTAGTGAGTGAGTGGTTGGTGGTGGTCAGAGGGGCCGATGGCGCAGACTGGTTGCCTCGCTTCTGTCAGTCTACCCCAGGGCAGCTGTGGCTACAATAGTAGCTTACTACCACCAAGTATGGAGTGAATGAATAGTGCAATGTAAAGCGTCTTTGAGTGTCCAGAAAAGCGCTATATAAAACCAATGCATTATTATTATTATTATTTAATACTCTTGCCAATCATGCCCATCGGGAATTTGAAGAAATCACCCTTGATCCCAGACTACACGTCTTTGTCAAAGAATGTGGCTTTCCAGGCTACTGTAAACATGGATTAGCCCATGGGATCTGGACCCAATCACAAAGACCTGTGGTTCCCATCTCCAGTTGTACTCTGTGATAGGACCTTCTGTGACTTGTCTTGCCACTGGCTGGATCCAGAGTTTGATTCCTGGATTGCGTATGAACTATGTGTTGAGTTTGCATCCTCTCCTGACCAAGCCCTGCTCATGACCTGGAGATGGATCCTCGAGTATACCGCTCCTGACGGCAGCATTAAAGGATGAGTCAAATGATCCCTGGTACATCTGGTACTGGGAGCAGCACTTCCAGACTCAGACGAGTGTTTCCTGCTGTTCTCTTTTCACAGAGCTACGAACAGCTGGTCCAGGGGAACTGCCCCCATATATGTCCATACGAAGCAATACTTTGATCAAACAGTGTTGTCCCATAACAAAAAACAAATCCAAACAAGACATCCTGCCGTTTCTTTTCTTTCCAGTCATTCCGACAGAATGTGTAACAGTATCTGCTTGCTGTTGCCAGTGTTGTCTTGATATTATCACAAATCTGCCGCCCACTAAACAAACTCAGCTGGAGGCCCTGGTCTGTTCAGAGAAAGTGCCGGCTTTTTATCTCCCATTCACAACTCGGGCTCAAGCGCTCGCCCACGCATTCATAAGGACGAGTCTGTTTGCTTTCCACTGTGTTCCTCGCTGTTTGCAACAATCAAAAGCATATGCGTGCACAGTGAGGGACCACTACACTGTATGCCATGAACGTCGTTGTCTCAAATGCATTTTCATCAGAAGCATTCCGATTAGATTATATCATTTTTGCCATGAAATGAAGATTCGGTTCACTGTGCATATTTTATACACGTCCATCAGCATTAACATTTGCGAATAGACTGAAATATGAACTGCTAAATGGTTACCGGACTCTCATGCATTTCGGAACGTTTGTAAAGGTCTCGGTTATAGGCTTTTAACAAGACTCCATCAAGAGAAGATATTAGGTTGTCTGCAGAGGACATTTTATTACCTAAACAGTTGGAGTCTTTTGTAACTTTCTAGGTTTTGACTCAGCTGGGAACGTGAGCTGGGTTTATACCATCGTGAGACAGTTGAGACAATTGTGAGGCCGTCCTCCCATTGACCCACCACCAGCAGGAGGAGCCATAGTGGCTGGTGCAATGTGATTGACCCAGAATTGAAAAGTGTGATGGATGGATGGATGGATGGATGGATGGATGGATGGATGGATGGATGGATGGATGGATGGATGGATGGATGGATGGATGGAAGATGGATGGATGGAAGGATGGATGGATGGATGGATGGATGGATGGATGGATGGATGGATGGATGGATGGATGGATGGATGGATGGATGGATGGATGCTAAAATAACATAAAAAGTAACATCTAACATTGACTGTAGCTAAATACTGGTTTAAAGTGATGTATTTGTCCAAATAATTCAAAAATGTAGCCCACTTGATTTGTAGACAAGCTCTGGGGGGCCCCATTTTGGGAACCACTGGTCTACAAGAGAATATCAAAATTGATGTTCGGAAGATATGCAAGGGGGGAAATTGTCAAAAAAAAAAAAAAAAAAATGTGTGGAAATTTGGAAGATGCAAAAAAAGATTGATTGAAAAGATTGAAAAAAAAGAAGAAATAGATTTTTGGGGTGAAATGGGCAAACAACAGGGGAAAATGTGGAAAGTGTCTTTTGAGTCAAGACAATTATCGTTTTGAGCGACAAAGCAATGTAAATCAATATGTTTACCAGCACATTTTTACATATTTCGGATGATTCGCAAGGACATTGCTTCATCATCGTTAGCGAGACTGTCCCCCATAAACATTGAGGATATACATTATTGTCAATGTCGCTCAGCCCAAGTTGCAACACAACGGTTCATTGCAAGATACATTGACTCCTCTGCTCTGTCTCAGTTTGATGGTACAAATGATGTTTCGCCACTGCTGCTGCCCTGATTAATTGGGAAGGTGCTTTGCCCAAAGACACAACAACAGTTCCCCCCGGGTTAGAACTCTCATCACGCTCTGTTAAGCCCCCTTTTAGAATGCCACATCATTATTATTTAATAACAATTTAAAATGTCTCTTCATCCGCACATTCACATTTTGAACAATAAAAGTAATTACTATTATTGCCAAAGCGGAAAATTACAATTTATAACGTAATGAAGTGAAAAGCTCAACACAAGAGAAAGCCATTATTATTGTTATTATTACAAAATGCGGCTCGTCTGTGCTTATTACCTCAATGACCTATTTTTTTGCTGTTACTTTTTGTTAATTTATGCATCACATCCGATTACAAATGCTCTGCTTTTGTCTTCTCCCTTTCAGCCTCGACAAACAACCTTGAAGAAAGAAAACCCGGCCATCGGAAGTCTCCCATCTCTCATAGCAATTAGAAGTCTTTTGTCAAACTGCCCAGCTCTGCTCGGCCAGCGCTCGCCAACGGTATAGCAGCAGACAGCAGCACCATGGATGTGACTAATCCCGTCTCCGGACGCCAAACGCACCTCACTCAACCTCTCCATCCCACCAGGAGGGGGCTGTGACTTCCAGATCAGCAACACAGCCCACAACAAGCCCATAAGAATGCCTCTCTTGGAAGAAATAGGCCACTTAAACCGTCTGGGACAGTGTGCGGCGGAATTTAGCTAGCAATACTTCACTGGGAGAGTAATAAAAGTCAACAAGATTGCAGCTACACCTCGCAGCAGTTTTAGCCTAGCATTCTTTGTTTGAAATGCTATGAAGGCCAAGCAACCAAGCAAGCACAAGCACCGTTGTCGCTCTATATCGCTTATAATTTCCTTTACGCTTAAAAAATCGGTCAAGTAAATGTTGCTAAATGCTTTCGACATCCATCTATTCCTCATATAACCCTGGGAACCCGGAGATTCCCGAGTGTCTTTAGCTCCAGAGGCACGGGCACATGTACAGAATGCGAGGCCCGGCGAGAGCCCTCCTGGGCGGGTTCGGCACCACCACGTCCTCCCTGGAGATGGGCGGAAGGATCGTCTGGCCCGCCAACACCACCCTGGACCTGAACCAGACCCGGCCGGGGTGGGTGAGTCCGGAGATATCGGTGGCGGCTTTCGGGGCCGACTTGGACAACTTCACCCACGAGGCGGTGACGAGCAGCGCCATGAAGGACAAAAACTGGCCCGCCCTGCTCATACTGGTCATCATCGCGCTGACGATCGGGGGGAACATCCTGGTGATCCTGGCGGTGTCTCTGGAGAAGAAGCTTCAGAACGCGACGAACTTCTTCCTGAGGTCGCTGGCGGTGGCGGACATGCTGGTGGGGATCCTCGTCATGCCCATCTCCCTCATCAACATCCTTTACGGTGAGTGTCTTCCCAATTTATAACTCGATTTTCATTTCCATGACGTGACATGAATGTATGCAATCGTCGTGGAAGATTGGAGAATAGTTAAGGTACAAAAAGGTAACACGCTCCGAAGACATTTCCAACCACATCGAGCCGTCACAGTCTGTTTCTTCAGTGATTGCCTCTCTCGGCTGATGTCGATGCGTGTCAGGAGTTTTCAGGGACAAGCGCAGGTGCAACTGAAGTCCAATTACAATCAGAAAACTTCCCTATTCTTCAAAAGTCCAGACTCGAACTTCTGCTCTTTCAGTGATACTGTCGTTCTTGTTATGGCAAAAAAGGTTTAAGAAATATGAGGTGATTTTCATGAATTGCAATCATTGTCTTACCACCATAGCTCGTCTTTTAACGGCTTCTTTCTTCTTGTTTTTGGCTTGGTACCTCTGAATAGTCAATCAATCAATCAATGGTTTTGTATAGCCCAAAATCACAACAGGAGTTGCCTCATGGGGCTGCACCGAACATCAAGGCAATAAAACAGAACAGTAAATAAGACAATGTAAACTTCATACAAAATATGTATCCAGGCAAACATAAAGTCAAAAAGGCATCAGCAGCAGGTGGTAACGGGCCGCGTGGGGGTCCCCGGTCCTTACACTCTCCAATATGCTGAGGAAAAACTCAAACACCGAGGGGCAGAAAAGAGAACCCTTAGGGAGAACCACAGAAGGAGAGATCCGCTCCCATGGATGGATAGGCTATAGACTAGATGGGAGTCCCTCAGCAGACGGGCCAAGATCGCAGAATATCCAGTCCTTGTTGAGGCTTCAGTTCTTCTTTTGCAGTCCCTGGTTCCTCAGCTCAGCGGGGTTCCTTCGTTCGATCTGAAACAGGCACCATCCCTCCTTGGGGGACCAAGGGGGTGTGGGACAGGGGACACTATTTAAATAGTAAAGAACAGACTTCAGATAAAAACAAATATTGTATCAGAATAAGACATACTCTGCAGTAAGAAAAACGAGAGGATAGCGTCTAATGTACTGTACTTCCACTGCAGTGTTTCTCCTAAGGCAGCTTTACTTCAGGCTGTGGGTTAGAGCTTTAGTTGCATAAACTATGCAACTATGCAGCTCTGCTGTGAAACTGAGTTTGTATTGAACGATTTATGTCAGAGTAGATTGAAGCTTAAGGTGACCATGTATCGAAAACTGGATCACAATGGGAGTTTGTGGGTGGAGCCAAAGTGTTTAGCAATAAGTAATTTTAGTACTTTTGAAAAACTGGGACATCTGGAACAGTGCTTGTTTAAAACTATGACAAATCAATGGTTTTGGGAGAAATCCAGTGGGACATGGGACAAAGTGCTCAAAAATGGGGCTTTCCCAAGTAAACAGGGACGTCAGGTCACCCTAGTGAAGCTGTGTGCTGCATGGTAAACCTTTTACATTTCATATATGTGGAAAAGGCCCAGAGATTTTCATTAGTTCAGGCGTCATCGTAACTTTTCATCAAAGCCACTTTTGTCACATTTATTGCATCTTCATTCTGTGTTCATTGCAGTTACGGAAATGGCCGATCAAGACGTTGTGCACTCGTATTCGTGATTCACTGACGCCCGACATAATAATTAGCACCGCTCTCCACACTGTCCCGCTCCCTGTAGCCTGTCTGCCTCTGCCTTAGGGCCCCGCATAAGCCTAATAGGATGACAGCAGATTATATGTGCGGCGTGTAAACATTTTTCATCTCGAAGGCGAGTCGAGAGCCTATTACCGGTATTTACAGAGACAGGGACGCACTGTGTGGCACCTGTAAATGTCACAGTCAAACCATTTCCCGGAGATGAGCGCAAACACGTCTTAAATGGGTTGTATTTAAGTAGCAATGATAAGCAGATGTTTAGGGATAAAATAGATGACTTTTACAGTAGAAAGTATGTTTGAAGAACCTCACTCTTAAAGGTTGTTTTCGAAAATAAACATCAATAAGGACTCACAGAAAGCTGGGTCTACTGATTACTCTGTGAGATGTTTATATACATCCTGGAGTTAGTATTTCTGCATATTTCTGCTGTGTGTTTTGGCAAGACACTTTAAACTTTGTTTATTCATTGAGAGTCGCTTAATGAAGTGTACACGGCATGGAGGGCCAGAGACTAGAGGAAAAACTTTCAACTGGGCCCATTTAGCAGGTTTTAACCCTGTAACCACACCTTTACTTGTATCTTACTGCTCTGGATCACTCGTTTGGGTCGCGGGCCAAAATTCAGCCCCCATATATTGTAAAGGACTGTGGCCTAACAAATAACAATGGCTTACAATTATTATTTCTCAGAAAGCTACAGTACGTAGTCATTATTAATTTACTCTGCCACACTCTGTGGCAGTAAGTTACTATTGTAGTCACAGCTGAGCTGGGGCAGACTGACCATTTATCACATGGCTATAATATGCTGTTTATATCCTGATCTCTCATTATGTCAGTGCCCTCTGCTGAACACGTGCGGAATTTTTTCCTTTTTTTTTCCTAGTGGCCGGAGTGAGCATTCTGGCTATTTATATATACTATATATACTTACTTCTGACATACTCAGAAATGTATGTTCTTCAAAGGGCCACATTAAAGAGCCTGCGATTAAACACTTTGAGGACCTGTACAACTGGTGGTGGTCGGGAGACTGTGACCACAAAAGCAGTAATGAACATTTCCCGCCTGGCAAGTGTGTTCTTTTTGAATGCAGGAACATCTGGAATCTCTTTCCACTGTCTTGACCTCTACGTGAAGTGCATCACTCAATTGGTGATGCACTGCAGAAGCCGCCAGGTTTGTTTTGATACAGAGCGTTTCAGTGCGTTGGGACGATAAGGCGACTGTAGTTTTTATAGACGAGGAACAGACTAGAGTCCGGCTGGAATATTTCACTCTAAACTTACAAAGGGATGTTAAGTGTTACATAACACAAACAATACATTGATGGAGTTGACCCGCTTCTGTCAACGCTTTTCTGCAAGCGAAAGAAACAGCACAGAAGACCGCCTCAGGCTCATAGTTTTGAGGACAGACCCTGTAGGCTTTAACGGGTATAAATGAAGAGAATGTGAGCGAGTGGAAGGAGAATTAGCTTTGACGGGGCTAGCTGTTTTTCTACTTATCAGACGCCACCACATGCACACTGCAGTTGTGTCCTTGGGCAAGACTCTCACACACATTGTCTCCTTTTGTTTTGTAAACTGGCATGAATGTGACTGAGAGTGAGCGTGTAAGCCTTCAATATTTTAAAGTGAATTGCAATCTTGTTTTTTAATTTATACGTTTCCAATGACATCACGCATAGTTCCGGTGGCCATTTTGAATACCAAAGTAGAATTATGCAGTACTACAACATGTAACAGTATCTCAATGAAAGAAAACTGATTGACAGTGGCATTTTTTTGAACTCGTAATCATTGCTCATGACGATAATAGTAAAAACAGGGCCCCAGAGACTCACGTTTATGTGATCTAACCAGCAAATGTGGCAAAGAGGTAGCAGCTCTGTCTGTCGAGCTACAGCAGGATTTACTAAAGATCTGCTTCACTCCTCAGACTAAATGAACACATCAAAGAGGAAGCAGAAAACCTTTCTTTGGGATTTTCACAGTTTGTCTTGTCAACAGAGTCTCAGTCTGAGTCAGTGTTCAAGCTGCTCAAGACGTTAGCATGCTACCGGCTAGCAACTGTCATCAACCAACTGTCGCTTCAACACAAAAAACACATGTGTGGCTCATGTCTATGAACACTGAGGAAATACTACAGTAACAGCTCAGCTCTGACCTCTGTCACATGCTGTTGAAGCTAAATGCTAACCGGTAGCATGCTAACATCTTGAGCAACATCTTAAACACTGGTTTCTTCAGATAAACGTGCGTCTCTGGGGCCATGTTTTTGCTCTAATCTTCTTGAGCAATGATTAAGAGTACATAAAAATGCCACTGTCAATCAGTTGTCTTTCATTTATATCCTGAGTAGAGATATTGTTACATGTTGTTATATAAAGGCTATCTCTTATCTAATCTTATGTTGTAGTGCTGCATAATTCTATTTCTGAATTCAAAAAGGACGCCATATCAACATGACTGAAAGGCATGTATATGTATGTTAAATTCCAGTACGTTCTCCTCCTCTACACTTGAACTGAACTGGATTAAAAGTCCTAGTCCAGAAATGTCAAAGTAATAAAGTCTGAAAACGTCAGCCACACATTTGGCATTTCTGTGTGAAGTACTTTTATGTCGCTAAGAACATTTCAAATAACCTTTATACTGCCACTTGTGAAGCTTGTAGAATCTGATAAAATGGATAGGAACTTTTCTAGCTGTACGCCTTAATGGACACAATCCCCCTAATCTTCAGTTTTGAGATAATAATCCAGTTACAAACCATTGGTAATTACGCTGAAGCTTCATGTTTGCAAAGGTTAAATCTCTGATAAGCCGGCGCCGCATTGAATCCCTGTCCGCACTAGACATCTCACCGACAGATTCCAAGCATCACCGTAACAACGAGCATTAGCCCCGTCCCGGCGGTAAATCATTCCTATATCTGCCTGATTTAGAAAGGGATTTGTGGATGTATGGGACGCCGACGGCTGGGGATGATGGAGCACGTGTGATTATTGCATTCGGAGGCGACAAGCGAATGCATCGACGGCCGCAATTACGGTGACGAGGCGAGACATTAGCGGCGCGGAGGAGTGCGGCCGGTGCGTGTTCAGTGATATGTGAGGGGTGTTATTTTTTTTTCACATGTGGAAAGAAGGCGGATGTTCACGGCTTGTATAGATGTCGTATTTCCAGGTGGTGGGCAGAGATCCGCGCGTAACTCTGGGGATGATTCACTCTTAATGAATGAAACCTCTAATCCATGGATGTTAAACCCATTTCTTATATGAGTCTAACTTGCCATATTAATCTTATTACAGCTCAAAGGCCTTTGAACTCACAACAGTCATGCCCAACGTTTAATACAGTGGAAAACAAAAATACCTTTTTATTTCCGTGGGCAGCGCATATTAACCTCTTAAAGCAAGTGTTTATGGGATGAGTGGAGGGTCTTTCATCTCCCCCTGGTGTCTCTGGCCAGAAAACCATGTTTGCAACTTGACTGCCACCGGTGCGGAGAAAGCAATACACACTAATGTAATCACGAAGAAGTAGCTAACATGCTAACGGGCAAAGCTAACTGCGGGCTAACGTCACTTTAAACAGTATTTACAGCCAAGTTTGAGTGAAAAAAAATATTTCCATTGTATAATTGGATGCACAGTATCCCTCTCTCCCTTCGCCTTTCCTTTCAGCGTAGTATTTGCTCTCCAAGACAATTAATAAGTTAAAAAATCATAACTTGCTACTACACCTGCAGTTGCGTTTATGGCCTCTAGGGGGAAGAGTTACTTAGTACTGCTTTCACACCCAGCACATTTTCTCCAGTTTGGCTTTACCCAAATCTAAAAGCTTCTTGAAACAAGCGTCTAAATAATTAAAATAAAAGCCTAAAAAAGTGACAAAAATGCAAGAAAAAAGTGACAAAAAAGAAAATGATAAAAGAAAAAAAAAAAAAATGACAAAAATGACAAAAAAGTGATAAAAAATATGACAAAAATATGACAAAAAAGTGATAAAATATGACAAAAAAGTGATAAAAAATATGACAAAAAAGTGATTACAAAAATACAACAAAAAAGTGACAGAAAGATGACAAAAACTGACCAAAAAGTATGACAAAAACGTGACAAAAAAGACACAAAAGAGCAAACAAAAAAGTGCCAAAACGCTTTTAGATTTGGTTAAAACTGGAGAAAAATGCACTCAGTTAAGGGGTTAAAGGCACTATACCTGTTTGTTTGTTTTTCTAGTTGTGGAACAAATTTAGTTTAGTATTTACTTTACTGTTGGGATTTGCTAAGAGGAGCCGTTTGTTGATTTAATTTGCTACTAAGGCAATTCCTCAGTCTGGAATTGCCGCATAGATCTCATGGTTAAAGCCTAAATATACATTAAAATGATTGTGCCGTGAGCAGTAGTTTAAGTTGAGTAAGTCTGAAAGGAGGGGTAGGGCATTATAAGTTACAACTAACTTCTTCCTGCTCCCTTTGAGCAGCACTAATACTTCTTATGTTGTGAAAAATTCTGTATGTTATATGTATACTATACCTGTTTGCATCTCTTGATTAAATAAACTAAACTAAAGTTTTGTCCTCCAATAGTACATTGTTAATTCAGACATTTGTGGGAAAACACTGTTATCTAATCTACAAAGCATTTGTATCAGTTTCATGAACTCTCAGGGGAGTTTTGTCACATTTCTAGCACGACAATGACCCTGAAAAGTGACCCAGCAAGTCTGGAAATGTACCGATAAACTGGTCCCTATGACTAATGTATACAAAAAAAGTAGCGTATAGACAAATAATAGCAATTCTTCTCGGTTTGACGTGGATTCATTAAATGCACATTTCAGGCGCATTTACAGTTTGGTCAGATGGAGAAATGAAGCAGGACGGACGGCCATTGAACTGATTTAGACTCTTCCATCCACAGAGAGTGTGTGTTTCCAGTACATGAATGTCTAAGTAATTTATTGAGAGAGATTCACCATTGTCTACACTCTATTGGTTCTGCTACTGTTCTCTTTATAAAACAAAAGAACTTCGTACCGTCTTGACAAAATGTGTGCAGTGTTGAGAGCTCCGTAAAATGGATCGGCATTTAAAAGGTTAAGACCAGATCAATGAGAGGTGGAGAACTCATCACTGGCTCGATAGCCCTGGAGCTGGGGCACTGGAGCAAGCTGCAGTTAGCCTGAGATTTAATGCTTCAACCACTCAGCAATATGAGAGCAGGATAATATATTTCAAATGTCATTTTTTTTCTTGAAAGAACATACAGTGGTTCTGATACATGCTCCTATATTTGCCCTGCAGCTAGATTTTCAAAAGAACTCACAGCTTGATATTCTTCTTCTTCTTTGCGCAGCTGGATTGCAGGAGAATTACAGAACAAGATGGAGAAAGCGAATTGGAATTTAATGAACCACATACGGTCAATGAACAGTGGTTTGTCCATGGGTTTGTGCTGATGGCAAAGCTGTCACGGGCAAAGAACCAACTGATCATACTCAGGGACAGAGAAATGAGCAACACAATGTAAAAGGAGGTCTCTTTACACCGGCGTTTCTCAACCTTTTCCAGTCGCCACCCCCACAGTGCACATGTTCTAATTCACACTAGAACATATGCCTTTCATATGATCTGGTATCTCCCTGAAATTATCCCGATCCTGAGGTTGAGAACCACGGCTCTAAACATTTGGCATTTTCACAAAAAGGTCAAAGGCAAGAAAAATCTTTCTTGTTCCATTTGCAATAACAAAGTCCAAACCAATAATTCAAGCACTTTGAAGTCATTTTGTCAACACATTTTTGTGTGCTAAAACACATATAGGGCCAGGTCTTCTGCCTGGCGCAACAACAGCATTAGCACAGAGGAGAGTGACATCTTGCGTGCAAACAATTGCCAGTGCTTGTGTGGCCAGGGGGCGGGGCCTGGATTAAAAAGACGGGACAGACAGAGGCGCGGCTTCCTTTAGCATTTAGCCTGCATCATTTACAGGACAAAGTCTAAGCGGATGCTTCGACATCTGCAAAGTAAAGTGAAGATATTAAGGCACAAAATGTTTTAATTACTTTTTTTTTGGCCCAATTTTTTTTTTTTTTTTGCTTGTTTTTCCCAAATGTTCCCCTTTTTTCATATTTTTTCCTTTCAATTTTGATGACCAACAGCTTCAAAACGTTTATATGAAGAGTTTATATTTCTTTTTGGTATCTGCCTTCGATGCTTTTATTTTTGGTACCCAGCCCTTTACTCTTTTGTGACTTTTTTGTGACTTTTTTATTGCTTTTTTTTTTTGTAAAAATTGCTTTTTTTTGTTCCTTTTTTATTGTTTTATTTCATTTTTTGTTACTAATTTGTGGCTTTTTTTGGTCCTCTTTTCATTTTTTTTGTCACTTTATTGATGCTTTTTTGTGGCGGGTTTTGTAACTTTTTTGTCTCGTTTTTGTCCCTAATTTGGCGCTTTTGGATTTGGGTAAAGCCAAACTGGAGAAAATGTGGCCGGTTCATGTGGGTGTTAAACATCGGCCCGTGATCCTGAGAGAAAGAGACCATCCTGCTGGCACTCGTATTGAAGAGCACGGGACTCGCGCTGCCGAAACGTGACCAAAACACTACATTTATAGTTTATCACAAGATCAGATCCAAAGAGGCCGATTTAAATTCCTGAGTTTAAAAAGACCAAACCATCAGGCGAAGACGACGTGTTGCTTCCAGGTGAGAGGAGTTTGAAAGTTTGTTCTAAAGGTAAACAGGATTTGAGCGAGGCTTGTGCGCCTGTGCTTGGACCGGACTAAGTGATTTACTGTGAACAGAAAGTAGCAGTGTCTGGCCGGGGCTCATTTTTGTCACTCAAAAAGAGATGAATGGCATTTCCTCCCATTTGCATTCTCTCAGTTCATACATTAACAGCGCGGCCGTCGTCAGTGTTCTCGCAGCGAGGTGCCAAACGCAGAGAGCAGCCAGATCCGGCTAAATGACGCTTGTACTGTACCTGGACAAGTGTTACTTTATCACACCCGAGGTTTAACGCTCAAAACAGGCTTTTATGGACGCTCCAGCTGAGATGATAAACTATCAGCAGAGATAATGAAACCCCCATTTATCATGTGGCTTTGTGTTTGACAGCAGCGGTCTGCGCCACACTCACGGGAAGCCTATTATTTACAATTTGCGATTTTATGCATTTTGCGCTTCCACTGAACAAACATAATGACTGCTTGATATGATAAGAATAAAAGGGGGGCAAAGCAGGTTAAATTGGAACGAAAGTAGGAAGATTAAAACCGGCTCGTTGTTAACTCGACAGCAGAAGTCAGATGGAAGAGCTCACTGATTTTGCGATACATTTTTCTTGTTATATTGTTCTAGTGGAGCAGTACATTGGCGTAACAGTAATTTGGCGATGTGTGCAACCATAAACAAAACAGAAGGACGACCTGGGTGAGGTTGTTGAATCGTTCTACTTTCGTTTGATATAATGACACATGATAAAGTATTGAAAATGTAATTCTTTGGCAAACCTGGTTGGGTGCAAATTTGACAAGATTTGCTGCTTTATGTTTGTTATGACTCGTTTAGACCTGGTTTGGACAGGAATAGACCTGGTTTGGACTGGTTTATGCTTGTTTATGCTGGTTTAGACCTGGTTTTGACTGGTTTAGGCTGTTTTTACTGGTTTAGATCAGGTTTTGACTGGTATATGCTGGTTTAGACCTTATTTATACTGGTTTAGACCTTGTTTGGAAGTGTTTAGACCTGGTTTGCACTGGTTTATGATGGATTAGACCTGGTTTGGACTGGTGTATGCTAGTTTTTACTGATTTAGATCAGATTTTACTAGTTTAAGCTGTTTTAGACCTGGTTTGGACTGGTTTAGACCTGGTTTGTGCTGGATAAGACCTGGTTTGGACCGGTGTATGCTGTTTTTTACTGGTTTCGATCAGGTTATGACTGGTTTATGCTGGTTTGGACTGGTTTATGCTGGTTTAGATCAGGTTTTGACTAGTTTATGCTGGTATAGACCAAGTTTGGACTGGTTTATGCTGTTTCTTACTGGTTCAGATCAGGTTTTGACTGGTTTATGCTGGATTAGACCTGGTTTGGACTGGTTTATGCTGGTTTTGACAGGTTTATGCTGGTTTAGACCTGGTTTATGCTAGATAAGACCTGGTTTGGACTGGTTTATGCTGTTTTTTACCGCCTTAGATCAGGTTTTGACAGGTTTATGCTGGTTTAGACCTGGTTTGGACTGGTTTATGCTGTTTTTTACTGGTTTCGATCAGGTTTTGACTCGTTTATGCTGGTATAGACCTGGTTTGGACTGGTTTATGCTGGTTTTTACTGCTTTAGATCAGGTTTTGACAGGTTTATGCTGGTTTAGACCTGGTTTAGACCAGGTTTGGACTGGTTTATGCTTTTTTTTACTGGTTTTGATCAGGTTTTGACTAGTTTATGCTGGTTTAGACCTGGTTTGGACTGGTTTATGCTGGTTTTGACTGGTTTAGATCAGGTCTGGATGCAAATTTCAAGATTTGTGCCTCTAATTGGTCTAAACAATGCAAGCCTGTTTGTGCTACTGGAATGTTACAAAAGGAGAGGGGTGAATTCTGTACATCTGAATAATAATTGTGGTGGTACGGACTGAGCGTGACCCGTGACTCATCGGAGAGAGGTTTGTGCTTTACTGGCTTGGCAGCTTTTATGTTGTCGCATTGTCGCTCTGCTGCTTCTGTGATGACCTGGGATCATTGTGCTGTGGGTTGCTGACATGTTGTTGTGCTGTTGTACTGCCAATTAAATTAACAAAAGTAGCTGTCATTTGCATTTTCAGTTTCAATAATTGTTGCCTATTCAAGTACCTTTCATACCAGAAAAGGTTATTTATCTATTGTCTTCACTGAATACATCTTACTGTCGTTCGGACCAAGTGGGAAAAAAGGGCCACTGCATTTTAATTGCTCTCTCAGCCACAACCATAAAAGAAACATACAGCGTATACTTTCCCATTGAGTCTCAGTACAAAAGCCATCTGCACTGTGGTGAAATGGTGTAGAAAATCCAATAGAGAGAAAAAAAAACTCCTGTGGATGCCTATGGAATCCGCCGGCAGTGGTGATGGTTTGCTCACACAGCCTGCAGTAGCGTGACCTGGAAGGCCAATTCAATCAGCACTATCTCCGCAGGCATCTCCCAGCGAGGGGTCTGAATTAGAAGCACATGCCTCGGACTGTGCTACAAGCCGGGTCTGCTGATAAAAGGAAGGAGTGCGTCATGTTCGTTTATGCATTTTGCAGTCAAATGGCAGCAAATCATAAAACTACAGATTTCAATATTAGATAGAACTGAAGCTGAAGGCGTATATCTAGATTACGTGGTCATTGGATGAACTATACTGTTTCTGTAGCTGATGCCTTTTCCCCTTATGTAATGATAACTATAGGAGTAGCTATGTTGAGACAATGATCTTGTGCATTCTTGGTTTGACTCCAGGGCCGGGTGGAAGACGTTTCCATGGTCTGTGTGGGTTCCTCCAGGTTCTTTGGTTCCTCCTACAAATTAAAACCCATCTCCACGAATATGGGACCAATCAGAAAACAGTGTTGGGACGCTGACCCTCTTCTCTCAAAGCATAAAGTTAAATTATCTGTCTTCACCCTTTAATAGTTTGCTCAAGCGTTTGGTAGAGAACACAAATCATGTGTTGTTTCTAATTCTGCCTGGACTCAAAATATCTAGTTCGGACAAGAATAGATTGAGGTTTGGACTAGTTTGGAATGCTGGTTTATGTTGGTTTGGACTCATTTTGACCTGGTTTGGACTGGTTTATGCTGGATTAGACGTGGTTTGTGACTGATTTAGACCTGGTTTGGACAGGTTTAGACCTGGTTTGGACCGGTGCAGACCTGGTTTGGACTTTTTATACCTGGTTTAGACTGGTTTATGTTGGTTTGGACTCATTTAGACCTGGTTTGGACTGGTTTATGCTGGATTAGACGTGGTTTGTGACTGATTTAGACCTGGTTTGGACCGGTGCAGACCTGGTTTGGACTGGTTTATGTTGGTTTGGACTTTTTATACCTGGTTTCGACTGGTTTGGATCCGGTTTTGACTGGTTTATGCTGGTTTATATTGGTTTGGACTCATTTAGACCTGGTTTGGACTGGTTTATGCTGGTTTTGACTGGTTTGGATCAGGTTTTGACTGGTGTATGTTGGTTTAGACCTGGTTTGGACTAGTTTATGCTGTTTTATGCTGGTTTTGACTGGTTTGGATCCGGTTTTGACTGGTCTATGCTGGTTTGCACTAGTTAAGATCAGGTTTTGACTGGTTTTGATAAGGTTTTACTGGTTTATGTTGGTTAATGCAGGTTTTGACTGGTTTTGGATCAGGTTTAGACCTGGTTTGGACTGATTAATGCAGGTTTTGACTGGTTTGAATCAGGTCTAGACCTGGTTTGGACTGGTTTATGCAGGTTTTGACTGGTTTGGATCAGGTTTTGAATGGTTTATGCTGGTTTAGACCTGGTTTGGACTGGTTTATGCTGGTTTTGACTGGTTTCGATCAGGTTTGGGGGTAACATTTAAGGGCTAAGTCTCTGGGTAAGTCTGCACAGTGAGAAGGGTCGTTATGAAATTGGCAGGGACACTTGGGTCATACGGAAAAATTGCTCATTCCATCTTTCTACTCATCTAATAGTAAAAATTAATCAAAACGGTATCTGTTACATTTTTAATCTTAAATAAAGATTAAAATAAAGTCATTCTGAGCAATAACAGTGGCCCTAATCACATCTGCCTCATAAAACAAAGAGCAAAGACACTCACAAATGAATCACATATAAACATTAGCTATTCATCTGGCTATACTTTCCCCGAATACCCATTTAATGATGAAGCACTTTCCAAGTTATGAATCATTCAAACTAAAGTCGACTTCCACTTTTCTCCGCAAAACTGCCTGCTGTATCTTCATAATCCCTAAAGTATAGCGATCTACCTCACAGACAGACGGCCTTTCCAATAAATCACTGGGAGCTTTTTTGCATTGGACTGCGGCTGTTTGAATTTCATAAGGAAAAAAAATCGCCAAAGTCACCAAACAACATTTATATCTTTGACAGTCCAATATCCTCCGCAATAATGGCAGGTCTTAACGGGGAGTTTTGGAATAATGTGGTGGTGCAATGTAGCCTTTGTTGGAATAACACAATAAAAGAATGAAGGAACTGCATGTGCTGTTCTATATTTCTGCTTATTCTACTGTTAAGCACATACTGACTGGCCTATTTGTTGGTGCTTAATTTGAATCTATGAAAGCTTCACTGAGTAAGGCCATTTTCCGCTGGCTGATGAACTTTGCTACAGAGTATGTACATGCGTCCTATACACACACAAAAGCCCCATGCATGAGCTCACAATCTGAATGCTGCATGGTTTGTGCTGGATTTATTTTGCACTGTGACTGGAAATATGGATTTATATGTGAATTTGAATTGTGTTTTTCCCTAAAACTCACAAGGAGCCACAATTTGAGTCAACTCTCAGGTCTTTTTTATGTCTTTTAAAAAATAATAATTCTCAAAGGGTCACTGATTCCTTGACCAGCAGACTGAGGTCTTTCTGTGTCTTTTTAAAGTATATGAACAATAGGTCCTGTACAAGAAATAGTGGACACTGTGGTCTTGTGGATTGTGTGAATGTGGAAACGGTTGGCCTTTTGTCAAGAATTTGCAACTTGGCATTTTTATACTCACTACTGCCACCTCAGGTCCTTCGCGTAACTGCAGTTTCTACAGTAAGCTTGTGTATGACGGCACTTCAGACCCGAATTACTACTTTTTAAGTACGTTTTTTAAAACTTTTTAAATGACAGTGCAGGATTTTAGCCGCAGTTGTGGTGAACAGGTCTGAGCTCATTCTACACATTAGGACATGCTGGAACATATTGGGGGAGCAAAGAAAGAAGAAGGAGAAAAAGAAGGAGAAAAGAAGCAGAAGAAGAAGGGGAAGAGGACATAAGAAGAAGGTGGTAGAAGAAGAAGCAGGAGGAGAGGAAGAAGAGGCAGAAGAAGTGGAAGAAGAATAGGAAGTAGTGGAAGAGAAACAAGGAGAGGAGGGAAGAAGAAGAGGGTGGAAGAAGGGGAAGCAGAAGCAGGAGAGGAAGAAGAAGGAAAAGAAGGAAAGGAAGAAGAAGAAGCAGTAGAAGAAGTGGATGAAGAGAAGGAAGCAGTAGAGGAAGAAGAAGAAGGGAGACTCTACAGACCTCAACTAAAAATGCATGTGTTGAAAATACAGAAATTATTCCTACATATTCCTCACGTTGGCAGACTTGATTATAAAATAGGACTCCAGGAGCAGCAGTCAATTAATGGCAACTTATGGGGATCCAAATGCATAAACATTAAACAAAGCGCTGCTTCTGAATTCTACCTGAAAAGTGGGTCATATACAACCCTCAGAAGCAGATCTTTGAGTGCGGTGTGATTGCACAGGCGAAGGCTGTGATGAGGAGCTGAGAGCCATCTGACTAACACTGTCTATCATCCTCTGCCCTGTGTTACACAAGCCCTCGCCCACGCACAACATCAGGGCATTGACTCACCTCCGCAGCAAGAACGCTCTGGGAATCTGAAGTTAAAAGTGAAAACTAGCATTGTTCACACTGAAGTCAATGGTGGCAGGGTGGCTGAGGGCTTTTGTCTCATAGGGAGGATGAGAGTCCTGGGTTCAAACCCCGGACAGAGAGGGACATTTTTGTGGCCACACCGCCTTTGCTCTGCCCAATCCCATCAGACCTTGGAAGCTAAGCAGGGAAGGGCCTGGCAGGACTTGGATGGGAGACCGTTTGGAAACACCAGGAAGCCTTGCAAATGTAATGCGTGAGTGAGTGGTTGGTGGTGGTCGGAGGGGCCAATGGCGCAGACTGGTTGCCTCGCTTCCGTCAGTCTACCCCAGGGCATCTGTGGCTACAATAGTAGTTTACCACTACTGAGTATGGAGTGAGCGAATAGCGCAATGTAAAGCATCTTTGAGTGTCCAGAATAGCGCTATATAAAACCAATGAGATCATTGATCAGGCTGCTGGGGCTAAAGTGGGGCTTGCTAAGGTATAGCTTAGCGGTTGAGTGTTGTGCTGGACTCAGTGGCATGCCGTGGGGTGTCAGTCAGGCCCTTCAGTAGCAGCCTGGGGTCAGTCACTCAAATGCATACAAACGTATCGACAATAGAAAGGCGTATTGATAAAACAGCTTTTTTACGTGGCATTTGTTCGCCAAAGGATGCATCAACAACGCAAACCAAAGCTGCTGTGCCTCCGCCCCAAACAAAAGCAAGAACCTTCAGGAACCATTGTACTAGTATATACGGAAACACGCGACACATGACAGGTGGAGACGAGTTATAATGTGGAAACAGAGCGAGACATCCAGAGATCAACCCAAATGCAAAATCCAAAGTAACACAAAGATACTAGACTTACAGTTTGGTGCTACAGTATGTGAGAAGCCCAGCGGTGCCTTTTTAGAGCTTGTAGTCCCGTGCCTACCTACCTTATCCGGTTTAGTTGAGCCAGCACTTGTTCTGATGTCTTTGGAACATTTATAGTAAGCAGGAGTGTGACAATGTATGACTTTCTCACATATCACGATATTTTGCGATACGATACTTTTTATTCCGATTTCAATACTTTTGATGATGTCATGCATATTAAAGACACTATACGGAGTTTAAATATGTTAAAATTATGTATCCTCCTCCTACATGTTCCAACAATGTCCTGAGGTGTAGAGGGAGCCCAAACATATTCACCACAACTGCCTCTAAAATCCTGCACTGTGTTAACTCGGGTCCGAATTGCTGTCATGCACAAGCTTAATATAGAAGGTGCAGTTACACGTATGACCTGAGGTGGCAGTAGTGAGTATAAAATGGCCAACTTGCATCTAGCCCCTTTAATAATCTGTAGAACTGTTTTGATACGGAAACTTCTTGATTGTCAGCTACAGCAGTGACCCAAAGAGCCAACCAGTGCGGTGCAAGCTACAAAAAGTCCAAATATGGAACTGCCACAACATCAGAGATAATTCATGATTTAAACATTGACATCTTTATTATTTAGCACGTACTGGTGAATGTTTTTCCTTCTGTTTGTTTTTATATCAAACACCTGCACTTGTTTTGTTCGTGCTCAGTAAAACTGGCTCTTGATGATAAAAGTCCACAGAATTATTTCTTTGTTGCTTTTCATCCACATATCATTTCCCTGTTGTTGTTATTATTTCGGACAGAAGGGCCTCCAGGCAGAACACAGCGCTGCTCCGCTCTGTAGAATCAATCACAAAACAACTATAAAAAACCCAGTGTTTTATGATTTACATTTGGAACTGACTCAACGTTCGAGCGCCGCGCTGAGCAACCGTCATTTTCAATTTGGAGACGATGTAACTCACGCTGCGCCGAGAGAACAGGGACATCAATATATTCATGCACTTAGACCCCTTTCCTGCACAAATTGAATAACATTATGCACTTCCATGTTCATTTTCTTCTAAAAGAATATCCTGGAATTGTACAAGTGGTTCTGTGATACTCAGCGGGTGTGAATCAATCAGAGTTTGAAGCACATAGGAGGAAAAGTAGTTTGTATGAAGTAATATATACTCAAAATAGATTGGCGTATCAGTATTAAAAATTCTGATATTCAACCTCTTAAAACCCGCCTTAACCGAGTGCATTTCCTCCAGTTCATTGCATTTTCCTCCTCATTTAAAGAACAAATCACACAAATAGACTTGTCTGTGTAGATATGCACATACAAATGGTCTGGCAGTTCTTACTAGTAATGGGCAGATCAATTTTGCCTTGAAAATACAGTATTAACATTGTTCATGGCCATTTATAGTAAGTGTGACAATGTATCGATTTTCTCACATATCGCGATATTTTGCGATACGATACGATACATCGGAGATTTATTATTGCGCGTCTCTGATTGGTTGAATTAATGATATACAGTGACGTTTTTATACCATATCAGAGCGTCATTGGGTAGATGTTTGGGGCGCTGTTCCTCGCCGCCCCAAGCACAAAACTACACATTTATGACGCTGTTACAGCGGCTACAGCACAAGATGAACCAGGCAGACAAAATGACACACTCCTTCACCTCTGCTCCCCCTCCCTCCAGTGTAAAAAACACCTGTATATAAGAAACTTTTTATTTTATTTGCAAAATTAATTGGAGGGGCAGCGCCCCACCGCCCATAATGGACCAGCCGCTACTGCTATAGACCCATTTTTCTTCAGCTTTATCCGGGGCCGGGTCGCGGGGGCAGCAGTCTCAGCAGAGATGCCCAAACTTCCCGATCCACACACACCTCCTCCAGCTGTTCTGGGGGGACCCCGAGGCGACACCAGGCCAGCTCGGAGACATAGTCCCACCACCTCATGTCGAGATGAGATTTCCTCTGTCCCGTCCGTCTGCCCCGAAGCGCTCCGATCCACAGATGAGGCTCCCAAATCCGCAGAAGCTCCGCGGGCCGTCCCACAGTCACCTCTGACCCCTCAGTGAAGCAGAGAAAAAGAAATCACAAAGCCAGCCCCAGGGATCAACAAAACAAAAGCACCCGAACCGAGGCGGGACCTGCCCCTTCTCCCACAACCAGCCACCTGTATTTATTGAACGTCAGCCAACAAATGTGGAATTTGGAACGTTAGATTATCAAACGGAAATTCTTAAATGATAAATCAGGATATTTCTTGATATAAACAACTGATGTTTTGTGCTAAATCAAATCACTTTTTCAAACCCTAAGTTTAAAAGATGTGTCATATGAACGTATGTCTAGCTTTTTTATTGGAATTTGGTATTCACCTTATTCAGCCCTGCCCATTTTTGTCTCTTTTTTGCCTTCCTTTGTATTGACACTTCCGTTCAGTAAGTACTTGTATACCTTAATAAATCCTTTCCGTAGTCCCTCTGGGGATAATACAAGTGTTAATGGGTTGATTGTGGGTCTTTCATCGCCCCCTGGTGTTTCGGGCCAGAAAACCACAATTGTAACTTGACTGCCAGCGGACCAGAGCAACCAATACACACTAATAGAATCACGAAGAAGAAGAAGAAGAAGAAGCTAGCAGGCTAACGGGCAAAGTATTTACAGCCAAGTTTGAGTGAAAAAAATGATTTATCGATATCCCTCTCTCCCCTTGTCTTTTCTGTCAGCGTAGTATTTACTCTCACGGACAATTAATGAGTTAAAAAACGCAACATGCTACAACACCTGCAGTGGCGCTTGTGGCCTATAGGGGCAAGAGTTACGTAGTACTGCTTTAAAGGGACACAAGTTGGTCACGTTATACTCACTCCTGCCACCTCAGGTCTTACGCGTAACTGCAGACCCGAAGTAACACCTTTTTGAGTGACAGACATTTTAGAGGCAGTTGCGGTGAACATGTCTGGGCTCTTTCTATACATTAGGACATTGCTGGAACATGTAGGGGGAGGAAAATACATAATTTTAACATTTTTTAACTCCGTATAGTCACTTTAAAATGGAGAAAAGAGTCAATTCACCTTTTCACTCAGAGAAAGACACTTTTAAGAAAGTATCTTGGTATTGGTAAATATCGGATATCGGCAGATACTCAAACCCCAGTGTTGTATCAGTAGCAAAAAAGCTGGATCGGTGCATCTCTAATTAATAGCATTTCTTTAAACTCAGGTGTTTGCTTTGAATGCAGGCAACCGAACATAAAGTTCTTGATCCAAAAATAGCATTGTTGGCGTCTTGCTGAGCCTTGGGAGCACGTTCATCATCGCCGTCAGGTTTGTTCATGTCTGATTTATCCCATTTATTTAACCGTTTCACCTTCACTTAACCAGGTAGAGCCGATTAAGAACTCAGTCTCATATACAAGGGGAACTCGGCCAAGAGACATCAACACACAATGCAAAAGTCATAATAAAACCACCCATACTCACATACATTGTCAAAAACTTTGGGTATTTGAGTCAGAAGTTGTTTGAAGAGTGACTCGTAATCCCAGATCTTATAGGGGGGACTGGAAATGAAAACGAATTAAGCAACATACTGTATAACTAAGAATGTTTTGCAGCGTGTCTTTAATGACTAAATTATAATCTATACACGCTTTATACCGTCATTTAGGTCAGTACGTTATATTAATAGAGCTTTACTTTTCACAGCTCGTCCCACGAGGCTCCGGATTTCACACTCGCTAATGTACTATGCTAATTTCTTGTACGTTCTTAATATTGTATAGCGCTCCTTTGCTCAAACAACTTACCTCCACAAATGAACTCATGCCAATGCCGTCGTCAAATCGGCTACATTTGATCGCCTAATCTCCCAGCGTGAACCCCCCGCCGTCGGCCTCTCTTAATCACGTTAATCTAAAGCAACACTCGTAAGCGTGCAATAAAAGCTTCCATCGCGCTTAACCCGATTACCCCTGGGACCCGGGGAGCCTCCTGCCTGTGTCGTCATTAATTAAAGTTTAAGTCGTGCCGAGCTTCATGCTGAATGAGCAGACCGGCGGGCTCTCGACAGACCGGCTGCCTTCACTTCAGTGCGTTCGAATGCCGATGAGTTTGGAAATAGAAACGCTCCGGTTAATTGCTAATGTTCAGTTTGTTTGTTCGTGTCCAATGATCTTTGTTTACGGTTTGTGACCATGTCGAGTCGTGATCGTGTTTTCTGTGGAATCAAACGGGCCTGCTGTCCTTCTGGGATAGTTGGTGGAACATTTCTGGGTTTTTTATCAGAACTTTTTGTATCAGCTTGACTCTGTGATCAATGTCATTTGAATCGCACTAACCTCGTCAAACAAATGCTTAATGACCTAAGGATTTGTAAACAAGTATTGAAATGAATGCATTGTTACTAAGTTTAAGTTTAAGTTTGATGGTTTTGTATAGCCCAATATCACAACAGAAGTCGCCTCACAGGGCTGCGCCAAACATCAAGGGAATAAAACAGAGCAATAAACATGACAATTTAAAGTTCAGGTGAATCCAGGCAAATATAATTTCCAATGAGCGTCGGCAGCAGGTAGCGACGAGCGACGTGGATGTCCCCCGTCCTTAGACTCTCCAGCACGGCAAGGAAAAACTCAAAAACCCGGCAGGAGAAAAGGGAAGCCTTGGGGAGAACCACAGTCCCTCAGCAGACGGGCCAAGATTACAGACCGTCCAGTCCTCAGATTCCAGAATGCAGGGTTCCTCCGTTCGAACTAGACGGGCTCTCCCGAGGGGGAGTGGGACAGGAGACGCCATGTGAATAGTAATGAACAGACTACAGATAAATTAAATTTATCATAATAAGACAACGTCTGCAGTAAGAAGAAGAGGATGGCGCTCAGTGTACCGTTCTTCCCACTGCAGTGTTCCTCTTACGGCAGCTTTACTTCAGGCTGTGGGTTAGAGCTTTACCAAACTGACCTATAGTCTTAAATGTAGGGACTGTGTCTGCTTCTTTAATGTGGGCTGGGAGTTTATTCCATAAAACCAGAGCTTAATAGCTAAAGGCTCTGCCTCCTACATTGATTTTGGAGACTTGAGGAATCACTAGTAGCCCTGAGTTTTGAGAGCGGAGTGCCCTGGTTGGGTGATATGGAATGACAGCGTCTTGGAGATAGAGGGGAGCTAAACCCTTTATGGATTTAAATGTGAGGAGCAGGATTTTAAATTTGATTCTATGCTCCACAGGAAGCCAATGGAGAGACTTAAGCACAGGTGTAATGTGTGCTAGATCTGCACCAGGCTCCTTACCATTGAAAGATAGAACAAAACAGTTTCATGAGACGTTTGCCTTTTTTGTCCGAAAACTACTGATTTCAAGTTCAGTGAAGGTTATTTTAAGCGGATTAATGCTTTTTCCATTGGCAATCTTATTTCAAGACAAGTTCAAACCTACTCAAAATCAGCATTAAAAGTCTCAAGCACATTTCAAGCCATTTTTCTAAGATAGATAACTTTAGATGCAACAGTGTTCTTATCCAAAGCCTCCAGGGACCATCGTACTAGAAAAACAGTATAAGATAAAGACAAGACAAAGATAGTGATTAAACTGAAACACACTGTTATATCGGGTCTACATAACGTCCTATATGTTTCGAAAGCTTTGTTTTCCTTTCCATTACATCTCGATAAAGTCCACGATCTTTGTAATGTACGCCCTAACCACTCCCCTCCTCTCTCTCTCTCCAGACTACGCCTGGCCCCTCCCCAGCGCCCTCTGCCCCATCTGGATCTACCTGGACGTGCTCTTCTCCACCGCCTCCATCATGCACCTGTGCGCCATCTCGCTGGACCGCTACGTGGCCATCCGCAACCCCATCGAGCACAGCCGCTTCAACTCCCGCACCAAAGCCATGATGAAGATCGCGGCGGTGTGGACCATTTCTATAGGTCAGAGACACGTCCGCGCTTAGCCTGTCTAAAGGGGTCAAGCTATTGATTAGGAAAAAGACATGACCTTTGGCTTGATTCAGTTTAGCTAAGTTATGTTTCCATATGAAGTCCAGATTCACTTGACTTCTCTCAGCCCTTCACGCCCCTGTTCTTCGCACACTTAAAGACGAAATATATCTATATGCTGTATATAAATGTGCTTCTTGACACTTGATCTGGCCTTATTGTAGAGGTCACACTCGAGAACTCAGCTTACTCACACTTAGAGTTACGTACACAGCTCTTTCTTTACGAATGACAAAACCTGGAAGGATCTTTGTCCTTGGTTTTCAGTTGATTTGGTATAGGGACCTTCAAATGCCACACATTGGCTCTTGTAGCTTGCTTCTTCTATTTCATAACCTTATATACATATCAATTCAAAGGTTTTCGTAAAAGATATTCCTCATTTGTAGCCTCTTCCAGCTCAGCTTTACCCAAATCTAAAAGGTTGAAGGCCAGAGTAACGCCTCGTTGAAAGCGAAGACTCACAAAACTCATCTAAACTCATCTATTTTTCCTCCCATTGTTGATGCGTCACTTTTTTTTTTGCCACATTCGCGTTTTTGTAGCTCTTTTTCTGCATTTTCATTCTCGTTTTCGGCTCATTTTTGTCACTATTTTGACACTTTTTTCATGAAGTTTAAGACTAGAGTAAAGCCAAACTGGAGGAAAACGTGGGGGGGTTAAAGTAATAGGCCACTGTTCTTCCATATTGTGATATGTTCATACCTGAGCTTAGACGAGTTGATATGTACCTGTCTGGTCTTTGTGCCCGTGGAAGAGCTTGGTCGCTTCTAACTTCACCCCGTTTGGAGCCATAGGAATACATTGGGAGAGGCTAAATGCTAACAACATCTTTAGTCGTTTTGCTTGACTCAGGGCACACACAAAGACCAGCCAGGTACCCATCAACTTGTCTAAGCTCAGGTAAGAACATATCTCAGTATGTAAAAACGGTGGCCTGTTCCTTTAAGAGGTTAAATCTGAGATAGACCTGGGTTTGTCTTGATTTTGTTCTGGTTCAGGCCTGGTTTTGTCCGGTTTAGTCTTGGGTCAGACCTGTTCAACATGTCCATATTGAAATGTGTCTTGCTTATATCTTCATTTCTTGTTTAACACTGGATTGGGTTATGTTTTAATGTGTTTTCTGTTTACATCCCATAGTCAGGTTTGTCCAGATGTCTAACTTTTGCTGTGGGTGTAACTGTAAAGCCCAAAATCTAAAGGTGGAGCATAAAGAGTATGTATTTTAAGTCCTCGAAAACAACAGCTGGTCTTAAATAAAGCTAAACATGGATGTGGTGTATAGAAAACCGCTCTTGTTTGACAAACCTGCTGCCCACATTCAACATCGCTTCAGTCTGAATTGGAAAGTCATTGCTATCGACCGACACAGACAGGAGACTGCATCATCTGTCTATATATTTTATACTAATGACATCTGGCACAGTGTAGAGCAAAAGTCTATAAAAGTGAATGATGCGTCACTGTTTCGCTTCCAAGAGCCGTTCAAAACACTGGCCCTTTTCAATACAGGATTTGAATAACAGCAGCTTCACAGCTCACAATATCTAAGACGCAATCGATCAATTGTTGAGCTGATTCGGCTCATTTCACAATCGTGGATCTGGTTCGAACCGTCAACCCCTTAAGTCCCGCCTTAACCCAGTGCATTTTCTCAACTTCAGCAAAACCCTTGATATTTGTGCATATTTGACCATTTGAATGACTCAGTGGCGTTATGGGTGCAGCCTGGCACCTTTGCTTTCCCTCACAGTGGCCTCTATGATGCTCCACAATCAATTGTTTTGGGGGTTTCTGGTCAGTTTCTGTCATGGTTCGAGGTGGAGTGAGGGAAAATAAAACCCAAAATGCAGGACTGACCAAATCCAAAAGAACAAAATCCAGAAATGAAAAAACTCAAAGAAAACCGGGGCTGACGTAGACAATGACACGACAAAGGAGAGAAAATCACAAAGACCAAAAAGACACGTCAAAATAAAACACCAAGGACATGAACAGATACAAACACGAAACAAACCAAAACAGGATAACAGAAAGCTGAATCGGGACAGTTTGTGGTACGACCCCCAAAAACAATTGACCCTGGAGCATCATAGAGGCCACTGTGAGGGACAGCAAAGGTGCCACGCTGCACCCACAACGCCACTGAGTCTTTCAAAGGTCGAATATGCACAAATACTGGATAAAGGTTTTCTTTTCTCACTTAAAAAGTTACATAGTGCATAGTTTTGTTGCTACCACTGCACTAAAAGTACTCCTCCATTTAAAATCGCACAAGGATCGACTCCACCTGCAGCTGAAACGATCCCAAAGGTTAAACCTGCACTTTTTTTTATTTTTTAATCTGCATCTGATTCGACAGCATTGATATTAAAAGCTAAGGCGGTGCGAGTGGGCGATGTTATCTCCGTCCAGAGTTAATTGCGCTCCGTAGCCTCCACACAAAAACACTGAGAGATGGCAATGGGAGATTCACATGGAAATTAACGCCGCCAATCACGACCAGAATAAAGAAATTAAAAGTACTTTTTTTTTTTATACATTCCTCAGAGAGATGCTTTGTATGGTAATTTAGATTTGATAGACTTCTGAAGCGTTACATGATTATTAAAGGGACAGGTCAGGTTTTACCCTGAGTGGATTGTGAAATATTTATTCTTGAGACAGAACAGGATGTCTGCCTTTTAGGGGAAGCGGCCGGTGGAGCAGGACATTTGGGTCAGTAGTCCATCAACCTAAAGGTTACAGAATACAATGGGATTCACTATAGCGCAATGCATTAACCTTTTGGGTGTTTTTGTCATCTTTTAATCTATTATTTTCAAGTTTTATCCATGAAACAATGCTAATGTATGGCAAAAACAGTATATCGTGGTCAGGATTTTGCGTAGCTTCTGGAAAGCACTCCACAAGCAGCCGTTGGAACAGGAAACCGTAAAAATGTACATATGAAAAGTTTCATTTTCCGCTAATGGCATGCTACCAAATCAATGGAGCCATAATAAACATGTTTTGAGCACAGAACTGGACTTTGTAAATGTAGAGGAGTGTTCTGGAATGCAGGCAGTCCAAAACACCATACTAAGAGTGAAAGAAGAATGGCTTCAGTAAACACAATTATGCAAACTTGCAAAAAATCCAGCTCCAGGTATGCTTTTGATTAGGGACCCATGTTATACCATATGTAAAAGGTTTAAAAAAAAAAGATGTCCAGTCAGCAGCTGAGTTAGGGCTGCGACATACACTTACTTACTCGTACTTTTCAAAGCTAAAAAGTTCCCCCCGAGAAGCGAAACCATCCGTCTCTTAACCGTGATACCGATCTATGCTTCTCTATTCAGTCTCGGCCGAAAGAAGAACACTCTCCCAAAAGTTGCAGCGATTATATCTGTTACCAACTCTCTCCCTGTCCAATGGCGTCCGTCCGAGCGCTGTAGGTTTTGCTTCGCTGTTTCTCTGCACTGATTGAGGTCTGTAAAGGGGTTAGCGCGATCAATGCTGTAGGATTAGCTTAGAAAACACTCTGCTTCTCTGTTTGTTGGAAAAAGCAAACGGAGCTTGCCCTTTCATTCAGATCTAACTGACGCTTTATGTTATGTAGATTTTATAGCAAAGCAGCCATAATGTAGGAAGCAGGTAGATCCAATAACCTCTAATTAGGGAGGGAATAGTCAAGTTAAAGGAAGAGCTGCTCAAATTGATTCTCCAACTCAACAAGTGTGTTATGATCCCCATTATTCTTGTTCCAATGTTGTTCTCTCGTCAATAATATTCCTAGAGTTGTGTTTCCAGCCGCTCGCACATCTTTGAGTGATCTTAAGTGACAGCTCCCAAAAAGCTCCTGAGGTTTGAGAACAGGATCTATGTTTACATTATGGTAATGAGCCACATGCATTTTCAACTTTCAGACGCAGCGCTTCTAATCAATATGTGCAAAAAAGGCAGGAGGAAATGTGCGTTTCTTTGGATGCATTAAAAGTTTTGTACAGTGAGTGGAGAGATTGAAGAGATGAAGATCCGTAGACGCTTATTGAGGACAGGAAAACGAAACAATGGACTGTAGCTGTAGTCAGGCGCCTTAAGAACGACGACGCGGTAAGAGCTGGATTCATTGACAAAAATCTTGGGGGTGGTTCGGTGTTTAAGGCATTCACACAGAAGTTACAGCATTGCCACACAGCCTATTGACAGCAGGACCCAAGACTGTGTGGAATCTACCTCGAGCAGGGGCGAATCCGAGCATTCAGGGGCTGGGGCAATACAGGGGAACCACTGACAGAAAAATATATACTATTTTATATTTTTCTTTAAGACTACATGTTTTCTTTTTAGCCACACTTCCACTGTGTGTAAAATGCTGTCCCAGTGATTTTTTTTTTATCATATACTGGAACATTCAAAATATATATGTTTTGATTCATTTGTTAATTCATTTGGTTGCTACTGAATAGACTTTGAATCCAAATGATTTCCAAATTTTCCAAATGGCTAAATCTTAAGAAAGCACTTGTTGCATACGTTGAAGTAGATTATAAACCCATTTTGAAAAGAAGAAGAAAGAATTAATGCAGTGAAAAGTAGGCTTAAAGATGCAAGTTAGTCAATGTATGCTCACTACTGCCACCTCAGGTCTTATGTGTAACTGCAGGTTCTATATTAAGCTGGTGCATGACGGCGCTTCGGACCCGAAGTAAGAAGAACAGGTCGGAGCTCATTCTACACATTAGGACATGGCTGGAACATGTAGGGGGAGGGAAATACTTAGTTTTAACATTTTTAAACTCCGTATAGTCCCTTTAATGTTGACATTTTCGACTTGAGATGACTAACCGGCTAAAGCAAGACTTGACTTGACTTGACAAAAGCTATGACTTGACTCGACCCCATGACCAATTGACTTGCTCTGTTGTTCCATATGGTCTAAATTTGGATGACAGTTCGATTTGAAATAGTTATTGGATGGCATTGGGCGGAAATGGCATAGGAACTTCACATGTAACTTCACTGTTTCCATGTTATAACAGAAAACTCATATTTTTAATTATATTGTTTAATCTTTTTCCTCGGTGTGGGCAATTAATCATATTAAGTTAAAGTGAATGTCTGCTTTGAAATTACCGTCACTCCTGTGCTGTAAAGTCAAGTGCTACTGAAAAGTGTCATTAAAAGTTACAGGGCTCTGCAGATGAACCCAGTTGCTCCGACGGCAGCAGTCAGACTCAGATATTTCCCTGAGTATTACCACACTCGACTCTCCCCGCTGTGGCCTGTCGGCTGCGGATTGCATTTGGACGTTCACTTTTGCTCCAAATTGCATTTCGGTGTTGTCCCGGCCTCCAACTGAGCAGAAGGAACGAGAAGAAATGTCTCCATTACTGACTTACTGTGGGCAAAAATATCCACCTTTTTTTCTGTACTCAAACCCCACTGTTTTGGAGAGAAATGTGTGTGTTTAAAGTCTGAAAAGCGCTGGACAATAAGCCTGGCTTTGACTAAGACTTCTTTCGATATATTAATTTAACCAAACCCCTGAAGCCGCTCACATGGAAGTCCAATCCTCAGAGGTATATTTAACCGCCAGTGCGTACATTACACTGTTCCCTGCCTCGTCTGACTGTAGATGTAACACACGATAGGCCTCATTTCGTAATGATAGGTTTAGCCGAGGCTCATTATGCGTTGGGTTTTGCATTTGATGTATGGCGATTATTAACATGGAATAGGCCCCGGTGTTCTCCAGTAATGAGTCCGACCCTCTCTTTTGTTTAAACAGAGAATTAAGAGCAGGCAGGAGGTGGTTTCAGCTTTGACAAATTGGTTATATAAATACGGAGCGCTGTTAGGGGAGGTTTTAGTATTTAATAATCATACACCATGATTATTAGGCATAATCATGGTTTATAGGCACTCCTTTGGGTGCATTGTACAGCATTTGAATGTTTTATACCTTCAAATAATGTTGTATTATGTAAAAGAATGTTTATTTTTATTAAAGACTTTACTCTGAGCTAATGGCACGACAACATTCTGTATAAATGAATCTACGAAATTGCGTAGATCAGATGTTGGGTTAGTCCTGAGCCGCTGCGACTCTGCCAACCTGACCAGCCTGTTTCCGGAGGAAACTCCAAGACAATCAGATCTCACAGTTTGATGTCTTTCATGATGATGTTACATGGTGAAAAAAAATAGGCTCCCGATGAAGCCACCAGCTTTTAAGACTAGGGTCCTTCCCATCACACACTTGTGTGGCTTAGCTGCAGGTCTTGCCCGTATACCTCCTCATTTGTCCCTTTTTTTCCCTGTAGCGCCGCTTGTGACGCCTCCACTGTGTGTAAAGCAGTTCATTAGAGTGTAGAACTGCGTCTGGTAAATGGAGAGGGACCCGATGCAGTCTGACCAGATCACAGGGGAACATACAGGCTTGCAGTCTCAAGTACTGACAGACATGTTTTAGAGGCATTGGACCAATTTATTAGGCAGATTTGCCATTTTAAAACCAAGTTTGGACTTTATTTTAATTCAATTTGATTTCTGTCTATTCATTTCTTCATTAAACGGATTAAGCGAGCCTTAACCTATCCATGGCCCATAAAATACTTCGATTTTTAATGCCTAATTTATTTTTCTTTTATTTGACCTTTATTTAACCAGGATAGTCCCACTGAGATTAAGAATCTCGTTTTCAGGGGAGTCCTGGCCCCAGTGGGGAACCTATTGTGCATGTTTTTAGTTGTAGGGGAAACCAGAGGACCCGGAGGAAACCTACGCAGACAGGGAGAGAACATGCAAACTCCTCACAGAAGGGCCTCGTCCCTGGTGGGAATCGAACCCAGGACCTTCTAGCATGGACCTAGTATGAGCACTAACCGCTGCGCCACCGTGCCTTTGCTCGTGGGACATTTTGAGTTCTGCATATATCCATTTCTTGACTTTCCATTTCTGTTAGTTAGTTATTTTAGAGTCGAAAGCTCAGTTCAGCAGAAGCCTTGGCATCGACGGCGGTTCAGGCGTCTCTCTTGCAGGCCACAGACAGATACACTGGGGTCAAGGTTTAGAAGATGCTACATAAATCTAATCACTGTTCAGATGTGGATCAAATCATTTCATTGTCTAACGATGATATGTTGTAGCAGCATTCAGTGCGGTTTCCTCGAGTATGATGTTCCTCCAAGTTCAAGTGGAGGTTACCTGCATTTCTTAGCAATGTTTTCTCTACAAATTTTTCAAGGTCTTCCCTGTAGGAACCTGAGGCTTTTCATTATTTGGAGTAAATGGGTTCCTGTGCAATACACTAAGTTCATTAGTAAGTGTATTGAAGCAATGAAGTCCTGCTTTGAGATAGACCCATATATCAACTATTATACTTGGTTACAAAAGGTGTAAGGTTTTGGTGGATTTTCTATTCTCTGTATTCCACGAGGCACATGATTTCTGTTGTTCTGTGAAAACCAACCCTCAGGATGTTACAGCTAACCCCAGCCAAGGACAAAACAAAAATGTTTCTGTCATATTTTTTGGCATTTCTGAGAAGTGAACTTTTATGTTTCAGATACTAAAAGTGCCTGAATTCTTAAATTGTTGCCAACACAGGCTCGTTTGTAAGAACACAAACACAATGATGTTACTACCAACCCCCGAAGAAGTCATTATAAAGACCAAATTTCCTCCCAAAAAACACAAAACCTATATGATTTTTGGATTAAGCAGATCAAAATTGTCACCAAATTTGTTATAAACCAGTGTTCTTGTTGTTATGTTTTCTTCCCCTGGTGTAAATCTACTCTGTATGAACCTTGCCACAGAAATCCAGCCTTTTAAAGGAAAGATGAACGACATCCAAAGAGCCGCTAAAAGTAACAGAAAGGAATCGGTCTAACACACACTGTCCAAATGCTTTTATGTGAACAATGTCCCCCGTAGTTTTCATTACAAAATCTAGAATATCCTGTATCTGTCCCGCTGTAACGGTGTTTTACTGTATTTGTCTCCATGTGCAGGAGTGTCGATGCCCATCCCCGTGATCGGCCTCCACAACGAGGACAAGGTGTTTGTGAACGGCAGCTGTGTCCTGAACGAGGAGCGCTTCATGTTGATCGGATCCTTCGTGGCCTTCTTCATCCCACTGGTCATCATGGTGGTCACCTACTGCCTCACCATCCAGGTACACAGAAATCACCGGGCGAAAAATCAGCTTGAGAAACAAAAGGAAAAGTTTTAACACGACAAGTTTGGCTTCACCCAAATGTAAAAGCTTCTCGAATGGAGCTTACAGCCTATAGGTGCATTGAGTTGCCTTGTGTACAAAATGTGTGAATAAACATGCTTTGCCTATATTGCCGGACTAAATATCACAAGTGAATATTTAGTCTGGGAGCCACTAATTCTTTTGTCCTAGGAGAGGTGTGGTTTTACAATCGTCCATAGCCGTTCTTTTGGCGCAACAAATGTCTTTCATATGCGTCTGCACGTAGCCAATCGTATCAGCTGTACCCGATCAAGCACTGTTCTTCTTTTAAAATAAACTTTTGAGCTAAACTATTTAACACGGTCTAAAGCTTGATCGAAAGATGGCTTCGCTTCTGCTGCTGTCATGTTGGTAAACAAACTACAAGTCTCCGTCTGTCGAATATGCGTCATCGTTTTGCCGTCCTTCCCCGCTCTGTGATTGGTGCCCAAACCCATGCAAAGATTTCAGGACTCTTTTTATCCATTTTGTTGCTGTTTCATCACTTTTTTGTCGGCTGTTTTGTTTTTTGTCCGCCAGGTTTTTTTTTTGCGTTTTTGTTGCTCTTTTGACGTTTTTTCTTCCAAGAAGCTTTTAGATTTGGATAAGCTGAACTGCAGAAAAGGTTTTTAGTTAAAGTGGAGGTTAAGAGGTTCATAGGTTTAATAATAAAAGAGATTAGATGCTAGTTGGTCATTGTGATACTCACTACTGCCACCTCAGGTCTTAGGCATAACTGCAGCTTCTATATTAAGCTTGTGCATGACGGCACTTCGGACCCGAATTAACACCTTTTTTAGTGACAGTGCAGGATTTTAGAGGCAGTTGTGGTGAATATGTCTGGTGGGCTCATTCTACACATTAGGACATGGCTGGAGAACATAAGGGGAGGAAAATACTTTTTTTTAAAACTCTGTATAGTGTATATACTTTGCAAACATTATCAGTAAAGTCACTATTTGATTTAATCGTGTTATCTGCAGACACAAATACTACGTTTAAGAACCTTCCATTTCAGAAATGTGGAGCTTTTTATTCCACCGTTCGCTGCCTCCGTCATCTCCTCAGACACGTCAGACAAAGTGAGACTAAATGTGTATTTTTCTACCTATAGATTCTGAAATGCTAAACCTCTGTATACTTCTATATCTGTCTATCCCCCCCCCCCGTCTCTTCTCTGGCATTAGCGGAAATGTCAGGGCGGCCGAGTTTATCCGTTTCCCCTCCTCTGCTCCTCCAGGTGCTTCAGAGACAGGCCACGGTCTTCTTATGCGAGGCCAAGAGCTCCTCCCAGCAGCCTTTGCACCAGCCGGCTCTGCCCAACACCCTGCAGCCCCCCCCCAGCACCTTCTCCATACCCCAGATCAACACGCTCGCGCCGCCCGAAGGTAACGACAAACCCCGGCTTCATCGCCCCACTCCCTAAACGTCCAATTTGTGCACGCATAATGTGAGATTGCAAATCACTTTAAAAACAACCGAAACCTTTATTTTGACGTTCATACTGCGGACCGTGGGGATGAAAGGAGCGCTGTTTGCATTTTGATAGCATTTACAAAGAGGTAAAAAACACAGAGTCTTGCCAGCTCCATTTTCTGAAGTTTAAGATTGATGGTGAGTGGGGAAATTAAACGAAATTGTTATTCTCCAAACTCTCGTCGCCCACTTCATTTCTGCATCAATTTGTGAAGCGCAGCGTTTAATTTAAGAAATGCTAATCATGCACTCCCACAAAACAGGATTATACCATTAACTCCCACAAATTTGTTATTTTTTCATCCCGTGTTTTCTGGTTGTTTCTTGAGTATTTGGCGACAATGTGATATGAAAAATAAATATCTAATAATTTGTCACGTTGCTTTTTATAGCCACACTATGGTACTGACTGTATAATGTGTGTATTGGTGTTCTTCTTCTTCTCTTCCAATAATAATGTTCTCATTTGGACTGAAGACATGAGGACAGGGCACATTTGTATTGTTTTTATGCCGTTTCTCAAACTTTAATGTTTGGGGTTTTTCTGTAATGAGAGTTTCGTTTAGTTAGTGCCTTAAAGGAACAGGCCACCGTTTTTCCATACGGAGATATGTTCTTACCTGGGCTTAGACGAGTTGATGCGTACCTGTCTGGTCTTTGTGCCCGTGGAAGAGCGTGGTAGCTTCCAACTTCACCCCTGTTTGGAGCTATAGGAATATACTGGGAGAGGCCAAATGTTTTGCATGACTGAGGGCACACACAAAGACCACACAGGTACGCATCAACTCGTCTAAGCTCAGGTAAGAACATATCTCAGTATGGAAAAACGGTGGCCTGTTCCTTTAAACAAAAGACACTGATCTGAAAGACACAGATGTTCGCTTTGATTTAAGCCATATTACAGCTAGCATGCTAACGCCGTTTGTTAGCTAGCTTACCACTATTCATGAAGTGGACACTCAGCTTTGTCAGTGTCAACTAAGTTTAAGCTCAGCCCGCAGACTAGATATAGACCACTGGGAGGAGTTTAGCTTGGTTAAGTCCCTCCCCTTTAGCAATGGCTACTCTCACCTGTGGGTAAACAACTTTGAAGTTCTAGGTCCTAACGACCGAGCTCACTCCTGAGTTTCTGTCATTCTAATGAGGCTGAAACTCAGCCCAGGACAGATCAATAGGCAGGTAATTAGCCGTGATCAGCTGAGAGGAGGGTCGTTCAGACTGAAACTCAGGTGTGAGATGGGTCGTTAGGACTTAGAACTACAAAGACTTAGAACTACAAAGATGTTTACCCACAGGTGAGAGCAGCCATTATTAGAGGGGAGGGACTTAACCAAGCTAAACTCCTCCCTGTGGTCTTTATATAGTCTGTGGGCTGAGCTTAAACTTTAGTGTTGCTGACGAAACCCTTTGGATCAGAGGTGAAACGTTCTACACTTCAACTACAGAGTACAGAAGACGACTCTCACAGCTTACAGACTTTTACTTTGGTGCGTTGATGGGAACGTAGTGTAAAATCCAGATCCTCAAAAACTCGACTTAAGTGCAGTACTTAAGTATACATACTTTGCGACTGAATACCTCTACATATAGCGAGCGATGAAGGTGATACGTTTTGGGCTTTTCAGTGAAGCCTCGTGTTGGCGTTTGGTGCTGGTTTTTTTGGGCGGCACGATTTAATCAAACGTTCAAAATCCCCAAATTAAATCCAGTGCAATCACTCAGCAGACTGGTGCCTCTGTTATTTGTGGCTAGACTCTGGAGATGAGAAAAGCGCTAATGCAATTTAACGTTTATTTGTTGTTTAATATTGGCTCGGTCCCAGAGTCAATATGATAATGTGGGCTGTATCTGTTTCCAAACTTTCAATTAACTTTTACACACTTGGATTAAATGCATTGTGTACATCTTTAAAGTGAACTCACAGTCTCATAGGTTTTGGGCAAATTTACTTCAGAATGAGGTAGTTATTTATTGCACTGATTCAATGTTTCTCCACAGATCTGTATGGGGAATTGTAACATTAATGGCCTTTTTCTAAAAATGCACTTTTCTCACATTGTGGCAACGACAGTACCCGCCAAAAGTTTGGAAACATTATTTATGTATCAGCTTTTCTTTATTTTCAACATTGTGTGATTCTCATTGGTCAAGGTAGCTAGGTTGCTGGACTGCTTCACGAGTCGATTATCAAACAGTTAAAATTCTTCTCCCAGGTGCACTTCATTAATTCATTTCATTAAAGCTGCACTATGCAACTTTTATGAAAAAAAGAAAAAAGTTGACGTTAATACGTATTTGATCTTTCATAGGTGGGTGTGTGGCTTGGGTGGTTACCATATGCCTTTATTTACCATCTCGATGGCCTGTAGGACGCTCTAAGATCTTTTTTTTTTAGGTTGTCACTGCTGATTGAACCGTATCCATGGTTACATATACATTCCATTCCGAAAACCTACCAGAAATCTTTAAAAAACTGAAATAAAATTGATCCTGAACATCATAGGAGCCACCAGGATGGAAAGTAAAAAGTTTCATAGTGCACCTTTAAAGACACTAAACTATGAATGAACACAAAAAAGGGTAAATTAAAGCTGTATTCAGTAACTTGTTTAGCTTTTTTAAAATCTAAATTCTGTGTTATATTTTTTATGTTGCACATCTGCATCCAGAAAAATTCCTAGTTTGTGATTCTGATTAATAAATCCTTTTCGTAGTCCCTCTGGGGGTAATACAAGTGTTAATAGGATGATTGGGGGGTCTTTCATCTCCCCCTGGTGTCTCTGGCCAGAAAACCACACTTGCAACTTCGCTGCCTTCGGGCCGGAGACACAATACACACTAATAGAATCATGAAAAAGAGGCTATCGGGCAAAGCTAACTGCGGGCTAGCACCACTTAAACAGTATTTAGAGCCACGTTTGACTGAAAAAAATAATCTCCATTGTGTAACTGGTTGAACAATATCCCGCTCTCACTTTGTCTTTTCTGTCAGCGTAGTATTTACTCTCACGGACAATTAATGAGTAAAAAACCACAACATGCTACGACACCTGCAGTGCCGCTTATGGCCTCTGGGGGCATGATTTACTTAGTACTGCTTTAACAGCAGATGTTTTGTATTTTAAATTCTTCATAATTGCCCATAATTACCCTTTAATCTTGGCATTTTCTCTTTGGATATGTGTTTGTTCATAATAGTCTTGTTATAAGTTGTTAATTCCACAGACTAAACAAGAACTAAACTAAACTAATTGATTATTATTATGTATATTATATTAGGACTTGCAAACTTCTCATAGAAAGGCACTATGTAATCAGAAAATGAAACTTGTGACCTTTTCACTTCGCCAACTCTTCCTCCACCATCTCAAATTGCCCCAGTGTCCGTCTTGCAGTGTATATATCTGTTTCCTGCTGTATTTGTCCTTCCCGGGATAAGGTTGTGCAGTGCAGCAGGTAACACTCAGACACAGCCACACAGAAACGCTCGCATTTCCCCCCCCCTCACGCCCGGTGCCTCGATGTGTAAAAGGTCAGTCTCCTTGTTAACAAGATAACCCAAAACTCTCCCATAGGCTCGGAGGGTGGAGGCGAGGCAGGGGGAACAGGTTCAAGCCAAGGTTATCGCAGAGGAAGAGGAAGAGGAGGAGGAGGAGGAGGAGGAGGAGGAGGAGGAGGAGGAGGAGAGTCTGTCCACTCTTTAGGTGGACGGCGGGCGCCTCATTATCTGTGAAATAGTGCTTTCGATTTAAGGCATGAAATCGTAATTACAATCAAATCAACGGGGTGTTTGTGTAATGTGTGTAACGTAGCAAATCACACGAGCTGAAGAAAACACTGCAGTGAGTAATCAAGAAATAAATCAAATGATCTTGGAATAAGTATATTATCACTATCAAAGCAAGCAATGAGATCAGCTGACGACCTGAATGACCAGGTTATTCCATCAATGGATTTCTTCTTCCCTGATGGCACGGGCATATTTGGATTCATTGGGTTCACAGTGTTGAAAGAGTGGTTCAGGGAGCGTGAGACACATGGATTGGCCGCCACAGAGTCCAGATCTGAACCCCATTGAGAATTTTTGGGGATGTGCTGGAGGAGGCTTTGCACAGTGGTCACAGTCTCCCATCGTCAATACAAGATCTTGATTAAAATGTTTAAATGTATGTGTTTTATCTCCATCGTCATGCATGAGCTTAACATAGAGACTGCAGTTGCGCGCAAGACCTGAGGTGGCAGTGGTGAGCAAAAAAATGACAATTTCAATCTAGTCTCTTTAAAGCTGCATTATCCAACTTTTTCTGCAACAAAAAGTTGATAATTGTGTGTATTTGACCTTGTAGTGACCCACGGCACCTTTACTTTCGATTATGGTGGGCTCTACAACGCTCCACGATCAATTGTTTTGTAGGTTTTCTGGTGAGAGGGCCCGTCAGCAGTGAAAGTAAAGGCGCCATGCTGACCACTCATACAGCCGCTGGGTCACTACAAAGTCAAATACACACAATTATCAACTTTTTTTTGCATTAAAAGTTGCATAATGCACCTTTAATAGGACTAGTTTGAAGTTGTCATTATTTTGCTCACCGCTGCCACCTCAGGTCTTGCGCGTAACTACAGCCTCTATGTAAAGCTCATGCATGACGATGGAGATCAAATCCATACATTTAAACATTTTAAATTCCGTTTTGTCCCTTTAGGTTCACACGTACTTATTCCCCGGTGTTATTCTGAGGTTTGCTGTTGTTGATTGCTTGAATGTAAAGGTCAAATCAATTCAAAAGCCTCAAGCCTCATTTTTTTCTCCATTTCCCCCGACCTCTGGCAGACCTGAAGCCGCTGCCTCCCCAGAGCCGCAGGAACACTCTGGGCTGCCTGCGCGGGGCCGAGGGGCCCGGCATCCTGCGGAGCGTCTCGGCGGCCGACAGCATCAGCATCATCCCGAGCTCAGAGGGCGCGTCCCAGCTCAGCTCCCCCGCCGCCGGCCCCACGCGCAGCAGCAGCGAGGGCGGCGCCGGCTGCCACGGGCGACGGGGCATGATGCAGGCCATAAAGAACGAGAGGAGGGCGTCCAAGGTGAGGGCAACAGATCCCAGACATCTTACTCACGCCAAATGTCCTTTTTTAATGAAAATGGGAAACAGATGTTGTTACAAATATACTTTAACCTCTTCACCACAACCTTGACCAAATGCATTTTCTCCAGTTCAGCTTTACCCAAATCTAAAAGGTCACAATCTGTAGGTCACGCCTCGTTTGAAAGCTAAGACCTACAAAACTCAACAGAACAGATCTTTTTCCTCGTGTTTTTGCCGTGTTGTCACTTTTTAAAACGTTTTTCCATCACTTTTTTTTTTACTTTTTTGTCACATTTTTGTCACATTTTTGTCACATTTTTCCCACATTTTTCCCACATTTTTCCCACATTTTTGTCACATTTTTGTCACATTTTTGTCACATTTTTGTTACTTTTTTGTCACTTTTTTGTCACTGTTTCATCACATTTTTACCACTTTTTTGTCACATTTTTGTCACTGTTTCGTCACATTTTTACCACTTTATCGCCACATTGTTACCTCTTTTTTGTCACTTTTTTGTCACATTTTCCCCACATTTTTCCCACATTTTTGTCACATTTTTGTCACTGTTTCGTCACATTTTTACCACTTTATCGCCACATTTTTACCTCTTTTTTGTCACTTTTTTGTCACATTTTTACCACATTTTTCCCACATTTTTGTCACATTTTTGTCACTGTTTCGTCACATTTTTACCACTTTATCGCCACATTTTTACCTCTTTTTTGTCACTTTTTTGTCACATTTTTACCACATTTTTCCCACATTTTTGTCACTTTTTTGTCACTTTTTTGTCATTTTTTCATCAAATTTTTACCACTTTTTTGTCACATTTTTGTCACATTTTTGCCACTCTTTCATCACTCTTTCATCGCATTTTAGCCACTTTTTTACGCTTTTTTTATTGCTATTTTGGGGCTTTTCTCAAAATGTGCTCGGTTAAGGCGGTTAAATTAAGGCGGTTTAAATGGTTAAATACAACTCGTCACATTGCACTAACATACAACTTTGGGCCAAAATTGTGTCAATGTTGAATTGTCTGTTTTGAACTTTTAACCAGAATAATAGTGTTGCTCCTGCGTGCTTCATTGATGTTATTTGCTCGAAACTCCCGGCTGCACCTGATGTTATCCCTGTATTTACATAAGCTTCATCTGACTTCCATTTCTTTCTATGAATTTTAAACCTAAATATCTTAGAAGCAGGGCTGGGTACCGTTACATTACCGATACCTGGACAATACTTTTCTGATACCCATACCGAAATATTTGTCGTCTACAACCAGAAAACTGAGCAATAATGCGTGTCAGATCTGCACATCTGTCATTTACAGGACAGCACTACTCAGAATGCAGATAGAAGCTTATAATGTGTGTCAAAAAGCCTGAATAAATCTTGACACGGGACCTCTAACCCGTCTGCTTCTCTGCAGGTGCTGGGGATCGTCTTCTTCCTCTTCCTCATCATGTGGTGCCCGTTCTTCATCACGAACGTCACGTCGGTCCTGTGCCGCGACTCGTGCAACGAATCCCTGCTCCACGACCTGCTGAACGTCTTCGTGTGGGTCGGCTACATCTCGTCCGGGGTCAACCCTCTGGTCTACACGTTATTCAACAAGACTTACCGCAGGGCCTTCTCCAGCTACATCCGCTGCCGCTACAAGGTCGGGGCCAACGCGTCCAGTAGCAAGACCCTCCTGGTCCCGCCCCCCTGCCCGTCGCACGCCGTCACCCCCTTGCTCATGGGCGCCAAGGCGGGCGTGGACCGCAATAGCAACTGCAGGAACGGCAGCAGGGGCAACAACGGGCGCTTCTCGGTGGACCCGGAGGACACCACGGACGATGGGACGCAGTTCGGCGGGGTCTCGCTAAGCGTCTCCGAGTGTCAGAACATAGGCGTGTTGTCCGAGACGGAGGCCGAGACGGAATTGGAGCAAGAGCTGTCAATCATCAGCTACGGCCCCGCCTCCAGGGAACTCACAAGCGCCGTGTGATAACAGGGGGGGGGACATTTCACAGAGAGCATTAAAAATCAAAAAAGCTGGGAGTCAATGCGTTCACAACTGGGTGCTCAAAAACGTCACGATTAAACATTTGGAGAAGGCGTTTTTGGAGATGTGTTTGTGCCGTGTCAGCTAGAGTTAGAAACATCAACGCCAACATGCTTCAGTCTAGTGCATGTTATAGAGCTCGCAGTCATTATGGAGAAAGAGGATGGTCTGCGGCGGAGGTGGAAGCACTCAAGCGTCTTCTTGCATGTGGATCGACTCCCAGCAAAAAAAAAACAGAAAACCAAATCTATTTTTCTGACTTCAACGTGAGCATGTAAAGTAAAAAGGGATTTTTATCAGAGAAACTGTGGAAAAGAGATATATAAAGGAATGTACGAGCGGTGGTGGTGATGGTGGTGGTGGACCAGCACTGCCCTCTGGTGGTCGCAGACAGACGCACAGTGACACAGACGAGTTCACCCTTGAAGAGGAAGCTTTCAAGGGTCAAAGAGCTAAACACGCGGCGCAGGCACAAAACATGTCAGGCTCAGTTCTCTTCAAAAGCAGAATTCCCCCCCGAGGTTAAAGTCCAGTTCCAGTTTTGTACAATTTTTTTTTCATTGTGCGATTGGTTGATCTTCACATAACTAACCCAGTGGTTCTCAAAACTGTAGTATTCATGTGGAAAGCCAAATATGTGTTAGTGATGGGCTTTACGGCTCTTTACTGGGAGCAGAGTCTTTGGGATCTGTTCATTTTAAAGAGCCGTTCAAAAGACTGGCACTTTTTCATGTTAAATTTCAACACAGGCCAGATGACTCACAATATCTTTATCTGACTTTAGTGCAGAACTTTGGGCTGAAGTTTTGGGTAAAACTGATCCGGCTCTTTTCATAATTGCAATCCGGTTGGAACCATTCGAAAGAGCCAATCAGTCATTAATATTTATCCTAAATGCTAAACCTAAACTTAATGAGGCAGTATTGGTGATAGAAGTTTGAGAACCACTGGTCTACTTAAGTTTAAAAGTTCACTTTACTCTCATGTTATTTTCAGTATTATATAGCGTATTTTCTCCAGTTTTGCTTAAGCCAAATCTAAAAGCGTCTTGAAAACCGAGTCAAAATAGCGAGGATGAAAATGCAACAGAATAGCAACAAAAGTGTGACGAAAACGAAAAAACAAAAGCCAAAAAAGAGCAACAGAAAAGGTGGCAAAAAATTTGAGGAAAACCCAACAAAATAAACAATGGAATAAAAGTAACAACAACGCGAGGAAAAAGATGCATTTAGATGAGTTTTGTAGGTTTTGAGGCGTTACACTGGCCTATACAGACGGCATCTCTGGATTCGTCCATATATGGTCAGTTAAGGGGGAAAACAATTTGGAGAAAAGTCTAAACTTTCTGTAATTATTCAAACACTACTTTAACAAATGCTGAATTATTATTATTATTATTATAGTTTTCTACTAAATAAAGATACAAAGACATGGAGAGGAGCAAAGTGGTTCAACAGCCCATAATTACATTAAAAAAAGGGAGAATTCTAACATGATGCTACATGTTTGCATTGTGCTAATGCTAACGGCTATCTAGTGCTAGCTACAACTGCTGTTTTTTCGCTTCTACTGAACAATCTGCTGTGAGAAAATGTCCATATGGACCCAATTTAGACTTGACTTTATTTCTATGTGATAAATAAATTTATATTTCGCCAGAAAATGGCTAAAAGATCCTATTTTCCCACTTGGTGAGGCCACGCCCCCTTCTATGACGTGATGCTGTCTGTATCTGTAGACTGTGACCTTATGGATTTGGGTAAAGCTGAGAGCTGGAGAAAATGCCCTCGGTTTAAGAGGTTCAAACCATTATTTTATGTACCTCAGGATTGGATCCGTTTTTGGAATATAAAATAAATGTTACCGCTGGAAAAACCTTCGACAAACAGGAAATGTATACTCCCATTTTTGCAACTCAATCTTTTTATAAACCCGGCAAGATTTCACACAAAACTCGTCGATGGCCTCAGCGTGGGTAAAGTTACTAATCACATTTAGTCCAACAATGTGAGTACTGAGAAACCGATCAGCCGTGTGTGTCTTTTACTTTTTACCATAGCAATATTTGTCTATAACAGCCTGTAACTTCACCCCACCCTGAATCGACGACTGAAGTTCTCCGGAGCCTGAGCCTGCAGCCGTCTGACATGAACTGAACTGTGTATAATGTCCACTCTTTTACGCTACAGATCTTTACGGCGGTCAAAGCGCCGCTCTCTCTCTCTCTCTCAAAGGGGAGGTCTCATGAGCTAATGTTGGCCGGTCTCTCATCCAGGGTTCAGTGTTCGGTGCGTGTTAAAGGGGATGTTCAAACGGTCCTCTCTGGCAGCGTTTACACAGAACTCAAACGGCCCAGATCTGAGTTTTTTTCAGCTTTACTTTGTCATTCAAGGTTGGGTTGAGCCATTGGTTTGCCCTCGTTTCCCTAGTGTTACCACGGCAACACGTACAGGAACATCGAATCCACTAGTCTTTTATGGGATGAATGAAAATTATTGCCGTCTTTTATGGGTTCTAGATGACAAATATTTTCATTTAGGTGTCAAAAAAAATATCTTCAGGTACTAATCCTACCGCACAATAAACAGAATACTCAACTTAAAGGTACGCTGTGTAACATTTTGGACTATACTGTTGCCATTGATACAAAACATGCTCCCAATGAGCAGCTCGACACAGAAAATGCAGTGGGTAATCAAATAATCGGTTTGTATGAGAACCTAACCTTTCAATCTCAAATTCTGCTGACTTTAGTCACATCTCCATGGAGACAAGCTGGAGACACACCCACTCCCGGTAAAGTTACAGCCATGTCTTAGGAGAGGTGTAGCAAAGACACATGTTTGTTTGTACATTTATGAGGTATCTTTCAATGATGAAAACATCTGTTATAAAATAAATGCTTGTATTTAGATTTGATTTATTGGGTAAAATGTTACACAGTGTGGCTTTAAAGAGCGGCTATGATGCTTAATGAAGGAATCTCAACCAGTCTCAATCAGTCCACTGTATCACACCATATTGATTAGATAATGCATTATAGATCAAAAACAGCTGAAACAATCTCTCTCTAAGCCCCTCTTACCCCGCTTCTCTTGCTCCCCTTTGCTGTTCAGCTGTTTCAATAAAGTGTGAACAAAGAAAATGACAGCAACATGGAGAGAAGAGCTACTAGAGAAGATTCGAAGATTACTCAAAGATGCACCAGCAGCTTGACAACACAACGCCGGGTTTGTTATTATACCCGAGAGGAACACGGTAGAAAGCTCTAAAAAGTGGAATTTGCATAAAGTTTATTCAGCCACTGTATCCATCTCCAACTTATAAACTGTTTTATTTATTTCTGGGGGGCTTCTTTTTAGTATAAACTCAAGGTTAAACTTCAACTTTTTCCTCGGTTGTAGCCAGTGATGAACACATTTACAGCACAAACTCCAGAAACCACTTGAGGGAACGCCTTTGTTGGAAACGCTCGATTCACAGAGAGGACTGTTTGAACCAACGCGAATGTAACGGAGAAACCAGAGCTAACGTGGACCGGCCAACTCATGTCGCAATGTAATAATTAATGTTCTTCTGTGTCTGTACCACGCTCGGGTCAAATCATTCGGGTCCATTGTTTATTGGTCAGAGTCGAGTGTCTCAATTGTACAGGCAAAAACAAGTGGAGGAGAATCTGTCTGGATGGAGAATAAACGGCTGCGGATGGTTTGGCCTTGGCCTGGCTGTGTGGTAATCGTCCAGGCTCTTTATTGACAAAGTCGCGGTCATGTTTTGTCCTTTAGTATTTTATGAACTCATTTGTGGGGAAACGCTGTGCATCTAATTATGAAGCATCTAGACTTGCAGTCTACTCGTCCCTGTGAAGAAGTGGGATGCTACAAATGTGTGAGGAAAGTTTGGGCCACCGCTAACATGGTAAGTTTGTGGCTTCCTAATTGTTTGTAATACCAAAAAAAAATGGATACAGGGCCTGTAATAGACCCGTCCACTTTTGGTCCTTTGCCAGGTTTCGGAAGTAAAAATCCTGTTCATATTTCGCATTTACTTCAAGAGTTTGTGCTATAAACTACTGACCATCACACAGATATTTTTACAAGAACAAAAACTGTAATTTCTGGACTATAAACCGCAACTGTTTTCTCACACTTTGAGACTTATGCCTAATTTACAGATTTTTTGGGATAGAATAATATAATCAAATGCATAAACGTTTAGGGGTATCACTTTAGATCAGGGGTGTCAAACATACGGCCCACGAGCCTGATCCGGCCCACGAGATGATTTAATCCGGCCCCTGTAGAGCACAAATTCCAGAGTATGTAAAAGTAAGTCTCTAGCCCATTCCTGTGCGGAGTTATGAATTTTTAAAGAATAACCAGAATGCTCATTCCAGCCACTAGGGGGCATTACATTTATAAAAAGGAAAGAGTTACACACGTGTCCTGCAGAGGGCACTAAGAGGGCAATAAGAGCTCAGGATATGAACAAACATTATATAGCCACGTGGCAAATGGACTGTTTGCCCCAGGGCGGCTGTGGCTTCAATGACAGCGTACCACCACGAGTGTGGAGTGAATGAATAATGACTACTATGTAGTTCTTTGAGGAACTTGTGACACAGGCTTGTAAAGTGCAATACATGTGTAAGCCGTTGTTATTAATGAAGCAACAGTCAAGTTGGGGCTTTGACCAAATCACAGCTTATTTTTATTTCATTTATTGGAAACATTTTCTCTATTATGCGGCCCGCGACCCAAAATGAGTTTGTCAGAGCATTGTCCAGTATTTCCAGTGGCTCGTGGCATTTCAAAAGCACTTGGAACAGCTGTGGCTTATAGACCAGTGCAGCCAGTGTATGTTCAATGTTTTTTTTTTCTTTATCAGTTATATTTGTGCGGCTTATATTCAGTTGCGCTCATTAGTCCGAAATTTACAGTACCTGAAAATACAGCGAAAGGCTTTAACTAAGAAGAATCAATCTGTTACTGATTTACAAACACAAACAGTGTCTGCTCATGTTCATGTTAATGCTGGTTCTTCTCAACAGTGGGGAACCGTGAACCTCCTCCTCTGTGGCTGAAACTCTCATTAGTGAAAGTAGAGCAAAATCATGCCCATTTCGTGACACGGAACGCTGCCTCTGCTCCTTCCATATATTTAAGACGGAGTGGCCAGAGTCGCTCCTCAAATTGGGTCAGAATATGATTTGCATTCGGAATTTCGCAAAGTCTTAACTCGCAGCCACTTCGGGGGAACGATCTAATCAGCTTCCGGAGACGTTTTGGGTCAAACCTGTGCGAGAAAGCATGAATAATATTAGATCCAGTGAGTTTTGGTAGCGCTGAGAGTGCGACCTACTGTACGAGACGAGAGCTGGTCGGATTACGGCTGCACGATTTGAGATGAATACCTAATTGGAATTTGCCGTTTCGCTTCCTCCGCTTCACCTTAAGTGCTTTGATCCTGAACAAAATCTGGCTTTGGAGCGTCAGAGTTTACCTGTTCAAGTACTGGATCTAACTCATCTTTCTGGTTTCTTTACTCCCAGGAACTTCTTTGGCGCATGTTACCGATAAAAAACGTTGTCAATAAAGAGCTTAAACAACAACCAGAGTCGCGGGTTGTGCAAGAATCTGACAAACCGTATTTTTACCACATTCTCGAACACGGAGCGTCCGCCATTTTGGATCTTGCTTGACTCGGTTTGTCTCTCTTGCACAGCGGCGCTCGCGGTTAGCTCGTGTCCTTATGTTATGCAGTAGCTGTTCTTTTTGTTTTTTATTAACTTTTTTGATTGTAAATGTTTGTCGATGACATGACTTGAGTTTCTATACAGCAAAACGCATTATAAACCACACAATGTGTTTATTTATGATTAAAAATACTATTATACAAGTGCGGGTGGATGCCTCATTTCGGATGGAGACGGACTCGTAACGCAGCTGTGTCGGAGGAATACTCAAATAGCCAGTGGTGTTGGAAATAAGACAGAGGGAGGGCGAGCGAGGCGGCGGCTGCATTTAAATTGGATTTTCTCTGTGTTTGCATTCGCCACACCTGATACGACAAGTCAGGATTGCGCGGCTACCTTTTCGTCTGTGAAAGATAATGACCAAGAGAATTAAAATAGAGATGAGAAAGCCAACAAATGCAATACAACAGCATCATCAAACAACATATAGGATGCCTTTGGTGTTAGTCAGGGCCAATTTCACCTCTAGAGACATTTTTTTTAGCCTGTTTTTAGGCTACTTTTGGATTAACTCTTGATTAGAACTCGTGGTTCAGCCCTTTTTCAGACCTGATATAGACATGGAAGATTCTCAGAAAACCCAACATTAGGAGAAAAGTTCACCCACTGATATATAAGTTAATGTTTCTATTAGTGGTGGTCAAAATACTTGTGTCTGAAACCATCAAATTGTAGCCTCTAAGCACTAACACGAGCAACTAATCCTTAACCTTTGATGGGGTCGACTGTTAGATCTCTATGCACTTAGTGAACGAGAGCTTCAGAGCTATTTGCCCAATTCGACCGTCCTTACCCGGGGAAGGGGAAGTGACATCACCAACAGCTGTTTTTCTTCATCTTTAAAGTTATTGGTGGAATGCAGGCCAAACAAAAGCGCATGTCGCCCCCTACTGTTCAGTGTCCAATAACAACATTGTGTCCAAATAAAGACATTTAAGAAGAAAAAAAATAATCCAAATGAGCCATCACATTTTTCTTTAGCGTTATTTTCTCTCAACAGCTGCTTCCTAAAGCTACAGTAGCAAATTAGCCACGTGGCTTAAGTTTCTACTAAATGAAAACAAAAGCACAAACTGTCTTCATTTAATCCGTTTACTGAGTTTCCTCTTTAACACTGACATGTGACTGAGCTGTGGAGACGACAACATGGATTTTGTCACTTTTATAAAATTTGGCTTATTATTAGTTTTATTATTAAATGTGCTCCTGTCAATCAACAGTGGTTGTGCATGAATCACTCCAGGGTGGGGCCGAGGGGGGCGGGGGGATTGGCGGTGCAGTGGCTTATGGGATGGCACATAGCTCCTAATCACCAGTTAGTTAGCAGTGGCTATGATAGTTAGCATCAGAGGTCTCTATGCTAAAGTGGCTATGATAGTTAGCATTGAGGCTTCTTTTCCTAACTCCTTCCTAACTGACAACCCAATTTGGACGCCAACCCCATGCTGACGCACATCCGGTTTGGCATAAGACCTCTTACCAATCTGCTCGTTTCGGAAGGGGACATAATTCAGTAAGTCTACTTGAGCAAAAGCACTGATACTACTGGTCAAATTAAAGTAAAAGTTGCTCAATGAAATTGTCTCTGAAGTGAAAGTACTGACGTATAGGCAGTGGAAAATATAAATTCCTTTAAATAAGTGAATAATATGAACATGGAAACCGTGCCTAGGTTGATTGTCGTCTGTAAGGCAGCCCAACAGAGACAAATCTTCTTTCTCATCATGAGTCATTGACAGTACAATTGCACAGTGCCACCTACTGTTCAGAAGAGTGCAACTTTTACTTTTTACTTTGGAGCTTTTGCAGAAATGTAGTGGAGTAGAAAGTATTATATTTATCTTTAAATTGTAGACGAGTAGAAATACTAAATTGTCAACAAAAAATACTATAGTAAAAGTACAGATCCTCAAAAACTCTACTTAAGTACAGTAGTTTAGTATATTTACCTCTGGTTCATTCCCTGGACATTGCAAACTGGCGCTGTATCCTTGGGCAAGACACTTAACCTTTAATATTTATCACAAACTTGCTAGCGTACATCACAAAGCATTAGTATGAAGCAAAGTAAATAAAGGGACTGTATATGTCTCAGAGGCGTCTTGATGAATTCAGCACCACGGACAGCGACACACGCCTGGAGACGGGCCCAAACGAAAGACAACAGCGCCGCTCAGTGGTCAAGACGGGGACATATTTGGCGATTCAATTCCCGTGCATTTATTTTTTACGGCACAAACAGCTGGTAGACGGCGACATGAGACATTACGACACGCTTTGTAGGTTTTGTAAGTTATTATTTTATCACACGAGCAACAAAATTCGACAGATGTTGCATTATTGCGAGCGTGAGGACGGTAGACTTGTACAAAGCGTGTGTGCTATAAATCGTAGCATCAATTGTCGCAGCTAAATCAAGGCGATATATCCGCTCTGTATTGCCGCACGAGCGTCCAAACTCCCCCAATAGCCGCGTTTTTGTCCTCCCTGTCCCCCTTGTGTCCGCTCGCATTTGTATCTCGCTCACGTTCAGCCTCGGTGAAGTGGGTGGCGGCCTCGGCTTTCCTCGGAAACGCTCGGAATGTTCCGGAGACGCACGCGCCATTCATTCCGAGTAGTTCGTAGCTGCGTCTGTCTCGGCCACAGCGTCAAGCTACGGACAAACAGCGGCGCAGGCAAGGGGAACCGGAAGTGGATTTCACAATAAAACACAGCAGCTTTATGTAGACAGTAAAACACAAAATTAAAAGTAAAAAATATCATAATTGTTTCCATGGGGTACACTGGGGTAAAAAAAAAAAAGTACTCAATACATAATACTACAGTGAGTACATAATAATAACAATCAGTGAATTCAGTAAACACCGACTTGTATTCAGAATACGTATTTAGAATAATCATTTTGAGTAACTATATTCGATAAAGTTACTCTTTCATTACAGTTAACTAACTATACGTTACAAAATGCATTTTAAGGTAAGAATTCAGTATACAATTTTCAAAGTATTCTCCCCAAACATTGATAATAATATAGAAGAATATAGAGGGGTAGGCAATGTCAGGTCCGGGGCCCTCTAGCACAGGACCTCTGGCCCCCAAGATGATTTGGAGAAATATTATTATGCAAATATGAGATCAAATACTTGTTAAAGTACTCTTAAAATGCGAGAATTAGGGTCAGTATTTTAAAAATGTCCTGTCAGAACATCCCGCTTGGTCATATATAATGATAAACAAACAGTGATTCTAGGCTACAATGTTGAGGTCCCTCCATCTCGTCCCTCCACGACGCAAACTTGACTTCCCCGATATAGACAAAGCAATACTGAATGAAATCTGGTAGACTTGCCCTAGCCTATGGGGTTCAATAGCTTAGGATCTTTTCCCCTTTCTTGTTTAATGTAGCCTGTTTTAAGTCAGTTTTGGACTTAGCTGTTGTTGTTTTGTCCTTGGCACACTACTTCCTGGAACTGGCCTATAAATGAAATGAACTTGTTAAGGCCACTTTCTGGTTCCGTGATTGTTCCTTCAGACAGAGGAGTCAACATTTCAACACTAAAATCCCCTCCCCAATTTCCAAACGACAAAACGAGCCTTAGATCAACAACCGGAAGCGCCCCCTTCACCCCTGAGCTCCAGCTTTACGCGCGGCTCTCGTTCGGTCGCTGCCTTGGAAACGGGACTTAAATCCCGTGCACGCAGCAGCGGCGGTGGACGGGGGACCCAGATTCTCACACTTCAAAGGCTCTCTCCTCCTCCTCCTCCTCTTCCTCCTCGGTCTCCTTTCGCACTCCTCTCTATCCTCTCTCTCAGCGCTCCATCCCTTCCTTCCCTTTAACGTAAAACGCGCCATGGACGAGCCACGACGAGCCGCTTGATCGAAACCGGAGCAGCAGAGGAGAGAGAAGAGGAGTCGAGGCGTATAGCGAGACCAGCGCTGTGTAGCCTGCCTCCCCCCTCCCGACGCATCCTCCAGCCCAGGTAATGCCATTTCTCAGTCTCCTTTTGGCAGTAGCGGTGCGCACATGGCTCCGTTTGTGCCACCACGCTGTACCCAAACTGTAAAACATTTCCCCTTTTACTATAGCGGTGTAGGATTGCGCGGTCAGGTGTCTCAAAATGTCACCACTTGGCGCTTGTGTGTGTGTGTGTGTGTGTGTGTGTGTGTGTGTGTGTGTGTGTGTGTGTGTGTGTATGGCGCGGTTTGGTTTGGCACGGTTTGTCGGTGAGCAGGGAGCGAGCAGCGGGGGTTGTTGGAGGTGTGACGGGGATTAGTGCTTCTTTAGATAGCCGCCGTCTGTTTGTTTGCCCGAAACACCGCGGGCTTTACGCGCACACGCCTTGGCTTTCTAACGAGGGGGGGGGGGGGGGGGGGGGGAGACGACGACGTGACAGGCCGAGTACTAGTGTTTACAGGCTGCTACACCCACCGCTCCCCGAGGGATACCTGGGGACAAGCGGGTATATAGGCCACTATAGTGTAACAGCGAGTCGGCCTATAGCTTCTGTTTTTTTTAAAATCCTGACATAAAATGAATGCTCTGGGTCAGGGGCGGACTGGGACTGAAAAACAGCCCTGGACTCTGACCAGCCTGGCCCAAATTAGCATAACTGTGCACTTCCACCAATACATATTTTAACCTCTAACCACCCGCCTTAACCGAGTGCATTTTCCCCAGGTCGACTTTTTATTTTTTTTATTTTTTTATTGGTATCGTCAGAAAAAAAACTGGAAAGGTGGTCATAGAAACAGAAGCAAAATCATTAATGTAAATGATAAATAATAATGGTCCCAAAATTGAACCTTGTGGTACACCATACTCCACGGAATTCCTTTTAGATTCCTATATTTTTTATACTGGGCTTTACCCAAATCTAAAAGCTTCTCGACTGGAGATCAACACTGTAACGCCTCATTTGAAAGCTAAGACCTACAAAAGTGATGGTAACTTTTTGTCACGTCATTTTTGTCATATTTTTGTTGCCTTTTCATCACATCTTTTGTCACATTTTTGTTTTGTTTTCATCCTCTTTTTCTCACTATTTTGATGCATTTCTTTTTAGCTTTTAGATTTGGGTAAAGCTCAGTTGAGGCGGTACTGGTGGCCCTAGAGCCAGTGGCCCTTCTGTGCTCTTCCAGAATGGACATATGGCCAGTCCGCCCCTGCTCTGGGTTTGCACAGGAATGATAAATAGCATTGGACATGGACTTGGAGCAATGCAAAATACGTGTTTTAATTAATTTGTGCATTGGTTGGCTTGTTTTTGGTTAGCATGGTGTGCATTGCTATTCCTAGAGCTGCATTTGTACAGCTTGTGTCTTCAAAATAAACCATAGCTTGCAGCATAGCCTTATATTGACCTATCAACTGCCCAATTAGCAAGTCAAGTTTCCAAAAAATGGGATTTAATCATGTTTTTCTCTAATGTGTAACAATACGTCGCCATATTGGTTCATTCATCGTTTTTTTGTTTTTTGTTTTGTGTATCCAAAGACGTAATTAAAATGCTTCCTTCCTAATTAGTGTTTCATTGTATCGGATTAAACCGGTGTCAGGAGGGTTCTTTCGGGCGGCGATTTGCGATGGTGAATTTAATCGCATTCATATTTCATTCGGTGCTGTCTAGACTCCGCCCGGCTGCATGAGGAATGACTTTGGGAATACGGAAAGATGCAAAAAGATGCAGAAACGTGGAGTCTGGGGTTCAGGAGTGGCACAACATTAGAGAGAGAGAGAGAGAGTTCAGCCTGGTGGTGGATGAAGCTGTTCCTTCAGTCGGCTGGACCTGGCCGCGTGATGTGTGTGTGGGGTCACCGGTGATTCTGAAGGCTTTGCAGGGTGAGACGGGTGGAGTGTAAGCCCTGAACAGAGGGGTGCAGATGATCTCCTCAGCTGCTCTGTCTGGATGCAGCGCTGACACCGTCACCACACAGGGATGCAGCTGGTCAGGAGGCTCTGTGAGGGCTCTCTCCCTCTGGCTCGTCTCAGTTTGCAGACAAAGTAGAGACACTGATGTCCTTTCTCGGCCAGTGATGTAGTGTTCGTGGACCAGGATTGGTTTGTTGTACTACGCATCACGTGGAATGTTCACCCTACCATTGTTTGTGCCCCATCTCTCTTAAAAGGCACTGCAGGCAAAACCAGTTCTTTACATTCTTAGTGCTTGCTCTGTTTTAACATATAAACGTTAAACTTACAAACACGTAGTTCGTCCACATGGTTAGTGGCGATGACATCTGCCTTCAAAATCTTTTACGGAAATAACTACAACATTGCGGCTGTCCCTTGTCTTTCCTTAACATATTCATTCACAAATATTGACATGTTTGGTATCCATGTGTATAGGGCTGAAACGACTAATCGATTATTGAAACAGTCGACAACTATTTTAGTAATCGATTAATCGTTTTCTGGTTCACACAGACTCAAATAGAGAAAAAAAATGACATGAAAATGTAGTATTTTTGGTGAAAACCTACTTTGTTTTTATAGTTAATGTATGCAGTGTTTTGTACATAGTAAATTTCATGAATATCTGTCTGTGTCTCATCCAATCAGCAAGCAGCATTAGTTCTTAAACATTAACTTTAGCTGCGCCACTTTAGCTTTTTGTGATTAATAAAATTGGGAAAAAAAAATATTTTCCAACACTATTTACAGCTAAGCGATAGATAAATAAATAATCGATAGATTAATCTATTACAAAATAATCATTAGTTGCAGCCCTACACGTGTAGCAAGAAAGACGACTGAGATGACCGTAATCCAGATATGGTCATATTCTTTTTTGGAGGCAGTCACGGCTAAAGACGGGAGGAATATACATACTCTCATGCGCAAAGGTTACAAAACATTAGGACTAGTTTTCTCAAAATGAGGTTGTCCTCCTGCAGCATCCATGTTTCCCAGTCTAATCTACTTAAAGGAACAGACCACCGCTTTTCCATACTGAGATATAGAGCTTAGACGAGTTGATACGTACCTGTTTGTTTTTTTTGGTTTATGCGTGCCCGACGTTCCCGTGGAAAGCATAGTCGCTTCTAACTTCACCCCGTTTGGAGCCATAGGAAAACATTGGGAGAGGCCAAATGCTAAACATCTTTGGTCTTTTTGCGTGACTGTGATTTGTTCTTACCTGAGCGTAGACGAGTTGACACGTACCTGTCTGGTCTTTGTGCGTGCCGGTGGAAGAGCTTGGTCACTTCTAACTTTACCCCGTTTGGAGCCACAGGAAACCATTGGGATGGGCCAAATGCTAACAACATCTGTGGCCTTTTTGCATGACTGAGGGCACACACAAAGACCAGACAGGTACTCGTCTAAGCTCAGGTAAGAACATATCTCAGCACGGAAAAACGGTGGCCTGTTCCTCTAACAAGTCTTTTTTCCAGAAGCATTTTTCCACATCTTCTGGAAAAGTCTGGTTTATTGACCTTTGAACCCCAAAAGACAAGGCGTATTTTGAATGGTTGCGGTAATAACAAGAAGCTTATTCAAAGATTAATATCAGCATCTCTAATGTATGTCTTTGTACCTATTCACCTGCAGAGCCTCGTCTTAATGCAGAGATTTGCTTTGCCGAAATGGAGAGACCCCTTTTGTTTGTGAGAAACGTTGCCCGACTCGACCTCACCGCACTTAATCAAATTTTAATTTTCCCGCCGCGTCGTCAACATCTTTCATGCAACGTGACGCTCAGTTTGGCCCGGGCTCATTGCGCGCCTCATGTAGTCCTCATATTTGCTGTTATGACAAATGGAGACTCCGCATTCATTATTGATGCCCCAGGCTGCAATGACACCGGGAGAGAGGACGGCACTTTGGATAAAAAACCAGAAGCGCGGTGAAGTGGGGGGTAAAAAAAAAAGAAGAAAAAAATAGCATCCAGCTTTTGGCCACAGACGGAGCGAGTTGGAAGCAGCAGATGAGGTCTCTTCCGTGTGATTCAGATTAGATAATGCGGTCCTTTGTGCGGTACAGACGCTCAGCTGATTCTTATGTAATTCCGAGGAAAGAGGGCAGGCCGGGCTGAAAAGGCTGAAAGACGCTGAGGGAATAGACTTTGTGGGAGTGAGTGATGAGAGGAAGTCGAACGATTAAGATAGCGTTTGTAGGTACAGTGATACGGCTGGCTTATTTTTCAGGAACATATCAAGTCTCTGTGGGGTCTTAATATGTGCAAAATGTGCTGACTTTGTAGTTTAGGCCGTGTTATATTGCCAAACCCGTCCTAAAAACAGCAATTACATCATCTTGAATGACTTAAAATCACTTGAATTAAGGTACTTCATGTTGAATTTTGAGTTGGTTTTAACTAATCTGACATAAGATAACAATGCTAATGCCACTGGAAATCAGACACATTAACTTTCTCACTTGAAATGATGCAAAATAATCTGAATCAAGACAAAAATGTGCTTGTTCCATTGGCAATAGATACAGACGCCATCTCTGGACTCGCCCATATATGGTCAAGGGGAAAACAATTGGGAGAAAAATTAAACTTTCTCTAATTATTCAGAAACTGCTTAACAAATGCTGAATTCTGAATATGGTTTTCTACTAAATAAAGATACAAAGACATTGAGAGGAGGAAAGTGGTTCAACAGCTCATAAATACATAAATAACGGAGAATGCTAACATGATGCTTCATGTTAGCAGCGTGCTAATGCTAATGGCTAGCTAGCGCTTGCTACGACAGCCGTTTTGTCACTTCTACTGAACAATCTGCTGTGAGAAAATATCTACATAGACCTGATTTACATTTGACTTTATTTATGTGTTATAAGTAAGTTCATATTCTACCAGAAAATGGCTAAAAAGAGTGGAAGCCACGCCCCCCTCTATGACGCGATCTTTGCAAATGCCCATATATGGTCATGGTCAGCCAGAGGAGGAAAACAAAGAAAAAAAGAAGAGAAAAAAATGACTCCAATTTCTCCACCATTACTTTAACAAATGCTGAATTGTGAATTTTTTCTACTAAATAAAGATACAGAGACATAGAGAGGAGCAAAGTAATTCAACAGGACAATGCTAACCAGGAAGTATGCAAACGTATGCTAATGCTAGCGAAGTGATGCTAACGAGTGCTTCTACTGAGCAATTTGCTGTGAAAAAACATCCATATGGACCTGATTTTGGCTTGACGTTATTGGTGTCTGATAAATATGTTTATAGTCCGCCAGAAAACGGCTAAAAAGATCAAATGTGTGCTTACCATGAGAAGCTTTCTTCCCCCTCGGCTAGGCCACGCCCCCTTCTGTATCTATGAGATGATTATTCTTTTTCCAGTGTAGGTATTTTTCCACAGTCACAGCTGACTTTGTGAACTACTTTACAGTGGGAGAGAAAGTAGCCTATAGATATTCAATTATCATTTTCCGCTTTGTGTGCGTTAAATCAGTGCTATAGCAGAGAATGGCCAGTTCCAGTCTGCACCTCCTCCTACACAGACCGGCTCCTTCCTTTGGCTCTTGTTCATATATTCATTTTTGCGCCTCTGAAGCAAGTCTACAGCTTTGTTTCCAATTGTTACTTTGGCAGCTGCTGTTTGCAGAAATGTAGGAAGAATGATACTCATTTGTGATAATATGGAGCACAGGCTGTTTTGTAGAGTAAAGGTCTGCTTGTTTTACTGGTTTAAGAATATCTAAACCTGTCATGCTGCCTGAATATCCTGAACAGTGTTGACAGAAACATAACTACTTAAATGATCAGGCATCGATACCGTCAGAAATATAAAACCTTATGATAACACTAACATTTCCAATGATTTTGACGTGAAAATTGCATTTCGGTTGTATTTTGTACAATAATATTAAGCCCAGGCTTTACCTGAGAACATTTTCTCCAGCAAATCTAGCTTACAGCCTATAAGCCAGTGCAACACCTCATTTGAAAGCTAAGACCGAGAAAAACTGATTTTTGTCACAGCTTTGAAGCATTTTTGTCATGTTTTTGTTGCTCTGTTACTTTCTTTGCTGCGTTTTTGTCACATTTTTGTAATTTTTTTGTCCCATTTTTATCATTAATTGTCACAATTTTATCACTTTTTTGCTGCATTTTTATCACTTTTTTATCACTTTTTCGTCACATTTTTATAATTTTTTCGTCACATTTTTATCATTTTTTTGTCACATTTTTAATCACTTTTTCGTCACATTTTTATAATTTTTTTTGTCCCATTTTGTAATTTTTTCGTCCCATTTTTATCATTATTTGTCACAATTTTATCACTTTTTTGTCACAATTTTATCACTTTTTTGCTGCATTATCTATCACTTTTTTGTTGTGTTTTTGTCACTTTTACTCTATTCACTTTTCCATTGTATTCCTGTTTCTTGGCCCGCTCTTTTGCTGCTTTGTTTGTTTTCACTTCTTTGTTGCATTTTCATCCTCGTTTTCATCTCATTTTTGTCACTATTTAGATTTGGGTAAAGCCAAACTGGAGAAGAATACACTCAGTTGAGGTGGTGGTTAAGAGGTTAAGGAGCCAGGAGTTCAAATGTGAATAACAAGCTGTGACTTCCTCTGCGTTGACAAGCCTCTCCCAGAGTCTGCTTAGTAGATAGAGATCTTGGCTGGACGCCGCTGGACGACACTGTGTAATTGCTATTCCAGACACAGACTCCGGAGTCCGTCTCCTCTTCTCTGCTCCAAACACATCCATCATTCGCTTCTATAGCTTTTCCAGATGTGTGTGTGTTCTTTCCCATAGATGCCTCTCCTCACGTCAGGGCTTGTTCTATCGTCCAAACCTGTGTCTGATAGAAACAAGGAAAAGGCATCTCACTCCTGTTGCTTGTAAAACCTACTTTGTCCTGTATTTTTGTATTTGTTTAAATTATTTGAAAGGATCTTTGTACCAAATTGGATGCTTGATTAAGGTGAGACTCTGTAGGTCAATGGGGAAAAAAATGAAATAATTAGAGATATCAATTTGAAACTTTTGCTGTGGATTACTGATATGTACCTGAGAAAAAAAATGTATCGCGTGTTTTCTGTCATTTTACGTTTTCATATAAGAATAAGAACTTTTATGCCTGAAAATGCCAAAATTGCTTCTATGCTCAGCGACAAAATCTAAATAATGGATAGAGCCATGTTGAAATGTGATTTTATTTTGTAGATGTATCAAATATTTTGTCTGTGGGGATTTTTGATCTCTTTTTTTTTTCTCTCTCTCTTTGGAGTTTTTTAACCTCTTTCCCCCTGCATTTGAAAGCTAAGGCCTACAAAACAGACCGCCGCGTTTTCACCTTTTTGAAGCGTTTTTGTCATGACTGTTGTTTTATTTGTATTTTTTCCGTTGTTTTCTCGTCATTTTTTTGGTGCTTTTTTTGTCTTGGTTTCACCACACTTTTTTCACGCTTTTTTGTTGCTCTTTTGTTGAGTTTTTGTGGCTTTCTTGTCGTGTTCCTGTTGTGTTTTCATCCTCGTTTTCGTTTGCAATATTGTCTTTTTTCAAGAAGCTTTTAGATTTGGGTCATGTCAAACAGGTTCAGAGATTAATAAGGTATTCATAAGGGAAACGATTTGTCATAGAAATTCCATTTTCGCCTTGTTTTTCGCAATTGAAAGCTAAATAAATCAGGCTAGAATTTAGACATGAAAAATTCCTTCTCACAAAACCTTCAAAATATTGTTAAATCCAAGACTGTAAGGTTTGGAGTCTGCAGGAGCTTCTAAAGTGGAGATGCTGTTGGAAGAATGTAAAGAAAACCTCATTTTGGTTCGGGCCTCAGGTTTTGTAATGTCTGCATGTTTGGCTGTCCATTTCTTCCATCTTCACTCTCCCAAACAGAAAATCACTGTACATGGATTACAGCGTCATCTCTGTAGCTTCTCCTGCAACACGTGGATACCAAACATGTCAATATTTATCAATGGATAAGCGTGGGAAAGGCGATGTTGTAGCTATTTCCTGGTTCGACAAGAAGAAAACTAGCTAAAAGTCTAACGCCAGACTGAGCGTTTCTTTCTGAATTCTTATTAAAGAAGTCGTAACTGACTGCACATAGTAAAGACGTCCTGCACACTTTCTGCAGCGTCTCACGATACAGTCCCACACCCCATTACATCAAACTTTCATCTTCATGTGTGATTTCCCCCCTCGCTCCTGAGTCAGCAGACGCGAGCCCTCCTCCTCATCGCCGCGGTGATCGATCGAGCCTCCGCCGCCGTGGAGACTGTTGCCGGGGGGGGGACGGGGGGGGGGCTGTTTGGGGCAGGTGCGGCTGATGGCTCGTCGATAAGTGCAGACCTCAGGATTAATCAGACATGATGAGACTGTAATGTTATGGATCTGTGTGGTCAGGGGGGGAAGCTCGTGCTGTCGGCAAAAGAATGCAGTTCTGTTTTGGAGAAGATGAAGAACTACAGTGTATGCGACATTAAGCAAGAAGATTAGATATAATTGGAAGGAACAAGCTTTCGGCAGAGAAGTGAGATCTCTTTGTGAACTATATGTAAATGCAGAATTCTACTGTTTTGTTGTTTTTCCTGTAAAGTACATAGAAATTACAGAAATACACTATCTGAGCTTGTTCCTACAAATGCGCCCACTTTATTCGCCGTTGAATCCCGGACCCGATTTTAATTCGACGTTTTACCCCCATACAAATGAGTAGGGTAGCCAGGCGCAACACTAAAGTATGGGGAGGTGTGTTTTGTCCTTTTCATGGCATTTATTTTTATCATCATCATATTATAAGATGATGTCTAGAGGCCACTGGATGTGTATCCGACCCACAAAAAGCAAAAACTTAACTGAGTTTGAGTTAGCATTTAGTTCAGAGGACACTTTTAGACTCTAATTTGTATCTAAACTAAAATCTTATAAGTTTTGTATATTTATTAATGATTTCTAACAAAGCTTTGACCTAATTGATGGGCTGACAACAGCTCAAAACATCTGGATGGTTCATAATTGGCGATGTTTGGTGGCTAATGCTAGCAGCTATAGGAAAAATGCATTGAGCAGGCTACTTGCTAACTGTCCGCATCATAGATACAGACGGCATCGCGTCATAGAAGGGGGCGTGGCCTCGCCAAGGGGGAAAACAGAATCTTTTGGGAAACACCATGCACTCTTTTTAGCCATTTTCTGGAGAAATATGAACTTATTTATCACATACAAATAAAGTCAAGTCTAAATCGGGTCCATATGGATGTTTATTCACAGCAGATTGTTCAGCAGAAGCGAAAAAAACGGCAGTGGTACCCAGCGCTAGCATTAGCACGATGCCAACATGTAGCATTATGGCAGCATTCTCTATTTTTTATGTATTTATGGGCTGTTGAACCTTTGCTCCTCTCCATGTCTTTATATCCTTATTTAGTAGAAAATTATATTCATAATTCAGGGTTTGTTGTTAATGTGTACTGAACGAGGAGTAAAAGAGTCTGTGTTTGAGCATAGAGCTGCAACAAACAGACAAAAAGCACTGAATCATTCGCATTGTCACCAAAATAGCATATTGTGATTAGATCACACTAAACCTGCAAACTCTTTAAAACAGTGTGACACAAAATAATTTATTGCAAAAGCCCAGTTTGTTTTCAATTAAAGTTTGAATGTAAAGTTGCATCTGGACTTCACCACAGCCTCATGTTTATTATTAAAGCCCAGTCTGCAGCCCGTGATGCTCAGTACAGTCAGTCCATGGGTCTAACTGTGCTGCTGAATGACAGAGCCCCCCCCTCACCCCCCCTTTCTGCACTTTTGGACCAGACTCAAATGTGAAGCCCGACTTCCTGTTTACTCTGTTCAACAGAAGGACTGGATTTGGACAAAAAGCAAATTGGCTTCAGATTTATGAGCTGGTGAATCGAGGACACCGCACAGCCTTTTATGAAAACTCAAAAAGTTGGCGTCTGATGAGAACATTGTGTTTTGCGTCTCTGAACTCGAGGAGGCTGTTCGCAACATTGTAAGAATCTTTGTGGTATTTTAAGGTAAGGATGTTAGAGAGATAGAGTTTTGAAAATAAAAATTGTTTTCCCTGATACTTATCTGGAAGGGAACTCACAAACCTGACACTCTCATCTTATGACTGAAAGTTCGTTAGGAACATCATTTTGATTATTGTCTCCACTTTTGGACCTTTATGAGAGAGATTTGACCTCAGTTCATATTTGAGAGAGAATACATTGGATTTTGTGAGAGTCTTTGTTTCATGTGAACAGGTCCAGCCGTTACACGGATAGATACAGACGGCATCGCGTCATAGAAGGGGGCGTGGCTTCGCCGAGGGAGAAAATAGAATCTTCAGGGAAACACAGTTTTAGCCATTTTCTGGTGAAATAATAAACTCAAGTGTAAATGGGCCCATATGGATGTTTATTCACAGCAGATTGTTCAGTAGAAGCAAAAAAAAACAGCAGTCGTAGCTCGTGCTAGCTAGAATTAGCATTAATAGTCTTAGGGACCAGGTCTGCGAACTAGCTTTTAGCTATACGGCCTATGAGCATGGCATCGGTTATTGTAACAATGCTTTTTGTTCTGTCCCTATCAAATAAACATATAAATAAAATAAAATTAGCACGATGGTAACATGTAGCATCATGTTAGCATTCTCCGTTATCTATTCATGGGCTGTTGAACCACTTTGCTCCTCTCCATGTCTCTGTATCTTTATTTAGTAGAAAACTATTTCATAATTCAGCATTTGTACAAATAGTTTGTAAATAATTAGAGAAAGTTTAGATTTTTCTCCAAATTGTTTTCCCCCTTAACTGTTTTCAAACATGACCATATATGGGTGAAACCAGAGACGCCATCTGTATCTATATTAACCATAAACCAAGTCAGATTTTCAGCACATTAGTAGTCTTAGCTGCACCAACTCTGTATTAGATTATAGGCTGTTCACAACGTTGTGACGTCACGTGAACACAACCTATTGTAGGAAAACAGTCATCTTGATTTTGTTGTTGAGAACTGAATAATGAAGAGTAACTGTATTAATATTATATATATTAATATTACTACTTTTTACTATAAAAAATCTCACTGAGACTTAAAATCTTATATATTGTGACCAAAACAATGATAAAACTCACTTCTCCTCACTTTTAAGTTGTGTTGCTCTAAAATGTGTACATTTAGATGGAAACTGCAGTGATTTTGTTATATTGTTGCTTTTTTGACAATAACATTAATAACATATATTGCAATGACATTTGGACATTTGGAGGTACAGTAAATGTTCTGCAGGCCAATCTCTTTGACATTTTTTGGACAACATTTGCTACGAAGCGCATGTAATTCAATCATTGCTCTATAAAAAAAAAAGTAGCTAGTCTGGCATCTCTTTAATTGGACCCACCTCTGTCAGTTTAGGCGCCCGTCTCCCGCTCGCAGACACAGAGCCCGGTGGACACGCGGGTCACGTGACTCGCACGGATGACTGGCTCCGATCGCGCTGAGGGCCACACTTTAATTGTGAGAGACCGGAGGGGAGAGAGAGGGCAGGAGAGAAGCAAAACAATACGACACAATGAACTACAAAGTCTCATTCAGAGCAGGCTGGGGTCACACCTGCAGAGCATCGCGCTCATTCACCATGACAGATTTATAAACGCAATGCGGAGATGGATGATAGTTTACAAGGCGCACTTCTGAACCTGTTTGAACTGCGCACTATCTCCCCATACAAATGAACGGTGAAGCCAGGCCCTGTATTAAAGTATGGCAAGGTATGGTGACATGTCTGTTTCATGGCATTCATATCATTTATGTGGTTTCTCCATCAATAACATTCTATAAGGTGATGTTTAGTGACCATTTGATGTGTACTCCCGGAGCACCCCCCACAGGGCACCACGAGGGACACGGTCGAACACTTTCTCCAGATCCACAAAACACATGTGGACTGGTTGGTCGAACTCCCACGAACCCTCGAGCACCCGATGAAGGGTATAGAGCTGGTCCAGTGTGACACGACCAGGACGAAAACCGCATTGTTCTTCCTGGATCCAAGGTTCGACTGTCGGCCGGATCCTCCTCTCCGCGGCCCCAGCTCCCTCGGTAGGTGTTCCGGGCCTGTCCAACTGGGACAAGGCCTCGTGGAAGGCCCAGGGCACGCTGGTGGGCCTATGTCTCCGAGCTGGCCTGTTGTCGTCTCGGGGTCCCCCCAGAACAGCTGGAGGAGGTGCGTGTGGATCGGGAAGTCAAGGCAATTATTTCTATCTAAATCTTGAAGCATATTGACTGGAGAGCTTACAGCCTATATGCCAGTGTGATACCTCATTTGAAAGCCAAGACCTTCTAGTTTCTGAAATATGTGTGAGATCTGTGTGAGTGAAACACAACTTACATCACATTTGCCGTTCTTAACCCCAATCATATCCTGATTAGGGTTAACTAGCCCAGGCTTTGACCTCACCTAAATCTGGTGGATGAGTTGAGAACAGCTGAAAACTATATGAAAAATACATTGAACAGGCTAACAGACTCTGAAAAGTTTCCCAGACTAGCCTACTTGCTAACTGTCCTTATAAGTTTGGATCGAACGCTGCTTCTCCTTTCTATTCCGATGCTCCTTAGTCCCTATACCACTAAAAACATGTACAATAGAGTTCTCTCTGGAGCCAGGACTTTCCATAAAAGAGATGCTTAATTTCACTCAACTCATTCTATGCACTTTACAAAGCACAATGAAGCATTTCAGCTGATCTCTCTCTCTCTCTCTCTCTCTTGTCCAAGCTTTAAGCAAACTCTGTAAATCTCCTCCTCTGCACTTACACTCGGACATAATGGGCTGCCAGTGCCAGCTGGAGCTTAAATGGCCGTTCGTCTCCGTGTCCTTGAACGCATCGCTGGCCCGTAGAATCTGTTCTTCAGCGCCGCCGCATTATGACTTCACCACCAGGTTAATTTACTGCTTTATTTAAGGGCAGCTCATTAGCTTTGTGTGTGAGCGCATTGTGTCCTTGCAGTGGATGCTCAGCTGTTATTTACTGCTGTTATTGAAAGCTGTGTCCTGTATAACTTGTTTGTGTTGGTGACATACTTGTAAATTCCCACGCCCTGAGACACATCTTCAGTGAACTGTTCGACCTAATGGGAGTCTGTTTGATGGATCAAGTTTTTATTAGCAACAGAGTATTGACAGGATTGCTATTCATTTCAGGGGTAGGCAACATAAGGCCCGGGAGATGAAACCAGCATTCCAGCATACAACCTTAGGCCCTGGGGCTGGGCTGGGCGATTTTGATCATGATTAATTTTCCCCATATTGATCTGTCTCGATTTTCGATTGGATTTTTTTGTTTGTTTTCAAGAAAGAAACAATAAATGTGGTCTTTCCTGGACTCACAAGTAAACAGATGCTGCGGCCAAACTGAAAACTGCAGCTAACCCATCAGCCAAAACAAACTCCGCACTTCTAGCGTCAGTACAACATCCCCTCACCTGGCCAAGCAACACACAAACATCTGCAAAGGAGACGTAACACAGTGGAATGTTTGAAGAATGTAAAGACATGAGTAAAGACGATCAAGTTTACAATTCACTGTTAGAATTCCAGCTAATCCACGGCTGCAGCCTCAAAAGAGTTAGCGCAACTTTGTAGCTGTTGCAGGTAAAATCACCAGGTCCTCTCCTCTTTGTGCCGCATGTGCCATCCTGTGCTTCCTGTTTGTATTTTCCTCCCTCTACATGTTCCAACAATGTCCTAATGTGTAGAATGAGCTCAGACCTGTTCATCACAACTGCCTCTCAAATCCTGCACTGTCACTCAAAAACGTGTTACTTCGGGTCTGAAGTGCCGTCATGCAGAAGCTTAATATAGAAAGTGCAGTTACACGTATGACCTGAGATGGCAGTAGTGAGTATAAAATGGCGAACTTGCATCTTGCATCCCTTTAAAATTTGATTTATTGCCCAGCACTAGATATTTCTATTTTAAAGCATATTTCAAACTTGCTTAAAACTTCAATAACATTTTTTATCCCAGTAGTTTCCTGCATCAATATATCGAACTACAAATGCTAAAAATGTACTAAAAATGCAGAAAATACTGTCAATATCTTTACAATTTCCTGGCAAAACATCCCATTAAGTCATTTATGATGTGCAACAGTAGCATTTGTAGAAATTGTCGCTGATTGAATTTGTGATCGCTCTCAGCTGTTTCGAGGATCTTTTTATTTTCATTTCATTTGAACAGGGACACATTAATCAACATTTCTGTAAAAGTGCCAGTTTTAGCTCTAAAGATAGCCTTCAACCGTAGTCCCTGGGCAAGATTAAGATTTCCAGCAGCAAACGAAACACAATAACAACAACAATCACTATTAGCCTTTAAAATGGTAAAACAATTCATTCGTATGATCTCACACACAACTTATGGCATCATTCTGCCCAAGCACTACACATAGTGCTTCATACTGTACATTGATTTTACTTTTCATTGTGCTCGTGTAAAGCTATACACATTGCTAGCCACTCACAAGAAACATGAGACTGTAAAAACCATTCGATCCCAAACTCTGATGTCGTGGTCCAATACAAAACGAGATGGCCTCTACCAAGCACCAGAAACCCAAATACTTCCCCAGTATCCATGACAACAGCCCTGCAAATCCCCCAGTACGTGAACGGAGGAAGAAAAAACCAAACAGGAAGTGACATTTAAAATCCCTCTTTTCCTTTTTGTTTTGCATAATTTCTCCCGGCAGGATTAGCCGCGGAGGAAGAAGAAGAAGAAGAAGTATAGTGGTAGTTGTAATCATTTTGGCACAATGGCTCCTCAGTGTGAGCGCATCCATAAATACAGACATCAAAGAGGCCGCGCCGCAGACCGGGGGTGAGGGGAGCCGGGGGGGTGGAAAGCAGGCCAAGAGGTGGGGGTAGATCACTGCAGTCAAAACATGTACCGGCTCACGGCTCCGATCAGGCAGCATCGGAGAGCATTTTGCCTCGTCTTTGTCTCGAGCTCTCTATGAACTGGGCACATTCCATAGCATTTACGTTATTTATCTTTTGTTAAATTGTGTAGACTTCCAGGACCTTGTTTAACAGTAAAAACTTATGTATTTTCTCATGATATTTGCCTTTGAAAGTGGCTTATCCTGCACAATTGGTTGGTTACTAGAGGTGGTTAATGCAGTTTCCAATAAGATATGCAAAGTTACAATATCTCCATCGAAACTAATCGTTTACCTTGCATTTTCATCACATTTCCGTCACATTTTCGTCACTCTTTGTTGCGTTTTCATCCTCGTTTTTGTTGCTTTTAGATTTGGGTAAAACCAAACTGGAGAAAATGGGCTCGGTTCAGGCATAAGAAAGTAAAACTGCCGATGAGATAGGACCAATTACCTTACCCCAACTGACTGTGAATAACTCCAAATCATAGCAACGCCGCCCAAGAAGTGACTTCCTGTTTCGATCCAGCACGCCAAAATAAAAGCACACAGCTCGTCTCATTGATCAGTTAAGCAGGTACTTGCAACAGTATAAGAATATCATTAAATACACACATAGAGTGTTAAGTCTGTTAATAGTTAGGCAGAAAGAAAGTTGAACTAATGAACTGCTGAAATAATGTATAAGATGGTGCTCTTATTATGGCGTGCTGGATCGAAACAGGAATTCACGTCTTGGGCGGCGTTGTTATGATTTGATAAGCCCAACTAAATGGTCAAAACAACTAAAATCTGGAATATTAACGGGACTATACAGAGTTTAAACATGTTAAAGTAAATTAAGTAACTAAGTATTTTCCTCCCCCTACATGTTCCAGCCATGTCCTAATGTGTAGAATGAGCTCAAACCTGTTCACCACAACTGCCTCTAAAATCCTGCACTGTCACTCAAAAAGTTGCTACTTCGGGTCCGCAGTAGTGAGCATAAAATGACCAACTTGGATCTAGTCTCTTTAATGCTCAAATTGAAACATTTGATCTAATAATCCTTTATTTTGCAGTGTAATCACATGTTTGCCAGCACATTCTTGCATATTTGTGATGGTTTGGAAAAATAAAACTTCATCACTGTTTTCCAGATAGCCCTGTCATTTCTCGCCAATATCGCCCACCTCTAAGTTACCTCATGCAAATTGCCAACCTTGTCATATACTTTCCTTTTCTGCAGTATAATAAAAGCAACCGCCAGTTCCGTCAAACCAGACACTTTCCGTTCCCCTAATGCTGCATTTCTGTCCCACTTATTCGACGGTGAAGTGTCCTCCTTCTCTTTTAACATTCCCGCTTCGTTTCCTCTTGCCGATGTCCTTTGTTTGCGGGCTCTTGGCGTGGGACCAGCGCAGAGCCGCGGTAATCCCCAACAGAATAAAACATGAGCGAGCCTGGTGTGGCGCGCTCAGACGCTGTTTGCCCGGCGCTCTGATCACTTTGCTACTGTCAGCCGAAGCATCACATTTGGTTTGGTTTTTCTAATATAAATAAACAGTTTTTTCTTCAAGAATCCCCAAAGTCTGTTAATCCTAATGAGACAGTTAGACAGACAATGAGCTTTAAGTATTGGTGTTCTGTACCTTTTGTTGAAATTAAGCAACGGCAAATTATCTATCCATGCCCTCCCGCCCACGTCCAATATTGTGACTTTGCTGCCAGGGCATTGTCGCGTTAAGTGCAGTCAATTACCACTTCAGAGAGACGCTCTTTCTAAATCTCCTTCCAGAAACAATGGCTTTACTTCACAGCCGGCGTCAAATGCACAAACCCTCCATTAAACTTTGTCCCGCTGATTTAAATTCATTACGATTCTCTAACGACCTCATCAGCTTTTTAATTATATGCTTTCCCTCCGCAGCGCAGTAACACCCCATGTGCTAATTGGACACAATATTAAGCTTACGGATGAACACACAGTGAGAAGAGAGAGTGTTTTCATTTCTAAAGTTGTCACTGTCTGGATTTTGGATACAGGGAGATATTGTCCAAACATGAGACAATGACTGGACAGTAGTATGTCGTTCAGATAACAATACACAGTTTAACCTTTTTTATCCCTGTCTGAACCAAGGACATTTTCCAGTTTGGCTTTACCCAAGTCTAAAAAAACTTCATTAAGCGTCATAATAGTGATAAAAACATGGATGAATCGACAAAAAAGTGACAAAAACAACAACAAATCAGCGACAAAACCGCACCGACAATGAAGTTGCAATCAGTTTTCTTTCAAATGAGGCATTACGCTGTTGCTCTCTCAGTCAAGAAGCTTTTAGATTTGGATAAAGTCGACATTGTCATCTTGGGTTATGCTCGTGCCATCAGGGAAGAATGAATCCATGTGTGTTCAGGTCGTCAGCTGATCTCATACTGCACATAGTGATGCTGAAACTAGATGTGACCAACTGCATCAACCCCAGATCAGAATAGTCAGTTAAATCAAGGTGACGACTTTTTCTTTGGGTCCGGCAAAGTCATTTATATCACATTTTGTCAAAAAAAGTGACTTGGATTTAGCTTCTCAAAGCACAACATGCTCCAGACTCATCTCCTTACTTGTGTCATATTCACATGTAAAAAGCTATTTAACTATCCACCCATCCGTCCATTTTCTTCCCCTTTATCCGAGGCCGGGTCACGGTGGCAGCATCTCAGCAGAGATGCCCAGACTTCCCGATCCACGCACACCTCCAGCTGTTCTGGGGGATCCTGAGGCCAGCTCGGAGACATAGTCCCACCAGTGTGCCCTGGGTCTTCCACGAGGCCTTGTCCCAGTAGGACATGTCTGGAACACCTCGCGAGGGAGGCGGTAATTTAACAAGATAAAATAAAATTTGAGCATAATAATAGAAATTTTAGTTGTTTTGTTGGATCCTGGATTATTTCACTTGTTCTGAGATGTCTCCGACTTGTTTCAATACATTTCGATTTTATTTCTGATTATTTTCTTTTCCAGTGGGGTAAGAAAATTGGTCTAATCCCATTGCAAGTTTTACTGTCTTATTTCAAGCGAGATTGTGGCTAAGATGATCAATCGTCTCATGATCAGAAGGTAGTGGATTCGGAACCCGCCTCCTGAAGGTGCACACTGTTGTTGTGTCCTTGGGCAAGACACTTCACAACCGTGCCTCCAGTGGCTGCGTACATTGGTGTATGAATGAGAGAGTGAATGGGTGACTGGTTCCTTGCTGTAAAGGGCTTTGGGCCTAATGTAGGTAGAACCTTAGAACCCGTTTGAAATCTCATCAAACGAGCAAAATAATCTTGGTCAGATCTGGAAAAAAGTGTATATGAGTGAAAACCGCTCAAAACAAGATACATTTCCTCCTTCAAGTCATTTATACCAATGCCTTAAAGACAAGATGGATGAAGTGTTGTGTAAGGAGTGGACATACTGCATATTCAAATGGAGGAGTTTTATGTAAGGGCAAACTAGGTCTATGACAAGGAATTAAAGAACCCTTCCTCTGACCTTCTAACCAGAAGATTTACAAAAACTCCTGAGGAAGAAAATCTGTGTGGATTATGTGAGTCAGGAGGAGTTGACAGGGAAATACACTTTCTCTTCTAGTGTTCGCCGTTTCATGTTCAATTCAGAAACAGACAAAATGCCCGAAAATGCTTGAAAAGACGTGAAATTGTTGTTCAGTTCTAATGTGTTTAAAGTGGGCACATTCGTCTGTAAAGCCTCAAAGAAGCAGCAGCAAACTTGTTTATTTCTATATAACAACGAATAAAAGCATAAAAGTAACACGTTTGGATCTTAAGTGTTTTATGATAAGCTTGTGAAAGGGCTGGGCAGGGCACATTAATAGACTACAATTCAATTCACACAGTATTCCTAACTCAATGGAGCAATGTCATCACATTTCCTTGCATAATTATATCATTTGCAGAAAGCAGCGTTTGTCATTGTCATTAGTTACAGCTGGATGATTATTAAGCCCGATTATGCCGTCGCGGAGCATTTGTATTCAGCCCCTCTTCTCCATCCACAGGCTCGTTCTAGTAAGTCTATTGGGCTTGCACTTGCCTTTATTATACTTACTGCTTTATTGCAATATCAGTATTTCTTACAGCCCCTGTATTTGATGTTAATTCAGACTTTTCTGTAGATCTTTAAAGCAGCTGGCAGCTGGCACAAAGGGATCAAAGCTAATCTGATTAATGATACCGCTAAGACGCAGACAAACAGATTGAGAGGATTAACTTTTGGCTGTGAAGATGAAAATGTTGCAAACTGTGATCAATGTTTGGCCAGTTGTAGTGTATAGGTTAAGTGCATCTTGATATGGAAGAATGGATTGGTCATGTTGTCGGGTGAAAAAATGTGCAGTAAAAGCCAATAAAGTGTATTAGTTATTAGTGGATACAATACTAGGTTTACTGACCGTATAGCACCAACATTTTCTCATGCTGTACAGCTACAATGGTTTTGTCCAGTTAGGTACATCATAGTTCGGGGTCGATTGTCATACATTGGATGTTTACATAGAAATGCCATTTTGGGGGCAGGCAAACTAGAAAACATCGTCCATGGACTAACAATATCTAAAATACTTTTATGTCAACAATAACTCCAGTATTTTACATTTTTGAGTAACCATTGGCTTATGAATAAACTCCTAGGGCCCAATGTTCTGCCTGATGAACAAGTCGGTATCTTTCAAACAGCGGTGCCCCAGTGCTTTCGCCGGTAGCCCGAGGGCGTCGCTTTGGAAATAAAGGGGTCGGCGGAGGCGTGTTGTCCTACAAACAATGCTGACTACTTCCTGTTTGCTCTCCTCTTTTCTACATTAGCAGTGAATATATCGATGTCCCGCTCTGGCGCTAGCATTAATATAGAAGGTGCAGTTGCACGTATGACCTGAGGTGGCAGTAGTGAGTATAAAATTGCTAACTTGCATCTAGCCCCTTTAAAGAGAGGGGCAAACTCTACGCCGCAGAAACGTGGCTAAAACACCAGCACGTGCACATCTGTCCCACCCGCCAACACCCCTCTCAGTAACGGATATTATTCCAGTCTGGTACGGTCTGTAGTAAGGCTGGGTGTCGGTACATTTGTGTTCGATGTCGGTACTTTAATGATACTTGGTTTCCGATACCGATAACTTTTTTCGATACTTATGCTAGATTATTTGTCATATAGAACCATGAAACAGATTAATAATGTTAATAAATGTATTAATTTATTTCGTTCCATTTCATTTCTTTTGCATTTGTTTCATTGGTTTGAAGTGAAACAACCAAGAAACTTCCTTTAACGACAAAAGGGCAGAAAAAAAGTTTCGGGATTTCTTGATGAAGTTTTCCATATCTTTTCCCAATTTTTGCTCCCAGTTTTCCCCATTTTTTGTTTTTACCAATTTTCCCCCAATTTTTTCACTTTCTTTTTTTTTTCTTTTTTTTTTTCAATTTTCTCGCATTTTCCCACCATTTTGTTTTTTCACTTTTTTCCTCCAATTTTTCCAAAACATTTCAACTTGTGTTTCAATTTTTCTTTTACATTTTGTCCCCCCCCTTTTGCCCCACTTTTTGATGACCAACAGCATCAAAACTTTAATACAAAGACTGTACAGTATGTATCAATAGGGTATACTTTTTAGTTTTTGTTTGTAGCATTACCCTAAAATCTGTTCCATATCTAGTCTTGCTTTCAGTGACCACGGAATCCTAGAAAGAACAAAACCAAAACAAAGTTGTACCCACAAGCTCAAACGGTGATACTTATTGGTTATGACAGCCATGACGCTCACAGCTACGTCTCGTCTGGCTCGTTTATATATAGCTGCTCCAAAATTGCCGTTAATGTTTAATTTCAAGACGGCATCGGGCAGAGCTTTTATGATCAACTCTTAAGTACTTTAAATGTAATTCTGAGCCCACCCTCCTCCTCCTCCTCCTCCTCATCCTCCTCTTCTGCTTCACCCATTTTACCGGCGCACAGCGAGCGGATCCTCTCGTGCCCAGGTTGAAGTAGATTTTTTTGCAGAGCGTTGCCGTGACAACCGTCCCCTTGCACCGCGACACACTTAATAATACGCGTCCTGCTGAATTTTCCTCCCTGTTGGTCTCGTGAAATGCATACGGTCCATAGCGTCAAACGGTCGGAAATGGCACAGGTTGCCATTTGCATGTATTTGTATTGGTAGTGATGCAAAATATTCAACTTGTTTATGTATAAAGACTGCACTCATGTTCTGGAAAGCATTGGATTTTTGTTGTTAAAGGAGACATAACATGCAGGATGATTATTTTTGAGCTTTCAATCTCATTACATTACCTTTTCAGAAACATAATTATCATTTCATCCACACAGGCTTCAGTGATCCTGTTACTGTGGGTGTTTCTTCTTCTACAACAGACTGTGTTCTGATAAACCTTCCCCTGTACCTGTTTCCAGACTATAAGCCTCAACTTTTTTCCACACCTTGCGGCTTATTCTAATTTATACATTACTTTGACGTGAGAAAGACGCAATAAGAGCTCCACATCTAAAAGTTGTGTGGAGAAAGAGATAGAGAGCAGGAGGCGTCACACAGTTCCTTTTGGAAGTACCGCACTCATCCGCACAATAACTCGGGACAGGTGGCAAACCCGATCACTGTCAGTCCGCGGTGTTTACTGCGCACTGGTACGTGAGCTGGAGGATGCACTTCTGCGCCTGTAATGTGGCTTCGGATGCAAAATAAAAAAGGAGGGCGACTCTAAACATGGCCAAACTCCCAAGGAGGAGTCGCTGTGGGCAGCGTTTCAGTTTGACCGAGCACAGCACTGTATGATCTCATTTATAAACTTTAACCGAGTGCATTTCTCCACTTCAGCTTTACCCATATCTAAAAGCTTAGAGCCAATAGGTCAGTAGAACGCTTCATTTGAAAACTAAGACTTAAAACAACCGATTTGCCACATTTTGGCATTTTTTGTTGCCTTCTTCATCGCATTTTTCCTTGTTTTTTGCCATGTTTTCGTCACTTTTCCAGTTGTATTTTTGTCGCTTTTTATGGTGTTATTGTTGCTTTTCCGGCATGTTTTTTTGTTGTTGCCTTTTGGTCTTTTTTTGTTGCTTGTTTATTGTTTTTTTTAGTCGCTCTTTTGCGTTTTTTTTCAAGAAACTGGAGAAAATGTGCTCAGATGGAGGTTAAGAGGTTTAGCTCTCAACACGCTTCTATTCAAGGGACTATAAGGAGTTTAAAAATTCAAAATTACGTATTTTCCTCCCCCTACATGTCCCAACAATGTCCTGGTGAATGAACCCTGACCTCTTCACCACAACTGCCTCTAAAATCCTGCACTGTCACTCAAAAAGGTGTTAATTCGGGTCTAAATTGCCGTCATGCGCGAGCTTAATATAGAACCTGTAGTTACACGTATGACCTGAGGTGGCAGTAGTGAGTATAAAATGGCTAATTTGCATCTAGCCCCTTTAAAGTAAATGTACGAGTAGCCCGCATAAATTTTTTTATATGTTTAGTTGGTGCAGCTGACTGTATATACGGGTGCGCTTAATAGTCGGAAAATTATATGTTGAGTTTATCGCACCTCAGTCAATAGCCGTTGCGACTATAGTGGTTTGTGTCTTCTGTTCTCAGTGTTTAATTTCCTTATTTCAAGCCATTCCAAGCAGGATACAACATGCTTAAAAAGAGCAGTCCTTTCTCATCAAGTCAACCTTTCCACACACACAGACATTTAGAAGATAAAACGTGAAATATTAATACTGGGTAGCGGGTTTATATTGTACAGTTGTGCATAATTCAACCTGTTCCTGGGCGTGTTTGAAATGTGCACTTTGAAGCGTGAATTTGTCCAGTAAATGAGACACTTTTCCAATTTTGTGCAGCCCTTATGGCCCTCCTTTTGGTGTTATCTTGTTTTGTCGGCCTTAGTTCGTCTCATACATCTTCTTTCAGCAGCACTGTTTATCATTCAAATAGCCTCCGAGGACTCGCGCTGGTGTCGTCGCACTTTGCCCGGGCCTCGCTGCTGACCCGAAAGGCCTTATGTAAAGACTCTAAAGTGCCTTTGGGCCAAATCTCAGGGAGGAAAGATTTGAATCATCTCATGCATGTAAAGCAACTCGGAAATCCACCCAGAACACTCTCTCCTTCACCTGGCTTCTTCATGCTCTCAACCACAATGACCCACGCGGATGAATATTTGATCAGCACGGACCAGGGAACACCTCGATCTTTAATGTAGCTCACTGGATTATTCATGAAAAAGGGCAAAGATATAGGGACAAACCGGGAAGGGTTTGGAAGAAAGAATCACGTGGATTTCAGAATTTCTTGTTTAGTTTGCCCACTTTTAGCTTCGTTTTGGCTTTTTTTTTCAGTTTTAGCACTATTTTAGGGTTTCCGTGAGGCATTTAAAGCATTAATATACCTGATGTACCAGATTTTACTTCTTGAAATGGAATGAAAATTATTTTATCCTCCTTTTAGTATATTGTGAACTCAAATGCTTGTAGGGAAAACGCCGTGCATCAAATTATAAAACATTTGTATCAATTTCATGAACTTTCAGGCTATTTTTGCAGCATTTTTGTGAACGTGAGCCTACAAAGTGACCCTGCAAGTTGTGAAATTTGCCTAGAAACTTGTCCCTGAAGAGAATCTGGATGCTACAAATACATTAGGAAAGTTACGAATGAGTTTGGACCACAACTAACATTTTAATTTAGTGGCATCCCCTTTCATTCTTTTGGAATAAAAAAAAAATCAGGTATAGAGCCCCTAAAGAGTGAATGGTAATGCTTTTGAAAATATGACTTATTTAAAAGGATATGAAGAAATGTTGGGAAGAAAATGTCTTTTTATTAGAATTTTGTGACATAGCAGTTTGACTCATCTGTTTGATTGAATGTTTAAAATCAAAATGAAGCATTTGTGGCATTAAAAACATAATATTTAGGCATTAAAATGGCATTAAAAGCATTAAATATGACGCGCTGCCTCATGTAGAAACCCTGTATTTGATGACACAGCAAATCACTGGAATATAGCCGATGAGTCAAAGTGCTTTCATTAAATACTGCAATTGCAATTCTCATGCGGCCCTTATTTCAGTATATTTTGACAGGATTAGCCGGCTTTTATAGACTAGAAGAGACTCGGTTTTCATGTTCCCTTCAGAGGACATCACATTACCTTCACAACTGCACGTTTTGCTAATTGCGGCCGCTGAAACGTCCATCTTTTACGTCAGCTTTCAGCCCCCACGGCCTGAAAAGAGAAAATATCAGATCTCGCAGCATTCGGAGGGGTGGAGAAGCCACGGAATCGATGCATTATTAAAAAGCTTGGGATTATTTACATAAGAGTAGCCCACACGCTCGGCGGTTATCGCCGGCTGCATCGCTGTCGGGCTGAGCTCTGTTTAATCGAATGTCTTCAGCGATTAGCGGCCGGACACAGGTGAGACGTAAAGGGGACGAACAGTCACTTTTCATCACGGGCGACACGCGGCGGTGAACAGATTAAGTGAGCAGTGCGTTCGGTCTGAAGCGTCTGTGAGTTGGACCGAGGGACCGTGGCAGTGAATATAGATGAGGAAAGATGAAGAAATGGCAGTTTGTTGAACAATTGACACTATTTACCTCATGGTTTGAGTGGAGCTAGTACTGACATAGTCTATTCATAGTCTGACATATTCTATTCACTGGTTATTGGTTAGATATGTAAGACTTTATCGTCATTTTCGGTCATTTTCTGTCTCCATGTTTGACCCATCCTTCTGGTTTTGTATTTCTATTCTTTGCCACCCAATCTGTTTTTATTATTCATTGTACACAAGATTTACTATTTACTACTACATATCGTATATGACAAAGGACTACAGGTGCCTATACATTATTGTGGCAAGGGGGCCAGCCTGCATTTTCTTTTCTTTCTAGAGCTTTTTTACCATTTTACAATGTTGTTCTGTCTTCAAGAGCAGACCTAGAGTTGTGTTTCGAGCTGCTAGCGCATCTTTCAGAAATCTTTGGATCTTCATCAGTGGCTATTCTTAGCATCGTGGCGACAGCTCCCAAAGATTACATCCTGAGTCTCGATCTCTTGCTCAGCTTAATCCTGTCACCGCCAAGTGAAGACACTTTTTTTTGTTTCAGCTGTTTTAGATCAATATTGCGTTTTCTACACACAACATCCCCTTTTTAAAGGAACTATACAGAGTTTAAAAATGTTAAAATGAAGCCTTTTTCCTCCCCCTACATGTTCCAGTCATGTCCTAATGTGTAGAATGAGCCCAGACCTGTTCACCACAACTGCCTCTAAAATCCCACTCCGACACTCAAAAAGTTATAACTTCGGGTCCGAAGTGCCGTCATGCACAAGCTTAATATAGAAGGTGCAGTTACACGTATGACCTGAGGTGGCAGTAGTGAACATAAAATGATCAACTTGCATCTAGTCCCTTTACTGTAAGTATCCAAAACTTCAACAACATTTTCTCCAGTTGAGATTTAGCCAAATCTAAAAGCATCTTAGCTGGAACAGCATACAGGCCAGTGTAACGCCTCATTTGAAAGCCAAGGCCTACAAAACTCATCTAAACAGATCTTTTTTCTTGCATTGTTGTCGTTTTTCATCTAATTATGTCAGGGCGACGGTGGTGCAGAGAGTAGAGCGGGTCGTTTTGTGATCAGAGGGTCGGTGCTTCGAAGTCCACAGGTGCACACTGTCGTTGTGTCCTGGGGCAAGACATTTTACCCTCCTAGCCTGGTGCATGAATGAGAGTGTGAATGGATGACTGGAGTTAGTTAGGTAGCAGGTACAAAGGCACTATATAAATGTAAGATTACTGTACCGTGTCGATAAGAGTAGTTGTATCCATAAATCCTTTACGATACCCATCCCTATTAAGAGGTTAAGAAGTCTGAATAAAGCATAATCATCTTTAAACTGTCATGGCCTGTGATCCTTTCGTCATTTAAGGCTATCTTCTTCTATTTCATTGATTTGTCTTTAAATAAATCCCTCTGACTGCACTGAGCTACCAACTTATTGAACTATCTGACCATCCACCGTCACCTTTCGCTTCATGTTTGTACATTTACCTTCAGCTCGGATGCCGTCTGTCCTCACTTCCGTCATAACTTCCTCCCCTCTCTCCCTGCTCCTATTGTACTTGTGCTCCACGCCTGCTCCGACCTCTGAAAGCCCCCTCCGCGGAGCCTCATTAGCGGCGTTTAGCAGCTTGTTTCCAGATCGTTTGGCTCTGAGCTCGTCCCGGGCACGGCTCACTGCAAAACCCAGCGCACGGAGCGACTGCAGCGGCGGCCATGACACCTCTGTCCTCCTCTTTGCTCACACCGCTCACTGTTACTCACCGGCTATAACCGTCTGTCAGTGTCGCAGCGTGTGGAGGAGGCGAGTGGAGTCAGGCATAGGATGGATTTTCAATGGCATTCGTGATCAGCATTGCAGCTTTCGGGCAACAGCTGTGAATCATAGAGACAGAAATCATATAGAGTTGGCGTTTGCATATCGGACATTGTTTCAACTCTATCATACTGTACATTATATTGCTTGCAGGCTGCATGGTGCTCAGCCCTGACTCCCCACTTTTGTATATCTGATGATTGTGTGTCTCTTCCCTCTGTCCAGGCCTGAATCAGGATGCCGCTGGTGAAGAGGAACATCGAGCCGCGGCACCTCTGTCGCGGTGCGCTGCCCGACGGAGTGACCAGCGAACTAGAGTGTGTCACCAACTCCACCCTGGCAGCCATCATCAAGCAGCTGGGCAGCCTCAGTGAGTACAGGGGCTTACATATACCTGTACATGGGTATCTGTCTGCATGCAGTCGCCATACAGCTTACACAGGATACAGTTGTCTTTGCAAATCATAGGTCCTAACTCAGGGGTAGGCAAGTATGCTTAATGGAGGGACGATTTTCTACATTGCCAAAACAACCAAAGGCCAAACCTCCCAACTGTAACCCAGAGTAAAGCACCAGTGTTGTACATTATGGGTCCGATCTTCCACCTGGCGCAACAACAGCATTGCTCAAAGGCGTAGTTGGTATCTTGCTCAACACAACGATGGGTAGACTGAGGCGTGGTGTGCTTTCTCGTCCCGCTTCATTCTCTTCTGTACATTAACATTGCACATTAAAGGGACTATACAGAGTTTAAAAATGTTAAAATGAAGTATTTTCCTCCCTCTACATGTTCCTGCAATGTCCTATTGTCACCACAACTGCCTCTAAAATCCTGCTCTGTCACTCAAAAATGTTTGGTCCCTAGTGCCGTCATGCATAAGCTTTATATAGAGACTGCAGTTACACGTAAGACCTGAGGTGGCAGTAGTGAGTATAAAAATGACCAACTTGCATCTAGTCCCTTTAAAGGAACAGGCCACTGTTTTTCTATACTGATATGTTCTTGCCTGAGCTTAGACGAGTTGATACGTACCTGTCTGGTCTTTGTGCCCGTGGAAGAGCTTGGTCGCTTCCAACTTCACCCCCGCTTGGAGCCATAGGAACACATTGTGAGAGGCCAAATGCTAACAACATCTTTGGTTGTTTTGCTTGACTGAGGGCACGCACAAAGACCTGATAGGTATGTATCAACTCGTCTAAGCTCAGGTAAGAACATGTCTCAGTATGGAAAAACAGTGGCCTGTTCCTTTAAAGACAAACTACAAACAATCTCTCCCACTGTAAGTTAAACACTGTCCATAACCTGCAAGAGATGGTCCCATAGCGCTTGACCACGGGGTTCTAAATGCTGCAGAAACGTGATCAAAACACCAGGATGTGCACCCACCACACCTTTCACACTCACCACCACTCACAGTAGGAAAATATTCCAGTCTGGTACGGTCTGTAGGAGGAAAAGCTTGGGAAGGGACCACTGCCTAAACATCGCCATGGGGGTCTGTCCAGCCATTTCTCCGTATGTGATGTTTTGCCAGGAAATGAAAAAGAAACAGACAGTATTAAACACATTTTAGGGCACTTTTACAAACTAAGTGAACGTAGGAAAGCCACCCTCCTTGCGCTTCATCCTTTGTGTTTCTCTCGTTGCAGGTCGTCATGCCGAGGACATCTTCGGAGAGTTGTTTAACGAAGCCAACAGTTTCTACCTGAGGATGAGCAGTCTGCAGGAGAGAGTGGACCAACTGGCCGTCAAAGTCACCCAGCTGGACTCCACTGTGGAGGAAGGTGAGATCTACCTGTCTGCTTCTTTATCTGTCAATGCCAGGGAATCCATTCTGACTCTGTGTTTTTGTGAATGACTTTATTCACTGTATCAGGCAACATTATTGGATCATTTCACATATTTTCATATATAAAATTGGACAAAAGGCAAATAAATGTACTGACGATAATATTGAACCCAAAAACGTATTCTTAATCTGTCATTTATTGAGTCGATATAGTAATGATCATGACAGCCCCAGTTGGAGTGTCCATTTTTTTTTTGCTAATTTGATCCCTATTCCCGAGAGCATTGTGCGACTTTGGAGATATTTCCGGACACCTCGTCATATCCTTTGTTCCAGATGCAGAAACAAGTCGTATTCCTCTTGCAGATTATTTCGAGAAAAATCCAAAAGAGCAAAAGAAAAATAGACTGTGAATGAACCCTAAACGAGTTAACCCCCTTACCCCCGCCTTAACCAAGTGCATTTTCTCCAGTTCGGCTCACTTCTTGCTTATTAAGGTCAGTGTAACGCCTAAGTTGAAAGCCAAGACTGCTATGACCGCGTTGTTTCCACATCGTCACTTTACGTAGTCACCTTGTGTCTTTTTTCTTGATTTTTTGTTGCGTTTTCATCCTCGTTTTAGTCTTGTTCTCATTGCTATTTTAGCGTTTTTTTTCATGACGCTTTTAGATTTGGGTAAAGCCAAACTGGAGAAAATGTGCTTTGTTCAGAGGTTTAAGGGATATAGCAGGAATTTTCATTTCCTAGTTATCCAGAGTGTTGTTGATTTCTGGAGATTTTATTTTATTATTTCATTCCTGCAGTATTTTATTGCTGCATATTTGAAGAGTTTAGTGATGCTAGGCTAGTGCTAGGCTAGCGCATGTCTATGGTAACTAGTAGGCTGCATTAAAAACCTCTTCAAAATCATGGGGTCGTCCTCCAAACGTTGCCATATCTGATTTGTAGAAAGCTCCTTTGTGAATTCCAACGTGTAGTAATGCCGGCCACGGGTAAACAAACTACTGTAGATCCGGTAACCGAGCAGATCATTGCGTAGCTACAGCCAGGAAGCTGATGCTGCTCAAATAGAAGTTCATTTAAATGCAAAGTGGTTATATTTCAAAAATCATTCAGTCGACACAGACATTTATATGGGTAGTCGGGTGTTAGAAGTGATTTGCCTCAGGTGCACTGTGCTTGGGTCAGACTGTTTTTAATGCAGGCTACTAGTTACCATAGACATGCACTAGCCTAGCACTAGCCTAGCGCCGCTAAACTCTTCAAATATAAGGACTGCATGAATAAAAACACATTTCCAGAAAACAACAGCACTCTGGAAAACTCGGAAATGAGGCATTGTCAAAAATCCTGAAATATCCCTTTAAGAGTGCATTAACTTGCCTTTAAAGCTAAAGCCTGTGAGTTTCTATACCCGCACACATATGACAACACTACAGAGGCATTTAATTATAGATCACCATTTACCCGCTCACATGATCCTTCAGTCTGAACAGCCCACAGTTGCGTCCGGGCCTCTTCACTGTAACATGAGACTCATTACCTCCACATAAAGACTCTCTACAGTCACTCATCATCTTAATGCAGTAATATAGCACAAGTACAATTCACTTTACAAGAGCACACAGGCCCCGCAGGAACCATTGTGAAGCTATTATTATTTTTATTAGTTTACTCACTTGAAATAGCTTGTTTTCCCCCTCTTTTATCTGCACTTTCCGTGTCTCTTTTTAGAGTATGCGGATAGTATGACAAATCTAATCAAAGGAAATCAATTTGAAAGGCTGCGGTGGAGGAGCGCTCTCGGCTTGGCATGTGGAGGAAGTCACAAGGATCTGATTTGTGCGGCTCTCGTGGGAAAAAGCCGAGCAGAAAATGATCCGTGTCGAGCTCAAAAAAAACAACTGTCATTTCAACGTAGCGTAATATTGCTGGAATATTGAGTGAAACCAACAAAAGTACACGGCAGTCGCTTTGCCAGGTCAGAGGGAGGGGAGAGCTGTAGTCTGTAAGTGCAGCAGGGTCTGTCCTCTTTGAACAGCCAGTGAATGAAGGTTTTGCATTAGACGCTGGTTTGTGGATTAGTCTCTGGCCTCGGGGACAGACACATGAAAGAGAGACAGTCTGACAGGGACTGACTTTGTTGTAAGAAGGAGAGATGGAGAGATGAGAGGAAAGAGGGAGATGACAAGCAAACTACAAGGACTGACCCTGTTTCAGCTAATGTGGAAATGGGAGGAAGATGGTTGTCCGTGACCGCGGTGAAAGAGAGATTCTTCGCCGCAACATCAACACACAAGTAGATGAAGGGCCAGGAGAAAATGAGGAATTAAGAAACAAGCTGATATTTACAATGAATAAACCTCTTTACCCCCACCTGAACCAAGCTTATTTTAGTTTGGTATTACCCAAATCTGAAAGCTTCTTGACTCGAGAGCTGCAGCCTATAGGCCAGGGTATGATTTAAAAGCTAAGACCTACAAAACTGACTTTTCCACAAGACTTTTCTTCGTGTTGTTGCGGTGTTGTCGTCATGTCGCTATTTTGTTGCATCTCTGCCGCTTTTTTTTTGTCATGTTTTTGTTGTGGTTTTTTTTTGTAATTTTTTTGGTCATTTTAGTCTAAAATGTTTGTCATTTTTGTCTACTTTTTTGTCTAATTATTTGTCACGCTTTTTTGTTGTTTTTTTTGCAATATTTAAATGTATTTTTTTGTAGTTTTTGTACATTTTTTGTCACTTTTTTGCAATTTTGGTTTTTTTTTTTGTCTAATTTGTGTCTAATTAAGTTTTTTGTCATTTTTTGTATTTTTTGTCTAATATTTGTCTAATTATTTGTTACATTTTTTTCTCGCTTTTTTTTTGCAAGATTTAAATGTATTTTTTTGTAATTTTTGTCAATTTTTTGTCACTTTTTGGTTATTTTTTTGTCACTTTTTTGTAAGTTTTGATATTTTTTTGGCTAATTTTTGTCTAATTATTTGTCACTTTTTTGTCACTGTTTTGTATTTTTTTTGTCTAAGTTTTGTCTAATTATTTGTAAAAAAAAAATGTAATTTTTTTGCAATTTTTAAATTATTTTTTTGTCATTTTTGTCAAATTTTTTGTCACTTTTGTAGTCACTTTTTTGTCGCTTTTTTGTCACAATTTCATCCTTGTTTACATCTTGTTTTCATCGCTATGTTGAGGCTTTTTTCATGAAGCTTTTAGATTTTGGTAAAGCCGAACAGTAGAAAATGTGCTCGGTTCAGGTGGGGGTTAAGAGGTTAAATCACTGATCACTCTGGCCTTTATCGGCTTTGACAAACCCCTTCATGTCGCGTCTGTGCCTAAAAACTGACATCTCTGTTTTAATGACAAAAGCGCGGCGCTGAGGTGAGAACGAGTCGCCGGTGGAAACACATGTCTCTGTCAGGGTTTAACCTCATTACACACATCACACACTGAACACACTGAACCATCTGCTCCTGGGCTGTCGGATCGCCGCCGGTTTAGGGATCGACGTACAGATTGATGTTTGTTTTTTTACCTGACACACTTGAAGTACAATCAAATACTTCTCTCCAGGCAATAGGTCAACAAGGGCATCAAACTGGGTGCTGTTACTGGGTACTGGGCGCTTTGATGGAGGCCTAGGGATGATTTATTTAACCTCTGAACCCCCGCCTGAACCGACCACATTTCCTCCTGTTTGGCTTTACCCAAATCTAAAAGCGTCTTGGAAGAAAGTGTCAAAATAGCAACAAAAATGAGACGAAAACAAGGATAAAATGCAACAAAAGAGTGACAAAAAAGCGGCAAAAAAGTGACTGAAAATTTAATGAATAAATAAATCACAAACAAATAACAAAGAAGCGACAAAAAAAATTCAAAAAAGAGACAAATAATTAGTCAAAAATTAGACAAAAAGGACAAAACAAATTACAAAAAAATTACAAAAAAATTACAAAAACATTTACAAAAAATATACAAAAAAATTACAAGAAAATTACAAAAAATATACAAAAAAATTACAATAAATTACAAAAAACATGACAAATAATTAGTCAAAAATTAGACAAAAATGACAAAACAAATTACAAAAAAATTACAAAAAACTGACCAAAAAATGACAAAATGAAAAAAAAAAAAAATCAACAAAAACAGAAAAAGTGACAAAAAAAACCAACAAAAATTTACAAAAGAATCAACAAAAGAATTGTTTAAAACAAATCTGACAAATTACAAAAAAACCCATAAAAAACATGACAAAAAGCCATGAAAAAGTGACCAAAAAAAGCAATAAAAGAGCAACAGAAAAGTGATGAAAAAGTGACACTAAAGCGACCAAAATGCAACAAAAACACCACAAATGGGCAAGAAAAAAGTGGCAAAAATGTGACGAAAACTCAACTAAAAAGCAATGGAAAAATAATAGTCAAAAAAGTGTCAACAACGCGAGGAAAAAGATCAGTTCAGATGAGTTTTGTTGGTCTTAACTTTCAAATGAGGTGTTATAGGCTATAAGCTGCAGACTAGACGTTTCTATATTTGGATAAAGCTGAATTAGAGAAAATGTTCTTGGTTAAAGGGATATTTCAGAATTTTTGACATAGGGCCTCTATGTTATCCAGAGTGTTGTTGATTTCTGGAGATATATATATTTTAATTCATGCAGTCCTTATTGAAGAGTTTAGTGGTGCTAGGCTAGTGACAGGCTAGTGCTAAGCTATTGCTAGGCTAGTGCTAGGCTACTGCTAGGCTAGTGCATGTCTATGGCAACTAGTAGCCTGCATTAAAAATCTCTTCCAAAATCATGGGGTCGTCCTCCAAACGTTGCCATATCTGATTTGTAGAAAGCTCTTTTGTGAATTCCAATTTTCACTGCTATGTTCCTCAGCTCCTCTGAGGCCTAGGAAGTTGTAGGACATCGGCTTTATATATCCAATATTGTGAAATACCCAAACATTGGCCCGAAATATTAGCCAGCCAATATATCGGGCCAATGTCATTTGTAATACGATTTCTCCCAGTTACGTTCAGATTCAAATTCTAGGCTCGGTCTGCTTTGTATTTCCATTTCTACAAGCCCTCATTATTTTTCACGCCAGTCTATAAATCCCGTGTTTATGAGGACACACATGGCACTAAAGGACTAAGGAGAAGTTCAGTGATAAATAGACGCACCACACGCCATACTGGTGTTTTATGGCCCGTCTTCAGGCTGATAAAAGCGAGGGAAAGAAATATCCCTGGAATACAAAATGGCTCCTGTGTATTTCATAAATCATAGAGAAAACACATCTGATATATGCATGTGTGGCTCGTTTGCCTTGAGCATATTATAGATTCCATTTCTAAGCACCTCATACATTAAAAGTCAGTTTTCTTTGCAGAGAAATTACAGACTTTTTATCATCAGCATGTGTCTGGTTCATTTCTTTCTTTGTTCCCTCACTTTGATAACATTGTTCCTCGTCTCTCTCTTTCTCCCCAGTCTCCCTGCAGGACATCAACATGAGGAAGGCCTTTAAGAGCAGCACCATCCAGGACCAGCAGGTGGTGTCGCGCACCTCAGTCCCGAACCCCGTGGTGGAGATGTACCATCGCTGCGACAAGCCTCCGCCGCTCAACATCCTCACGCCGTACAGGTCAGTCAGAGAGAATGAGCTTTCACATACCAGAGTCGGACCAATGTTTATATCTTTACTCGCAGTGCAGTGAAATCCATTTAGCCGACTTGCAGTACATGAACTATGTTTAGCTGCAGACTCAGTAAAGCCAGGTGTTGTGGTGGACAGCCTAATGTTCCTTCAGTGATAGAGGCACCTACTGTATGTTCCTCAGCTGCGTAGGTGCAGTTAGGGCGGGGCAATTAATCCAAATTTTAGCGAAATCGCAATCTCTGCTTTGGTCAGTTTCAGTAAGGGACTTTATAATCGACAGGTTTACAGCCATTTTACAGAAACAGAACTTTGTTTGGGAGTCTGTAGGAGACAAAAGGGGATTTGTGTGCGTTAAAAGGTGATTAAAGGTGATATATATTATATATAGATATATTTGACCTTGTAGTGACCCAATGGCTGTATGAGTGGTCAGCATGGCACTTTTAATTTCCATCACAGTGGTCTCTAGGACGCTCCAGGATCAACTGTTTGGAAGGTTTTCACCGCTGACGGAGCCTCTCACCAGAAAAACTAAAAAGCAACTGATCCTGGAGCGTTGTAGAGACCACCGTGATGGAAAATAAAGGCATCATCCTGATCACCCATTGGGTCACTACAAGGTCGAATACGCACAAATATCACTTTTATTCTTCTCTAAGTTTGTATAAAAGGTCTGTCTAAGTTTATGAATCAAATAAAATCGGAAATCAAAATTGATATGAGAAAAAAATATTGCAATTACAGACCTGAAGCTATGCTAATGCTGAAAACCTGCCTCGAGCATGCATTAGTAAACCCCTGCTGGTGTAAATTGTGCCATAAACTCACCCATAATTACATTTAAAGCTGCATTATGCAACGTTTTATGTGGAAAAAAAGTTGGTATTTGTGCATATTTGCCCTTGTAGTGACCCATTGGCTGTATGAGTGGTCAGCATGGCGCCTTTACTTTCCATCACGGTGGTCTCTACAACACTCCAGGATCAATTGTTGTGTAGTTTTTCTGGTGAGAGGCTCCGTCAGCAGTGAAAACCTACAAAATTGATCCTGAAGCGTTGTAGAGACCACTGTGATGGAAAGTAAAGGCACCATGCTGATCACTCATACAGCCACTGGGTCACTACAAGGGCAAATACACACAAATCATCATCAGTCAACTTTTTTTTCCACATAAAAAGCTATAAGTTATTAAAGTTGCATAATGCAGCTTTAACTAGCTCTCTCTGCCTTTGTGTGAAAACATAACGGTCAGTGACTACATACAAAGCTATAAGCACCATAATGTAACGTTGCTATAACATCTTTTTGTTAATTTATGTGTTTCTTGTTCTTTGTTCCCAAACACAGGGACGACAAAAAGGATGCTCTGAAGTTCTACACCGACCCCTCGTACTTCTTCAACCTGTGGAAGGAGAAGATGCTGCAGGCCACAGAGGACAAGCGCAAAGAGAAGCGGCGTCAGAAGGTAACGGAAACTCTGCGCTAATGACGGGGTTTGATGAATGCTCATTTGTGTGAGGGGGACGTGTGCGTCTCTGAATCCGATTTATCATTTCAGTTTTAATTTGCTAAGTCTATATTTCTCGTCTTTATTTATGCCATTAAGCTTGATTTGCTGCTTTTGTATCTGTATATTTCACATTGTTCTGAAACTGTTCACACACAGCAGCAGTATTATCTCATTTGGGGGATTTCTTACCGTACTGCTCTATCTAATAAAACTCTTAAAGCAGAGTTAAGGTTTACAAATGATGAGCTCGGAAACAATGAGGAATGATCTTTTAAATCTGGTGCTACAGTTTATCCAGTAGAGTTTGTCGATGCATTAAAAGATTCAATATCTAAAATGCTTTTTTATGCAGGCTAGAATTACTTGATTCAAGGGATTGGTGTTAGTTTGCGAAAACTAGGGTCAATAAGGGCACGTAGTTTGACTAAGGTAAATTTTTCAAAAATGTGTCCCCCCATTTTTTCATTTTCCAATTTTTTTTAATTTTTTGCCCCTATGTTTTCCCCATATCTTCCTTTTTTTTCCTTTTTTTCTTAGTATTTTTTCCCTATTTTTTCTCATTTTGCCAATTTTTTTCCCCTTATTTTTGACAATTTTTTATTCCTAATATTTTCGCTCTTTCCCTCCATTTACCCCCATTTTATTCCCTATTTTACCCCTTTTTCTTTACACAATTCTTCCTCATTTTTTGCTACAATTTCTCCCAATTTTCCCCCAAATTCTTCCCAATTTTTCCCACATTTCATTGAAGATGACCCTAATATTGTAAAAACGCAGATCTTTCACACATTATTTTTCTGTTTTCCAGTTCTAGAAAACAAAAATAGGAAAAAGTTCGGGTATCGGTATCGAAAAACCAAGTATTGTTAAAGTACTAGTATCATAAAATATATAACGATATCCAGGCCTAATTAGGACTTCACCTGATATTAATAGCACCAATAGTTGTGTGATTCTCATTGAGGACATTAAACTATGATGGGATTATGTAACTCTTCTAGCCTTAGTCCTATTAATGGCTGTTCATATATAAAAAAAAAAAAAATCAAAATCATTACATAGAGCAGAGAAAAGTCTTGAAAACATCCCATTTCTGCTGCTGTGTTGTTGTTTAATTTTTGTTCAAACTAATGCTACTCTCCATATATTTCTGTTCCCTGCTTTAATCTCAACACATCCCTTATGAAAACGACATTAACCTTTGTGGGGGAAAATGGTCGCTCTTTTTGAGTCGCTCTGGCCGCCTCAGCCTCCATTACTGCTCCCGCCTGCTCCCTGCTCAGTCTAACTGTCCAGCTTGTTGTCTCTCCTCCTCAGGGCTGCCCGGCCCATCCCACCAGCAGACCCCACTCCAGAAACGCCCCACCCAGGAGCCCATTGTCCATCTCCGTAAGACAACCCCCCTGTCCCATAGCATTGAAACCCCCCCCTTCCGACCGCACCACTATGCAGTACACACACACTATCTAGAACATGCTTCACGTTAGTGCAGGTAAGACACTGTAGGTGACACTGAACCCACTGCCACTGCACACCCCCGTGTTTTTCATGTTTGTCACGTTTTGTTGCTTGCCACCTCACCCTCAGTCGGACTAACCCCTGTGTTCAATTCAGCCCAGTCTGTCAGAAACTCATTATGCCTGTGTTTTGGTTTATAATGATGATAATGCTACATTGGGTTGCACAATGTGTCGCCAAATTACCTCTATCAAAATACAATATTAAAGGGATATTTCAGGATTTTTGACATAGGGCCTCATTTCCTAGTTATCCAGAGTGTTGCTGGTACCTGGAGAATTTTGTTTTGTAATTCATGCAGTTCTTATATTTGAAGAGTTTCGTGGCGCTAGGCTAATGCAAGGCTAGCACATTTCTATGGTATCAGCTAGCCTGCATTAAAAACAGTCTGACCCGCTCCACAGAGCACCTGAGGCAAATCCCTTATAACACCAGACAAAGAATATAAATGTCTGTATCGATAGAGTAATTTTTGGAATATGACTGACCTTGCGTCACATGAATGATCGCATTTTGAGGGACTATTTTCTAGCAGATCACTCCACCGCTGCGTAGCTTATACAAGCACGAAGTAGATGCTGCTCAAAAGTAAGGTATTTTAAATGCAAAATGGTTAAAATTACTCTATCGACACAGACATTTATATTAGTCTGGCGTTATAAGTGATTTGCCTCAGGTGCTCTGTGGAGCGGGTCAGACTGTTTTAATGCAGGCTAGCTGATATCGTAGAAATGTGCTAGCCTTGCATTAGCCTAGCGCCACAAAACTCTTCAAACATAAGAACTGCATGAATTACAAAAAAAAATTCTCCAGGTATCAGCAACACTCTGGATAACTAGGAAATGAAGCCCTATGTCAAAAATCCTGAAATTTCCCTTTAAAGCCACACCGTGTAGAATTTTACCCAATAAACAAAATAGAAATACAAGCATTTATTTCATGACAGATATTTTCATCATAGAAAAATACCTCATAAATGTGCAAACAAACATGAGCTTGAGCCGTGAGCAGTTCAGACATGACTGTAGCTTTACTGGAAGTGGGTACGTCTCCAGCTCGTCTCCATGGCGATGATGACTAAAGTCAGCAGAATATTTGAACAGGTTAGGTCCTCATCCAAATACATCCTTTAATTACCCACTGCAGTAATAGACTTTTCTGTGTAGAGCTGGTCATGAGGAACATGTTTTGTATTGATGTCAACACTATAGTCCAAAATGTTACGCACTGTCCCTTTAAGCAACACAATATCGACAGCCCACAACAAGACCACTTTGAAACTTAAAGATGTGCAAAAGTTCAGTTTTAGTCATGATTTTACTAATTTAGTTTCATAATTAATCCATGTTTTGATCCTGATTTAGCACTGTTGTTTTGACACAATATATAAAGAACTACAGGAATCTATTGAGTTGAAGTGGGATTGTAAAATATTTGTCTCACTGGGTCTGGACAATATGGCTAAAATATTAATCATGATATTTTTTTCTCATATTGATCGTTCGATTTTCGATTTGTAGCTGATTCATGAACTTAGACAGAATTTTTCATCTCATTTAACACAAAATTCTTGGGATTTTTTTTGCCAAAGAAATGGCTGTGAACCTGTCAAAGTAGATATTGTGATTTCGATTAAATTTCAATGAATTGCCCAGACCTATTAGCCTAGGCTATCCCCAGACGACAGTTATATTTAGTCTGGGGACCACCAATTCATTTTCTCGTGGGAGAGGTGTGGTTTACGATCGTCCATAGCCGTTTATTGGGCGCTACGAATGTCTATCATATGTGTCTGCACGTAGCCATAGACAATCGTATCAATTGTATCAGATGACGTATGACGTACCCGCTGTAAACTTTCAAGCTAAACTATTTAACACGGTCTTAAAGCTTGATCCAAAGATGGCGTCTGCTGCTGTCATGTTGGATCCGTAAACAAACTATAAGCTTCCGTCTGTCGAATAGCACATCATCGCCTTGCCGTCCCTCCTCGTTCTGTGATTGGTCCCCATGTGAAGATATATAGTACATAGTAAAATATGGTACGGCAATTGTCCAAACTATTATCAACAATCTGACATTTTTATCATTGTGCAGCTCCAATTTGATAATACACTGCCTGACCAAAAAACACCAAAGGTCACGTGCTCAAATAGATCAAAAGATCCAGTGTTGCGTTCATTTATCCCCAAGATCTTGTACTGATGATGGGGGAGTGAGATCGGTGCACAAAGCGTTCTCCAGCACATCCCAAAGATTCTCAATGGCATTATCATCTCAGAATATGCCCAAACCATCAGGAACATTCACTGATTGAACTACCGGATCATTCAGGATAGTCAATGGATCTCTTACTTACCGTTGCCGAGCCTATAGGTGGCAACTAATCTTTATTGAAACACAGTCCAGTTTTGCCGTGTGGTAGCCTATATCCCGTTTTTGGATCTAAATGTCTTCCCCGATCCAACAACGGTACTGCCTGTGCTTTTGACCTGCCCATTTTTGCAAAACATTATGATTCAATTTAAGAAATTCCAAATACTAGGGCACAGAATCCCTCTACAACGCTAGGATTAGTGATGTTGTTCAGACTGGGCTGCCTTGCTTTGTGCTGTGTTTAGATTGGTCTGGTATGATCTTAGAGAGTGGGTGAAGTAGACTTAGTGAATGAGCGTGCAGGTGTGATCTAGCTCCCTCTGGTGGTAGTGAGAAGCGGGTGACGGGGGGGGGCTCTTCCTCTGCTTTGCACAAACCACTGTCCTCTTTCTAAACCCTGTTATTCTCTTCTCTGTGTTCTGTCACTGCTGTGGTTTTTATACAGGAGCAGCAAAGGCAGGTCGAAGAGCCGGGACGAGAGGTCAAGAAGGTCAGTATAGCACACAAATATCTCCTATAAAAAATACTACTACTACTAATAAAAACACTGTTATATCTATCATTGTGTCATATTATTTGGTCATGGTAAAGGAAATATCATGTTAAAGTATGGGAGAGTATACATAAAGAAAACAATATTCCTCATAGCAGCATTCCTAATACACTAAAATGTCATCTTCAATTTATGGATTTGTATTGTATTGGTTTGATTTTGCTTTGTATCAGAATATGTCCATGTCCACAAAACATTTTTACGCTGAAAACGTATCTCGTCTGCGGCTCAGGTGCGTAAGGCCCGTAATCGTCGCCAGGAGTGGAACGTTTTGGCCTATGACAAAGAGTTCAGGCCGGACGCCAGGCTGACCCCCTCCCCGTATCACGGCATGTCGTCCGAGGGCTCCCTGTCCCCAGACAACAGGTACGACCATCACTATTCACAATGTAAGACACCTACGTTTGTGCCGGTGTGGAGGCTTGATGTGAATTTTGACCTTGCTGGTGATGGAAAGAATGGGTTTTGTAGAAGATGCATGCCGCCCTCTTCTGGAGGAAAGCTGCACTACAGTATCAAATTAATCCTTCTATTACGAGCCACATTTTACAAATCCAACCTTTATTATTACACTGGTTGACTGTATCATCTCACCAGGCTCAAGTTTCTGTACCTTGTTGATTGCATTATGCATAATATACTAACATTTAGCTCAACTTTTATATTTATTATAAACGTTTTAGTCCTTACTTCCTGGGCGTTGCATGGTGAGGCCTGAAAATGATCTTTTTGCTGGCTCACTTGCCGTTTCCATGGTGAAGCTATAGTATAAAGGGTATGCAGGTGATGTCACAGCATGGCAACAGATGTGAAATGAGTGGTGTATTTGTTTTGAGGCACAATGATGTAAGTGCATCCCTTTAAACAACACACTTTGAGTGCCTAATACAAAAGCGCTATGTAAATGTGACCACACACTTACTATTTATTGCAGCTGAAGCTAATGGGCATTATTTAAACTGCTTCATTTTTCCCTGCCATAAGAGAGCGGCCTTTTCTTTGCACGTGGGTGAATTATTACATTAGGTTTCTTATGGCTACATTCATTATTTTAAGTTAAATAATAAAATTCTAACATAAGTGGAAAAGCCAATCCATATCGTGTCTCCTTTTAGAAAAGAACCCCTCATTTCATTTCATTTCATTATATCCGGTATTTCATTCATTTATAAAGCAAATGCAACAACAGCATTTAACATAATATGAAAAGGAGCAGATAGAAAACATATTACATCTGCCCCCTATAACCCTAAACTAACTCTTCTCCCCCCTCCAGTCCCAGCCACCCCTCGTCGCAGGCGGCCCACCCTCCGGAACACGGCCGGGAGCACCTCGGGGCTCCTCAGACCCAGTCGCTGGACCGGGTGCTCAGGCCGAACACCCAGCCTCCTCCGGGAGCCGCCGCACCCGGGCGCCACGCGGCCTCGCTGGGCAGGACCCCCTCCGCTCACGGCCCCCAGGGTGCGGATCAGATGGTCAACGGGCCCCGGCAGCAGTCCGTCAAGGAGTACAGGGCTCATGGGTGAGGCTGGATCAGAATGGGATTTTGTTGAACAGATGGACAGATTATCATGTACAAATTGCAAGATTAATGGTTTATTTATTGATAACTTTGGCACATGGACACCGAGATTAGAGACCGGTGTTTTCACAAGACATTTTGATTTAGTTTTAGTGAAGATTTAAGTCTAATTTAAGTCAACAAAAGTCACACATTCAGAATTGTATAGTAAAATGTGTCCTGTTTATTGTCTCTCCTCTCTTTAGTGGTCAACCATCAACTATCCCAGAGTACTACATCCCTCCCGCCCCTCCTCCCCCTCCCCCGTCTATGCCCGCGGCCCAGGCCCCGTACGACTCCTCCGCGGCCCCGCCCGCTGCCGCCTCAGTCCCGCCCACCTCCTCCACCCTGTCCCGCCCCTACTCGCCCTCCCCTCCGCCTCCTCCCGCCAACTACGTGCCCAGCCCCGCCCACCCCCCTTCAGGCGCTCCTCCCGCAGCCCCGCCCCCTCCGCCACCGGGTGCCCCCATGGCGCACCCCTCCCCCCCGCATGCCGCCGGCCAGTCGGACGGAGCGCAGCCCGCGAGGAAGAGCACCATGTTGGGCATGATCCCCATGAGCGACGCACGTTCAGATCTGCTCGCAGCGATACGCAGAGGTCAGTAACATAGACCCTAATACAGCAAATGAAACACACAAAGGTCTGTTGATTCATTGATCGACACTGAGACTGACAATCAACAACCTTCAAATTATCAGCAGTCATTTTTGGGAAAGCTCCATCACCCACATTTGGATCCCGACACATTGTTTGAGAACTACTTGTACTATCTGATCAAAAGAAGCTGTGGCATTGTTTCAATCAGCTTCTGGGACGTCAATAGATCCAGTGTTGCTTTAATTTTTCACCAAGATCTTGCATTGATGATGGGAGAGTGTGGCAACCGTGCAAAGCCTTCTCCAGCACATCCCAAAGATTCTCAGTGGGGTCAAGATCTGAACTCTGTGGCGGCCAAATGATGTGTGAAAAAGACTCGTTCACAATGTGAGCCCGATGAATCCTGGCATTGTCATCTTGGAATATGCCCATGTCATTAGGGAAGAGGAAGTCCACTGATGGAATGACCTGGTTATTCCGGATGTTCAGGTAGTCAGCCGATCTCATTATTTTGGCACAGAGTGTTGCTGAAACTAGACCTGACCAACTGCAGCAACACCAGATCAGAACAGTTAGTCAAATCCAGGTGCTTCGGACAGTGTAGTTTGGCCACCATCTATCTATAGCAGGGTATGGGCAAACTTTTTGTCATTTTCCATGGGGGCTGAACCAATCATGACTATAATTGGCTGTTACTTATCTTTACGACAGTGAGAACATTGCTGTTGTACAGGCTGTTGTGTTAAAGCAATGCATTAATGTTAGTGGTTACTATAAGAATTAAATGTCAGTGTCTGGATGATAAACGGGCTGCACGGGCCTGGGCCTTAGTTTGTCCAAGTCTGGTCTCGCGAGCAAAGGGTTTCTCTTGCGAACAAAGCAGTAAGTCTCTCCCAACCATCTGGCATGCATGGGTTAAGTAAGATGTGCATAACTTTGGCCTCAACATTGCTTCTGTCCAGTCTGCCAATACAGAACTGTACATATTTTGCACACACTTCATAATAAAGGAGTGTTGCTCATGATATTACAGTTTGGTGCCTAGTCTAGTAAATCAACATACCTTTTGTCGTGCAGGTATCCAGCTGAGGAAAGTGCAGGAGCAGCGGGAGCAGGAGGCCAAACGGGAGCCCGTGGGGAACGACGTGGCCACCATCTTGTCCCGGCGCATCGCGGTGGAGTACAGCGAGTCCGACGACGACTCGGAGCTGGATGAGAACGAGTGGTCCGACTGAACTGTCCACTAAACCGGAGAGATCAGTGAGGAGTGACCGGACGCTCTAGCCCCTTTTACACAGACGAAAAGATGGTGATGCACTCGGTCCATTCGACGTGACGAGACCCATTCCTTATTCTGTTTCCGTGACGTCTCTTTGCAGATCGTACTCGTATGCTTAGGGAGTAGCTTTTACTGTGAGTTTGAGCTTAACATTTTATTCAACATTATCGCACACACTCTTGAAAACGAAACGCAAGCGGCACGTAGTACAATCTTACTTGCTGTTGCGTAATCTGCAAAATGAAAAGCCTGTGTAAAAGGGGGCTATTGTCACGCTATGGTAAAAAAAAGAAAAGAAAAAAAGATTTGGTTAGATTTGATCATTATTATAACTAAGAGTAAAATGGATTCACTCATCTGTGCATACTGCCATTCACACTCGCTTGAGACCCACTGTCGAACATTGAGCACTCCTGGAGCAACAAGTGGGTGTTTTTCGGCGCTCGGTCGCCCCCGTTTCTAACCAAACCCGGTGTTAATCCTGTGTCCACCTGTGGAGTCTGGCACGCTAACACTTCGTACGAATAACAACGAGCCAACTGCGCGAGACGCCGACAATTGGCAGTGTTCAAAGCTCTTAATGTAGGTGCTCCTCCAGAGAGAACGGGGGAGGTGTGTTTACTTTACACATGGTATAGCACAATTATGAATAGGGGTGGGCGGTATGGCAACACATAATAAATGTGAGTTTTCTTAGAGCCCAGATAACATTTTAACACAATTCATAGCTTTACATTGCCATTAAATGAGACATGCATATATTTCCTCTTGTCCAAAAACATACCTGTAGTAGCATTTTGCTTCATTCTCACAGTTTGGAGGAATCCTTTCCACTTTCTTTCTTCTTCTACTGCTTAAGCGCTCAGAGAAGGTCCTCCACATTTATGAAGCCCCGTAATTCATCAAAGTGTGTTCATCGCGGCACCGTCGATCCGCCAACATGCCGTTGAAAGTGAAAGCCGGTTTTCACTTTTTATAACATCCTCATACATGTCATCCTCACTACTGCCTGCAGAGGGCGCTCCAGCCCATTGTCTTAATCTGCTTCATCTGAGAGCCACTCGCGTCATATCCCCCACCTCTGTTGAAAACTTTAGTGCAATCTTTCGACTTAACTTCATCTGCCAAATGAGCAAGACTGTGATTAACAAGTCTTGGAAATCAGGGAAAAAATGAGTCCTTAAAAGGAAAACGCGTGCCTGTTCACTCGACACGCACAACGTCCATCGAAAGTCATTCAGCAGCTGAGGCCTGGGTTGTGTTTTAAGAGCTGGAACGAAGGTGCAACAATATCTTAATGACTGAACTGATCTATTGGTATTGGGAGAACCTTTGCAACCAACTTTTATAATCCATCCATGCTGCGGTCACTTCAGCCAAAACAAAAGACAAGCGACTAGCATGCTAATCGTTTATATCCTCCTATAGCATGCTAACTGCACTTGAATATAAATAACATGTGTCAAATAACCATGGATATGTTGTTTCAAAATCTAGCATTTAAAGGCACTCTGAAAATTGTTTTTATTTGCCATTATCTTCAAGCATATCCGTAACTTGTGTATCTACTGAACTACAATAGATAGTTTCGTGTGATGTTCTTTGTTAGACACAAGTACAGCCTTTGCTTTGACTAGGCCGATGCTTTGGAAAGAGTGAAGTCAGGGATTTAAAGCAAGTCCTCCCACAAACTCCTAGGCCTCAGGGGAACAGAGAAAGGTACTGAAAATTCGTTAGCTTCAAGTTTGACTAAAGTTAGCTAGTTTCACTAAACCACCGTCAATATGGACATACATTATGTGATTTTGAAGCACAGAACCTGGAGACTTCAATCGCTGAGTCAGTTTTAACCTCTACAATTGTAGTTTAGCTGACCGCACAAAATGCTGCAGCTAGCAACAGTATGCTAATGCTAACGGCAGCTAATCAAATCAGGGACAGAAACCATGATTGAATTACCTAAAGTGGCCATTGCTGCACTAGCCAAGTGTTTGTATTTTTACAGGATTATAGAACAGACATTTGAAAAGATCGGCCGAGCATATCGGCATCGACGAATAAAAATCCCCAAAAATCGGCATCGGCCCTAGAAAAACCCCTCTAGCTTTGACATATTCTCATCCGAAATGAACTGAATTTCCATATTTAAGCAATAGCTACATACGTACATCTTTAGCCATATTAGCCTCAAATGTAGCTTAATTAATGAGCCACAATAGATTGAATATGTTTATCATTTACTCTGGGTGCCTTTATTGTTTGGGTGCATTTGCATGTTAACAAACCTGGAAAAAAATAAATCTTGTCTTTTCAGTTTTTTTGGCTAAAGTGACCACCAAAGGCCCACACTCCTGGACGTACTTTTAGAGTAGTCTTTAAAACTCACACTTTGACTCTTTGTAATATAGCCGCTACTGTACATCTCAGCTGTGATCGACTCCGCACCAGCTTCTGTCAGTGTTTCTCATTGAAAAATCCACATCACAGGAGAAGAATGTGAAACGTTTCCCCATTTCATCTGAGGATTTTTCTACTTCCATAACTACTTCATATCTGTTTTATAAAGCAGGCTGCGTTCACATGACAACATACATTTATAAAGAGCCCATTGTTAAATGATCAGCTGGAGGGCCGGTGCTGCAGATGTTTTGACTTTAAAGTTTAATGTCTTCTCTGTCCACAGAAATTAACAAAAGTAAAGTTATTTTCTCGCAGCAGCATCAAAAAGGTGGTGGCATTATGGCAGGATTGGTGTCAAATAGTGAGCCATAAGACATTAGGGGCCCGATCTTGTGTTTCTAAATGCAGACTGTAGACTAGACTGAGGAGGGGTCAATGTGTAATCTTCAGAGCAGTGCGTGGGCTGAATAGAGGCTGGACAGTAGGGCTGTGCTCAATATATTGTATCGGCAATATATCGTTACCGAGTATGTGAAAATATGCGTATCAAGGCACCTGTATCGTGATACGCAAATATGTTTGTCTAACCATAGTCTTTATTCAGAACGTATCAGTATAACTACTCCGATAAAAGGCTTCATTACACGCAGAGCTTATTCAGCATAATAAAAATCTCCATTTTGTGCACCTATAAGATCCTTTTTTCTTAAAATGTGTTATATGTCTTGCATTAGCCAGCCCTACTGGACAGGCCCAGTAGCCTTGCCTGGCCTGCCAAACTACATGCTTTTTCATAGATATTTCAAAGACATATAGTCTGGGAGCAGCATGATCTCAGCGATTAACCGGTGGGCGTGATTGACAGACGGCATCAACCAATCAGAGCAACGCTAGATACGTCACAGCAACAAGCGCCAGGAAGCTTTTCCAAAAACGTCCTTATTTACGAGGCACGCTTCGAACGCTGTTTCTTGCTTCGGTTTTAGGGATTACATTTTTTTCAAATGATTTAAAACAGACGAAAGAGCAGAAGAAAACATTGTATCACTCGCCGCACACGCCATCTCTATTGTTTGGGTCGAGTGTGGTGACGGCTTCTGCCTCTTGGGGGAATGAAATCCCGCCTCTCGGTGCGTGATTGGACCGATGTGGGTAAAATCGTGAAATGATAGGCTGCGAGGAGCTGTCCAGACGGTTCTTCTTTTGAACAGAAAGGAGGAGTGTCTGGCAGGCCAGGCAACCCATGGCCAGAGGCGATGAAACTCCCTGAGCCTTTTCTTCCTACAGACCAATGTTTAAGATGTCACTGTCTTCTGCGCTAATGCTGTTGTTGCGCCAGGTGGAAGATCGGGCCCAGAGCTGCTAGGATATGAGAGCTGGAGATATCTGTCCAAATCCGTGCCACTCCCAGAGAGTTTAATGACCCTTGCCCTCCATCTGAAATCACTCATAACATCAAACTCTCCATGAACCCAACTTCAAAGCAGTGACTGTGTGCTGTGGTATTGGTCTATATTATAACATACAACTTACTTAACCAGAAATGGACATTCAAAAAGCCGGCTATTAAAACAAAGAGGAAAAGATGGCAATAGTGGTTTTCTGAATGCAACTTTTGGTCTATAAATAACATTAATATAAGCTACGTACAGTAATCTACCGTAAATAATCTTTGGGCTATTTCTCTGTATCAGCTGAACGGACTGTAGTGTTTTTTAATACGTGCTTATGATTTCAGTTGTTCTGCAGTGACTTTGTTTGGGGTTTATTTTAGGATTTTTCTACTGCAAAAAGGCCAGGGTCGATGTATCAAATAACACTGTTTCATACAAGCCAGTTCAAAGAAAGTCTTATTTTAGCACCAGCTCAAACAGGCAACAGGACTGAGCCGCCGTTTCTGGTCAATGTCGTGGTATTTTTAGTTCAAAGAGTGTCTCGTTTTTTTCCGGTGTGTTGTGCCATTCGTGTCATCGACAGTTCAGACTAAAACATGACGATAATGATAAGTAAAAGAGAGCGTATTTATTCAATATTAGATTATTTATCACCAGACTCTTATCGGTGACTAAAGACTTTAAGGATATTTTAACTCTTTGCAGCGATGATCAAACCAATTGCACTTGTGGGAAGTTTTTCATGTGATTGAAAACTGTGGCTGTTTTTATGTAACTTAAATTAATAATAATGATATGATCATGTACGTAAAGATAGGTTTGGGATAGGATTACTGCTTTATAAGTCATGTTTCCAAATTTTATCATGAAAAAAATGTGGGTTATTTTATAGGAAATTTAATCTTCCCTAACAATGAATGACATCAAGTCAAAACCTTTTTAATTGTTTTTTTTTTTACTGTTAAAGCGCATATGATGGGTCACTGTGCATAACTTCAAATCATAACAAGGCTGCCCAAGAGGTGACTTCCTGTTTCGATCTAGCGCGCCAAAATAAAAGCACACAGCTCGTCTCATTGATTAGTGCAGCAGGTACTTGTAACATTTCAAGAATATCATTAAATACACACATTTTAAGTGTTTTGTCTGTTAATAGTTAGGCAGAAAGAAAGTTGGACTAATGAACTGCTGAATAAGATGCTGCTTTTGTTTTGGTGTGCAGGATTGAAACAGGAAGTCACTCCTTGGGCGGCGTTTTTATGATTTGAAGTTATGCACAAGTCAATTCACACAGTTCACTGGAAACAATGCCATCTTGTCTTAGATCTTAGATTACTTAAGTGCTGATTTTGAGTAGGTTTGGACTGCCTTGAAACATGCTTGTTCCATTGGTAATGGACAATCTGCTCTAAATCATCCCAAATATTAAGTCATTTTTATCTCAGAAAAGGTGGCATTTTTCCAGTGTAAATAAAAAAGACCTAGTTTTCCTGTTTTTTGTGACGTTTGTTATTAATGGGCAAAGTATATGACATACAAAGGCACAAGAGGTTGTATTTTTTACAATCTTTTCAAAACTGTCACTCTGCAACCAGTCTGTATCAGTGGTTCAGTCAGATCAGTGGTTCAATCGGATCGCTCTCTTCTTAATGTAGTCCGGTTTACTATGTCATTTCGCTAGATTTTTGTGGAGAATATCAAAACAAGGTTTCCATTTGCTCTGATAGGCGGGATAATAGTGATAATAACATTTACATGGGGAATAAAAAACATAGTTTGGCAGAAATTTACAAAATTTGGCAGAAAATTTGTTCGTTCCAATCAAAAAAGTCAATGAAACCTTTGTCATATTATGTTTCATGGCGTTTCCGTAGCGATGACCAGAACTCCCCATTTACTCTAATGGAAAAATTCTCATTGCTTATACCATAAGGTTTCCAAAAATTTAGTTTTCATACTCTCCACGAAAACAACAGTGGAAATCTAAACACAGTGAACCGGACTAGTGTAAAAAAAACTTTAGTTCATAAAATCTGTTTTACTGGTGTATCCGTACACCATCCAACTAAGAAATAATGAGAAAGCATAAAAACCTGTCATATGCGCTTTAAATACTGTGTTTAAAAGACACACGCCCCTCAAAGACCCAGATGAACCAGCGTGGCACTAGTTTAGTGTAGACTTTAAGCTAAAAGCACATTTTAATATAGAAGTGTGTGTTGTTGAAGGCGTACTGTGTCTAACAGGTATTTCCACTTTTTGTATGAGAATTGCGTAATTTTGGGAACTTCATTTCGATTTGTGGGATTGAATATGGTTGTGCGTCTCACTGTAGCCGACGATTCAACGAGAGCATTTAAAACTCGCAAAGCCAAAGCACCAAAGGCCTGGAGTTGAGCGCGTCCATCCCCTCGTGTTTCTGATACTGGCTTATATGAAAACGTCCTCGTGTTGGAAATGTGTGATATGAACATGTTGTATAGACTTTTCTGGGAAGGAAGCCTGTGAATCCCGTTTGAACTGATCTAACGTGTAGAAGACAATGAAAACAAACTCAGCTGTGTATTGCACACTAAACCCAACTGTACGCAAGTATGCATGTAACTATAGAACAATAAATGGTGAGCAAGTTGATGAGTGTCTGACAGTTATTTCATTAAACTATTACTGACTGCAAACCTACAACTGCTGAAAACACGACTTTACACAGCTTTTAAAGTCTCCTTTCATCATTATCACTTCTGCTGGCAGCGGTGGAGCCAGACATTTGTCCCAGGGGGTGCTTAGGGCGTGCTGAGGTCTTTCTTGGGGGTGCTCACAAAACATGATTTTTGGGGGCGATTAGACAACATAACACACATAATAACGCACATAATAATAATGTTCTGTTCAAGACTGCGTCCAAGGGAACATCAGTCTTTGGGCTGCAAAGGCGTTGTGAGCGGTAAAAGTGCTGTGTGGTGGAGGAGGACGCTCTGGACCTGCCTTTAACTCCAGCGCCACCGAGGAGCCTTCGTGAGGCGTTTTTATGTCGACCCCGGGAGGACGTGTGGCCTGAGGAGCAGGTCCTTGTGAGTGTGCGGCTCTGCCCTCACGATCCCCTCACACTCTGCATCCTGGAGCCGCTCCTATCTCGAACAAACTTAATGTTAAAGTTGAGCTGATTATCAGACGGATGCCCAGACTTTGTCTCGCTGCTGGAGGACTCGGTCTGTTCTTGTGCTTTAGGTTCAGCCGCGCTCATGTCGCTGTATCAGAAGAGCACAATAACCTCTGATTTCTGTTCTGAGCCAGAGGAGCAGTGTCTGACTTTATAACATCCGTCTAACTTCAGCTCATTGATCAAATTTAGTGAACGACTGTAATAATGACCCTGGAGTCAGACTCAGCCCGACTCCTGCGGTCACCGAGCGTGCGCTCTGACGCACGGCCGCATTAACAGCACACTGGGCCTTGGACAATGCCTTGTCCTTTAGTCTCTAAAGCGTTGTTTGAAAAGTAGTTAATCTTAAATATCCCACTATAAACATGAAATACAATCTACTTAGAGTGAAAAATAAAGTATTACATTAGAAAAATGTGACATAAAATACAAACAATAAAAATGAAATGGTTGCCGATAAAATGGTCTCATTTACGGTATTTACAATCAGTCGCTCCGGACGAGCCTATAAGAAGCACCAGCCAAAAAATGCGCAATGAAGAAGAAAACAACATGACGGTGCGGCCACACGGGCACTAGAGGCACTCTCCGGCAGTAAACACAAGTGAGACGGGCTTGGCGCTGAAGAAGACACTACCGGTAGTTTGGATTTTGAGCGGTAATTTTGCGCATCACCCTCATCATGGAAAAGAAGCGGAGAGAAATGCATATGCGGTCTGAGCTGGAGATGCGGCCACAACGTCACATCCCTACACTTCCACATGGAGGTAGGCTACACTGGCCATTTCTGCGTGCCTTGTTTACGCGTTGTATCACTGTTGTCCTCCCTCTGCCCCCAACTGCACCTTTCTCCGGGATGAGGTGTCTCTTCCTCCTCATCCACGCCATGAGCGGATCCACGCTCTGCGGCGTATATTCGAGTGCGGCCTGTATGTGTACACGGCGCAAAGTCAGCTGGCTTATAAGATGTGCCAATTGGCCGAAATGTACGGTAAATAGGTGTCTGGTATGTTAACGTCACTTACAGCATAAAGAACAGACCACAGCACCAGACCTCTTCCAACAAAATGTTTTTCAAGCTCTCTTTGCGAACTCGTTCCTCTGGCTGTGGCCATGCCTTGTTTTGTTGAGTTCTTTGCAGTAAGAGCATCGATCTCCGCTTTCTCGCTCACTCCAAACTGTCTTTCTTGCGTGATTAGCCTGCAGTGCCCTCTAGTGGCATGTGAAATTATATATTCTAATTTTTAAAAGGGGGGGGGAATCACATATTAGTGGCTCTGGAGTAAAAGACGCACCCCCTTGGCGTCTGTGTAGGCTCTCAGTCGTACAGGAGTTGTCCATCTTCAGTGAAGGTTCTTGAGTCGTCTTCTGTACTCTGGTGACGTGTCGAATAGTGTCGCCTCTCATCCAAAAGGCCTCGTCAGCACATTAAAGGGGAGGAGTTTCGCTTTCAAAACCATTTCTGGCGACTGCATTGTGAAGCCCATTGAGAAAAGGCCGAAAGTGCAAAGAAGTAGAAGTAAAATCCACCTATTTTGAATAAAGAAAGAAACTAATTCCTTCAGTGAGAATCTACAATGTAAAAAGTCTTGAAATAGACGACAAACCAACACACTGCACATCATTACTTACTGTATCTTCTACAGAGTGGATTCAAGATAGTTCCATGGTCATTTTGAGAGTCCAGATATCACGGCCTCTAAGCTTTCAAATACTTTAAATAATATGCAAACCTTACCATTTATAGGAATATATTTCGTTTTTGTCGAGATTCCACGGACAATGTTTATGGTTTGGGGCTTCTTCTTCTTCTTCTTCTTCTTCTTCTTCTTCTTCTTCTTCTTCTTCTTCTTCTTCTTCTTCTTCTTCTTCTTCTTCTTCTTCTTCCAATTCATTCGACTGGTATTGGTGTTCTTGGACCCACTTCAGTTTAGTCCTTTGTTCGCTTAGTTTTACTTTTTAATAAGCTGACAGAAACATCTGGATCATCCTGTCGTCACTCAAAATGCAACGAATCCTTACCCACTTTAATGAAATGCATGAGTAACGGCCGCCGCGTGTCAGTAGTGCCAGTGTGTCACTAAATGCCAGCACAGTCACCGCGTTCTCACTTCGCAGAGATGCTGTTGTTTTAATTAGACGTGCCACTCATTTCCACAGCGGTGACGCGCGTTCGAAGATGTTTTTTGAGCTTTCGATAACAAGCCTCTCTCTCTCTCTCTCTCTCTGCGGGGGGAGAAGCGGTGGGGGTTATTTTGGAAAGAGGACTCTGTTTTTGGAGAGGACAGATGGAGACGCAGCGGAGAGGAAGCGGCTAAAGGGGCAGTGGAAAACCGACATGGAAACGAGAGGAGGGCTTTGCGCTTAAGACAAAATAGATGGGCTACTTTTTTGAGATCAGTGAAGTGAAGACCGGTCGAGCACTTTAAGTAGTCCGCTTGTGGTTTAATTTTAGTGAGTGTCTAATTCGGTCATCAAAGGCTGCGCACTGGCCTGTTTGAATATGAGGTTGTTGTTGTTGTTTTTTTTAAGTTTTTTACATTTAAATGGTGGGTTTGCTCCAGCTTTTAGGTTTGTAATGAACCTCAGGGCTCCTACCTATGCTCAGGCTCCTCCCTCAGTACCTGCCCAGGAGCTCATGTGTCTATAATCTGAGAACTCAGAACTTTCTAATGTTGTATGACAATAAAAATTCTTCTTCTTCTTAATGTTTTTTTTTACTTCATTTTCAGTTGCAAGGGTGTTTGAGATTTTTACTCTAATGTCTGATGTGTATGAAAGGAATCAGCCACTGTTTTTTCAAACTGAGATATGTTCTTACCTGAGCTTAGACGAGTTGATGCAGAACTGTCTGGTCTTTGTGCGTGCGCTCAGTCAGACCAGAGATGTTGTTAGCGTTTAGCCTCTCCCAGCAGTGTAGCTTTTCACGTAGCTGTATTTAAATAGGGAGACCGTGAAAGAGCTTGGTCGCTTCGAACTTCACCTCAGTTTGGAGCTACATGAATTGCTGGGAGAGGCTAAATGCTAACAACATCTCTGGTCGTTTTCCGTGACTGAGCGCACGCACAAAGAGCAGACAGGTACGCATCAACTCGTCTAAGCTAAGAACACATCTCAGTATGTAAAACAGTGGACTATTCCTTTAATGGGTTGACCATTTTTGGGACACTATCCTTTTAAGAGGGTCACCCTTTGGTGCCAGTCACACCCTACTTCAGACTGGTCATGTGGAACTCTTCAGTTCACTGACGAAGGTCTCAGGACTGAAACGTTGACCATATCCTAGTAAACAGTTTTTTTCAAGGTTGGCAGTGTGCGGGTATTATTTTTATTCATGTACACTGGAATTTTTCCCTCATCTCCTACGCACCTGCCTCAAGTAATTGAATCTCAATGAGGTGGAGTTGAAAAGCTCTCGATTTACCGATCGATCTACGTTCCCACCCTCACCTATGGTCATGAGATTTGGGTAATGACCGAAAGGACGAGATCGCGGATACAAGCGGCCGAAATGAGTTTCCTTCGCAGGGTGGCTGGGCGCACCCTTTGAGATCGGGTGAGGAGCTCAGTTACCCAAGAGGAGCTCGGAGTAGAGTCGCTGCTCCTTCACGTCGAAAGGAGCCAGCTGAGGTGGCTCGGGCATCTGTTTTGGATACTTCCTGGTCGCCTCCCGCGGGAGGTGTTCCAGGCATGTCCTAGTGGGACAAGGCCTCGTGGAAGACCCAGGACACGCTGGTGGGACTATGTCTCCGAGCTGGCCTGGTGTCGCCTCGGGGTCCCCCCAGAACAGCTGGAGGAGGTGTGTGTGGATCGGGAAATTTGGGCATCTCTGCTGAGATTGCTGGCCCCACGACCCGGCCCCGGATAAAGCAGAAGAAAATGGATGGATTGATGGAGGTGGAGTTGAGGTTAAATAAAAAGAAGTTGTAGACTGTAAATGACACATTTATGTTGATTCTTCTGCCAACAATATCCCCATCACCATCATGAGATTTTGTCTTTTCCTTTGGCCTTTACCTGCCACCTTAGAGTTAGGGTTAGGTTATAGGGTTTGCAATTATGCATATCCATATCTCAATGCGTATCTCAATGCGCACAGTTTACCCCTGTGTGTTATATGATACACAAGTATCATCACTTGCTTTTCTTCCTGGGATATGCTGGATTAAAACCTAAAACATAACTAAGGAATCAAAACGTATTACTACATAAGGCTACCATTATGAGTTTGTCCATATGCAAGCTTGTTCCTCTTAAAAGTTTGAATATTTTAAATGACGGCAGCCTATTTTAAGATGATAAGTGCCATGTATTTTTTGTTTGTTTGAGTGCCCAGTTCTGACGTACACTGACGTGCTGTCCCCCATGTTGACACTAATTGGATCAATCAGTCTCGTACAGAAGCGTCTCTCCACGAGTCACGTGTCGACTGCCTCCAGGTCGCGCTTCCAACCCCTTTACGTCCGAACAATAATCACCGGCTCATTCACTCGAAGACAGACCACTCCTGACTCACATCCTGTCGCCCGCTGTTTCAAAAACGTCCCCAAAACCAGAATTATAATTTATAATGAGCCTGTGATGCAGCAAGTGAGTAACCAGAGAGCAGATGCGCGGCGATCAAAACACGCTGACGTCCTCTGCGGGTCCCTGTGTGTTTTCTTTTCCAAAACAAATGCGTGCACAGGGGGGGGGGTAATTTGCAGCATATGGCGGAGGGGCCACCGGTCTGAATCATGCAGCTGCGGGGCGAGCGACACTGGATATGCATAAGGTGTACTGGAGAGAGAGAGTACTGTATTACAACTATAACAACTGTGACCAACGTCGCCTCAACTACAACTACGACCAATACTGTTGCTTGGTTCATACAGGTAAACATGTTTTTTAATGACATGAAAGGACAGAAGTGAAATGTATTGGTAGTTTACAATACGGGGTTTAGAGCCCAAATATTAGATATTTAATGCCAAACAGAATTTTCCGATACATGTCCCCACACAGAAATCACAATATCACGATTCAAGTATATCGTAATAAAGTATGTGCATGTTGTGACACGTTTTGAATAACACATTTGCGTGTCCCGATAGTATATACGACTGGATACGCTACACATATTGCCACTTGTCTTGATTTGCTGCAAAAATAGTCAAGCAATGTCATTATTTTACTAGAAACGTTGATTTAATGTCAGTTGGAATCAAATAAGGCTTTTAATGACAGTCAAAGTAATAGTTCTCAGTTTTTTCCATACTGTGATATGTTCTTACCTGAGCTTAGACGAGTTGATCAGTGCCTGTCTGGTCTTTGTGCCCGTGGAAGAGCTTGGTCGCTTCTAACTTCACCCCGTTTGGAGCTATAGGAATACATTGGGAGAGGCCAAATGCTAACAACATCTTTGCATCTTTGAAAGGAAAGACAAGGAAGACAAAAACACAATATAAAGTGGCAAAAAAAAAAAATACTAAACACAACGTGGCAACAAATTAGTAGTGGAAGAAGTTCTCAATATTCTTACTTAAGTACAGATACAGGACCAAAAATGTACAAAGGTAAAAGTATCTGATAACATTTTTACTTCAGTAAAAGTATAAGTAAAGTATGCATTGTTAAATACTTTATAAGTTAAAAGTGTTTAAGAGTATAATGTGCAGGATTTTTTAAATAATATGACTAAAACCAGGTCAAAACGAGTAAACCAACAGGTCAAAAACAAACCCTGACTAAACTAGATCTAAACCAGGCGTAAACTACTAAACCTTATCAGTAGTCACCTAGTCACTTTATACTACATACTTTAACTTTTAACCCAATTTAAGAATGCAGTGGAGTAGAAAGTAGATACAGGCTCTAAAATGTAGAAAAGTAAAACGTGTTCATCATAAAATGTATTAAAAGTAAAAGTAAGTAGTAAAAGTACCTATAACTTGTACTTTTTACTTGCAGTTTTTACTTTGGTACTTTCCACCAGTGGCAAAAAGCCCATTTAGATCAGTTTTGTAGGTCTTAGCTTTCAAATGAGTCATTGGCTGTAAACGTTTACATTTGGAGTCGAACTGGTGAGAGACTAAATACAAAATTTCACCATTGACTATTTTAGAATGACTCTAATGAAGGTCAATATCCTTAACTCATCTTTACACGTCCCACACAAGTGAGGTGCGTGAAGTGTCTTGCCCAAGAACACAATGACAGTCTTTGCACCAGCTGGACTCAAGATTCAAACCAATAACCTTCTGGATGTGAGATGAACCGCTCTACCATCTGAGCCACAATGTGTGAATAAGAAAGAGTTGTGACGTAAAACATTTGAGTGGGCGGATGATGATGTGTCTGGCTTCTCCATTGACTTACAGTAGGCGCAGTTCCCCTGTGGAGCCACGTGGGGGAGCTCTGGCCATCCGCATGGGCAGCGGGCGCACAGTGAGGTGAGGAAAAATAAGCTTTTCATCATCGGCCTGAGCTCTTATCGGGGGAAGAAGAAAAAGATTGATTACAGGGTAAATTTAAACTTTCGTGCGTCATCAACTATTTTTTGCAAAAGTCGTCCGTGGAGCTGTCGATATAGCTTCTAGGATATTGACCTTTTTGTAATTTGGCGCTCAAAGGTTGCCAGACAAATGGGTGCTAAAGTTAGAGTGCTTTTCATTCATAAGTTCCAGGATGCGTCAGAAATGTCTGTACCAACCTGATGTATTGGCTTCTCAAAGAAACGGGTAAACAGGGCTGTCCAACTCTTTTTCTTTTTACAGATTAATTCCTCTTTCCTCTGTTCGAATGGCGTTCTCGTTACTCTTTGTAGGAATTCACAGACACACGACTGTAGAGGTTTGTAGAGCAGCGGTCCCCAACCGGTGGGTCGCGGGCTATAATCGGCCCGTGGGCTGTCCGGTACTGGGCCGCCGAGGGGAAAAAAAGATTGTGTTTTACGTATTCATGTAAACCTCTTACCCTACAACCTAACCGAGCACATCAGTTCAGCTTTACCCAAATCTTAAAACTAGCTTGCAGCCTATTGGCCTCATTTGAAAGTGTCTGACAGTTTTTTGTTGCTTTTTGGAAGCTTTTTTTGGTGTCATTGTTGCTTTTCCGATACATATACATACACATACCTTTTGTTGGGTTTTCATCCTTTTTTTTGTTGCTATTTTGGCGCTTTTTTTAAGAAGCTCTTAGATTTGGGTAATGCCAGACTCGGTCATTACCCAAGGTGGGGGTCAACCTCGGGTTTTGAAAAGGTGTGTATGTGTCAATCACGCATACACAGAATAATTTCCCATCAGCGAACATTTTTCCAACCTTCACACCAGTCCTCGGACAAATTTCAAGTCTAATACTGGTCCCTAGAAGGAAAAAGGTTGGGGACGAATGTTGCTGAACCTCTGGTTGTACAGAAGACGGTGTCATTTAAGTGATATCTGTGTTGTTGAAATATTAGCATGTCTTCAAAACATTGTGTCAGCTGTTTTACTGCAGTGAACTGTGCACACTGCTTTGTTGTGACTGTGGATGGAGCTCTGGGAATGAGAATAGAATGCAGATCTCGTTGGCGATTGGTGATTTGTGTATCCATCCATCCATCCATCCATCCATCCATCCATCCTTCCATCCATTTTCTTCCACTTGTCAGTTTCCAATTTCCTGTAGGTGGTGGCTCCACAGAAGGGTGGCCTCATGGTTCAAACCGGGCCTGTTGGTCTCTCATAAGGAGCTTCTGAACCGCTCTTTGTCTGGCCCGTCAACTAGAACCTGTTTGCCATGGGAGACCCTACCAGGGGAACAAAGTCCCCGACAACAGCGCTCCAAGGATCATTCGGGTGCTCAAATATCTCCACCAGGTTAAGGTGGCAGTTCCAGGAGGGGGCAGATCTATTTACAATACAAATGTTACTTTGTCCTGTAATGCGTTACTTTCATCATACAGTATCTCAATCACAGACAGTTATACCTTTGGGGAGAACAAATTAGAAACAAATTACTCTTTTTAAGTAGTGTGCCCAACACTTGTTGTCACCCGGAGTGGAGTTAGGTCGAGGAATATACCCTGAGAAGTATATAACATCACCGGCCACAATCAGCTGTTTAGCTCACTCAGTAAATCACTGGTCTCCACGATAACCGGGGTTTGTATCTGCTTGCTACCTTTGCTTTGCTCAACCTTGTTTGGTTCAGTAATGTGACACAGTCCTCTCTTTGTTCTTCTCCTCAATATATGTCTAGCCCTGTCATATTTCTTCCCCAAAAAGGTCAACCTCTGAATTGTTTCTATGAATGAACTCAAAATCTATATGTAAAAGGCTGCTTTTATTGTGGACGCTACATTCAAAAGCTGAGGTGGCTGTTACATGTCATACCCATCAATCCATACTCCCACTGCAATAGAAAGCAACATTTGGACATGAGATTATCCAACTTCAGTGTTACTTCCATTTAACCTAAAACAAACAGCAAAGATTACATAACCCTCTTTCGTAGAGTCAACATTTCCGTGTTTTTGAGCTACAGTCTCTTCTCTACAACTGCTTATCATCAAAAGCTTGGGTGGCTTTATCACGATGGAGCCTGTAAATCCTGTGTGCTGCACCAGCTATACTTCCAGCCGTGCTTCCCTAGAGATCCCCCACGGCATGCGTAGACACATATACTGCACTGTGCAAGGAGAAATGCACATATGCTGCTTCTTCCCCAGCCATTTTCTCTCCTCTGTCTGCCTTTGCGTGAATGTCAAACATACTCTGTGCTGGGATCCTTCCTTCCTCCTTCTCTCCTCGCCATTTTTCGCACCCTACATGCCTCGATGCCGGTGTTACGCAACCGGGGAGTGGCTGACTCAATAATTTACGTTTCACCTTCATTTTCCCCCCTCCCTACTCGCAGGCTTCCCCTGCACTACAGTGACCTGCGATATTGACTCACGCACTCGCGGTCCCCACTCGCGAGCGCCCACATAATGTCACACTGAAACAAATCGGGCTCACGACGCACAGAGGCAAAAGTGAATCTGATTTCATCGCGAAAACTACATTTCGGTGGAGAAATATGATGCAAAATGAACTGTATTTGGACTAAAGGAGATCAGGGAAAGCTATAAATAATATAGTTCATAGCTTGGTTGACACAAATGTTGCCAGATCAACGCAAGCTCCAGAGTACCAACAGCGCATCTTTGTGTCCTTGAGTAAGATGCTTGTCATGTCTACCTCGTGTCCAATGTCTGCATACAGTGGAGGAATGGTTTCTTGATAAAGACTTTTGAGTGCCCAATAGAAGTGGATAAAACAGTACATTACCTGAGATCGAAAACGTTTTTGGCAGAATTGTTACTTGCCAGAACTCTCGCCTCACAGGAGGAGTGTCCTGGGTTCCAATCCCTCTTCTTTGGAGGCTTTTCTGTTGCAAAACTTGTTGCATGTTCTCATTTTGTCAGATAAATTTCCTCTGGGCACTCCTATTTCCCCATGGTAAATGCTCACAACTTGTATAGTTTCACTGCAGTTGCTTACCAATCCTGATAGATTACCCGGTGGTGGCCAACTTGTTGATTTACCATTACAATTTAGTTTAGTTGCTTTGGCGATCTACGTATGGCTTGTCCCCAGACGGACTGTGTGTCCAGTATAAATGATCAGCTTTATTTACTTCTAAAGCAATGTTAGCTTAGCCTTTTAACAGAACAGGAAACAATTTAGCCTGTTGGTGAGAGAGGTTATTTATGTCTCTACACACGACTGGAGTTAGCGCTTTGTACCGCCGCTTTGTCAATATGGTGTGACTTTATGTTGCCTTATGTTGGGTCTAATCTACAAATCAAAGAAACAAATGTCCAAATTAAAGCCATATGTTTGGAGCTAAAACTTAACATTGACAGATGATCATCCTCTTGTGCTCACTCCTCCCCTTAATTACTCGATTTGAGGGAGAATCCATGATGGCTCCTCCTACAGAGCATGTTCCAAAAAAAAGGACAAAAAGGCGGGAAACTCCACAGTTCTCCAGGGCTTGTCAATCAAAGTCTCAGGCTTAAACTTTTTAATTCTACAGAACAAAAATATGTGTTTAAAATATGTTGCCCAGCCCAATGGGAAAAGAAGAAACTCTTTGCAGCCAGACTGTTAACCAGTATTAGGGAGGTGCAAAGTCTCCATTGGAATCCATTTAAAAAAGTGTCACCTGGGCAATGTCAGATCCCCGCCATGAGGACCGATAAGAAACGCTTTCCTCTCCCATTGAACCACACACGATTGATACACTGTGGCTGTATCCGATTGAAAGCATGCATTCCTCCGAATAGTCAACATTTTCACTTTTTAGAATCATCCTTGTCTATAAAGAAAACAACTAGACCGTCTTCATTTTTGTCACTTTATTTGGCAAATTATTCTCCACTTTTTGCAGTCTTTTTTTTTAATCTTTATTTACAGTAATAAAAAATAAATCTTTCTCTTCAAAGTTTTACATTCGACATTTACAAGTGCAATGTGTAACATGTCCCTCTTATAAAGTGCATTATATTTCACATGAATGTAACCATGAAACAAAACACATCAATAAATAACGAATAAATAAACATAAATCAGGTACATCATATTAGGTCTTTTGACATCACAGTATCAATACCCAACAGTTAGCTTGGAGGGCTATAACCGGTGATGCTCGTGCGCGTGTGCTGCGATCAACTGGACCCTTAGTAATGCATAAAACAATGTCATTTTTCTATAAAGGCCATTCTTGGTCCAATAGAAAGTTAGCTCTATCATTGGTTTGTATTTTGATTGACAATCTCTAAACGGTCCCTTAAAGTTATTAGGTCTGTGAGAGTTAGCTTTAGCTCGGCTAATGCTAACACCAAAACAAAAAGCGTCAGTTCTGTTTATTTGCTGTAGGCACTCGCCCTTTGACCCTGCTTTAATTTTTTTTTTAAACAACAAAATAAATTCTTGTGCTCAGAATAAATAGCTGACCAAAAAAGTATAAAAATAGAATGAATGTGCACTATTTAAACAAGGCTATGACGGTGACGGTATGCTAACATTTAGACTTCCTGTTCCCTCTTCCAATTGCTTTTCATTTGTGGCTAGGCGTACACTAGCCAAAGGGGAGAGAGGAGCGTGTAGATGTTTGTGTTACTGCAAAAAACGGAATATCTACATTGACCTGCATTAAGTAGTTTTGACTACATTTAGTAGTAGTAGTAGTAGTAGTATTTAAACCAAGAACCTTTTTTGTGCGTTCCAGTTGTCCGCTTTTCCAAGTTTTGACCTGTACATTTCAGACTTCTACTCTAAACTTAAGTAGCATCTCGAAAATACACATAAAACACCCAACTGCTATACATTTTTGTGTACTTTATCCTTTAGTTGTCCACTTACTTGCTTTCTTTGCAGCGGTTTATTATCTGCGGTTATGAAATGTTTGCCTTGTGATGCTAATGTTGCTAACGTCCACACAAGCTAATGACAAGAGCTAACTCCGCTTTCTAAATGACTGTAGCATAGTTTATTAGCTCATATTTATAACCAAACTGTTAGAGTTAGTAAAATAAGTCACTTAAAACCATATTTTGTCTGATTTTCAGCAGCTTTTTAGCCTAAATTGTTTGTTTTTGTCTTACTGTCTTTATATCTAACCCTATCCTTGCACTTTCCAACTTAGCAATCGGGATGCAGAAACTACATATTCCTAAGATACCAGTTTCAATTTCCAGGGACAACTGGGACGCAACATTAGTATCGTGGGTTCGAACTTTTTTTCTCTTAGTAGAAGGGTGTCCAAACCTTTTTATCCACTTTGGGCCACTTCGGGTTTGGTCAATGCAGTGACATATTCCACTAGATGCATTTAGCAAGCAAAGGCTACATACATTTATTTGCGGAGGTGATGATCATGTAGCATCATCAAAGCTGCAGTAAAGTAGCATCTCTGGCAATGTGGGCCAGCTCGACAAGAAGCCTGAGGGCCAGATGTGTCCCACGGGCCGCAGTTTGGAGCGTTGCTAAAAAACTACTAAGGAAAGCAACGCCAGGCAGGGCAGATTTTCCATTATTGCAGTAGGTTATTGTAAAACGGTTCAATGGGCAAGAATGAAGAAGCTCCAAAGAGGGGAGACGGCAGACTCATGGGGCAAAAGCAGCGTGTCGGAAGGAAAGCAGGCAGGATAGAGGTGTGGGGGCGGAAGAAAGCGGGACAGAGAGACAGAGAGAGAGTGGGATGTCTTTGAAACGACCTGTTCTTAGACACGACACAGACTAAAGTGACGTCACTAGAAACCTGACGCGGTGACGTGCGACCGAACTACGCACTCTTCGCCCCTCCCTCCTTTTTTTTTTTTTTTTTTGGGGATGGGGGGGAGACAAACTGTTAATGCAAGAGTTTTACGCAGACACTGATAGCTCTCATGGGGTTTGGGCAGTTCAACGTTGCTGATATTCAGGGAAAGTTTGGAAGGGGGGATTGTTTTGTTTGCAGTCGTCTTCGCTATCAAGGTCATAGCAGCATGGACATAAACATGGACAGAGTGCTACTTGATTGAACTCTATTCTCTTGCAAGCACATTTTAAGATGTGTCCTTCTCAGGTGATCTTTCCGATTTTCTGACAATCATTCTACTCAATGTGAGGTTATGAGTTGCATTTGCTATCGATCTTTAAAGGGATATTTCAGGATTTTTGACATAGGGCCTCATTCAGTGTTGCTGAGTTCCGGAGATATTTTTTTTGTAATTCATGCAGTTCTTATGTTTCAAGAGTTTCTTGGCGCGAGGCTAGTGCAAGGCTAGTGCATTTCTACGATATCCGCTAACCTGCATTAGAACAGTCTGACCCGCTCCACAGTGCACCTGAGGCAAATCCCTTATAACGCCAGACTAACCATATAAATGTCTGTCGATAGAATAATTTTAACCAATTCACATTTAAAAGACCTTATATTTGAGCAGCATCCGCTTCGTGGTTGTATAAGCTACGCAGCGGCGGAGTGATCTGCTAGAAAATAGTTCCTCAAAATGCGATCATTCATGTGATGCAAGGTCAGTTTTATTCCAAAAATTATTCTATCGACTCAAACATTTATGTAACATTTATTTAGTCTGGCGTTATAAGTGATTTGCCTCAGGTGCACTGTGGAGCGGGTCAGACTGTTTTTAATGCAGTATAGCTAATACCATAGAAATGCGCTAGCCTAGCACAAGGCTAGCGCCACGAAACTCTTTTATATAAATATAAGAACTGCATGAATCACAAAAAAATATACAAAAAATATCTCCAGAAATCAGCAACACTCTGGATAACTAGGAAATGAGGCCCTATGTCAAAAATCCTGAAATATCCCTTTAAAGTTTCTTTCAGAAGTCCAAGAGTCAATGCATGCAATTCATAACATTGTCTTTTAGGTGAACTACTGTATTGCCAACTATGGTTTGTTGTTGTAACATATTTGGTGATTTTTTTGGTATTATGGCAATGTTTTTAGCAGTGTTTTCTCTCCTCAGTTGTCGATAATGATTTCACAAATAACCCTCTGTCCATTTAAATACAGTCTAAGTACTTCCTGGTCTACAATAGCGTTTGCGATCGGTTTCTTGTCGGCAACAAAAACCTCCATTCAGTAAAAACATATATGTACACGAACCCAAAATGTAAGACACTTAAAAAACGTCAAAAATATGGCACTTTTTTCAGCATTTCGGACACTTTTTCCTCGCCACGAAAAAAAACATTTCGACTTTTGTTTTTTTTTTATAGGAAGAACACAGAAGAGGAAGAGGACATTCACGCCACATTTCACACAACGTAAATCATGCCCTGATGAACAGATTACAAAAATATACATTTCTGTACAACGTTGCATAAGAAAAACTGCACACACGCACACACCCTCGGACGTTTCCGTATATCTTTTGAAATAGGACTCCAGTGTAAGATCTGCTTTTGTGACCGGTTTACAGTTGTTGCTGTGATCGGAGACGACGGGCAAGCGCGCAAGTCTTGAAAATGTAAGATGGAGGGCAGAGGAGAATAGACCGATTAAGAAATTTAAGAGACCCCACAAAATGATTTCTGTGGGTATCTTTACTGTGCCTATATGGTGCAATATCTTGTATACTTTTGGAGATTTCTTTCCAAAAACAGATCCAAAGACTTGCCCTCCATCGAACGCTCCGACATCAAAACGTACACGACATGACCGCCGCCCTTCACGACCCAGCTCCGTTTGTGAATTCACTCTATGGCATGTTGAGTTTACAGTGGAAAATAATGATCGGGTACAGTTTTGGCCGTGGTCCCAGGGGGTTAGGGCGAGCACAACACAGTGAGTGGTCTGCCCCGGGACAGTTTGAGAAGTGGCGTATTCACAGATGAGTTATTGAGTATTTAAAGAACCGTTGACGGGGCGTTGCTAGCGGAGACAGACGCGCACAGGCAATGGTTGCAATCTAGTTTGTAGTGGGGCATACAAAAAACATGGATATATAAAATGGAAATAAGATGGAAAAATACTACCCATGCTTCTTGGTATTTCTTTTAGTTTCTTCCGTATTTATTTATATGAATATTACCGTGAAATATATTAGGTGTCTGTCCTGTTTCCATGTTATTCCCATCCTAAGACCATGCTATTGCTGTGATGTTTAGTAAAGTGCTGCCTACTTTTATGTCATGTTGTTCTATTATCTCTTGCCCTTCAGTAAGTATCAAATTTAGGACAATCTTCTCTACCAGGTAGCCTAGCATTTCACTCAATTTAGCTCATTTCAGTGTGTTTTTAAGTCTTGAACAATAAACAGCCTGGAAACCTGGCTTACGTCAGACGCAGTGTTTACTACTGCTGCCTGTGTTCATATTCAACGCTAGCTTAGCCAAGCTAGCAATAACAATGAGTCATGCTGCCCTAAACACGACAAAAACATTGGCCCGTGCTGCCGTGTTTTTAGCTTTAAGTCGGCTGCAGTGATGTGGCAAAACTCAGAGCCTGTGCAACAATAAAAGGGTCGGCTTGTTTATGTTATATATAGCAGATTGATCGCGTGAAATATAAGATGATAATGTGGCACTGCTAGCATCAGGGAAACTACAGCACTTTCCGCGGATATGATGCCAGTGCAAAACCCGATTCGCAAATTTTGGATCCTCTTTCTATATTATATGCAGTTTCAGATTGCATCTCAGCAACCTATGGGCCAATGGGGGCAGAAAAAAGTCTATTTAATTCATCTGCAACAATAAGCTTCTTTTTGGATTTTTCCTGAATAATTGACCTAACAGTAATGGCTCTCAACTGGAGTGACCACCTTTCCCCATTTTGGTTGAACCTCAAAGTCTATTGCTTTGTGTTTTGGAGCCAAAACAGGTTCCATGGATACAAGTGTTTATTTCAATGCCTGTCCCACCCTGTCTCACTGTGTCACCCAACTTGTGCCACTTTTACTACGATTGCACACACCCCTTTCCCCAGCGTACTATATCGCCATGTTTTTGGTGCATGGACTGCTTCATTTTCACTCCACAAGCTTCGGCCCATTTGTAACCCAAGCTAAGCCAGATGCGGCGAGCGAGCTCCTATTTTTAGTCTGTTGTGTCTGTCCCGTCTAGCATGTCCACGCGCCCGGCTTTCTTGTGCGTACAGCTGAACCCTTTGCCAACGCGACGTGCATCAGATCATAGTGAAACGGATAAAATTTACTCGGAGGGATCGATACCACTCCCGGCGTCCCAAAAAAACCCGAACCCCATCGACCGCTTATTTTTAGAGAGAACGTTCACGTGAGTCTGATGCAAATTCGTGCGGCGAAACCCATCACTGTAGTGGCAGAGCAAAGAGAGAGGACGGGAGATGGTTTGCTTAACCATAACTTCCTGGTGTTTGTATTAGACCCTTATGCTTTACAAGTGGAGATACTACAAGTCATTGAACTTCTGGATTTAATGCTTGTCTCTTATAAATGGATGGTTGACGCTCCATTTCACCTACATCAGCACAATATCCATTGGCTTCAAGCTTTGCTAAGTTGCCAAAAATAACAATTCAAACCCTCATCTGTAGCAAAAGGGTCTAAGAACATTGATAGCTGCTTTATCTGCAAAATCCAAGTTTTGTCACCAACTTTATAGGAATCCTTCAATTGTAAATGTGCTATTGCTACCAACCCCGGCTAACCTCTGCCATCCTCTCTCTTTCTCCAATTGTGGCTTTTGTACACAGCGAAAATACAATTATTGCGAAGGAGTTCTTGTTCCAATATAAGGCCAAAAAAACAACAAAAGAGACACACAAGATTCTGCATTTAGCCAACACTGATTGTTTGCTGCTGCTGCTTCCCCATAGTAGAAAAACGCTCCAAATGTACACTTGTAGAAAAAAAACAAAACTACCTGCTTCAACGTTTGCGCCATTTTTGTAGTTTCTTTGCTGTCAACGTCTGTTATTTGGTTCAAAAGAGCTGAATTTGGAAGAGAAAGCGACCAGTATGCGCTTTAGTGAGCGGCTTCTATTCTCATACTTTTGAGCTGGCTGCGGACTGTTTTTGCCGAGCCGACACACCTCCTACGCTGTGGACGGGAGCTGCATGCCGATGGCTTAGTCACGCTGCCCCTCTCTCAGCAGTGAAAGCTATCCAAGCACATCAAACACGCCAACCTGCAGGCTTTACAGGGACCAAAGACGTCTGTATTCTCAACTGTTCGACAAAGAGATGACGTTTCCAATTGTGAAACTTCTGCCTGGATTTTGTTTGGTCAACACAATGCTGTAAGTGGCCAAGGGGGAGGAAGTAGAAGCACATTGCACATTACAGAGGGGAAATTCATAAGGCCTTGGTGGATGACTGCATTATGTAAGATAAAAGGTTTCCATCCAGTGGCTCGCCAGCCCTATCCTAATCTACATACACTTCAGGACTCAAATTTACAGATGCTTTTGCCTTGTTGCACACCCTTTGAGAAATACATAATATTAAGGGAAAACTCTTTTTTTTCCGCTGTATGCTTGTTGGCAATGCGATTTCTTGAGGTCTGCAGTATCCAGACTGTCTCTTTTATGCACTGCCTGACCAAAGAAAAGCCGTCATTAAAGGTCACCCGCTCTAATATTTCGTTGGACCGCCTTCAGTGGGAGAAAAAAATGCCATCTTATCTTTGATAAATGGCTTGAAATGTGCCTGAATTAAGATAATGCTGATTTTGAGCAAGTTTGAACTGTCTTAAGATTGCCAATGGAACAAGCTTTAATTCGCTTAAAGGGGCTAGATGCAAGTTAGCCATTTCATACTCACTACTGCAACCTCAGGTCATACGTGTAACTGCACCTTCTATATTAAGCTTGTGCATGACGGCACTTCGGACCCGTATTAACACCTTTTTGAGTGACAGTGCAGGATTTTAGAGGCAGTTGTAGTGAGCATGTTTGGGCTCCTTCAACACTTTAGGACATTGTTGAAACATGTAGGGCGGGGGAAAATACTTAATTTTAACATTTTTAAACTCTGTCCCTTTAAAATAACAGAAAACAAAAACCCTTGGAATGAGACAAAAAAAAGTCAAAGGCAAGATAAATCATCCTTGTTCCATTGGTGATGAAAAAAAAAAGTCCAAACCTACTCAAAATCAAGCACTTTGAAGATAAGATAGAGATTTCCACTGTTTAGAGCTGACTGTCACTTGTTTCAATAAGCTTCTGCAACGCCAAAAGATCGAGTGTTCACCAGGATCTTGCATTGATGATGGGGGAGTGTGACCACGGTGCAAAGCCTTCTCCGTCACATCTCCAAGACTCTCAATGGGGTTAAGATCTGAACTCTATGGCGGCCAATCCATGAGTGAAAATAATGTCTAACTGAACCTCTCTTTCACAATGTGAGCCGGATGGATTATCATCTTGGACTATGCTTGTGACTTCAGGGAAGAAGAAACCCATTGATGGAATGACCTGGTCAAGTCAGCTGATCTCTTTCTTCGGGCAGATAGTGTAACCTAGATCCGACCGACTAAAGAGACCCCAGATCACAAATGATGTTGAACCCAGGTGGCGGCTTTATTATTGGGTCAGGCCGTGTACATCGTCTGTCTTTTTAGTGCTCGGAGTCTGCAGAAAGCATTAACTCAATCCGATACTGTGGCTGAATTGCATGTTGTGAACACTATTTATGCAGCTATTACCCAAAGCTGGAGATACTATTCCTGGGCTACGCTTCTCATTTCGGCACGGGCCTCACAGGGATTGACTTTGACACGCGGCTGATCATTTAAATGCAGATTGCGAGCCCTGGCAGTTTATTAGCCCCGCTACCGCTCATCCTCTCCCGCTTACATCCCCCCTGTACATTAGGTGTCATTATTATAACAACACTATTAGCATTAGCGGCGACTCGACTTTACATGACGCCCTTTGCGGTGGTGGCGGAAGTGGTGGAGGTGGGGGAGCGAATCCATCCCACGAGTCGGATTTGACCTAAGGTTGGGCTCGGTTTTGGCGTTTCTATTTCACGCCGTGTCACCCCTCTTCTCATTAACCCCAGCCGAAGTGAGGGAGCCCCGGGGCAGAGCTGCACTATGAGCTTCCCGGGCGGGACGTTGTGGAGGCAGCACAGAATAGGAATATAGTACACGATAGTAATGCATGCCTAGGTATGTCGTAGCCCATAGCTTGGGTTAGTCCTGGTTTGGGAGAGGTTTTGATTTTGTTTTAGATCTAGCTTGGACCTGATTTGAAGGCACTTTATTTTGGAATGGAAAGTCAGTTTGAATGTGAATTTGATATTGTTAATCTTGATTTAAGAAAGCTACAACTCTTATATCCAAGAATCTCTTTAGGTTTCCAATTAATCTGGACTGCAGTGAACTTAAACTATATAACATTTTAATCTAACGCCCTGAGTCACTTTTCCCCTTCGTATTGGCTTTAATTGTCATAAAATTGTTTTTCTCCTGGTCTCATTTACATTCATGTCCACGCTATACTGTCTTATTTCGTCCCGGTTATTGATCGGAAACAGTATTCTGATGTTTGAGAAACGATGACGTTGCGTCCCACAGACTGGCCGTATATATCACGGATGCTCTGAGGATCAAATCTCAATTACAATGCATTTTTCAAAGAACTGTTTCCCGTTCGATATCGCTTTCAAGAATTCCCCGATTGAAAGTCAACTATATGTTTGATACTACTACTACTACTACTACTTCTACCAATCACTGCCAATGTTTGCTGCGGAGCTACTTACTCTATCGTTCAAGAGTTTGGGGTCAAATCTCATATGGAATAGCCTTCATTTTTCAGAACATGATGGTAAGTTCCCTTTTTCTGGCTATTTTGAGAGTATAATCGAACTCACAAATGTTGATGCTCAAGGGACACAACTAGCTTAAAGGAAGGCCAGTTATAGCTTCTCTAATCAACAGTTTTCAGCAACTGTGCAAGTGTTTTCTAATCATTAGTTTGTCTTTAACACTAGGTACCATTAGACACTGGAGTGATGGTTGCTCTTTACACCAAGATATGTATTTCATTAAAAATCACCAATTTCCAGCTTGACACATTAACAATGTCAAGACCAGGGCTGTCTTTTTCCATCCGTGGCCACATATCGAGGTCTATGCAGTGTGGAGGAGCAAAGATCAGTGGTCAGTGCAGTGGTACTTTCACCTGGGTACATTTGGGATTGGGACCTTAATGCTACCTCTGTCTCACAATAAAATGCCGGTCTTTGTGGTTGCAATTGTGTGGAATAATGAAACTTACAGTAAAAAGTCTCTGGAGAGGTGTGCCAAGTCAACAAGGAGTCTGAGGCCCACCAAAAATTAGACTGAGGGCCTCGTTTCTTTCAAATTGGAAGACATTTGACCCCAGACTTTTGAACGGCAGGATATAAGAAAAATCGTTATGTTTTTTAAGCCCAGGTTTGAGTAACCCTCTTTAATTGAGTTGTTTCTTCTTCTGAAGTGCGCTCATCTGGATTTCCTGGACCCTCTGCATTTTTGAAGCCCATAAACTTCCCTACATGTGCAGTAAACTCATTTAGTCTGCTTCCCATAAAATTGCAAAATGTGAAATATTAATGTTGAGGTGCAGATTGTCCGCTTTAATTACTCAAGAAAGGTTATCCATCCGATTGATTGTTTTCATGTCATGTCAGCTTATATAATCAAAGAGTGCCATGGCCTCGGGAAGCATTGAAAACGCATTAGTATGGACAAAGCCCATATGAAGCCAATACCTGTCATCTCTGTCATCGATTTCTCTGCATTTCGCTTCTGTTCTACGTTTCCCCGTCTGGCCCCCGTTTCCCCGCTTTGGCCCATGCTACAGCGTACATACGGTCGTGTATGCTCTGAGTAAAACAAACCAGGGAGGGAACAGCGCGTACACTGTAGCGCCGGCCGTCTACATGAAAAATGACCTATTGCGTATGGATCTCGCTCAGCGCCGGCTAATGGATAATCAATGGCGGCGATGGAGTTAGCGCGCTGTCTCTAAATTTAGAGCAATGCGGTCTAAATGGTATTATGCGGCTGTGGGAAAGCGCTCAGGTATAGGTTGATAATGTCGAATGTCAGTGTTGGGATCACAGAGAGAACATGGCGCGATTTATTCAGAGGTTACAAGAATAATCGCACTGAAACTAAATTGGACTTTGAATGTCGCGATTGGCAATCATTAATCATCATTAAGCATTAATCTACATAATATGTTTACGATGTATTGATTAATCGCTTGGCTGTGTTAAGGTGTATGGAAATTGTACTTTTTCAAACTTTTTTTACATCTCAAAGCAAAGGGTGTTGATGGGGTGAAGTGAATGTTTGCAGGAGGTGCTAATTCTGTTCTCTGATTGGTTGAGACACAGACAGATATTTAAGAAATTTACAATGTACAAAACACTACATCCCCAAACTTTAGTTGTTTTTGTTCTAATTGAGCCTTGTGTTTACCAGAAAACGATTAATCAATAGGTTGTGTTCATGTTCTTGAATTTTTTTTCAGTTGGAGGGCAGCTGCCAATACGACTCTATGGGAGAAAAACAGTTTTTGAAAGAGATTTCTAAAGTGTCCAAATGTTTTTCCCTACTCAGTGACAGTGATTGGATTCACAAACCTGCCACGTTATTCTTTGGCTGAAAGTCCTTTCTACGCTCATGTTTTTGAATATTGGACGCCTTTTATAAGGAAATAATTAGACCATATTTTATATGAGCTGGAAGAGATGACTTTGAACTTTGGTACAGTTTTTGTTTCATGTGAATTGGACCAGGAATAACAGAGAAATTTGCAATAAACTAAGACTAGAAATCTGCATTTTGACAATTACCATAGTTACCACCCAAGAATTTTCAGTTGCCCTCCACCTCCATTTTAAACCATGGGCTCTTGAGACTGTTGTGATGTCACTATTGCTAAAACTGTTGTCAGCTATTACTTAGTACTGCTTTAACTAAGTAACTCTTGCCCCTAGAGGCTATATTTTTAACTCATTAATTGTCCGTGAGAGTAAATACTACATTGACAGAAAAGGCAGAGGGACAGAGGGATATTGTACATCCAATTACACAATGGAAATATTTTTTTTCACTCAAACTTGGCTGTAAATACTGTTTAAGTTGCGCTAGCCCGCAGTTAGCATGTTAGCTTCTTCTTCTTCGTGATTCCATTAGTGTGTATTGGTGACTCCGGTCCGATGGCAGTCAAGTTGCAATTGTTGTTTTCTGGCCAGAGACACCGGGGGAGATGAAAGACACCCCCCCCCCCCCCCCCCCCCCCAGAGGGACTACGGAAAGGATTTATTAAGGTAAACACGTTACTTAGTACTGCTTTAAATAATCGATTAGTTGGTGATAAACCGATTATTATTTTTTTGTGTTTTCCAAAAATGTACAGCCCTATTCTGAATAATATCACGTGTCGTTCCATTTAGGCCATTTAATAGAGTTGTTGGCTATATTTTGGATCCAAATTTGTTAAACCAATATTAAACCAGGACTAAATGAGGCTGAAACACGGATTGATAGTCAAAGAGCCACAACTGCAGAACTGCCTGATCCAATAGATTAAACACTGCAACCAAAAAGTACTGTACCTACTACATTTAAGTCTAGTTTGTTTACATCTTAAACATCTCCTTGTGACATCTATAATAAACTATACAGATGCATTTACCCTGACTCTGGTATCTGTATGCACTGACCGGGTCCCCATTGTCGTTAGTAGGGGCATCACCTCGCCTCTGTTCTGGCCTTGTCCAGAGCAGGCTCCCCGGGATGGACGCTGCGTTTGTCTCATGCATAATTTGTGCTCCCGGCACCAGGGGGGGGTGGGGGGGGTGGGGTGCGATGTTACTGTCTTATTCTCACACCGAGGAGGAAAGGCGGTTTCTATGGATTTGCGTAAAATGCCTCTGAGCGTGTTTAAATTAGCTGACCCACTTCACGGTGCATCCGGCTTACATCCTCCAGGCTAGTTTCGCCTTGAGACTTTGATAGATTTTCGCCACCACAATCTATGTTTGGAAGCTTTGATTTCCATGTAGACCGTAGAAGAGGTACGCCATTGTATGGAGCTTTTAAGGCACTAGCAACTTGATAGGTGTCTTCCTGCTTCACGGCGTTCAAGACCATTTTGGCAACCTGGAAAGACTATAATAAATGTGTCGTAATTAACTGTGCAATGAGTCCTCTCAACTTCACTGATGATGCACCTAAAACTGCAACGTATCTATTGTACAGTAGCAATAGGAGATCATCTCATGCTATCTTGTGGAAAAGGCTCCAAATGGCTTGTGTGATGCTGCCAACGACTTGTTCTGTTTCACTGAGTCTCTTTCCTAACGCTGCACTGCTTTGTATAATATTGTGAAATGCCAATAATGTATGCAATCTAGTGTGACATGGTTTAAAATGAACTCTAGACGAGCTCTGGTTAAAAATATGCCTCTCTCTCTCTCTCTCTCTCCATTAAGACAGTGAAGAGAACAGCGCAGCCTAGTTTTGCGAGAGGAGCGTTCCCTGGGCAGCTTGGCTCTGCAGTGGCGCTGTCCTTGGTGCTGAAATCATCTCTCCCTCCCTCCCCTCCCTCCCTGCCTCTCTCTCTCTCTCTCTCTCTCTCTCTCTCTCTTCCCCCTCTTTTTGAGCCGACACACAGAGCAGCTGGCTCAGACCGGGAGCGCGTTTGATTTTCTTCACTCGAAAGACGCCTCACACCACAGCCTCAATATGGAAATCCGTCTCACTCTAGGTTTGAGCGCGGCCCTCTACAGTGCACCGAGGGCTATGGGAACAGATAGGCCTGCAGTACAAGGCAATTTCTATAGGGACATTCTTGAGATTTAGATACTTAATGCATGCCTGAGTATTTGTCTTTGTATCTTTTTTTTCCCTCTCAATGGCTACTTTTCTACTAATAAAAAGTAAAGGCACCATTCAGGGTGTATAAGGGTGGCAGCAAGTCAAATGTAATGGTTTTTAATATAATTGTATTCTGCCAAAATCTGCACATATTTCTTTTAGTAAGATTTGAAGACATTAGGATTGAGGGAAACTTGAATGAGGTGAACTTTTGAGCAAAAAATTGGATACAATTTCAGAGAAAACTGCCGCCAGACCATGTTGTTAGTAATTTTGACCAATTACAGTAAAAATAGCCTAACAAGGTTTTTTTCCCCCCCAAGAAATCTTGATTTAATGCCAGTTTTAATGACATTTAATGGCTTAATTTTGGCACAATTTAGTTAATGACCTTTAATGCTCTGCTGAAGCCTTAGCCTTATATTCGTTTCGTTTTTCTTACATGGTCCCTTGTGTGCATGAGGTGGTCGTCAATATAGAAACTGAAGCCATTTTTAAACACTACACAGCGATACTGGTCTTCGCGAATTGGTCCGTGCAAGCTACATTAGCTTTTCTCCTATCCAGAGAAGACAGCAAAGAGTTAGCTCATTGAGAGATAGCTCATGGGAATATTCAAGGTCATTTGTTGTGTATATTTAGCTCATTGTATTATCAACCATTCATACTTCAAACACTCTTTTGAAACGTGTTTGTCGCCGTCTGATTGCATAACCGTACTCCCAAGTCGTGGTCCTACTATGGAAATGTAGGACGTACCTTCCAAACAAAAGCCCCGCCCTCCTAATGAATGCTACTCTGTGAGAAGTAGGACACTCCTCTTGCGCCCTACCGGAGGTCGGCTGGTAAAGTCACCTCGCTTAACACCCCCCAGCCATAAACCTCCCCATCCCTCATCACATCACTTATTCAACCAACCTTGACAATCTTCTACCCACGTTTTGCAGTTGGTTTCGTCTTCCCCAAAACAGCGCATCGTAACCTCTTTCCGTCTTTTGTCCACTGGGTTTCCTTTGGCCGGCCGAGCGTTTTGCGTTTAGCCGTTAGCTCCTCCGACAAGCTCTGTGTAGAGGACTGTCCGCAGCCAAATCCTTCTTCGCAAAAACCTTGGCTCGGCATCGAAAAAACATCTGGTCGAAGCTTCGGATGGATTAACCTTTTTGCTACACATCGCTGGAAGTCCTCGGTCTCAGTGACAGGCCCGATGGGACGCAACCGCAGCACGCCATCCAAAGCGACTTCTGGATATCGGGGTTTCGGAAAGCATAGATGATCGGGTTGATGACGGAGCAGCAAGTCGCGGGCAGCACGGTGGCGTAGGTGTATATTACAGGGTAGGTCGAATCGGCTACAATGGAGTACATGGCGAACGGCAGCCAGCAAGCCCCGAAGGCACACAAGATGGCCGACAGAGTGGAGACCCCTTTCGTGGTGGAGATGGCCACGAATTGGTGCTGCACGGCGATCTGCTGCGCGTGACGGAAGGCGATTTTGCAGATTTGCAGGTAGAGCTGCATCATCATGGCGAAGACCAGGAGAAAGGTGACGGCGAGGGCCACGGCGTTGACCTTGGTGACCGGCCGGCAAATGCTGCACGCGGTCTCGTCCCTCAGACAGTTCCAGCCGAGCGCCGGGAGGAGGCCCAGCGTCAGGCACGAAAGCCAGATGAAGACGACCATCACGTAGGTATAGGTCACCGTCCTCTCCGTGTGGTAGGTCAGAGCGTTGTACAGCGACAGGTAGCGGTCCACCGTGATGGCGAGTATGTTGAGCACGGACGCCGAAAACGCCGATATGAGCAGTCCCACCGACAGCAGCGTCACGAACTCCACCGAACTGTCCACCAGGTAGGTAAAGACAAAGTTCAAGATGAGCCCGAGCCCGGCGAGCAAGTCCGCCACCGCCAGCGACCCGATCAGGATGAACATCGGAGCGCGGAGAGTGGGCGTGTAGAACAGCACCGCGATCACCAACGCGTTCTCACAGGAGATCAGCGTCCCGGTGATGCAGAGCGCGATGTCCCACGGGCTGACCTCCTGGACGGGCACAGAGGAGGTGTCCGGTTGCATTTCGGGGGTCATCGTCCGGACCATGGGCTCGGCTGAGGAGTTGGAGGGGTCCTCGGAAACGCCCCATGACGTCGAGGAGTCAAAGGGTTCCAGGCCGGAGGAGTTCGTACCGCCGCTCAGGGCCACCGCGGCGGCCAGGGAGAGAATCATAGCTGCAAGACACAACAGCATCACATTAGCCATTATGGAACGCTACCGTTTACCTTACACTTAGAAGCTCCTGTACCTGTGTCCTTCTCAAACGGTAAGAAAGACGAAGCTCCAGTCTTTCCTTTCCTCAAACCTTCCCACACATCTCAATTTGTCACGTTTGTTCCACGATTGCTTAAAAGGGTTTACAATCAGACGCAGCAGTAATGCCAGACGACGTGAGAAACAATTGTGACATTTGATAACTGTCCCCAACAATATTTTCACCATTTCAACACAGTATGTTCCAATTTACGTCAAAACAAGAAGCTTTGGCACCAAAACAACGCTACAATGGAACTAAATTATGAATAACATGTCTAAAGGTGAACTTTTCCACATATTCGGTGCAATGTTTTGGGGTTTTAGGCGCAGTAGTAGTGACAAAGAACCAGTTTGTCAGGATTTCTTTATGCCGGATGCCGAGTAGGAATTGATTGTCTACCACAGGAGAAACTTGGATGACTGAGAGCCTTTAGACACATGTGGTAATCTCTTCCATCGTGCACGGAAACTAAAGTACCGGCACCATTTTTCTCTGATGAATTGCTCCCATAAATCAAACAACATAGTCCACTTTGATCGACTCAACAACATTTGTCGTTGATCCGAGCCCTTTAATTGTCAATCCGATCAACTCTTCCGATCAGTTCTTGTCAGCAGCAGCAACTTCCCCGTTTTACTCTGAGTCACCATCTCTCTTGCACCTAAAGCAAGTTGCCCGCAGGAAAAGAGTGCAAAGTGGAGGAGGATATGAGTAAGAAGAAATTGTGAGAAGTCGACTTGTGACGGAGATTTGTAACAAAGGAAAGCTGAGAAGGGGAAACAAATGGGAAAGGGAGACATCAAGAGTAAACAGCGGATGTGACAAATTTGAGGTAAGAGGATACAGGCTACGACGAAAAGAGAGAGAGAGAGAGAGAGAGTGTGTAGCACTGTAAAAGGTGAAAGGTTGGAGGAACACTCTAGAAATAGCCGCGACAATCAAGTCAGCACAAAAGATCTTTCAAGTTTGCGAGAGGCTTTTGAACGTAGTGGTTCGTGGAGCTCTGGATGAATCTGTGAGGATCCAGGCTCATCATGTAACAACTGCATGTAGCTTTTCTGCTCTCGACACTTTCAATTCGATCTTCTATTGGTTATTTGTGTTGATTGATTTTCTTGCTTTTCTACGTAGCACGAACGTCATGCTCTGTCAGTCGTGCAAAAAGTGATAATTGATTTAAATATAGCCTACTTTTAACACATCCTTCTTCAGTGCGGCACTTTGAGTTACCTTTTGAACGAACTTGCCTTGAAAAAGCATGGATTTTAGGATTTCTCTACAGTTCATCCCCACAAGGAACCACTAGGAATCCCCAGTGCTCAATAAAGTAACTGTAAACTCTTGGTATCGCCTCCTGACAAGCTTTGAATTTAGTGTTCTCTTCCAATCCAATCCAACTTTATTTATAATGCACTTTAAAAACAGAACACAACAGCAAAAGGTCACAGTAAAATTAAGAGCACATAGGTAAAAGAATACAAGGAATACAGGCAAAAAAGATAAAAATACAAAAGATTCTTAACTCAAGTAAAAGCTACAGTGAACAGATAAGTTTTAAGAGCCGACTTAAAGACAGAAAGTGACTCGGCCTGTCTAAGGTGCGAGGGCAGTGCATTCCACAATGACGGGCCTGCAACTGAAAAGGCACGATCGCCTCTCAGTTTCCTTTGAGACCTTGGGACGACTAACAAAGATTGGTCTCCCGAGCCGGAGTCTCTTCTCATACAATAGTGAAACGTAGACACATACTGTTCGTACCTGTACAAAAACCTTGTTCCATCATCGTGGCTGCTCGTGTAAGTACTGGGAACGTACTCAAAGACGAAAGAACAATGGATATGTTGCAGAGAAGGCAACACACTGTCCAGATGATGAATGTATTGGCGAAACTGACAGACAAAAGGGTTACGATGGTGATTTAAGGAATTCACCGATCTAATAAAGAGTGGAGATGTTAATGAGGAGCAAAAAGACCGGTGTGGAACGAGGGAACATAATATGAGGCTTGACTGTAAATCACTTTGATTCTGGCAATATCTCAATACAATACCATGAAAAACTGGCACGTAAAAGCCATGGCTGTGATGTGTCTGCAGATTTGTTGTTGATCAAGCGCAAAAACAAAGCACACGTGATAGAGAGCGCAGCCCCTCTCAGAGTCTTCGCAGCAATAACAACACTTGCAAGTACACAAGTCGGTGGAAGAGTTTGGAGCATCAAAATGGAGATTGTTCAGGCTAAACGGGGAAACAAAACAAAAAAGGCGGGAACAGACGTGAGGGAAATGGACACAGGCGTTAACTCGAGCCCCGTGTGAGCCGTTCCCTCTTTACCCAGACGTCCACTCAAGCGGACATCGACTTGACCCCTAGTCTCAGCGCGTCACCGTCCGTCCCACTGACGAACCATCACCCCCTATGGCAGGTGTGTGGACAACGAGACGCGGATCCCTTCCATCAAGAGAGAGAAGAGAAGAAAAAAAGAAAAGAAAAAAAGGCTTACCGAAACGAAGCGGCGCGCACGAGACCTGCTCCTGTATCCAAACAGTCAAAAAAAAAAAAAAAAGATTTCTATTTTTAGGTACGTCTCTAAAAATGGTGCATGACGTCCTGGGGCAGCGGCGCGTGCTGGTGGTGCAGACTTGTGCGCGCTGTTTTTTTTTGTTTTGTTTTTTTGCTTGTGCACTTTTCATTCAACATATGCTGGATGCACGGACGGAGGAGGGGAAAAAAAAACGGACACGAAGCTAATTTTAGCTCAGCGATGTTCATTCATAAAAACAGTCGCACCACCCTCCCCCCTCCTCCTCATCCTCCTCCTCCTCCTCCTCCTTCCTTCTGGATCCGTGCCTCTTTATGTTGCATCTTCGCGCACGTTGCTTTTCCTTCCCCCCCCAAATCCCGATCTTTTTTTTGTATGACTTAATCTTAACCAGCATCCCAGCGCACCGCAATCCCGATTTCCCTCGTGCCAATCCGCAAATCTATCCTCCTTTGAGCCTCTACGTCTCTGTTCTTTTTTTTTTTTTTTTGGCAGAATTAGCTTTCCTTTTACGCACGCACGCCGTCAATGACTACACGCGGGAAGGTCACCATCACTGAGCGCCAAAAGAGGGAGAGAGAGAGAGAGAGAGAGACCCTCCACGTCCCATCATGCTGCAGTAGGCACGTACTTGAGTATTCCCCCCCCCCCCCCCCCCCCCCCCCCCGAACCCGGCTTTCCCGAACACCTCCGAAGATCCCCGATGTTGTTGGGGTTATTTTTCCAACCCCATCAGAACGCAACGATACAATAAGTCCTGGCTAAACTAAAAAGTGCCTGAATGGCTATGCGGAGAAGAAGAAGATAAAGAAGAAGTGCATGGTTTCTGCTGAGGAAGGGGAAGAGAGAGAGAGAGGGGGGGAGAAAAAAAGGGGGCATTACCCGCGCCGGTGTGTGCTGTCCCCCGCCTCCCCTGAAGCGAGCGTCTCCTTGTTCGGTCTCCAAATCCAGTCTCCGTGTTACGCGTCCCGATCCTCCACGGCGCGGGGTGTCCGTATACCTTCCCTGTTTTTTTTTCTTGTTCCTCCACGCCGGTTGTGAGAGAGGCAGATAGTTCGGGCGAAGGTGCGCTCTAGCCCTCGGTTGGCATGGTTATTAGCTTGTGTCGGCAGCACGGTCCGGGCTCCTGCGCGCACTCGTCTCGCGATTGGTCCAGCGGGTTGTTCTCCTCGCCTGACGTCAGAGAAGCCTTCGCCGCTCGCTGCTCGCTCGCTCTCTCGCTCGGTCCCCCGTCATCATCATCATCGCGGTGGGCTCGTGCATGTGCGTGTGTGCGTGATTCAGCTCCTATAAGGCGGCGATGGAGGAGGAGGCGATTGAAGATCTATAGTCGGATGTGTCATGTGTATCCACGCGCTGTAACCTACTTATTGCGTGACTGTACCAGAGTGGTACCCCCGCGGTGGTAACTTGAATGTCACAAGGGCTGCGACTGTGTGCCATTTTGTAGTACATCGAGCTCGCCATAGAGGGAATAGACAGAACACATACATAAAGTTAAGGATGAAGTTGCTCCTCCACATGTTAAGCCAACTATAGTCTGTTCCTTCCTGCACTGGAGAGAAGTGTCAGTAATGAAGGTGAAGTTACACTTTTCTTGCTTTTTGTCTTCTGTATTTGACCCATCCGTCAAAGCAAGCCGGGGCATAAGGTGAGCACCTCAAACAGGAGAAGGAAAATGGGGCCGATGGCGTGGAACATGGGCGGACAGGCGTGCAGCAAATATCAAACTCGGTGAGTCCATCTGGCCTTTTTTCACCCAAAACAAACCCAAACACGTCGACGTCAACTTTATTTGTGTGGCACATTTACAACAACGTGCCCAGAAGTGCTTCACATACAAGTATAAGCAAAGAGACAATATGAACACGATACAGTCGAGTAAAAAAAAGACACGATATAAAGTAAAAAGGCAGCTCAACTTGAATCAAACACCAACACAGATGTGTTTTAAAGGAACAGGCCACCGTTTTTGCATACTGATATGTTCTTGCCTGAGCTTAGATGAATTGATGCGTACCTGTCTGGTCTTTGTGTGTGTGCTCAGTCACGCAAAAAGACCATAGATGTTGTTAGCATTTGGCCTCTCCCAGCATATTCCTATGGCTCCAAACGGGGGTGAAGTGAGAAGCTACCACGCTCTTCCACGGGCACAAAGACCAGACAGGTGCGTATCAACTTGTCTAAGCTCAGGTAAGAACATATCAGTATGGAAAAAACGGTGGCCTGTTCCTTTAAGGGCAGTTTTAAAAGTTTCTTAGGTTGGGGAAGCTCCAATGTTTTGAGGGAGGCTCCATCCATCCAATAGGACAAGGCTCTCCAACTCGTTTTACTCTGTGGGCTATTTTTACTTAACAAAAATAGCAGATGCGTCGGTGACACTTGTAAAACTCTGTTATATAAATGGAGAGTTCAGAACTGTAACAACAACAGAAAAGCTTCTAAAATGGTTTGCTCAAATATGTCGCATTCAATGAAGGCGTTTTGTGTAAGTGATGGATTTTCTTGGCCCACAGGGCTGTGCAGTACGACCAAAAGAGGGACAGGTGGTCACCCTACTGGGACAACCTGTCTGGAGCAGTGGGTAGCAGCGCCCTTGGACCCATCTCCTGATAATGTGCGATAGGTTGAGCTGTGTGGAAATGTGCGTGTTCTCCCCCGTATCTGGGACGGTTTCCTCTGGATGACTCACTTTGTCCGATTACACAACCTGCACTGAAGGCTAGCCCTCCCAACTGGGGACCCAAGACTATAAAGTGAGCTCGGGATCTGCAAACGGGTCCCCGAGCGCTGCCAAGGACAGGTTTCCCAGTTAACCAGGCTGAAGAATGGGTCGGATGCAGAGGACAAGTTTTCACACAAGGTCACATTTAATGCCTCAAATACAGAAGGAATCGGTGCATTTTTCATTTCTTGCAAACATATCATCAAACAGAGGAAAGAGAATTAGACAAAATGACTACAATTCAATGCTTTTTAATGACTAGCACAATTCATTTAATGACTTCTAATGCTCCGAAACCCTGTTAAACTGAAGTGCAACTTGATCATTTGTTTCAAGTTCCAGTTTAGGCGTGAATGTGCGACATAACATCTTCACTTGCAAAAATACAAATTATATCTATATACAGTCGTGCTCAAAGGTTTACATACCCTGGCAGAATTTCATCATAGGCCCTGTTGACAACAAAAAAGGACCCCATACCTACTGTGAGACATGGAGGGGTTTCGCTGATGCCACTGGCTCCAGCAGAATAAAGTGAAGGTCCTGTTAGTGCCATTTCAGTCTCCTGACTTCAATATCATTGAACCACTGTGGGGAGAACTCAAACATGCGTTAATGCAAGACAGCCCAGGTACTTACAGGAACTGGAGGCTTTTGCCAAGAAGAATGGGTTTACCATCAGAAAAAATAAAGAGCCTCATCCACAGCCACCACAAAAGACTCCAAGCTCTCATTGATGTTAAAGGGGTAATACACAGTATTAAACTGCAATTTTTTGATCAGGGTCATTTTGGTACTTTCTTTATTCATTATGATTTAAAAATAGCAAACTCAGTTGTTTCACCATAAATGGCTTTACACAACCACTAACTGGGAAGAGTGGGAAAATACACTTTTTTGTGTTATCTTTCTTTTCGTTTGAAAAATAGTCAAGAAAAATCTAAAATTCTGCCAGGGTATGTACACTTTTGTGCACAGCTGTACCCCCAAAATGATCTTTAAATGTCCATATTGTAAGAAATGCAAGATAACTCAAAATCACGGAGACTTCCATCTGGCATCTGCATTTTTGTTCAGTTTTTGTCATTTAATTGCAAATTTAGTGTCACTTTTATCTTCGTTTTGGCCCTTTATTGGGCTTTTATACCTTTTTTGACACCACTGATTTGTGTTTTTATTGTTTATGTAATATGGCAGCTATCAATTTTTTGCTTCCTAAAAATTGTTTCTCCATGTCTTTCCACTTCCACATCAGCCAATTTCGTCGCACTAATCTCCTACTTAGCTTCCTCACATCTATTTATAGAACTGCCATCGCGGTCTCGTCAATCTGTGCTTTCCATAAATAACAATTGTTCCTCTTTTTTTTTTTTTTCAGGCGACTTATCTTTCTCCAGTGGATCCCTTTTTATCCGACCCCAGTGCAAGGTCAGATATGGTCATATGTTAATGCCTGCATTGCCCCGCGATAATGCTCTAAAGCTGTAGGTCAGTGTTCTCTATGGGGCAAAGATGACCCTTTTAACCGCCAGCTCCAGACTGTGACATCCCATGTGAAAAGTGCAGAAAAATCCAATCATATATGCAGAGGTCGTAATGCTTGGTAATGGCGTAGTTGTATGGGCAGTGAACTGCAAGTTGTTTTAACACATTGAAGTGTTAATGTATGTATAAGAACTTCAAAAACTGACGACAACTGCAAAGCTAATTAAGTCTTAGCATAGAAAACAAAATCTGGTTATTAATAGAGTCACGTTTAAATGTATGGGTTTATTTTGTTGAAATATGAGATACAAAGATATTTTAATGAGGACATTTTTGAATCCTAACTTATTTAGTAACCAAAAACATTGTAAAAAGCTAGAACATGGTTTATACAGGAAGCAGCAGATCAAATATAATGCTTTTTAATGTCATTTTAATGGCCAAATGCCACTCATCTGTACATATTCAATATCTCAAGATATGCGAGATTTCATCAAACGGAGGACTAAGGGAAATTTTCAATATTTAAAAACAAATTTGACACAATGGGAAACCTTTGAGCGACCTGTGAACAGTTTCAACCAAAACTGCATCTGAATGTGTTTTTGACCATAAATGTTGTGTTTTTGGTGAACTTGTGCAGTAAAAAAACTTCAGCAATATCATTATTTCCAAAGAAATGTACATTTATTGCATGGCAAATCCAATTTAATGCCATTTTAATGACCGTTAAGGCCTTAATATTGTACTTAATGGGCCCGGTCTTGAGTTTCTAAACGCAAACTATAGTGTACCATTGTGTGCCCATGTCTGTGCGCACTTTGAGATCTTGCACCTCCTGAAACATCCAGCCTTTTCCTCCAAACAGACTCCACGGCTGGGACGGGGTGATAGGGGTTGATATGAGGGGAGAGGGCTTGTGGGGGATTTGGGGTTAAAAATGTGCTTTCGTTTTGGTTGCGTTAACGCAATTACGGCCAAGCGAGTGCCGACCCGTGCCACAGTGGGACTGGCTATTGACGACATCTCCTTCTCTCGGGACACGAACATTGTTTAGCCCACAATGGGGTTAATAAAGTTTTTAGTTTGACATGTGAGAGCCGATAATGCTAAAGGAAGAACATAAGGCAGCGATGTAAACAAGGATATGAATGTGAGGCTCTGAAAAAAAACTCAAAATATTGTTAAGCACAAGACTGGAAATATTGTGAAGATTCTGCAATTTATATGTTTCCAGATATGTTTCCATGTTTGAGCAAACTAGTCCAAAACGTGCAATCTGAACAAAAGTGTCATGTCCAGAGCCGCTCATCCTTGATCCGATTGGGTCACGTCACTTCTGTGCACTTTGCATCGCAGGGAGGCCATAGGATTACAATGGACGGCCGTTACACAATCCCCGAGCCGCGCCACCCTTCGCTCACATGCACGCTACGACATATGGGCGTGCACGTACAGCAGAGGCCCAGATGTGAGACCATGCGTGAAGACAGGAGGAGGAGGAGGAGGTGGCCATACGCTGCTATACTGTGGACACGGCAGCCCGCTTTACATCACTGCAGGCCTAATGCGAACGGCGTCTCGCTGGGAGGTACATGTGCACTTTATTACATGCAGGGTAATTGAATTCACATCAATACTAGGGCCGCGTATGGGCTAAATATACAGTGCCTTTATATGCATCCTAGCCAGAATGTCTACGGGTCATTTCCTGGCTGTAATATGCAATAAAATACCGATATGAGAGATGCACATAAGAGGTGGGTGTGTAGAAGGCAGAATTTCTATGGTCAAGTAGCAAATGCAATAAGAATGATAGGAAATGCTATAAGTGAAAATGACAATAGTCTGTGCTTCATTTTCGTCATATATACTAATCGACCGATATAGATATTTCTAAGGTCAACGATGATCCAAGTCTAAATGGGGCCCATATGAATGTTTTTTTCACAGCAGATTGTTCAGTAGAAGCGAAAAACCGGAAGTCGTAGCTAGTGTTAGCATGTAGCATGATGTTTGCATGGTCCATTATTTATGTAATTATGGGCTATTGAACTACTTTGCTCCTCCATGTTTTTGTATCTTTATTGGGTGGAAAACTCCATTCACAATTCAGCATTTGTTAAAATAGTTTTGGAGTAATTATAGAAAGGTTTTTTTTTCTCTTTATTGTTTTCTCCCTCAACTGCTTCAGACATGACCATGTATTCCAGAGACGCCGTCTGTATCTATAAAAGACACAAATCAGCAGATTCCAAAAGAAAACACGTTAAGTCTCTTACAGATCCAAAGTTATCAACAAAAGTCTGCAAAATAAAATATATAAAATTACAATCAGAGCCTCCGTGCTGTTCAAATAGACAGATTTTCACCTCAATGTTGTGGGAGGGCTCATTTTAAGGCTCTGACTGGGCTATTTCCAATGCAAAAAACAGGAAGTCTCTATCACGTTCCGGAGATATGGGCATTACATTGGCCGATAGCTGATATATGTATTTATTTATTTATAACAACAAACAATAAGGTGGAATCACAGCCATAAGGCCAGGACAACGAGCCACTCCTGCTGCACGGAGCTGCTGTAGTTTTCTTCAAAACGAATATAGATATTTGTACTGACATTAATTAAAAACATGTAAAGGATGTGCTCAAATGTGAAAATAATGGCTGTTTAAATCAATATGAAGATGAGATGGATTTAAGTGAAATAGGGAGGAACATATTGGCCGGCAGTCATAAAGGTCGACCTCTAATAATAATGCAACAGAGCAGTGGTTTCGGTTCTAAGATGTACTGCAGGGAGCCCTCGAAAAAATAGATGTTGAAGTGAAGATTGTGTGTGTATGTACTATAAACTAATACTTTGTCTGTAGTTGTTCCCATTGCTAACATTGATATAAATGTAGGTGTAAAAAATGCAACATCTTGTGGGAATTTTGTTATTTCTTTCATATTGTCTCAACATCAGGTTCTTCATTGAGTCTTAACAAACACATTCTCATTCAACAGACGCAGCCCCCGGGATTTTTCGCCGTTTATTGATCCGCATGTTGTCCCCGGAGGAAGATATGGGCCTTATAATTGAGCATGTCGATACAGGATGGAGTAAATGAGTTTTTAAAATGACTTGGCCTATAGGGTTGCAGCTGGATTTGGAAAAGGGGGGGGATTAGTCATATAGTACAGTCTGTTCCCCCAGAGCATGTTGGCGTTTATACGACTGGATGGGCTTTCACTACTTTGACCTTTAAGTGTCTTGACTAATAAGGGAAAGCCAAGACCAGGCGCATGTCACTGACACATGAAATATGTTGAGTTCTTAGTTTTAGAGAACTGGACTGTATTCGCCACACAGTTGATGCTTTGAGCTCTTGTGAAATCCTGTATGAAAGAAAATTCCACCAAATAGGTCATTAGAAAATTCAGAATCAATTAAAATAATTAATGTTGCATGTTTTGGTTGTAGTCTGAGCAAAAAAGCTACATGAAGGACCCTAACCCTTTGAAAGTTCAACAAAAACGCCACATGACTACACAGAGCCAAGCTACAATGTCTAAACCTTGGGACGAATACTCTCTTGTAGATGACGAGATGCTGTACTCTGAGAGCTTTAACCTCGAGGAGAAGCTAACCTCGTCTTCTGACGTGGACACAATGAATGCCGAGTTTCTGAACAGCAAAGAGGAGGTTGTGTCTCAACATATGTTGATGGTTTACCTTGAACAGAAGAAAAAAGCTTTGCAGGAGGAGATTGCTCATCTTAAAGAGCTGGTCTTCAATGGGAGCAAGCTTCAACAGAAAGCTGAAGACGCCAGGGGCATCGACTTGGTCATGCACAAATTACAAATGGTGTTGGAAGCTGCCAAAAAGTCTTCATTTTCAGAACACTGAACTTTGGACAACAAAAGAGAAGAGCTTCAAAAGAGCTCGGCAGTTGACCTCAAAAAGCAGTTTGAGGAGAAGTTGAAGCTTAGGCAGGACAAGACAGATCTTAATGAACAGGTCGCCACTGAGACCACACTTAGACGAAAGGAAGAAAATGTCGTTTAAACTAAAGCTTGAAACAGTTTCCCAAGCAAGAGCAGCAAAAGGCAGAGAGCAGACTCTGCAGAAAGAACAGGAGGAGCTCAGGCAGCTTACAGAGACAGACAAGGACATATTCACAGAGGCACAAATGAACCTGGACAGTTTGAGGAGAAGGAGTTGCTGATGCAGGATGAGATAGATTGTGTAAAAGAGGAAGTCTCCAATGAAACCAGACTTCACCAGATCCATGAAAACAACAAAGGAGGGTTTTGACCACAAAGAGTTGGAGATCATCCAGCAGTATGAGACTGAAAAGCAAGGTTTCCTGGACAAAATTACTAGTTTGAGTGAAGTGCACGACAATAGACAAATTCTCAGAAGAAGTTGAAGAAATGAAAGAGAGGCTCAAAAAGTCTGATGAGGAGAAAGCATCCTTGATAAAAGAATGTGACGATCTTAAAATCCAGATAACGGCTAAAGTTGCAAAGCTGCAAACCAGGCATTCATGGATTGGGAGCTTGAGAAGCAATCACTCCTGAAGAAACGGAGGAGGTAGAAGATCACCTGCAATCGACTGAGGCAGAGAATCAAACTTTGTCAAAGAAATCTTCCGAACTAAAACTGGCGTTGGACTGTGAAATGGCGAAACTTATTACGCTCACCTGTAACTTACAAAAACAGGCCAAGCAGAAAGCAGAGATGGCCCAGAAGATGGAGCAAATGCAGAAACAGATCCAGAAGAGATGGAGGAGAACTCTGTGCAGGCTTCCAGGACCTGGGACAAGGAGGAAAAACTCTCTCTTCACAGAGATTCAAGACAAATGAGGGACTGGAGTGAATGATCACACAGGAAAAGGCTTCAAACGAGCAAGCCATGGCAGAACTCTTGGAGGAGAAGGCGATCGTTTTGAAGGACGCTGAAAATGGTTCTGAAAAGGAAAGGGGACGAGATCACGCTGCTGCGAGTTGGTAAAGTTTTGGAGCAAGAGCTGAAGGAGAGGCGTAGGAAGTGGTACAGTAAGCTCCTCTGTCGTTGACTCCCTTAAACCTATCACTTAACTTTCTTTTTATTTACGCTCAGAAATAAAGTATGAAAAATAATTCATGCATGATTTTTTTCTTTATCTCAGAGTCTCAAGTGTCTTCGAAGCATTAGTAGCTCTCTGATGGTTTGGGTATTTCAACTGTGTCAACGCTTTTTTGGAGACCCCATGTCTATCCCAAGAACACAACTACAATACAATACTCTACAATAAATCCTCTGTAAAAGTGACTCATGTGGCCAGTCGAATTACAGTCATTTCAACCTTTCTATGTCATACATTTCTATGAATCCATGTGAGTGATTTTCTTTCCACACAGTGCATCAGTGCGTAACTCTGTGATGCTCACCGCCTCTGTTGAGAAAAACCACCACCTCACTAGATTTTTTTTTTTCTCTTTTCCTCAGCTACGAATCAATTACATCACCTTTACTGCAAGGAAACTCCCAGCTCAGCCCACGCACTCCGCTCTAGCCGCTTAAATCTCCTTCCCCCCTGACATACCCCCATATCTTTCCATTCATTTTAAGCCCTCTTCCCCGCGGACATTTCCACAGCACAAGTCGCGACTTCTCAGTTATTTGTAAATTCCCTTCATTCGCTCGCTGTGATAGGACTACAAATGATTGACACCCTCCCGCTTTTCAACTCATTCATCTTTCCAGCACGGCATTCTGGGTAATCGAGAGGCTGTTACATCATCGTTGTAGCACGGAGAAGCCGGCTCGTCTCCAACGTGTTTCCCACTCCATTTATGCATTGTTTGGTTGCTGTGTCGGGCGCTATAGGGAGAAAGCATATGGAAGGTTGACGCCTGCGCTAGCGTGCGGCGCCTCCTTGAAGAGGGGAAAGTCAGGGAAGGGCGATGGGAGAGCGGTTGCGTAACAGAAGGCTTTATATTTGGGGCACCGGCGCGTGGCTTCACTCACTACAGCAACCTGACGAAGTGTTACCTAACATTGCACGCAGTCTCTACAACAATGCCATGCAGAAGATCTCATCATGAAAGACAACCAGGTCTGATGATTCACTGATAGACGCAAATACATTCTAAAATACAGGCACTTTACAATCAATTATAAGGCAAAAAGTTCTGGATTGTGGAGGAGGTGAATGGAGCTCGTCTGTGAAAATCCTATTGAAAATCTCCATAGACTTTCCAAAAGAAGAGCAATTCAAATAGTGTTTAAGAGCTAACTACTGACCATAGCGCAGATGTATTACAAGAAAGAAACCAGATGCCCCAGTTTACCCGGAACAGTTCTGGTTTCGTGCCCTCTGTCCCCTGTCCCAGTGGATTTCTCCAAAACTATTGATTTGTCCCAGGCATCCTGGTTTTTCACCAGTAACACGCCTAAAGTAGCATTTTTGCTTGCAACTTAATGACTTTTGGCCATGTGCGTCAAAAACTGAACCATTTAAATAGCTAAAAGTCTATTACCTCAATGCTGATTGGTCCATTTAATTGACATTAGACTTTTATAAACATGAAGTTTGAACATTCAACAAATTCCCATAGTGTGACGGTTTTTAATGTGTAGACTTTCTTCTTTTATTTGGAGATTGGGATTTTTACCTCCTGCACATCGATCCAGTAGAGAGAGGTTTACCTTATCGTTGATGCAGCCCACCTTTATTCTAAAAACTCTCAATGCAAGCAATATCAACAAATCTGTTAACATTGATCTGCTGCTTAGCTCTGCATCAAACTCCGGAGCTGAAAGTGCCTTTGCTGTTGGGGAACTGACTTGGGGAGGAAAAGATAAATCCCTTCTGTCTAGATTGGTAGACAGTGACAGGGGCAGCTAAAATTTCATTAATTATTTATTTTAATTTAAGTTACTGTATTTATAATTATAAGTCAATAATGTGCTTTATTTCATGAGAAGGTCACTTGTTCCTCAGCTGCCCCAGTGTGGTCTTCAATATGAGTTATGCTATGGGGAAACCCACTGAAGCTTGGAGAAGCTCATTATGGAAAATGCAGGCTCTGATTGGCTTGGTGAGATGACTTTGAAGCCAGAGCAACAAAGGAGGGGCGTGTTGTAATTCCCTCTAGTTGAGCAGTGATTGGCTGCTCCTCTCCCCACCCTCCTGCCCTCCCCCCCAGCCCCCTCCCCCCTCCAAAGGGCGGGAATCAGAAGGACAGTCAGACCTGCTGCTGGGTTATTTCTTTCTAACAAAACAAATCAAGAATCCTAAATGTTTTGGTGCAATACATTGTATAATCATGCTTTTATTCCAGTGAGGGCTGTGATACTAACTAGTAAATGATTGTTGGGGAAGCATATTCAGGACTAGCAAAAGTTTGATTGCGTTTATCAGATTTTCCCTCTTTTTTTCCCCCCCCCGCACTGTGCTACAAGGCAAAGAGAGGGCAGGGGGAAATATATCTGCATGGCAACATTTGGCAGAGTTTGTATAACATAAGTGTAGTGATGAATATGGAATGTTGATTTTTAATTTAAAAAAACAGGGAAAGATGACCCCCACCGGTCATCATGAGCCATATACTCAGCCTTCTGCGGAAATATGTTGCTGACAAAGCATCAGGAGTTGAATAAAAACAACTCAATGAAAAAGAACTTTGGTCCTTGATGGAAAATTCCTGCACAACCGAGAACTTTAACACAAAATACTGCAGCCAGAGACGACTGAACCGCCATACTTTGATCGTGGAAACATGTACCAAGCCACTGGATTCTGCTTTGTTAATGTGAGTTTAGATTTGCTGCTGCAGAATCTTTTCTAATTCCACATATTTACGTAATAGCCTCAAATCCCATCAGGCCATCCTCGATACTACAGCCATAACACGCCGTTTGCTAAACTGCTCTGATTCACTTCTCCATCATCACATTAACGGCCTAAACGTATGGGAGCAAATTGCCGTGGATTGACTGTAAGACTCACGATGCAGAAAAACACATGGTTAATCACAGCAGAGGCGGGCTGTGTCCCCACGCACGCTCCGACTGCACAAGTGGATGACTAACACTCTTCACTCCGCCGCTCTCTCTCTCTCTCTTTCGCCCTCCCTCTCCCCACGCCGCTTCCTCGTCCTCGTCTCTGTACACCGGGTTTCCCTCTAGTGAGGACACCAGTGCATGTGTCATAATATTCGCTGGCGGATAAAGCCTTTATGGTGACTCTGTTTTCGCTCTCTGAATCGGCAGGACCGACATTAACTATTGATGTCTGTAATAACTTGCTGCTACAGTGGAGCGAGGGGCAAACGCCGGGTGGGACAGCGGTAAATATTTTGATATGAGCTCAAAAGCCTAAAGCAACTGTGGCTTCCTGATGGATAGTGCAGAGTTAGCGTCTGGTTTCTTCTCTGAACTATCAGTGTAACAGTTTTTGGCCCTGAAGTAGCACAACTTGTGGGTTGTTGTGGGTTCATGACCTGAGGTTCCCAACGCCATTTGGAAATGTTTTAGTTGTAAATGACACGTAACAATAATATTGCTACAAACCATTATAACAAATGGATTACTTATTACTGCTGGTCAAATATGTCTTCAGTACAAAGCTGCTCTGTCAAATTATTAGCTAAGTGAAAAAATTCATGAATTTTCAAAGAAGAAAGTACAAATCTGTTTAAAGGAATAGGCCACCTTTTTTTTTTTACATGTTCTTACCTTGGCTTAGACGAGTTCATTTGTACCTGTCTGGTCTTCACGCGTGCCCTCAGCCATGTAAACACAGCACAGATGGTGTTAGCATTTAGCCATACAGACCCCGTCTGTGCTGCGTTTACGCGACTGAGGGCACGAGTGAAGACCAGACCAGGTACAAATGAACTCATCTAAGGTAAGAAAATATCTCAGTATGTAAAAACGGTGGCCTATTCCTGGATGTCGAAGTGCTCCTAAGGTATTATTACGCCATACAACATAGTGCTCCTTTTTATCTGCTGAGAAAATCGACATGTTTAATTTTGTGTAACTATACTTGAATTGTGCAACTACTCACGTAACCATATTTAAATATGGGAAACGTGGAACAGCTTGGTCGCTTCTAACTTCAACCCAGTTTGGAGCTAAAGGAATGATGGGAGAGGCTAAATGCTAACAACATCTCTGGTCTATTAGTCTGACTGAGCGCACGCACAAAGACCAGACAGATATGTATCATCTCGTCTAAGCTCAGGTAAGAACATATCTCAGTATGTAAAACCAGTGGCCTGTTCCTTCAACTGCTGAAACAAAAATAAGCACTGTCTCGGCAGCTAAACCAGAAACAGGCCCTTTCCACCTCTCTTACTGTGAAATCAGCTCACACAGATTTGAGGTTTTGTTATTTGAAATAGTTAGTTTTTTATCAAGAAATAAGCTAAATAGAAAATGCCTCTTTTGCATTGAAAACAGCATTTTATACTCACTACTGCCACCTCAGGTCATACGTGTACTGCAGCTATTTTAAGCTCGTGCATCACAGCACTTCAGACCCGAAGTAACAACTTTTTGAGTGACAGTGCAGGATTTTAGAGCCAGTTGTGGTGAACAGGTCTTGGCTGATGCTACACATTAGGACATGGCTGGAACATGTAGGGGGAGGAAAATAATTAATTTTAACATTTCAAGTATAGTCCCTTTAAAAAGCAGCCTGATTCCTGATACGGTTGCCACATCCACGATTAAAACCACAGAATTGAACGGTTGTGCTGTGACACTGACAAATATGACCCATGTACCCTTTCATGCAACTTTGTCATTGTACAAAACCTTGGAATAAAACTCTTTATTTCATAGACTGACATTTCGTGACAGAATTTTCCTTCAATACAAGTTACAAAACCGTCTAACAGTAATTCTCTTATTTTTCTGATATTGTCATATGTCTAGTTCGAGTGACGCACAGTGCCACACGCGTCAATGCTGCTTAGTGACTGAGTGACTTTCTATGCGGGGTTTGCATGTTCTTACTTTCACTTAGTGCCGTATTTCAGAATATTTGACTAATTGGTGTGAAACGTTTGAACAGATTCCTGCGCGACTCTCTGTAGTCTTGGTTTATTCTTGTTAAATCATTAGGTTGAGGGGCTCTGAGACCAGAGCACTTCCCCGTGGTGCTGTCCCGACTGTGATGTGGTGGTTAGCAGCAGCTGGGGGAGCAGTACACGAGGTATCTCTGATTAAAAGGTCCCATGAAAGGTCGAGAGGGGAACTGAGACTGAGGCAATGGAGATCAGGGCAGATTACGCAAGTGATAATCTGACGCCTCTGTGTTAAAAGTTAATCAAGTGACATATAGTAATACATCAGTGCATAGGTTCAGTGTCAGGCTTCTCCATAAGGTTAAGTTTAGTTTCTGGTATAGGTCATCCATATAGAAAGACCCCACACAGCCTGGGGATCGAACCCTGTGAGGCAAGAAGGCCATGGCCAATTTTTTTGGTCAAACTATTGATTGTCTGTGCTCTTCCGTGGTGCTGCCGTGCGTCCGTCCTCTCACTTTGTAAAAACCCATGGACAGGTTTTGTAACGCACAGTGAACTCTGAAGTATATTGAGCCATAACCTTGAATTACAAGGCTTATGGGCATTGGTTTAAACACTGTAAGTCTCGAGTGACATTTCTTGCAAATATTTATGTTGTCAATATCTTGAAAGCGAGGGAAAAGTCAGGACCGCGGCTCCGTAGGCAGGAGCGGACCATAGTGGACCATAGTAGACAGGGGGACAACAGGACCTGGGATCAGCCCGACACAGACACCTCCACTTTTTAAATAATTTAAATTCGTCTTGGAATCACAGGAAAAGTTTCAAAGTGTTGATGTTAAACATAGAGGGTACATTTCCGTCTGTCAAATTAGCGATCAATTAGCTTTGTTGTTCACCATTAGCTGGGTGCACCCTTCGAGATCAGGTGAGGAGCTCAGTTACCCGGGAGGAGCTCCTCACCTGATCTCGAAGGGTGCACCCAGCTAATGGTGAACAACACAGACACCTCCACTTTTTAAATAATTTAAATTCGTCTTGGAATCACAGGAAAAGTTTCAAAGTGTTGATGTTAAACATAGAGGGTACATTTCCGTCTGTCAAATTAGCGATCAATTAGCTTTGTTGTTCACCATTAGCTGGGTGCACCCTTCGAGATCAGGTGAGGAGCTCAGTTACCCGGGAGGAGCTCGGAGTAGAGTCGCTGCTCCTTCACGTTAAAAGGAGCAGCTGAGGTGGCTCGGGCATCTGTTTCGGATGCCTTCTGGTCGCCTCCCTCGGGAGGTGCTCCAGGCATGTCCTATTGGGAGTTGGCCTCGTGGAAGGCCCAGGACACGCTGGAGGGACTATGTCTCCGAGCTGGCCTGGTGTCGCCTCGGGGTCCCCCCAGAACAGCTGGAGGAGGTGTGTGTGGATCGGGAAGTCTGAGCATCTCTGCTGAGACTACTGCCCCCGCGACCCGGCCCCGGATAAAGTGGAAGAAAATGGACGGATGGATTCTGCTTTTTTATTTCTCATTCCAGTTTAAATGTTCTGAATATTGGCGACATGAGGCCACAGTTTCAGACCCTGGACTTTGTCCAACAGTCGCCTTCAAGGGGCAGAAATGTTTTTCTCACATAGATATTCCAACTATGTGAACAAGGACTGGACGTCACTTTTGAAGCATCTCTTCATATGAATGGCCGTTCAGTTCTTTCAGTTTCTGTCTACATCCATACACAGCCCTGGTTGTAAAAATAGACTTTAAGCTAATATTGTAACAAGCTCCACGGCGACAAGAAAAACGCTTATATCATCAATTTTCCAGCGGTTAAAACAGTCCAAATTAGAGCTTGTTTGGTAGCCAAAAGGAATTCTATTACCCATAATGCAACGGCCGACCCAAGATGGGCATTCGGCTTAATCTGCAGGAATTCCACAGATCTCTCCCCTTGTCTTTGTCTAGCCCTGTATGATGGAGCATGGGCAGAAAAAACAAGACAAACAGATAGAGGCAAAAGTCTGAACGAGTCCATCAGACGTTTTTGCTTGTTAATCTGTTCCCCCAACAATCATCAACTAGCAAACACCCCTCCCAGCCTTCACTGGAATAAAAGTAGCATTACATTATTTATTGTACTGATCTGAACTCGGGATTTGTTTGCACACAAGTACTACTCTTTATCACTTCTCTAAACACCATCTACTTCACTGTCAGGTTTTCTCGCAGTACTTGAATGCCACATAGCCCCTTGGCGCGTACAGTATTTTGGCTCTCATTCACTGACTCCATCTCGAGGGGCCGCGCTGACCAGATGCTGCCCGATTGTAGTGGCTCTAGTCTGGGCAGAGCGCTCACCAGATGGGCCTCTCAGCTCTGGACCCAAGTGGCCCTCGTCGCTGCCAGAGTCTGAACGGGAAAAACATCAGTCTGCGAGAGCTGTGGACATTGTTTTTCTTTGAGTGTCTGCCCCGTTGCTCCCGATGGCCTTTCGGGGTCTGCACCAGAGGCTGTTAATGTAGGTTGAATCGTAAAGCTCTAGTGCCTGAAGCGTTCGAAGAGAAGTTCTTTCAAATTATTTCCCCGAAGTTCGAGCGTATAAATTCATAGGTCACATCTTTCACATTATGGACACAATTTTAGGACTTTCTTGGACTTGGAGGTAGGGGGGAAACCAGTGATCCTTTGAAACAGTGCATCGCCTCCTGGGTTTGTCCCAGTTTCAGAGCGTGGTGTCCTGCACTGGTCAGCTCCTTTCTCTTCCACCTGCGCAGCTCCCTCCGCGCCACAACAGTCTTTCACCATCTTCTGGGAAGAGCGTAGCAGACAAATATAATCTGTTTTATTCTCCAGTGAACGTAGATTAGCCAGAACAATAGATGGGATAGAAGATTAGTGTGATAGTAAGCTTAGCTGTGAGTCTTGCCCGGATACCTCCTCATTTGCCCCTTTTTTGTTTTTTGTAGCGCCTCTTGTGACACTGTGCTGCAGGGGTGGGGGACTCTTGGTGCCTGTTCAGTGTTTCAGAAGATGTCAATTATTATATTAGCAACTTTCTACAACCTTTATTTCTAAGGTCTGGACCCACAAATATGACCATTTATGGATAATCTTCAATACCTTCTACAATTTTTGCTCTAGTGGCACCAAATTTACACTGTTTACCAATTATCGTACTGGCAACTTACTGCAACCTTTATTCCTTGGTTCTGGACATTTATTTTGAAATTTACATCAAAATATGACAATTAATGGATAGTACTATTTAATATATACAGCTTTCACTGTATTTATAACTGTAGTGACACTAAATCTAGCAATTATGAAATTAGCAACTTACTACAACCTTTATTTTTCAGGTCTGGACCTATATTTTGAAATCCATACCAAAACATAACAATTTATGGACATTATTCTTTCATAGTTTCTACAGTTTTCACTGTAGTGACACTAAATTTACACCAATTACCAACTGTTATACTAGCAGCTTTCTACGAACTTTCAAGGTCTGGACCTTTATTTTGAAATTAATGCACAAATATGACAATTTACGGATAATCTTCAATACCTTCTACAATTTTTACTGTAGTGGCATCAAATTTACACTAGTTACCAATTATCATACTAACAACTTACTACAACTTTTATTTTTTGGATCTGGACATTTTTGAAATTTATGTCAAAATATGTCGATTTAAGGATGGCAAATTACTTACCTTTTCGCTGTGTTTTCAGTCATTTAGAATGACAGTTGTTTTTTTGTTGTTAGCAGTAGCAGTAAGCTAGGTTAGCAGGTTAGCCGCTACAGGCTGCAGTTTGTTACGCTTTTTTTTATTTTTTTTTATTCATTCATTCACCTCAGACATAGACACAGTCACAGTATACATTGAATAAAACAAAAACATAAATAACACAACAATACCAAAATCACAATACATTTCACAGAAAGATGCTTCCAGACTAAGACAGGACAAGACAAAGACAAGACAAACAAACACAAAGACAAGACATACAAGACATACAAGTCCTTGACATGTTTTTCATAAATTCCATATTATTTTTACATTATGTTTTACATTATATTTACATTGTTACATTATATTTTACATTATATTTTATATTTTACATTTTACAGTGGCTCTCAACGAATGGGCACTCCACCAGTCTTCCTTTGTTCTGTTCATCCTTATACACATCTTTATCTTGTTTGGAGTGTTTGTTGATTGTTTTATATTAATTTATCTTAAGATCGTTGATCTAAATTTGTAGGAATTTGGGATGGTAGTACTGGGGCAGCTGGTTTGTTGCAGGTTGCAGGTTTGATTTTAAAACCCACACCCGTCCCACTAGCGCTCCAAAGTTTGAGAACCACTGAATGAACATGAAAAGACATTAATTGCATTGTGTACATTAGGAGATTAAAAATGTTAGTACACATCAGTCCCATACCCATTCCACTTTTTGTTTGTTACACTTTCCCAAACTCCTCTGTCGAGTGGGATAAAAAGTAATGCAGCATTTTTCCATAAACAGACTGTTCTCCCAACATAAAAATAAAGATGAAAACTTATCCATGGAGCACTCAAACATGCTCCCAGTGCGTGCCGTGGTTTTCCAGTGTTATAATCTGCAGACTGGAGCGGCTGCACATTTGCAACAGCAGATACACAACCTGTTTGTTCACAACCTGAACCTCACTAAAACACAGCAAATATGTACAAAAGTATCGAGTACAAGGCAAAAAAAAAGCTGCTGTACCAAGAAAGAGGGAAGATGCCGCTTGTTTAAGACACCAGATTTCAGTCATCTGTAGCAGAAGCATGTAGTTTATTTGTATAGCCCATTTTTTGATTTTTCTATAGATGTTTATTATAGACAATTGTTTTTATATTTACTGTTTCATGTTTTTTACAATAAGATATATAATTTGTATGTCTATTAATTGTTTTAACAACTAACTGGACACATTGACCATTGGCACGTGAAAAAGCAAAAACTGCTGTCTGTCTTTCTAATCTTTTTCCATTGTGTAGATTATACCCTTTCCAAATAATACAGACTTAACTATTACTGATTCCCGAGGGACTCTGTGTTGGTCTCAATCAGGTGGAAAAGGTCAAGTGGCATGATTTGAACGACCGTTTATTTAAGTTAGTCACTCAAAGGAGGGGAGCGTGGCCTTTTCGAACGCCGTGAGTCACACTTCACTCTGCGCTGACCGCCCCAGGGAGCAGTCGAGCAATCAACACCCAGAAAGAATGCACAATCCGCTGACTTTTACGAGTGAGGAGTCGGGGGGAGGTCAGTGGGCACAACAAGCTAAAGAGCAAAAGGAAAGTGGCGTACGCTTGCCCCCCGCAGCGAGACATGCGGCGCTATTTTAGGATCAACTTTCAAAAGGGCACAGTTTCAGTCTTGAATTTAAATGCAGTTGGTCTTGGGCTCCTTCTGTTGACATTTACGCCGGTGGAAAGGCTGCGGAGGAGGATTGTGTTCCCATTGATACGAAGGAGATCATGGTCTGCTGATTTGTGCTTTTGTGGCTTTTCCATTCTGAAATGTTGTGGCATTATACAAAAATTACCTCCGCATATGAATCCAGATTTGGTCGGTGACTAAAGCTTCTCCATTTCTTGGCTGTTGGGGTTTTCTGAGTGCTTCTTTAGCGCAACAGTTACAAGTAAAACCTGCTACTCTTTTGGCCTATACACACGAGTGACTGGTGACTCCAAGTGCCATCTCCGGACGCACTGTTCTTCCTCTCTTGCTTTTTCCCCAATAAGGATCAGTGATGTCTTGCACAAATCAACAAATAGTTCAAAAAAACATCACAGACAGTGAGATGCTGATGGGAAGTCACTGGCTACGTGTTAAAAACATTGCGTTGGATGTAAGTACTTGACTGCAGGAACTCGTCTTTGTTCATTGAGGTAGCACTCTCAGAGCTAATGGCTAGTATCAAGAAACAAAACCACAGACATTAAACAACTTGTATGTATTTATATTAAAGACTAGCCGATTATTTTTTTGAGCAGGTTTGTTCAAAATCTTTAGGCGGTAACATAGGCCCTGTCCATACGTAGTCAAGCTGAAGTTTTTCTGCTTTAGTCCCGGGGGGAGGAGCTGACCAGTGCAGGACGCCACGCTCTGAAACAGTCAGTCAGTAACTCACTACCTGTCATGTAATCTGAGCTTCTTTTTTTTTTAATAGACACCACTTCTAACTCAAAAAAATAACAGGGACAGGAAGAGCCGCACCTCCTGAGGATCCACTCGGAAGTCACATGATGCTCGAGTGCATAGAGCCGATTGATTTAAAAAAAAAAAAGTTAATCATTAATAGCCTTTCTTTTCGATCATTTCTCACCCACATCTTTATCTCAGCCCTGCCCGTGAGTGGTCAGTGAATAAAACAGTGATTTCGGCGGCAGATTGTACATTGGCCTCTCCAGCCTCCTCCTGTAGAGACCGGGGCTTGATTTGAGTACGCCGCACACTGGGAGTGAGGCTTCTGAAGGAGGGTCCCGCTGAGAGCTGCCGTGGTGCATCGTGGGAGATCAGATTGAGACAGAAAAATGTCCATGTGTGAGTGAGTAAGAGAGAGAGAGAAATATAGAGCACATGCACTGACACATCTCTCAGGGTTACTCTACGGGTGGGGCTTTTCTGTGTGAGTTTCCGTGTTCTCCCACGGCCTGTGTAGGTTTCCTCTGGGCGCTCACGTTTCTGTTTCCCTTAAAACAAAGTACAACAAGGTCAGGAAGAGTGAGTGAGTGTTTGTGAGAGCAAATCCTGGATGCAAATATACAGTAGCTGCAATCTGGCATGGTGCGCGCATTAGTCTAATGAACAATTAAACAAAACAAATACAAAATGCATAAATAGCAGAGTAGGATCCGGGGTGTAACCACTTACAAGTGTGAAAGTAGTGAGGAGTAGAGATGGGCAGATTGATTCCATCATATCAATATACTGTATCAATAGCCAAATGGATGCTATTCAAGTATCTATACAATGACAGAATATTGGACTGATCCATCCACATCCTGTGACTGGATCTGCAAGTTTTTGTTCTGCTTTTCTGTAAAGTATTCATTTTATTTGTGATTTCTTTAGCATTGTTATAGGTCAGCCATTCCCAAAGTGGAACCTCAGAGGCCCTGAAGGGGAACCTCCAAAGGTTGACCACCTGTCATCATTCGCCTAAAAATGAACGAGTTTGAAATGAAACCTAGGCATAAATTCAACCTGGGAGACCAAATTCAGCGTCTCCTCCAGCCAATGATCACATCTGTGAAGGTCACGCCTCCACCTCAGTCTATCAGCACAGAGCCACACCTTCGTAGTAGCCAATCATTGCCCTTGTTTCTTCTTTTAAGCCTCTGGCAATCAGCGACCCACCTCCACCCAGTCTCCACCTCTTCCATCTACTGCTCTCCCTGTGTGCATCTTTCACTGGTCTCCCATACCACCACCAGTGTCCAGGCACTGTTTGAGTCTATCCAGGTTGAAATGAACTTCATGTGTATTTGTTTAATTGCAATAACGTATTTAGCCTAATCACTATATTTTTTTAATTGTTATGTAAAATAATGTGGAAATTAATGACTTCATAATGTTGGGGGCGTAGAATCTTTACATGAATTTAAATGGGCCACGACATGCTGGACTTTGGGAAGGGTCGACATAGGTCAATAACCACTGAAATCTACATTTTATAGTGGCTAGATGCAAGTTAGCCATTTTATACTCACTACTGCCACCTCAGGCCCTACGTGTAACTGCACTTTCTATATTAAGCTTGTGCATGACGGCACTTGGGACCCGAAGTAACACCTTTTTGAGTGACAGTGCAGGATTTTAGAGGCAGTTGTGGTGAACAGGTCTGAGCTCATTCTACACATTAGGGCATGGCTGGAACATGTAGGGGAGGAATTTTTTTATAATTTTAACATTTTTTCAACCCGTATAGTCCTTTTTAATATAAAAATGCCTAGTTTCCATTATGATATAATATAATAATATAGTATCGGCCATCACTAGTGAGAATAACCAAACACAAACAAACCTGTCCCAAGGGTTTGAGAAAAAACACAATTTCAAATTCTCTGCCGTAGTCAACGTCAAATAAAAATGCCTGTATTCTTTTTTTTTTCATTTAATAGCATGGTAAAATATTTATATGTAACACATCTGTTCGGGGGAATACAACAGTGCTTGGACTACAGGTGCTTTGTTACTGTTTGCCTCTTTCCGTGTCCCGTATTTTATGTAACCCGCTCAGGTAGTGCTTGTCAGCGTGTCCCTGATGTAGTGATGTCGTGCGGCGGGCGACAGAACGCTGTGATTGGTCCAACACATGTCACTGTGAGCTGCTGTGGGTCGAGCCCCGCTGAGCCCAACCTGTCACACCCACTTACTGTTAACAACAAACTCCCTCTTTCTCTCTGTCTCTCTTCCTTCTTTCCATCTGTCTTTATTTTTTTCCTTCTTCTTGTGTCTGTCATACTAAAGGTTGGATTTGCTTGAAAAATCATTCTGTAAATGCTTTGGTGAAGTCGAATCTATCTAGTATACTACTGTACCCCCTCCACCACTGAGGTAAAAATAGCTCCACGGTGAACATCTTTGACACAAATCGTAGACGACAAGTCCCAACACATGTCGCTTTGTGTGGTCAAAATCGCCGTCAACTGTGGGCTGACGTTAATGCGTTTGAACCAGTGGAGACTTATAACAGACTAACAGAGGCTGGCAAACGGGCGAGGAGCACTCAGACCCTGCCAGGAAAGGAAATCACTGAGTGCAGCAGATAACATGGGGCCAGTTGGTCTTATAACAGGAAGGCTGACAGTTCAGCGTTCCAGAGACAAATGCATGGGTTATTCTAGTCTGATTTTAAAGGCCTGTTCATATGCTGACGACATCTTTGGAGTTGCCCCAGATATGGATATGTTCGAAGCAGCCAGAGGGAGAAAAAAAAGAAGGGAAGCCCAGATTTCTCCCATTTGGCCACCATTCCTTTAACAAATGCTGCGTTATTTATTATTTTTCTAATAAAGAGACATGGAGAGGAGCAAAGTAGTTCAACATACCATATATGCTTAACCACCTGGCCTGAGCACATTTTCTCCAGTTTGGCTTTACCCACATCTAAAAGCTTCTTGAGAAAAATAGCAACATAATAGCAACCAAATTGAGACAAAACGAGGACGAAAACGGAAAAAAAAAAGCTACTGAAGGATGACAGCAAAGTGACAGAAAATGTGACAGTAATGTAACGAAAAAGTGACAAAAATGACCCAAAAGCGAGAGACAGAAAAGTGGCAGTAAAATGACAAAAGGAAAAAGATCCGTTTAAATGAGTTTTGTAGGTTAGCTTTCATATGAGGTGTTGCTCTGGCCTATAGGCTGTAAGCTTTTAGATTTGGGTAAAGCTGAACTGGAGAACATGCCATTGGTAAAGGCGGGGATTAAAGGAATAGGCCACCGTTTTTACATACTGAGATATGTTCTTACCTTAGCTTTGACGAGTTCTATAGGACCTGTCTGGTCCGCGCAGTAATATCTTCACTTTACTGTGAGGATGCCAAACTACTCCTGGTATTACTACGCCTTACAATATAGTCCCCCCTTTTATCCGCTTAGAAAATCCACATTGTTTAATTTTGTGTAATTATACTTTGTAGTGTAACACTTCACGTAACCATATTTAAATAGGGAAAACGTGGAAGAGCTTGGTAGCTTCTATCTTGACCTGTTTTGGAGCTATAGTGGAGAGGAGGAGAGGCTAAATGCTATGCGCCGTCTGCGCTGTGTTTACGTGACTGAAGGCACGGGTGAAGATCAGACAGGTCTTAAAGAACTCGTCAAAGTTAAGGTAAGAACATATCTCAGTATGTAAAAACGGTGGCCTATTCCTTTAAGAGTTTAAAAAATGGACAATGCTAACTGGGAAGCTAACGTTAGCTTCATGCTATATGTGCTATTAACAAGTGCCATTTTTTTTTCACTACTGAACAATTTGCTGTGAAAAAACATCCATATGGACCTCAGGATTGAAGGAGGTGAAGAAAGCTTGTTATGGGAATCACAGATTTTCACTCTTTTGGCACATTATAACCTTATTTAGCACGTTTAAATAAAGTTGAGAATCAGGTCCCTGTGAATGTTTTTGACTCATTCTTACAAATGCAGCAGCTTGTCCAGTATAAAAGCGCTATATAAATAAGCTTCCATTCCATTGGCCCGAGCCAGTGTAATATGACCCTGTGTATGATTGGGCCTGGCCGGGACATAATGTTAACTTGAGACATGAACACAACAGACTTATTTGAGAGGGAAGTCTCTAACACACTGTTGGCGATGTTGTTGATAGTGGTGATGGACCTCCAGAGGGTTTGTAAAATGAAAGCACACTTTGGCACCCCTTCTATTTCCCCAACATATGACTAACAAGGCTCATCACTACTGACTATATCTATGGGAACAAGGAGGATGCAGTCTTTCTATATTCTTTTTATTTAACCTTTATTTAACCTTTATGGAAAAGTCCCACTGAAGTCCTTGCTCCAGAGAGATGATTTCTTTTATGCATCTAGACTGGTCTCACTCGCTATGTTCTCGCCCCTTTAGACCTCACAGAAATCTGTGAAACATGGCCTCCCAGGAGTGTCCACACACTGCCCCTTCAGTAGTAATTATCATATTATGTTCATATAACTCCCATGGAGTTAGACCTCTGCTCATGGTCATTAATTTTATTTTTACGCACCAGGGCACAAGGTTTTGAAGTGAGCCTCCCGAACAATTCATCACAGTCTCTGCTGTGTCTTTTAGAGAGTTAGCTATTAGCGCTAACAGTTATGAAGATGACGCAGTGAGAGGAAATGGAATCACGCATACACAGTCCAGTCAACAGCCCATTGAAGCTGTTGGATGATTCCTCTGAGGGTAGAAGTTACATCACAAATTGTGCTTCTTAGTGTTCTGTCTTTTTACTCATTTTGTATTTACTTATATTTAGTGGATTTGTCTGCTCTTCTTTTACAACTTCTTTTGAGATAAAGTGACGATTTTTTACTCAATATCATGATATAGGAAGGGGTAGAGTTCCCTATTCATGGGACAGAGCTGGGACTAGCTCATGGCCCATTGGTACAGCATGGATGCAAGATGGCAGTTATGAAATGTTTACCTCTTCTTCTTGCCGTGTATCCTCCGCCCATGGCCAATAGGCAAGTGAAACAATAATCCTACAAAAATCAAATCAATGCAATCATTTTTAAAACACATGGGTGAAGAGCGGGGAGAGACGTTAAGCAGATTGTCAGAGCTTGGACTCAAATTCACGCTGCTGCCTGGACTATTCACGGCTCAAAATATGCGTAACCTAAAAAATAACATATCAATGCGGTTTTGACTGTCAGGCTGTTGCACACGACATAAGCATTTACATTTAAGAGAAGGCTGAAATATGAAACTGCTTCAGACATTTGCATGCAGGTTTATGTAAACAGGATATTTTGTTGAATATATTAAAATGATATATGACCTGATGTATGTACAGTAAAAGGTTAGATCCCGACTGATTTTATCCTTTTTATCCAGCTCGTGCATAACCGTCATTAGCTAGTTTATTTGAAAATGCATCTCTCTCTTTGCTAATTGACATGTGCCTTTACTGTTTAAGTTACGCAACACTATACCACACACCTACAGCTGTGACGCTACCGAGTTACATAACCGGAGAAATATGCAACTTTTAATTCAATACCCACCACAAAGCCTTCATTTATTTCCTATCATGTTCACACAGGGTATAATTATGATTTTAATTGAGCCATTTGCTGAATGTAGGTGTGAAATATTCTTTGTTTTTGTATCGCACCAGAAGCTTTTGTGATGAATCACTCACTGGCCATTTTAACTCCGACATGTGGCTCTGAAATCAATGCCATCTGTGCCGCTCTAAACAACGGACAGCGTTTTTTCTTTATTGGAGATAATAGGTGGCGGTGACTCATACTATAGGGAATAATAATGGATCTGCTCAACAGTTTAGCAATTAGGCCTGAAAGGTGTCGTTTCCTATAGCTTGGTATGATACTGCAGGACACCAGCGAGATACTCCTGACCAAGACTCTGGCTCTTCTGAAGAACTATCAGGGGACAGGAAATAAAAATGGTTAACTTATTCACTGTTATGAGCTGGGGTTGCTGCAGTTCAGGTTTAGGTTCAGCAACACTATGCGCCCAAAGAATGAGATCAGCGGAACATCCTGAGTGATTCAATGGATTTGTTCTTCCTTGATGGCACGGTCATGTTCCGAGAAGACAATGCCAGGATTCATCAGGCCCCCATTCATCACATCAGGCTTTTACATATTTAACTGTGTGTTGTTATTCTTCATTTACTGTCTTTTTATGTCTCTGTGATGGTGTTTTTGCTGTATGTTTGTGCCTGTTGATATTCTATCTGTCTTGACCTCAACCTGCCATGGGACTTAAAGCAGTACTAAGTAACGTGATTGCCTTAATAAATCCTTTTCGTAGTCCCTTTGGCGGTATTACAAGTGTTTATGGGATGATTGGGTGGTCTTTCATCTCCCCCTGGTGTCTCTGGCCAGAAAACCATGTTTGCAAGTTGACTACCACTGGAACGGAGCCACCAATACACACTAATAGAATCACAAAGAAGACGCTAACAGGCTAACCGGCAAAGCTAACTGCAGGCTAGCGCCACTTAAAGCAGTACAGCCAAGTTTGAGTGAAAAAATTATTTCCATTGTATAATTAGATGTACTATATCCCTCTCTCCCTTCGCCTTTCCTGTCAACGTAGTTACTTTACTCTCCAAGACAATTAATAAGTTAAAAAATCACAACTTGCTACGACACCTGCAGTTGCGCTTATGGCCTCTAGGGGCAAGAGTTACTTAGTACTGCTTTAAACCCATTGAGAATCTGGAGAAGGCTTTGCGCAGTGGTCAGACTCTCCCATCATGAATACAAGATCTTGCTAAAGAATGAATGCAACACTGGATCTTCTGACATTGCTGACGCTTATTAAAAACAGTGTGGCATGTTCCTTACAAACTAATTCAAAAAGTTTTAAAATTTGCTACAAATGAAGAGTTAATCAGCAACACTCTGGATAACTAGGAAACTATCCTGAAATATCCCTTTAAAGGGGCTAGATGCAAGTTGGCCATTTTATACTCACTACTGCCACCTCAGGTCATACGGGTAACTGCAGCTTCTATATTAAGCTCGTGCATGATGGCAATTAGGACATGAATTAACGACTTTTTGAGTGACAGTGCAGGATTTTAGAGGCAGTTGTGGTGAACAGGTCTGAGCTCATTCTACATACTAGGACATGGCTGGAACATGTAGGGGGAGAAAATACTTAATTTTGACATTTTTAAACTCTGGATAGTCCCTTTAAGGCCTAATTTATGAACAATGTCTCCACTCCACCACAAAATCACTATTGTGTTGTTGTTTTGTGTTAAGCTTCATTTAGTCCTTGTCTAGCCCTTGTCCACTCTTTATTTACATTCAGTCCGCAGCGCCCACATGGCTGCTTTGTTTTGTGTGCACAGAGGGCGGAGCTTATAGCAGAAGTGGGCGTGTCGGCTCTCAGTATCAGATCGAGGCCTGACGCAGCAGTGTAACTTTCACACAGAAGCAAGTGCAACGGGTGGGCCGGAGTAACTTCCTTTTTTCTCATATTGTAGGATTTTCTTTTGCAAATTGAATGCCTTCAAAGAGATGTTACTGTTTGAGGGATGTCTCACTCTGACGGTGAAGCGGAACCGGCCTCTTTTTATGGTTTAAGACTGGATCCACAAGTTCACTGTGAGTATTTTCTATTCTACGTCAGGCTACAACAATTACTAGACTAAACTTTAGACTAAATCTGCACAGGTGTAATATGTAATAGTCTTAAACCGAGGACAAAAGTAGAACTAGGGCTGAGAATACGGGATACAAATTCAGCCAATTACCTTCTCTAGAGCTGAAAACACAATCACACAGCGGAGTAATGTAACAGTATTACAATTGGAAAACTGGATATTAGATGGTTAGAATTACTGTATCAAGTAATATTGTAGTATTGATTACTTTTTGTAGTATTTTGGCAGCTGAAAACGTCGCATTACTCATAGAATGTTGGAAATTTAGAAAAAACAACCGAAAAATACAAAGTTAAAGACATGACAACTGCAAAAAAGTAAGTGGGGCAGACCTGGCTTCATCCTTTTTTTTTTTTCAACTTAAAGGAACAGGCCACCGTTTTCCCCCCTTAGACGAGTTGATGCGTACCTGTCTGGTCTATACGCACATGCTCAGTCACGCTAACAGACCAAAGACGTTGTTAGCATTCAGCTTCTCCCAGTTTGAAGCTATAGGAATATGCTGGGAGAGGCTAAATGCTAACAACATCTTTGGTTTATTTGCGTGACTGAGCGCACACGTAAAGACCAGACAGTTACACATCAACTCGTCTAAGCTCAGGTAAGAACATATCTCAGTATGGAAAAACAGTGGCTTGTTCCTTTAAGTAACTAGTAATCAGTAATCAAAAAGTAACTAGATTAGCTTTAGAAGGAGTAATTGGTAATCAGTAGTTGGATTGCTTTTATGAGGTGGTCATGAGGTGGTTCCCCTTAGTGTAAATTGTTCTGTTCATTTCGGTCGTCAAATTGTCTCTGCCACAATGCAATTCTTACTAATACCAGGAAAGTAGGAGAAGATCAACTCATCTTATACAGTACTTGTACTTGTTTCAGAGTATTCTACGTTGTAAAATCATAAGACCAATGCAAATAAGAAGGAAAGAAGTTTAATTTGCCGTAATAAATCACAATATAGGACTTTCTTCATGTTCTTCTTCTTTGAATGAGGAAATAGAGGTTGAGGAGGCTGCGAGTTACAATCAAATCAAAATCTACTCATCAATGGTCACAATCAGCTAAATAAGTTACATCGAGATCATCTTTCCATCTCAAATCCGCCTACTTTTCTCCAGCGAAATGTTGTCCGGCGACGTCGAGGACAAAAGGTTGGGCGCGGAGGAGGAGTCTGAGGTGGAGGGGGTGGAGCCTGTGCCGGCGCTGCTGTGGCGAAGGCGCGTTGTCGAGGACGACTCCGAGCTGCAGGCCGTGGCGTCCTCTCCCGACGGGCGCTTCCTGAAGTTCAACATCGAGATCGGACGAGGCTCCTTCAAAACGGTTTTCAAAGGACTGGACACGGAGACCACGGTGGAGGTGGCATGGTGCGAGTTACAGGTATAGAAATATAACAGTTTCAATATTATCCTGGACCTAATGAACAAGGTTATTTTGGATTACTTGTTACTTTACAGCAGTACTATGTAACTTGTTTACACTGTAATACAAGTCTTAAAGGGATGATTGGGGGATATTTCATCTCCCCTCGGTGTCACTGACCAGAAAACCACCCTTGCAACTGTGCTGCCCAAAACACACTAATGGAATCACGAAGAAGAAACTAACAGGCTAACGGGCAAAGCTAACTGCGGGCTAGCTCCACTTATACAGTATTTGCAGCCAATTTTGACTGAAAAACATTATCTCCATTGTGTATGTACAATATCCCTCTCTCGCTTTCTGTCAGCGTAGTATTTACTCTCACGGACAATAGATGAGTAAAAAATCTATGCTACAACACCTGCAGTGGCGCATATGGTCTCGAGGGGCATTAGTTACTTAGTTCTGCTTTAAGAATCACAGCTGATCAATGTCTAAGGGTGGGCCATATTGACAAGCCATCAGAAAAATGCAAAAATGTGCTGGAAAACATCTTCATTTAGATTGCTTTGTCGCTCAAAAGGATAATTGATGGTAATAAACGCCAAAAGAGCATGGAAATAACACTTAACCCATCTACAAATCTTCCAAAAAACAATTTCAATATTGTCTTATGATATATTGCCCACCTCTACCAAGGTAATCAAAGTCGAATCTTCGTACTGGACTCCCTCACATCTGCTGATCTTGCACTCCTGTTATTTTCCTTATTATTAGCAGGGCTTCACACAATCAAAGAAAATACCTTGAGCTCTATGCGAAGTGGACAGCAAATTACAGAAAGGAGGATGAAATGGATGAAACTTCGTAACGATGTTCATAACGAAAGATGTTTTTGTCTTGAACTTCATGGCTAATGTGAAAAAAAGACGTAAAAGACAACAACTAACCGGCCTGTCTTTCATTTGTATTACCATTAGCCATTAGCTCTGCAGTAACAAAATCGACCTCACATCAAACACATCCTTCCAATATTTATACATTTGTGTGAGGCCCAGCTGAAAAGAAAAACAGTCAGATGAATGCCGCCAGTCTGACAGTCCAAGAACTGTGAAAGTTCATTGTGAAAGAGGGTAATTATCGGAGCGGGACTCAAGCTACACGCTGCAGCTTTAACCACTACCAGGCCAGTGTTTCTCAAACCAACAGTTCTAGTCTTTGAACTAGTTCTAGTCACTCAGAAAGAAATCCGCTCAGACCTGAAACAAGCCCATGACAGGATGAAGTGGTTCATAGAAATACCAAAGACGTCTTATCAGCGTTTTACGGCTGGCACTAAGTACTGATTGACTGAGGTCTTTGCCCAGACATGCTCCATTAGACATTTATTGGAGACAATTGGACCTTGGTTTAAGTTACCGATTAACAATTGTTTAATATAATATTAGGACTTGATTAAGGAAAGGCGCTGGGGTTGTGGAAGCAAGAAAGAGTCCTAAGCATATCAGTTATAAACAGGAAAATGAATACTTAATTTGTTAACCTCATGTCTGGAGGCACTAAAAAATCCAACATACCCTACCATTAAACGGATCAAGTAAAGCCACAGCTAGACCTGGTTTGTGGTTTAGATTCAGTCCCGTGTGGAAAAGCGCTGAGACCCAGAGATAAGCGTTCAGCATGACGCAGCAGTTTTTCTGTCGAACACACAATCTGATTGGACGGACAGCTGCAGGTGATGATAAACACTCGTGAGCTAAACCCGGCGTAATGTAAGCAAAAGGCATATTGGGGAACTGGCCTTTGAAGCTACAATAACCCATTCAGAGAAACAGTGCAATATTAGGAAATGTGTTGGTTTCCTGGCCTTGCATGCTCAGCTTCTCTCCTACACTGCGTTCCAAATTATTATGCAAATGACATTTTTCTCTGATTTTCTAAATTGTCAACTCAAATGAGAGTCAGCATAATTTTCAAGTCTTTACCTGGTAGAGGATCATTTAAATGTGGTGGGGAAAAAAATCCTAGTGATAACAGTATTTTTTTCAAAAATAAATATAGTAAAAACCTCAAAATCCACTGTTCCAAATTATTATGCAACTCATCGTTTCAATACATTTTAAAGCTTGTAATTAACTGAAAATGGTCATTTGTTGAATTTGTAGCATTAGGAGGTCTTATTTACTGAAATCAAAAGCTATTTCAATCAAAAACATCTCAATAGGTCAAGTTATATTTTACCAAAGGAGCCCTTGTGTGATCGCAGCTTCAAAATTCTTAAATCCATTAAAATTGTGAGTTTTTGGACAGTTTCTGCTTGGATTTCTTAGCAGGATGTTAGAATAGCCTCCCAGAGCTGCCGTTTGGATGAAAACTGCCTCCCACCAACATAGAAGTTTTTTTTGTTGAGGCTCCAAAGGTTCTCAATAGGGTTGAGGTCAGGGGAGGAGGGGGTCCACATCATGAGTTTCTCTCCTTTTATGCCCATAGCAGCCATTGATGCAGAGGTATTCTTTACAGCAGGACATGGTGCGTTGTCATGATGAAGAGGATTTTGTTCGGGAAAGCACGGCTCTTCTTTTTGTAGCATAGAAGACAGTTGTCAGTCAGAAACTCCACATATTTTTCAAAGGTCATTTTCACACCTTCAGGGAGCCTAAAAGGGCCTAAAGGAGCCGACCAGCTCTCTCACCTTGATTCTGGCCCAAAACATGACCCTGCCACCTCCTTACTGACGTCACAGCCTTGTTGGGACATTGTGGCCATTCACCAACCATTCACTACTCCATTGAGTTGACCATCCAGGGTTACACGGCACTCATCAGTGAACAAGACTGTTTGAAAATGAGTCCTCATGTATTTCTGAGCCACTGCAGCCGTTTCTGTTCATCAGCTTCAATGAACAGTTTAGGGGAGGCCCGGATAGAAGGTTTTTGCACAACTGCAGCCTCTGGAGGGTCCTACACCTTCATGTTCGGGAGACTCCAGAGGCACCAGCAGCTTCAAATACCTGTAGGCTGCTTTGTGGCATCTGTTCTCCTAATCTGATGTGTTTGTCTGGCAGAAACCGTCCATATTGTGCCTTTATATGCACAAAACGGAGTGTGCTCTGAATCATCCACAAATCTCTTATCAGTACGATGATTACACTTAATCTTTCATGAAATATCGAAGGTTTTCATACCTAGACCAAGGCATTCAACTATTTCACGCTTTTCATCAGCAGAAAGAGCCTTTTTCTTTCCCATATTGCTTGAAAATGATGATCTGCATAATAAAGTGGAACACCCCTTTTCAGTAGTTTTTCCCTTAACTGGGCTTAACCCGACAACTAATCATCCCAGGTCTCTGAGATTAATGTCAGTGACTCATAGAGCCCCAAGACACGACACCATCCATGAGTTTCATTATTATTGTTATTTTTTTTACCTTTTTGACACAAAAATCCAATTTGCATAATAATTTGGAACGCAGTGTAGAGTCTATCCCCTCCAGGAGGCCTTTGGACCCTTGTACTAATTTAAGGATCAGAGGAGATCGAACCAACGCTCTGGGATGATCTTCCACTTTCCTTACGTTTACTAGATTTGCTGGCAGTGCCTCCTCTTAGTTTATTTTTCTTTTCCTTCTAATTGTCCCTCTATAGACTGGCAGATGGCACCTTTAACATATATCATTAGTCACTGTACGCTCAAGGTCATTTCACACTAAATCATGTGGTTATTTACATTTCTATACTATTTATTCCACCAATGTAGAATGAATCTTTTTTTAACTAGAGCTTGATCCTGTAACCATATCTCTTGTCTAGCCTTCGTCCTCTCCGGCTGAATTTCCTCGCCTTGCTATGATGACATCACGTCTGTTGGGTAAACTGTAAAGATGCAATATTTACAATGGCAGACCTACATGACGGTAACATTGCCTGAGGCCGTGTTTGAATACAAGGGCAGCGAACAGGGACACGGTGTTACTCTCAGCAGCCGCCGCCGCCTCAATGTTTAGTGTTGTATGGTCGCCGGTGCAGTGTGTCCATCAGGGCGCTGTCGTCAAACAGGACAAGTTTAGAGTCAAATAAGAAAACAGCTCGGAAGGTTCTGTACTGTGGAATGTGTTGTCAACGCTTAGTAGTATCCTGGGATTAATTGCACATTCTGTAGTAGTAAACGGACATTTTGAAACGTAATACACTGCAATGGTTGTTCAGATAAAAGCTTGGCACCTCATGGATTTAACATCTTAACACCCGCCTGAACTGAGAGCATTTTCTCCAGTTCAGCTTTACCCAAATCCTGTAGGCCAGTGTAACGCCTCATTTGAAAGCTAAGATCTACAAAACTCATCTAAATGGATTTTTTTCCTCACATCATCAGATTTTTTTCCCATCATTTTGGGGGGTATTCAACTCATTTTTGTAACTTTTTGTATTTTTTTCCCACTTTCTGTCACATTTTAGTCATTTTTTTGTAATTTTTTGTAAATGTTTTGTCACGTTTGTCACATTTTTGTCATTTTTTTGTTATTTTTTGTCATTTAAAAAAAAAAAGAATTATCACATTTTTGTAATTTTTTCGTCATTTTTTGTAAAGATTTTCATCACATTTTTGTCTTCTTTTTTTTTTTTTACATTTTTTGTCAATTTTTTGTGACATTTTTGGCAGTTTTTCATCCATTTTTGTCATTTATATCATTTTTTGGCATATTTTTGTCATTTTTTTCGTCACTTTTTTGTCACATTATCATTGTTTTCGTCTCAGTTCTGACGCTATTTTCACACCTTTTTTCCAGAGGCTTTTTGATTGGGGTAAAGCCAAATTGGAGAAAACGTGCTCGGTTCAGGTGGGAGTTAAGGGGTTAGCTAACTGTTCTGATATCTGGGGTTACTGCAGTGGGCCAGGTCTTGATTCAGCAAAACTCTGAACCCAAAGAATGAGATCAGCTGAACATCCTGCATGGTTATCCCATCAATGGATTTCGTTTTCCCTGGTGACACTTGCATATTCCAAGATGACAATGCCAGGATTCATCGGGCTCACATCGTGAAAGAGTGGTTCATCGTTTTTACACATGGATTGGCCACTAGAGTCCAGATCTTAACCCCAATGAGAATCTTTGGGATGTTCTGGAGGAGGCAACGGTCTTGTATTGACTCACCCAACGACAATACAAGATCTTGGTGAAAAACAAACCCAACACTGGATCTTTTGACATTGCAGAAGCTTATTGAAACAATACAACAGCGAATGGCAGTCTATTAACCATGTGACATTATAGTTTAACTAGTATTCCCTCTTGTGTCCAGTAGTAAGTAAGTCTTAGTACCGTAAATTCTCTAATACTGGCCTGTATTCTATTAGCGGCCGGGTCTCTAACAGAGGCCGGGTTTGTGGCTGGCGGAGGCAAATTAAAGCCGGTCTCTAAAACAGGCCGGGGCGATTATTAGAAACTACAGTATAGCGGTAGAAATATAGTGGAGCTGATCCGAGCATAACTTTGACACAGATTTAGCCACTTTTCAAACCTCCAGTGACTATATTTGGAAACAGGGCAAGCAACAAATATTGTGTGACCCTCCAGGGTTTTAATAAAGTCACCATTGCGTCTTTAAAGCACGTCCAGCTGCTCAGAGTGCAGGTAAATCCCACGCCTCAAAATAACTCCTCCGATCAGCGCGAGTGTCTCGTCTTCTCTCGGGTCTGTCTGATCGATCACAAACACAAACGCTCCGTCTAAACTCAGCTTTTACACAAGATAACAAATAATCAGGTTAGGGTTAGCGGTAAAAACGAAACAGAAACCTGCAGTGACATTGATGTCAATGCTCCGCTAATAACAACGAAACACTTCCTGTTGTCCCGACAAAATAAAAGGCGTCAATGTTCCAGCCGCTGGGAGAGGGTTTGAAATGTTAATTAATAAATGAACCTAATATTTTAGGTGCAAATGGACACAAATCTCTTTGTTTTCCTGGTCGTCCGTTTTGCTCAAATAGAAATAAAGGCCTGTCTCTAATTGTGGCCTGGTTCCAATAACGGCCTGGTCCTAGATGCCCTTGAGTAAATAAAGCCCCCGGCCTATATTAGAGCATTTACGGTAAGTCTTATGTATCTCTATGAATGTTGTTTCTTGGAAGACTCTGCCCTAAAGATCTTGTGTTAGGTCTTGCGTCTTAGTTTGAAATGAGGACCCCAAATCTCCCTTCAATTCTACTAGTATTTGTAGAAAGTGGTTCTTCAGTTTTGCTATATTCTAAGAAGGAAAATAATTGTCTCAACACCAAGCAAACCCCTGGAGTAGGGGGTGAGTAAGCGAGTTGTGGTGGTCAGAGGGGCTTATAACTCAGATTGACAGCCTCGCTTTGTTAACCCTCCCCAGGGCAGCTGTAGCTACGCACACGAACAGCAAATGAATACTGAACAAACGATTGCCTGCCCTGATTTTTAATTATTTATTTTCTAATGTGTGCAGACCCAGCGACTGTCCCGGACCGAGAGGCAGCGGTTCAATGAGGAGGTGGTGATTCTCAAAGCTCTGCAGCATCCGAACATCGTGCGCTTCTTTGACTCCTGGAAGTCCAACGTGAACGGGCAGAAGTGCACTGTCCTGGTCACTGAACTCATGACCTCCGGCACACTCAAGACGTGAGCTACTACATCTGGCATTCAAGCAGTCAAAACAGTCGTTCTACAACAATCATGCACATGTTCAGCATATGATCAGACATGTCTTTGCTCAGGTACCTGCGTCGTTTCCGTGAGATGAAGCTGAAGCTGCTGCAGAGATGGAGTTTTCAGATTTTAAAGGGGCTCCAGTTCCTTCACTCCCGCACTCCTCCCATCCTGCACCGCGACCTCAAGTGTGACAACATCTTCATCACCGGCCCCACCGCATCCGTCAAGATCGGAGACTTAGGGCTGGCCACGCTCAAGAAAAACTCCTTCGCCAAGAGTGTCATTGGTGAGAAACTTCAGTCTGTTACGACAAACTCAAAATTGTAGTAACCAGATGTCCCAGTTGCAGTTTTGAGTCCTTAGTTCCACAATAGATTTCTCCAACATCATTGATTTGACTCAGTTTCACTCTTCTATCTGTTCCAGTTAAATTCTTTGAAAAGTCATGTTTTTGGCCCATGTGAATATCAGTATAAATCAACTTAAATTTAACAGTTTTACCATTCAGCATGAGAAAAGACAGTGAAGACTTGGCACCTCGAGCAAATTCACAAATTGTGTCCCAGTTTTTAAGATTGAAAATCTGGTCACCCTTGTGATGTTCAAAGCAGCCAGAGGGAGAAAACAAAGAAGGGAAAAACTGATCTTTCTCCCAGTTCTCCAACATTACTTTAACAAATGCTGACTTATGAATATATTTTTCTACTAAATAAAGATACAGCGACACAGAGAGGCGAGGACATGGGAAGTGGTTCAACAGCCCATAAATATTTGCTATAACAGACGAAGCTAACCAGCTACATATGCTAACATTAGCAGTGCAGAGTGCCGTTTTACGCTTCTGCTGAATGATTTGCTGTGAAAAAACATCCATATGGACCCGGCTTGACTTTATTGTTTATTGTGTGATAAATATGTTTATTGTCCACCAGAAAGCGGCTAAAAAGAGGGACACATTTTGATTCTCATGACAGATTTTCTTCCCCCTCGGTTAGGCCATGCCGCCATGCCCACTTAAATGACGCGTTTGTTATTTTTATGTGAATGGTGGCTGTGATGCTGTTTCAAACATGACCAGAAAGGACATAGCCAAAAGTGCATTTTCACTTGAAATTACAAAAAAAAATGGTGGTGCAATGACCAAAACTCTACATTTTGTTTAAAGGTAGGTCATGTAGTGTTCACTGACCCTGTGTATAACCCTGTTCTGCCTTGTTGTGGTGCGTTCAGGGACCCCAGAGTTCATGGCGCCTGAGATGTACGAGGAGAAGTACGACGAGGCGGTGGATGTTTATGCGTTTGGGATGTGCATTCTGGAAATGGCCACCTCTGAGTATCCGTACTCGGAGTGTCAGAACGCCGCGCAGATCTACAGGAAAGTCACCAATGTAAGGCCCACTTTAGAGGAGACACAAAATGCAAATCTTTTTCTACTTTTACCAACTTTGAAAATTCAACATGATGTTATCAGTTTAACCAGGGTTCTTTATACTTAATGTTGTGGTCTTATCTTGTGTCTGTCTGTTCTCAGGGAGTAAAACCTGAGAGTTTCTACAAAGTGAAGGTGCCTGAGCTGCAGGAAATCATTGAAGGATGCATAAAACCCAACAGCAGCGAGAGGCGAGAGCTGCATTACTTGTTATATACTGAATAGTCTCGGATCATCCTTTGACCGGCGTCTTGATATCAATGTTCATCGTTCCCTAGGCTCACCGTGCAGGACTTGCTGGAGCACTGTTTCTTCGAGGAGCAGTTGGGGGTTCGTGTGGAGGTCGCGGAGGACGACGGCCTGAAGGCGACGCTAAAGCTGTGGCTGAAAATGGACGGCAGCAACAGGAAGCTGCACGGAAAATACAAAGACAACAACGCCATAGAGTTCCTGTTCGACATGTGCAAGGACAGTCCTGAGGAGGTGGCGCAGGAGATGGTACATTAAATCAAAGTTTATGCTTATAGAGTGTTGGGATGGGGCAGCTGTCGTTTCTTTTGTGTCCTTAAGTTGTATCAGAAGAATGATGGAGGAGAGAGTGCGTTTATATTAAAAAGTTGGGAGATGAATGGTTGAAATGCAAGTGCAGTCGGTTGTAGAGAGCTGACAATGACAGTTTACAATCTACTTTCTGATACAGTTTGTCACCAAAACACTTTGTTCTTCTCATCCAGGTGATTCTGGGGTTTGTGGAAGAGGCCGACTACAGAATCGTGGCCAAATCCATCAGACACAGAGTATCGGTTATCAAACGCCAGCGGGGGAAAAAGCAACCACTGGCTGATGACGACTCAAACCTCCTTGAATTAACCAATCAGAAGCAAGAATCTCCGCTGAGCCCGGCTACTACTCTTGTCAGTCACGTGAAATTTTACAATGGTTTCTCTTCATTTATGTCAGGTACCTTTACTGGATATGGCTTGGTTTCAGGCCCCACCCACGGGATCGACCATGAGCCCGTTGGATTCTGGGATTAGTAGCGTTTCCAGCAGAAGTAATGTCATAGAAGATGAACGGCAACCAAGCTCCATTGCTTCAACTACCTCCATTGCCTCATGTAAGGATGCTCAGACTTAAAAACCTTGTATTTGTCCTGTTCTCACACCTTTAAACTGTTGACTGTGGTCCAAAATGATTACAAACTTTCCTGACACTTTAATTCATTTTCTTTCTTTAGCTGAAAGTGGGTCTTCCGTTTCTTCGGGTTTGTCGAGCCCAGCCTCTCCCGCAAGAAACCCGGCCTCTCAAAGCATAAACCCCGCTTCTATGTCACAGACGCCACCCTTAAGTCCCGCCCTCCCCAGCAGAAACTCCACCTCTTTATCGTACAACTCCACCCCTCCATCTTATAACCAAGTCCCTCCCACCAGAAACTCCACCTCTTTATCCTATAACCCCGCCTCCTCGGCCTTTAACCAATCTAATCCCGGTCGAAACACCACCTCGATGTCGTACATCCCCACCCCTCCCCCATATCGAAACACCACCTCTTTATCCTACATCCCCGCCCCTCAGGAAATAGACCCCGCCTCTTCAGTCAAAACCGCCAGCTCTTTATCGTACTACCCCAGGCCCCAACAACCTAACCCCGTCGCTCACACAAGAAGCACCACCTCTTTTTCATACAACCCCGCCCCTCTTCAACATAACCCGGCCCCTATTCAACATGACCCTGCCCCTCCCATTGAAAACGTAGCCCCCGTCCTTGAAACAAGGAGCACCACCTCTTTTTCATACAACCCCGCTCCTCCACAAACAAACCCCACCCCTCTTCAATATAACCCCGCCCCTCTTCAATACAACCCCGCCCCTCTTCAACATAACCCGGCCCCTCTTCAATATAACCCTGCCCCTCCCATTGAAAACGTAGCCCCCGTCCCTCAAACAAGGAGCACCGCCTCTTTTTCATACAACCCTGCCCCTCCACAGACAAACCCCACCCCTTTTCAATATAACCCCGCCCCTTTTCAATACAACCCTGCCCCTCCCATTCCAAACGTAGCCCCCATCCCTCAAACAAGGAGCACCCCCTCTTTTTCATACAACCCTGCCCCTCCACAGACAAACCCCACCCCTCTTCAATACAACCCCACCCCTCCCGTTGCAAACGCAACCCCGGTGTTCCCTCCTTTCGTCGCTCTGTTTCCTCCGATCAAGCGAACCTCCAAGCCGCCACCTCTGCCCGTGCTGCGCTACCCCAAGGTACGTAAACCAGGCCACGGAATTAAAGACCCTATACCTATACCTGATTCTTAACTTTACAAACACATATCTAACATCCCAATTCTTCACAAGGATGAGTTTATAGGCAAGTTCCACAACTTATGAAGTCACTTTTCAGGGTCACTGTCACAGAAATGCGAGGAAAGTACCCTGCCAGTTCATGAAATAATTAGATGTGCAGCCTTTGTGCTTGGGGGAAAAAAAGTACTGCATATGTGAGTTTATCTTAAAATTAGTGGGATTGAATATGATGGACAATGGAAAAAGCATTATTCCACTTAAAATAAAACATTAAAACACAGAATGTCCTTTTGTGCTTTAAATTAGGTAAGTGATAAATTATATGAAGAAGAAAACTGCTTGCTTCATTAAATTAATTTCAAGACAAGGCCAAACCTACTCAATTTCAAGATAAACTCTCTAAATTCAAGACCTTTAGACCTTGAAAGTTAGATTGTATGTCCATCTAACTTTCCATTTTGCACATCCCGTTAAGCCGGGAGTCTCAGTTTGTTATTCTCCAATCCTTTTATTTATTCCCACTTTTACACAGCCTTTGTCCAAGGTTTCCCGTTCTTCTAGGTTTGTTTGTTTTTTAACCAATGCAATTCCCAAAGCAGCAGCACACTTTGCTTGAAAATCAATATCTTGTGAATGACGAGACTAGAAAGTGAAAACCACAACAAAAGCACAAAGGTCTGTCATCTCATTGCTGATCGGTCCATGTCATTGAGACTAGACATTCACCAACAAGATTCGTCCAAGTTTTTAATTTGGTCAATCTGGTCACCCATACTGGAGGATGCTATTTTTCTTCCTGTGACAGAGCATAGCAGTTTCCCAGATTCCTGAGCGTGTGCCAACATCGGTCAGTGGGTTCTCTTCACCTGTTGATGGGTAAAAAAACATTTCCATCAGCACCAATGCTATTTCAATGAAGGGAACTTTAATGAATTACATGTGCGTGCTCTTAGCTCCGCCTCCGATGTGATGTCAGAGGTGAGTGACAGGGACGAGAGCCAACTGGAGCACAGCAGCCGGATGATGAGGCGCGCCGAGGCCAAGATGTTTCAGAAGCGCGCGCAGCTCAGGATTACGTCACTGTCGGAGCGAGTGGTGGAGTGTCAGCTGCACACGCACGACAACAAGGTGGTCACGTTCAAATTCGACCTGGACGCGGACGACCCGGAGGACATCTCTTCTGTCATGGTGAGCGGCGGCAAGTGTTTTATCGCCTCATTGCAGAGCCACAATTTGCAGCAATGATAAATAATGCGGATTTCGTTTTCAGATGCACAGGGACTTCATTCTAAAACTTGAACGTAACGCCTTTGTTGATCGGATGTATGACATCATAAAGAAGGCGGAGTCGATGAACCAGCCAAGTCCACTGCAAGAAACACAGGTCAGGAATTTTTGGCCTGTAAATTGTGCTTCTATTCTTCTATTAAATGACTTCTTAACCACTTGTCATCCCAGTTTTGGATTAACAGTGGACGACAGATTACCGCTACAGAGTTTCCTTCATTTTTGTTGTTTGTTTCCATTTCAGCTAAAGCAAACTCAGACTCTCTCCAGATCCCACTCATCTTCTTCACTGCCTGGTAAAGGACTGTTTTCTTTTTTGCTCATTCTGCATGATCATTTACAACTACAATGCATTATAGCTATCACACTATTAAAGAGGGTTTCTCTGTGCATCACACATGCAATGTCAAAAAGACAGCAGGTAAAGCTAATGTCAGACGGTTGTTAACAGTATATATGTATATTAAAAAGTGCAAGATGTAACTTTTTCTTTAGTGAGCCAGTCGCTGTATGGGTGCCTTTATTTTCTATTATGCTGGCCTTGTGGACGCTCAGGGATCAATTGTCTTTTTAGGGTTTCAGCTGGGTTTTCTGGATGGAATATATGTGTATCCATGGCGATGGTTCCATCAGCAGTGACTGCAGGACTCAATTGCACTTAATGAAAAATAGGTTGCATGGCCAAGTCGCCCGAAGTAAGCCAATACTTCCCAAATGCCACAATATGCCAAACAGCACAGAGACAAGCCCCCACATTTCTGAAACAATGTAATTTGGAATGATGAAAGCAAAATGGGACTTTTTGGGACACACAAAAAGCAATTGGTCTTGGAGCCTTATAGAGGCCACTGCGATGGACAGTAAAGGCTGACCACTCATAAGATCTTGGTCACTGAAAGGTTAGATAAGCAGAAAGTTACATAATGCACCTTTAACAACAATAATAGAAAATCTACACCAACTCTAAGGCAAAAACTAATTCACATTTTTATTTATTGTCATATATTTTCAGACATTGCTGATTCTACGCCCATGACCTCGCTGGGCGGAGACTTCTATGTGGACAGAGATGCCACACCTGCAGTCAGACCTCTCAGATCTCAGTCCTTTCACAACACCTCAAGTAAAAACAAATGCGAAAACAAGGAAATAAATAACAAAACAGAACTATAGTGATGATTTTCCTCTTCTTTAGCCCCTTCTCCTCCGCCGCCCCCTGCCTTTCCATACCAGTACATCCCGCAGTCCTCTCCTTTAGCACAGCCCATGTCCTCCACAAATCCCCCACCCATGGCCCAAAACGCAGGCTCACCTTGGCTGCACCCGAACCAGCCGATCTTCTCGCTCTCCAACGTCCTGTCTTTGGCGATGAGTGTGGCCCAGAACTGGATACCTCCTGGGTCTCCTTACGCCTCTCCACCCACGCCCCCCATGTCTCCCACCATGGCCCCTTCATACAGCCACGCCCCCGCCACACCTGCCCAGGTAAACAAATAAGATTGAGTAAGGTATCATCAAACTACGATGAAGGATTTTAAGAATACAAGCAGTGAATGTAGAAATACAATATGTGCTAGAAAGAATACAGTGTTGAGGTAGCCTTGATCGACTGTTCCCTGTATCTTTCCAACAACAAATCAAAACCATATTTTAAGAGTTTGTTTGTTGCAGCCTCTCAGCCCACCACTGCAGCCCAAATTCTCCTCCTCTCAAACTACTTCAGGTGAGTCATGCTGTTTCAAACAGTTCTCACATCTGTGTGATCTGTGTGCGCATTTTAAAGCCTGTGTTTGATGATTTGTTATAGATCCAACCTCTGGAGGCTATTCGCACAAACCAGTAAGGCGTCAATGTGAATGTGGATTAAAAGAAGTATTCTAGAAATGGGGTCACTGAATGTTAATCATTTGCAGCTTGTTTCTCCACCTCCATCTCCCTCACAAAGACTGTCACCCAGATTATCACCTATCCGAGAAGGTAAATCCCACCTTTCCTGCACTAGAACAGCAATATGCCATGATTAGTGTCCTGTCCATCTGTCTCTAATCAGATAAGAGTTTTACCTTTCAATCGCAATAAAAATCCATCTCAAACGGATATATTTACACTCAAATCTACGGTCTTAACCACCAGTTTTGCTTTGAGAGGGTGTGTTTTAAATTTCACAAGCCCACTTAATCACTACTTGGTTAACAACATGATGAAGATGGAAAAGCACACAATGATTCTTTAAAACTGTATATTTATTTCTTTTAAGATCATATGTTTTTAGACTTGGTTGTGATTGGCTAAAACGAGGCACACTTGATCCAATCAGCAACCTATAGAGCTCAACAGTCCCACCTTCCCTGGTCACATGTCGGGGTCCGGGGGTAATAAACAATCGAGAAAGAAAACACTAATGTCCTTCATCGTACTATTACTCTTAATATTTGAACAACATGGCAACAATATTATGGGATGAACTTCAGGGTTACTGTCATTCTCCTTCTGGTTAATAATCCTACTTTGCACAAATCTCATCAAAAAACTTAAATTAGCCACTTTCTTCAACAGTAAAGAAGCCACAGTTCACCGTGGGCCGTTTCCAAGTCGCTCCCTCTAAAGACAAAGACGCTCACCCCACGACTCAGCCCACTCCCACCAGGCACTCCCCGCCCCCAAACACCAACCAATCAGAGAGCAGCTCGGACACCAGCAGCACCAGCAGCAGTGGGAGTGCTCATTCGCAAATTCCTACAGCTAGGGACATAGACGAGGAGTTCGAGCATCCCGCCAACAACCAGCTGCATTTCAACAGGCACGAGACTGACGTGAGCTCCAACGAATCAGAGAGCGAGAGCGAGACTGAGGATGGCGAGACGTGGGCGGAGCTGCGAGAGTTACGAGAAAGGTGATGTTGTAATGGTTGAAAAACCATTAGGTGACCTAGTTTAGGTCAAATCAACAAAAAGGAGATACCAAAGAGCGGTCAAAAGATCTTGTCCTCTTTCCTTGCTATTCTGGCTTGTTGCATTGATTAGCTAAAACAAACTGAGGATCCTGAACCATTTCAATAGGAGTCAATCCTGATTGATCTTGTGTAGAGCTTGTTCTTCTCATGTCTGAATAGCTTTCCTCCATAAACACAAAATATCCACATTAGGCAAAAACACCTCCAGGTTGGTATGTTTGTGAAGGCTCTCTTTCATCCAGGGAGTGGCCATCATAGACGAGCTGAATCATCGACTGGACTAGTTTGGGTAAAGTTAAGGGGTTTTGCTTCTAGTCACAGAAGCTTCTTCTTGGCTCTTTCGGTCATAAACACGAGACACTTTGTCAAGAAGGTTGCAGAGAGCGCTACATACTGTAGGTCAACCCAAGCAACCTCTCTTCAAAAGAATTGCACAGCATCACGGGGAAAACCGCTGTGGTCCTCAGTTGGCTGTCCTCCATCTGAAAGCCACTAGCTACACTTTTGAAGACAAAGAGGTTAAAATACCAGCTCAGGAAAAGAGATGGTTTGAAAGGGAGGGGAGTTAAGGAAGCTATCCAAATGAGAAAACAGAAACCCAGTCTCAGTAATGGCCTATGAGATAAGGTGAACGACCCTCTTTTGTTCAGGCTAATGAGTCGTCAACACCCAGTGACTAGAGCAGAACAACTTACTTACTGTAAACGTAGGGAAATTTGGCACTTTTGGTTCCCTTATATAGAACCCTACAGTTTGGGTAAAAGTGTATTTTGTATTAGTGTATTAGAAGACGCTTCTGTGACTGGAAGCAATAAGTCCTCAACTTTACCAAAACCTAGTCCAGTCTATGATCTAGCTCCAGGTTGGTAGTTCTTACAAAGCCAACATCTGGAGATGGGTATTCAAATGCTTCATTGCAGCCGGCCACTTGTCCAGACAGGATGTCCAGCGGCATTGAAAGGTTGGTAAAATCATATTTCCCTACAGGAGAAATAAAGTCTACCTTAATATATTAGCCTGGCTTTTACCATGTTCGGGTCAACAGCCTGAAAAATCTTTGAACAGAAATGCAGAAGAAAAAAAAGTTAATCTCCAAAATAAGTCAAATCCGGCAGCTCGGTTCAGGTGGGGGCTGGAGGGTTAAAATGAGAATCACACAATGTAATTCGTGTTGAAAATAGAGAAAAGCTGACCTGGTACCACAACCGTGTATCTCAGACACCTGGCCCAGGTGCAGGAGCTCCAGACCAATCAGAAGAGAGAGATCGAACAGCTATACGAGCGAATGGGGAAAGCGGCCCCTGCTGGTATTCTGTCACCGGCGGCCATTTTGAACCCACGGCACAGAAGACTCTCCAAATCAGGACCCTACCCACCCCTTCCCCGACGCAATAGCTTCCCTGCATCACCTACTGGTAACGGAGAGAATTACACTTTACCCACTTGCGCCACTTTTTATGGTCACTGTCTTACTTATTGGATTTTGCAGGTATAATGAAGAAGGGTTACGTGAGTGGAAGCAGCAGCGGATCTCATGAGAAGCTCAAAGGAGTTACATTTGCACCAGACCCCACACCTACGGTAGGTCACGAGGAGCCTCCCCTGGTGGACAGAGAGAGTATTACAGTGTCAGGCAATCACATTTTCAACCAGGAGTTAAATGAGCGAGGTACTTAGTGAAGTTGTTAGCATTGAAAGGAATGGAGAGTATGATAGATTTGTCAGTGGCCTAGACGCTAGTCGTGGTGAGAGGAGATAGAGAGGCTGAAGAGGCATCTGGTTCTGCTGCTGTGATTGATATGGATAGAGGAGGGAAGAGCAGCAACACATTTACTCAAGAGTAACGTTAACAGGATAAAGTACTGGGTAAAAAAAATACTTGTTTTGCTTTTGCTTTGATGTAACTGAAGAAAACAGCACAAAAGTACAGTATATCCTTAAACTCTTAAAGGTGCATTATGCAACTTTTCATGTGAAAAATAAAGTTGATATTTGTGCATATTTCACCTTGTAGTGACCCAGTGGCTGTATGAGTGGTCAGTATGGCGCCTTTACTTTCCATCACAGTGGTCTCGAGGATGTGCCAGGATCAATTGTTTGGAAGGTTTTCACTGCTGACGGACCCTCCCACCAGAAAACCTACAAAACAAGTGCACCTGGAGCGTTGTAGAGATCACTGTGATCAAAAGTAATGGCACAATGCTGACCACTCATACAGCCGCTGGGTCACTACAAGGTCAAATACACACTGATATCATCTTTTTTTTTCTCATAATACTTGTATAATGCTGCTTTAACCTCTGCTTTAACCAAGTGCAGTCTCTCTGGTTCAGCTTTACCCAAATCTAAAAGCCTCTCGACTGGAGTTTAACGCCTCATTTGAAAGCTAAGACCTACAAAATGCATGACTTTTTTGTCACATTTGTCTTCATCTCTTATTTTGTCTGGTTTTCCTAGTTTTTTTTTTTCTTTTTGTGCTTTTTCATCCCTTTTTAGTCGTGTTTTTGTTGCATGTTGATTACTTTTTTGTTTTGACACTGTTCAAGAAGCTTTTAGATTTGGGTAAGACAAAACTGGAGAAAATGGGCTTGGTTCAGTTGGAGGTTAATGAATTTAGTAATGACGATACAGTGTGCAAAACATCTTTTTATATGTCAACAGGAATCTTTAGTCTCTTACAAATGGAAAGAGGAAGAAGGAATGACTGAGAGTGAAGGCTGAAATAGAAGTTGGGAAAGTTAGGTACGAAATATACTTATACCATAGTTGGCTGTTTTTTTGCTCAGACTTTTACATCTCCTAAATCTCTCCACAGAACACGTGAAGAAGAAGAAGTCTATTACACTATTACCTCAAGCTCAGACACAAGACTCTGTTTAAACATTTGATGTGTTTCCTTACTTTTGCTTTTTGTTGCCTTTATTTAAGAACATTTTCAGCACTTTATAACTATATTTGCTTTTTCACTTTATACATTTTGTCACTTTAGAGGCCTTTTTGTGAACTGCAATTGTAAGAATACCAGTTTGTACATACAGTATTGGAGCAAGCATCAACTGCCATATTGTACTATTTATATCACTTGCCATGTTAAACAAATATGAAATTGCTTGCAGATCGCACTCCAGGCATATTTGTTTTTGAATGTAATGGATGGTTGCAAACTGAGCCAAATAACCATCGCAATTTACTCATTAATGTACTATGAAATAAAGAGGTATTGTGTAGTGATGTGTCCTGTGATGTGTACTGGGAAATACTATACTTTTTCTGAGAGGATGTTAAGTTGTTTGTTTGAAATTCCGCCTTTTCGGTATTCAAAACTCAGGCTAGGAATTAGATATTTAAAAAAAAATCCCTCTAAACCCTTCAAAAATATTAAGTCCAAGGCTGGAAAATGTGTCTGTAGGTGGTACTTAAAGCTGGGGCACCTGAAATGTTTTGTCTTGGCCTAAACTCGTTCCTTGCTCTCACAATGCCTCCTGCACATCCGAAGTGTCCAAGCAAATTCATTATATGCCCGTTTGGCAAAGTGAGGCAAAGGGGACCACCCCTAAAATAAATGGCACTAATTTATTGCTCTACTTATACCTTCAGTCGCAAACTGTAGGTGTAGTTCAAGGTGTGTCTGTTGCTGTGTTTACAACATACTCTGTGATGGCAAAAATACATTTTCACAACAAGAAAAAGTCAGGCACCCCAGCTTTAAAGGTGCACTCTGCAACTTTTATGTAAAAAAAAAAAAAAAAGAAATGAAAAAGTTGATATTATTGGCTGTATGGGTGTTTTGCTTAGCGCCTTAACTTTCAGAATGGAATGTATAGGTAACCATGGATACGGTTCACTCAGGAGTGAAAACCTAAATAAAGAATTGATCTTGGATCAGGATGGAAAGTAAAGGCGCTATGCTGACGACCAAAGCATCCGTTGGGTCCCTGAAAGGTCAAATATGAATTAATATCAAGTTTTTCAATACATTTTGTACAGAAAAAGTTGCGGAACTAAGTGACTTGTGCCCCTAGAGGCCATAAGCGCCACTGCAGGTGTCGTAGCATGTTACGTTTTTTTTACTCATTAATTGAGTAAATACTACGCTGACAGAAAAGACAAAGGGAGGGAGTGATATTGTACATCCAGTTACACAATGGAGATACATTTTTTTCACTCAAACTTGGCTGTAAATACTGTTTAAGTGGTGCTAGCCCGCAGTTAGCTTTGCCCGTTAGCCTGGTAGCTTCTTCTTTGTGATTCCATTAGTGTGTATTGGTGACTCTGACCCGGTGGCAGCGAAATTGCAATTGTGGTTTTCTGGCCAGAGACACCAGGGGGAGATGAAAGACCCCCCCCAATCATCCCATAAACACTTGTATTACTCTCAGAGGGACTACGGAAAGGATTTATTAGGTAAACAAGTTACTTAGTTCTTCTGTAAGTGGAGATATTCTCTCCATGATTTGAGAAAAACGCATGTTGAGAAATTTCCCATGTAAATCTATAGACAAACATCGAATCATGTTGTGAAGATTAGGTGTTTTTTTGTTTCCATGTAAAAGTTTATAAAATACTAAATTGGTTCTAAAGCTGCTTAGTTTTTCCTGTAGTGCTTCCCCCTAACAGACCATAAACAACAAGTAGTAGATGATTCGCAGCCAGTAGAATGATCGACACCAAAGGAGCATTCAACAAAGGCACAGTCTGTGTTTTATTTATGTTCCTCCTCACCGCTGTCTTCACCCACATCTGTCACGGTCTTGTTAGTGACAGTTGATTGGTGTGGTCGCAGCGTGGCGCTTCATTAGCCTCTGTGTACGTGCCGCGCTCTAATAAAAGCGACACGGGGCTAACAGAGGCGCACTTTGAGACGGCCACCTGTTCGCTCGTCGATTCGCTCCTGTGTTCTCATGGAAACCGGTGCAGACAAGTGTCCAATCACGCGCACAATGTTCCCTTTGTCCAGAGCCGTGTCCGCCCGTGTGACGCTGTTAACAGAGGAAGACGATCGGTTGCAGATATGTCCCAACAGATATGTCTGCTCGGGACCCCCATACTGGGTCAGGACAACCAAGTTTGAGGATTTAGCCCAAGATTGTGCAAGTTATGACTTTATGGAGGGAGGAAACCTATGAACATGCAATGTTCACACTGCCAAAAGTCATCTTGAAATAAGTCCGCTTAGTTAACGGACTTTGTGCTCTACCGGAAGTGCCAATACAAAGGAATAAGGTCAGAGTAAGTAAAAAAAAATAGCATTCGTGGCACTCTGTGAGATGGAAAAAGTAAAAAAGTAGCATTTATTTTAACACGTCATGTGATCCGTGTTTAAATAAATTAAACATTCACCTCACAGAGTGCCTCAGGCGGTTGTTTTGTTTTTAACTACTCATATTACTCACACTCTAGCAAATTAGTATTCCTTTTGATTGTTTCGAGAGCACCTGTTTGGCACATGGTTCTGGGACCCTGAAGTATACTTGATCTGAGTGACTATTTTCAAGAAATCTGTGTTTTAAAGTAACACTACCCTCTTAACCCCCACCTCAACCGAGCACATTTTCCCCAGTTTAGCAAAGAAAGATGAAAATGCAACAAAAAAGTGACAATAATACAGCAACCACGCGAGATAAAGGATCCGTTTAGATCAGTTTTGCTGTTCTTAGCTTTCAAACGAGGCACTGGCCTATAGGATGTTAGAAGCTTTTAGATTTGGAGAAAATATGCACGGTTACCACCTTAACCAAGAGTATTTTAAGCTTACAGCCTATAGAGATACAGACACATCGCACCATAGACGGGGGCGTGGCCTCGTCGAGGGACAAAACAGAATCTTTTGGGAAACACCATTCTTCACTCTTTTTAGCAATTTTCTAGTGAGATATAAACTTATTTATCACATACAAATAAAGTCAAGTTTAAATCGGGTCCATTTGGATGTTTATTCACAGCAGATTGTTCAGTAGAAGTGAAAAAACGGCAGTCGAGCTAGCCGTTAGCATTAGCGCAGTGCTAACATGTAGCATCATGTTAGCATTCTCCGTTATTTATGTATTTATGGGCTGTTGAACCACTTTGCTCCTCTCCATGTTTTTGTATCTTTATTTAGTAGAAAACTATATTCATAATTCAGCGTGTGTTAAAGTACTTTTTTTTTAATAATGAGAGAAAGTTTAGATTTTTCTCCAAATTGTTTTCCCCCATAACTTTTTTTCAAACATGACCATATATGGGTGATTCCAGAGATGCCGTCTGTATCTATGGGCCAGTGTAACACCTCATTTGAAATCTCTACAAAACTCATCTAAACGGATAATTTTCCTCACATATTCATCACTTTTTTACCCTTTTTTTCGAGAGGCTTTCAGATTGGACTGATTGGATTAGACTGGAGAAAATGTGCTGGGTTCAGGCGGGGGTTAAGAGGTTAAGACACGATGACTTCACATTCGGTTCAACTCGAGCCACTTTTTGAGACGCCTTTTGGTTCTGAGACAGACGCTTATCGAAAGAGCCACTGTCACCCAACAGCCAAAGCTACTTGTAATATTAATGCAAAAACAATGCTTTTTTTTTTCATCAAAGAAAATGCGAGCAAAACAGAGAAGTTCGCTCAAGGGACCCTCTATCAATGGATTCAGTCATTCCATCACAAATGAACATAGGTGGGCATAATAACTACCAGAGTTTTACAGAAGTAGCTTGAATTCGTGGCTTGTGCGCTCCTCAAAACAAAACAAATTCAATTATCCTTGGCTTCAAATGGCAGATGACTCAAATGTTCCCGATCTACTGTATTGCACTGAGCTATTTTTACCTTCAATAGATCGCACGGGGGAGAGCGAGGTGCGCACTTCTGTACAGCGCTTCATTGACTGCTGCTTTCCGTCCATAGCACAAATATTCTTTGATCCGTTTGCTGGTCATTCTTTCGGAGTCCGCATTGATCGCGCCTTTTGAATGTGCATTTGAGAGTTAACAATAACAAGCGCCAGGACTAATTGATTTCAGTGTTTTGTGAATGTGATTCTGGTTTACACAATTCCCCACCTCAAACAACAAACAAAGCAATGAAAATGCTGAAGTTTGTGCCTTGTCGGGACCCTATTAACCTCTTGACCCCCACCCTGAACCGAGCACATTTTGGCTTTACCCAAATCTTAAAGCTACTTGAAAGAAGCGTCAAAGTAAACAATGAAAACGAGGATGAAATAAGCCACAAAAGAGCGATAAAAACATGCCAGAAAGGCAGCAATAACAAAATAGAAAAGTGACACAAATGCAAAAAAAAAAAAATGGGACAAAAGTCAAACAAAAGAGTGACAAAAACAGAAAAAAATTGCAATGAAAAAAGCCACAAAAGAGCAACAAAAAAGTGACAAAAATACAACAAAGCGGCAACTTAAGAGTGACTAAAACGTGCTAGAAAAGCAAGACACAATTGCTGGGTTGCAGGTTCTAGAATATGATGATGACACCGGACCCAATAGGGGCAGGAGCCAGTTTTTCCTATTAACAGCATTACACTTTCACAAGTCATAGCTGAAAAGAAAATGTATGAATTCAAAAAATGATCATTAATATCAGTCTCTGGGTCCATGATCTCTCTGTACAAGACCAAAAATTTCCTCAAAAACAAAATAATCTATCCTCTATATAACAGTATAATGCTGTGATGTCACCTGCAACCCAGCAATACACTGTTGTTCTCAAGTCATAAAGCTTTTAGATTTAGGTGAAGCCGAACTGGAGACAATGTGTTAAGGCGGAGGTTAGAGGTTGACGTACATTGCTTTCCCAGTAGTATACTTCAATTATTTTGAGATTTTTACCCCCTCCTACTTCTATCACCCCAGGCTATATATTTGCGCAGGGACAAACCGCTTTAGTTGCGATGTTTGTTTGTTTATTTATTTGTATACTTTTTTGTCTCAGGGAAATTTGTCCGCTGCATTTAACTCATGCTACTGAGGCAACCTGTAAGGAGCAGTGGTCGACGGCAGTACTGCGCCCGGGGACCCATCTCCATGATGGTCAGAATCCTCTGGCGAGAGGATTCACCTATTGCACATGTTTTTAGTGGTAGGGGAAACCGGAGTACCCGGAGGAAACCTACACAGACACGCGGAGAACATGCAAACTCCACACAGAAAGGCCCCACCCTGGTGGGAGTCGAACCTGGGACCTTTTAGCTGTGAAGCCCCGATACAATATGTATTACGATACATTTGTATTGTGACGTCTGTGTAGGTTCTCAGTCGTACAGGAGTTGTCCTCCTTGAATAAAGGTTCTTGAGTCCTCTTCTGAACCCTGCAGTTGAAGTGTTGAACACTTCACTTCTCATCCAAAAGGCTTCGTCAGCGACACTAAGGTTCCAGCTCAGCCCGCAGCCCAGATAAAGACCACCGGGGGGAGTTTTGCTTGGCTCCTCTTCTCTATTAACAGCTACTCTCACTTTTGGTAAACATCTTTGCAGTTATGAGTCTTTGTAGTTCTAAGAGCTAACGACCTAACTCTGAGTTTCAGTCTGAACGACCCTAATCTCATCTGATCACTGCGAATTACAAGACTATTTTCTTTTGTAAGGCGCATTGAGTTGCCTTGTGTACGAAATGCGCGGTATAAATAAAGTTGCCTTGCCTTGCCTATTTAGGGCTGTATCCAAAAGTTATAAACCATAAAACATAAAGTGCTTCAGGAACAGTTTCCTGAAGAAATTCATAGCAAGGAGTATTGCGATATATGGCAAAACAATATTGTATACATATATAAATGCTGCTCTAGTATTTATGTATGAGAAAAAAAAAGTTTGCCTCGTGACTGATTCTGGAGGCTGTTGTTTGCCAGATAATCTCCTCTTGCTTACCTGCTTTAGATGGTGGACGGGCGTGAGCTTTGTGGCAGGTTGCTCAGACCAGAGAGAGTGACCAGGTACAGCATACATAACCTAAAGATCTTAAAGTGGCTGCACCTGCTAATACAAAATACTGCAATTACTATGGATACAGAGACCAACAAAAGAAGGTATAGCCATTTATACGTACTATCATGTTACTGCCACTCATGGTGTCTGACCTAAAGCCTGAAGAGAGTTTCTCTGAGTAAACTGGACTCATATATATTCACCAAACAGTGTAAAATGTAAACTGGAACATTTGCTGTGAGTCATTTTCAGGCTGCAGAGGTCGCCACAACAATAACTACTACTACAACTGCTGCTACTTTTATTCTTAGCAGAGAACTCCACAATGTGAAGACAAGGGAGAAAATAACCTATTACTCTCTCTCTATATATATGACTTCTTAGATTTTTTTTCTCTTTTTCCTATTCAAGCATAATGAGTGCCATACGTTAAGAGGGCACTTGCACAATGGATAAACACACACAATGAAAAAAAGACAAAAGAAAAACAGTAATAGTCAATAGAAAATGCACAAAGCAAACTCACACACAGAATAGAATAAATACCCTTATAGGAGAGAGATGCCAGTGCAAAAAGTCCAGTAGTCGCTCTCGTGAACTAGTTCATCGTATTATACATAACCACACACAAACACAACAATCCTGCTTCTTCACTGCAGCCCTGCCTGTGTGTCGTCCGTCTCTCACGCCTCATTAGCCTTAACAGTGACGATGAGCCTGTGTCTCAGATCAGAGGGGAAATCTGCCACTGAACTTAATAATTGATGCTTTTAAGCGGCTTAGATGTATCGCGCCGCAGCTTATCACTCTCTTCCCAAACCTCTGCTCCTCTCCTCTCCTTTTTGCACCTTTTAAATTGAAATCCTACACCGCACTGCCTGGCATTCAGCTGGACACACTGTAATTATAGCCCCGTGTACGTCTAATGGGCGGATGGATCACTAGGGGGCAGCATACTAACACACTGCTGTGCATGCACGGTGCGGCTCAGAAATAATGAATGAATAAGCGGAATGCAGAGTCCGACAGTGTTTTAGTCTGTTTTTCATTTATATATTTTTTTTCCCTCTTCATTATTATGGATGACAGAAGTAGGAGAGTCAGTATTCAAATAGAGCAGTAACTTTGCAGTTATAAAGTCAAGCATTTTTTTTGTTTTGTTATTTTCTTTCATTTTCCGGGTGTAGGTAAGCTAACACTTTCTGTACTTTGACGAATTTTCACAGTGTATTTATTTACTTTTTCCATGAAGAAAAAAGACGTTTTCCGTGTTTTGTTTGTTCTCATCCGGGTCTTCCGCCCGTGCAGCTAAAGGTTAATCAGCTAATCGATAAAGGTAGCTGCTTTTTAAATCAATTAAAATGAGCTATCCACCTCGAGCTAATAAAGACGTGGCTCGGACAACATTTAAAAGCACCGTCACTCTTCCCTTAAGATTCAATGTTAGTGAGATAGTTAACCAAACATTTAGAGAAACTGGCTAAACACGCAACAGGTGAGTTTACGTGACACCTCCGCACAGACGTGATTGACGTTCTGTTCGTAAGGTAGTCTTGTACAAAGTAGAGAAAAAAAAAGGCAATAGTAATTTTTAAAAGTAGCCTACTCTTTTAACTTGTATTATTTATGTGTTGATATTCATGTAAAGTAAAAAAAAAAAAAAAACATTATTATTTGTTATGTAGCAAAATTACCACTTGCTGTTTTTGCAGGCCTCCAACGGTCCAAGGAAAACAGGAAAAGATTGAGCATGTTCAAAGTAAGTTGTTCTGGGTTTGCAACATTTTATCAAGGAAATGGAATGAATGTCAAAGCGTATTTAAGAAATAATAAGATGATCTATTCCTGGGAAAATGATACTAATAGTAATGCGTAATTCAAAGCAGGAAACGTGAGTGCTTCTGTGGGTCCGTGTAGTTGTAGAAGGCCAACAAACAGGTGCTCTTTCAAGACTGGGCCAGCGTTGCAATAGGTGTGTTTGAGATGAGCCAGACGGACGCAGTTTTGACAGCCGACTGCAGACGCACGGTGCATGCCGGTTAGATTTCTGTCCGACTGGCTCCAGACGGGCTCTGATGTCACGGGCACGTGGGGCACGGAAAGATCGTGAGACCCCAACGAGAGCAGCCGACTTGACCAGCCGCTGCATCTCTCCAGAGGCAACTGCAGCGGCTCCACGACCCCGTGCATGATGGGAAAACACCCACCTGTCCTCACGCTCAGGTGATTGGATACGAGTCTGCTGTGATCAGAAACATGCTCCTCGCCCCCTCCTCTCTCCTCTTTAGATCTGAACAAAAAAACTATGACTGAAACTATTAAAGTTCTGTATCGCCCCTAAAATAGAGCTCATGTTTGATGCACTTACAGAACAGCTAATGATTTATAAGGACGTGTTTTATCTCACAAACTTGAACAAACAAACGAATGGGAAAGTTTTCTCTGATGAAGAATGATGTCTCTGGAGTAAAGGAAACAGAGCAGGAGGTGAATGACTTTTATTTAGGATAAACTTTAAATGAACGCGATATCTGAACGAGACGCTGCGTGATCTGAGGCCACTCTCGTTGTTCTCTGCATGTGGAGCGGTCGGATGGGCTTCAGACTTTTTTCTCCGCCCCCGTTGCGCCGGCTACTCTCGCCGATCATCCAGGCGAGCCGCAACGGCATCTTAAACACACCTAATGATAAGGGAAAATTTGACTGTGTAGAGCAAGTGCAGGAGGTGGAGTAGCCTAATCAAAAAGTAAAAAAAAGAATGTACAGCCTAAGCAAAAGAACGGACAGCCTACGTGTTCCATTAAATGACTTTTATTATTTTTCATACAACAGAGTGCGTCAGACTTCTGTTTTGACCTTTGACCTATGACCCTATCATAGTAATGCGTAATTGTTGGACATTCAAAGACAGTGGTGCAGATGATAGAGAAGGTTGGAGGTTCGAATCCCAGCTCTCACAGGCGCACACTGTCGTTGTGTCCTTGGGCAAGACACGTCAAGACATTTCACCCACCGTGCCTCCAGTGTCTGTGTACACTGGTGCATTAATGAGATTATGAATGGGTGACTTGTTCCTCTCCGATAAAAAGCTTTGGATCACAATAATAAAAAAATGTGGCGATCGATTAATTGCCGCCTTATTTATCATGATTAAAGATATTATTGTTTATCGTCACATCCCGGGTTCGTTTCCCTCTTGGATGGGGCCTTGGATGGGGCCTTTCTGTGTGGATTGTTCTCCCTGCGTCTGCGTAGGCTTCCCCTTCCACTAAAAACATGTACATTAGGCTAGGATGAATGATGTATGTGCGTGATGTTTGCTGGCGCAGATGTGTGCAGTTGTGCTTCTGTCAAGTCTACCCCAGGGGAAACTAAAGCTACACACAGCACATGGAGTGAATGTAAAATTGCTCCATGTAAAGCGCTTTGTGACCATGTGACTAAAAATAAACGCTGCTTCTGAAACAAGCAAATTGGTAAGAGGCCTAAGCCCAAACCGGAAGTGCGTCAGTGTCCATGATGAGAAGCACCCGAATAATGCTGTCAGTTTAGAAGGAGGCAGGGAAAGGAGCCTGTGTGCTTCCTATCATATCTCCTTTAGCACAGGGACCTCTGATGGTTCCTCACAAACGGTTAGGAACTACTGTATGTGCCATCCCCTAAACCAGGGGTGCCCAAAGTGGGGCTAGTGGGCCAAATTTGCCCCGCCGAAACAATTATGTTGGCCCGCCAGAGAGTGACCTACTTTTGTGTGGTTAATACCAACTCTCTCCTATTCATTCTCAATGGTAAATATGGATGCAGTACACTGTTTGGCCACCATCGTCAAATGGGGGGCGCTGTTTCACTCCTTTCGCAAAGTTAAGGAAACACTGTTGTGGTGTCTTGGTGTTTATCACGGAGCGTTGTAGCATCAAATTTCCCACTTTTCCAACTTTTATCGCCAAGGTTGCTGACCTCAACGACGGTCTTTCAAAATGGTTTCAAAATGATCTAACATTGCATTTTCTTTGAGTTAACAAATGAATGAGGTAAAGTCACTATAGGTACTGTAGATACTGGTGTTGTTTTTTTTTACATTTTGCCCTATATTGCTACAATTGTTGATTTAGGCTTTTGCCATAGTTAACATTTGATTTTATATAGCATGTTATTTGATAGATAGAATCAAATGCAAACTAAAAATAATGAAAACTAAAATAAAGTAACTATTATTATCTGTAGTTATATGTTTTTCACGCTTGACATTACCGTGTTTGGCCCGCGACCCACTGGCGTTTTTTCATTTTGGCCCTCGGAAACAAAGCCAAGGGGTGTGACAAGCGGATAGGGGCTAGGATCAGGACATAGGCGCTAATATTTGAGGAATTCTGAAGCAGCCATAGTGTTTTCCTTTCCATCAGCTCCTTCAGACACCACCAACCACTCACTTGCACAGGCGCGGCGGGCGAGGAGTTTAAGGTGCAGACGCCAAGACGACCTGCTCGACCATTTGAGCCACTGTCAAACCGTTGCATAATACTGATAACAAATATAATCAGACGCTTTCCTGCTTTTTCTCACATCAGGACATCACCGAGAATTTCATCACAGTGTTTTGATCCGGGCGTATAATTGTGCCGAGGATTTGTAAACTACATAATCAAACGAAGAGGCGTATTGAACAAAGCCCGCATTATGACATCCATTTCCCTGTCCAAGCCCTCCAATCGTGTGCCCAGCTGCAAAATTACATAAACCGCTCGTCTTGAACACAGGAATAGCTTCAGTAAAATGACTCACGGGCGATATTTGTACTTGGGCTTATTTTAAAATCGTGATGTAACGCGTGGCTTGTGTGGGGAGTGTTAAGTGGGCCGTGCTGTTTGGTCTTCTCCTGGTGATAAACTGAATGACAGTCGGATTAGAAGCAGGATTAGCGTTTTTCCCATCGGAGAGGCATGTCGCATCAAAAGCTCAATAAAAAGACAGACTGCCGGATGATAACGGAGATTAGGCCAGACGCTGCTGTGATCAATGGCACGTTTTTTTGGAGACTATGGAGTATTAGGTTGTGATTGTAGGAGCTCAACAACAACACGTCTTATATAAAGCCATTGATTTCTTTTCTTTTTTTTTTATTCCTGAGCTGACTGTGATCGCGTTGGACCTATGAAAGCAAATGTGCAGTGGCAAAGTTGTTCAGAAGTGCTTTAACTATGTGTTGCCCATTTGGACTATTTGCATCATACTCCAGGACTTGGATTTGTCTCATGAGCTCATTAACATTCACTGCTCCAACCTAAAAAGTTAACATATGAATAAACATGAGCGAAATCAGTAGATCGAGAGCTGTCAGGAGCTCCTCAGCACTTTCCAAAATAGCTCCCCGAAAGCCTCTCTACATTTAGAGGCTTGATGTGTCAAATTTAATTACTGTCTTGGAGAAACAGCGCCTGTTTTGAGTCACATTAACCAATTATATTCTCTTTGTGCATCATATGAACAGTGAAAAAAACATTTTAAACATACAGGTTCATGTGTGTTCTTGGAAACTGAACTAACATTGTTTTGTTTTTTTTGCTTTTTTTTCAACACTATTTTCATTGTATGATCCTCATTGAAGGTATTAAACTATGTATGAATGAACAATGGGATTATGTAGGAAATGGTGAAATAACTCAAAATATGTTTTATATTTAAAATTTCTTCAAACTTGCCACCCTTTATTCTTGGTATTTCCTCAATGAGCTTCATGAGGTCGTCTTGTGAAATGGTTTTGAACAGTCTGCGAAGTAAAAGCCATTTCTGGTCAAATGTCAAAAGTACAAAGCAGTAATGTTTAAAACATAATTCCATATGAGTTCATTCAGAAATGAATGCCTTGTACGGTGTATTATCATTGATAATATAGACAGTATCAGAATCAGGTGCATTTATCACTGATTGTTTTAAAGCAGTACTAAGTAACTTGTTTACCTTAATCAATCCTTTCCGTAGTTCCTCTGGGGGTAATACAAGTGTTAATGGGATGATTGGGGGTCTTTCATCTCCCCCTTGTGTCTCCAGAAAACCACACTTGCAGCTTTACCTGCTCTGACCCGGGTGCTCCCAAACTCACTAATGGAATCACGAAGAAGAAGCTAGCAGGCTAACGGGCAAAACTAACTGTGGGCTAGCGCCACTTTAACAGTATTTACAGCCAAGTTTGAATGAAAAAAAAATGATCTCCATATGTAATTGGATGTACAATATCCCTCTCTCCCTTTGTCTTTTCTGTCAGTGTAGTATTTACTCTCACGGATAATTAATAAGTAACAAACCACAACATACTACGACACCTGCAGTGGCGCTTATGGCCTCTAGGGGAATGAGTTGCTATGTAACTCATTCCCCTAGAGGCCATCTGCTTTAAATTTCATGTCGGAAATTTTAGGTTAATACCTCAAAACTCTTATGCTGTGCAAGATAATAGGTAGTGTTCACGTGACATCACAACATTCTAAAGAGCCTATAGTTTAACATTGAGGTGGAGGTCAACTGACGGTAACTATGGTAACGGGGGCAACTGACAAAATGCATATTTTTATGTCTTTGTTTTTTGGCTCATATCTCAGTCATTACTGGAGGAATCCACATGAAACAAAAACTGTCACAAAGTTCATCGTCTCCTCTGTCGGCACATATGAGCTAATGTCCAATTATTATCTCTAAAAAATGTCAAAAAGTGGTGACAATATGCGAAAACATGACCATGATGTTGTCTAATAGAAAGGACTTTCAGACAAAAAAATAATATCACAGGTTTGTGAATCCAATCACGATCAAATACTGAAGAGGAAAAACATTTGTCAATTTTCGTTTTGGAGATTTCTTCCAAAAACTGCATTTCTCCCATAGAGTTGCATTGGCCCTGCCCTCCACCTGACATTATGACATCATCACATTCTAAATCGTGAACGCTACCTATAGTCATCAATTAGTTTTCTGTACATTCTGTTAAAGAGGGGGTATTATGCTTTTTTCAGCCACATAGCACCAGTCTATAGCACACTGCAATGATGACCAAACCTTCTGTTGGTCTGTAAATGCAGTAAATTAGAATAACTGCCTTGTATAAAATTGCTCTTTCAAAATGGCGGTTGCAAATGACTTGAAATAGGCCCCTGTCTCTTTAAGAACCTCTGACCCTTTCCGACACGCCCCCTCCACACGCTGTCTGTGGCATCACAACACTCCGCTCGTCTCCACAGTATTGAAACTACGATCGGTGCATTTTATTTTTTATTGTTGGAAAGGAGCTACTGTTTATCACTTTGTGAACAATGGCCACACAGGATATTATTTGGAGACGAACCTTCCACACCGGACGCTTGGAAGGGGCTCTTGCTGAAAAATAACTGCTGTTTGGAGGCTATCTCTTTGCATCTGCCATGCCCTATGGATCTCTAACTATACCCCCATGGACGACACCAGGATCTGCAGGAGCCCATACGATTCAAAAGACGGACATTATCTGTGCAGGTGGACAGTGGTTTTTCGAGGTTACCCCGTTAGCTTGTTATAATCGACTACAGCTCATTGTTGATGAAAAGTCTGTAATAAACCACAAATGTGTAAAGCCAGGCTCATTGTGTGATCATCGTAAAGGCTGCTTCGAGTAGTTGCTGCTTTATTGACGTTATTTGTGCATAATATGCTGCCTGTTTTCAATGAATGTTGTGAAGGTGAAGGTTGTTAGCTTGTCGCAGCTAATAGTGCCTTAGCTCCGGGAGAAAACCACTCGGCTACGACTCACTGTAGATGAAATGTGAGCAATAAACTACACAATCAACAAGCCAGGCTCCGTGTGTGATCGTCATAAAGGCTGCTCCAAGCAGTTGCCTGATTTAGTGACGTTTTCAATGCATAATATGCTGCTTGTATTCAGTGAATTTTCCCGTTAGCTTATCGCGGCTAGCTTGTTAGCTCCGGGAGAAAACCACTCGGCTACGACTCACTGTAGATGAAATGTGAGCAATAAATTACACAATCAACAAGCCAGGCTCCATGTGTGATCATCATAAAGGCTGCTTCAAGCAGTTGCCTGTTTAGTGACGTTTTCAATGCATAATATGCTGCTTGTATTCAGTGAATTTTCCCGTTAGCTTGTCGCGGCTAGCTTGTTAGCTCCGGGAGAAAACCACTCGGCTATGACCCATTGTAGATGAAATGTGAGCAATAAACTTCCAAATCAACAAGCCAGGCTCCGTGTGTGATCATTGTTAAACGGTTCTTTATGTGTGTGGTGGTTTTATTGACTTTATGTGTGCATATTTTTCGTTTTCACGTGATGACTCGAGGTTTAGCTTAGCATTAGCTTTCTCCGGAGGCTCTGTGCATCATCAAGGCCCAGCGCAGAATCAGACACTGAAATAAGTGTTCTTGTCACCGGTTTTAATCCTGGGTGTTTCAGTAACAGAAACACTGATGTGTGTCTTTGTAAAAGTCTGCTGTGGCTCCGGTTCACAACACATGAAGCTAATCCTCCATGATGACTCTGTTTACATCTTAGGGCTAGACACTGCGGGGAGGGGGTTCTGCTGAGGAGCAGTGGTTGGTTACTCGGCTGGTGACGAAAGGTCGGAGGCGTATCCTGGAGGTCGAGGGCGTTTCCTGAAGGAATCAGGCGTTTTATCCCTAAAATGGCCGCCATCAGAGTTTCTACAGATTACTCGAAAATACGTGAATGTGCTAAGGCAACACTTCAGGCATGTTTTTAATGAGGGAATGACTTAATAACATGATGTAAAGCTTGAAAAAGTCCATTTTGCATAATACCCCCCCTTTAAAACATTGTAGTAACCAGTGAACTCTCTCCCACTGAGACACGTGTACATTCTAGTCTATTTATATAAGGAGTTTTCTGTAATGACAGCGGGGTAATTTGCCCTCAGTTTGATACGTAACACGCTGCGCGGCTAATTATCTCTGTGTTATCTGTTTCCCTTTCGGTTCGGCCCTGATTGGCGCCCCCGCTGCGCTCAAGTCGTCTGAGACGACGTGACAACCTGTTACCATCACCGTAGGAGAGCGAGAACAGGGAAACCAACACGCAACACTATAATCTCACTCTTGGCTGTGCAAAACTTTAATTGTTAGTTTTGTTGTTGCCAATAGTTACGCGAAGGAGAAGTAGATCAAGATGTTACATGCGGGATAATTGAAAAGTATCTCATTGCAAGTGTTATACTGTGGTGAGATTTGCAACTTTGTGTTGTTTAGGGGAGATATCATGAAAATACATGACTTTTACCATTGTATAAGGTTTCCTCATCAAATACCTGGAGAACTATTTTGCTTAATTCACGCAGTTTCGTTTCTTCTTCTTAAGCCCCATCCACACTGGAGATTTTTTTTTTGTAATTCAAGCAGTTCTTATATTTGAAGAGTTTCGTTGCCACTAGGCTAATGCAAGGCTAGCGCATTTCTATGGTATCAGCTAACCTGCATTAAAAACAGTCTGACCCGCTCCACAGTGCACCGGAGGCAAATCACTTATAACGCCAGACTAACCATATAAATGTCTGTGTCCATAGAGTCATTTTAACCATTTTGCATTTAAAAAACCTTATATTTGGGCAGTATCCGCTTCGTGGTTGTACAAGCTATGCAGTGGCGGAGTGATCTGCTAGAAAATAGTCCCCCAAAATGCGATCATTCATGTGATGCAAGGTCAGTTATATTCCAAAAATGATTCTATCGACACAGATATTTATATGGTTAGTCTGGTGTTATAAGTGATTTGCCTCAGGTGCACTGTGGAGAGTGTGTCAGACTGTTTTTAATGCAGGCTAGCTGATACCATAGACATGCACTAGCCTAGCACAAGCCTAGCACCACGAAACTCTTCAAATATAAGAACTGCATGAATTACAAAAAAAAGAATATCTCCAGAAATCAGCAACACTCTGGATAACTAGGAAATGAGGCCCTATGTCAAAAATCCTGAAATATCTGTTTAAAGGTATACAGGAGCATCTAAATGTAACACTGAAATATCAACTAATGCTAGAACCACATGCACTTCAGAACATTTGTAAAGCTCTAAACAAAGGGGGTTCAGCAGGTTTCACATAATTACAACAAAGACCCCATGGAAACACTGTATTTTGTTGCATGTAGCAGTTGTTAGTTTCGACAATCCAAACACCGTTTCCCGGTTTGATTGAGATTGGTCTTGTTGCAGAGCTCCTGCCTACCGACGTCTGTGGTCATTTTCATATAAATTTGATGCCTCTCCTCTCGTTCCTTTAGCTCTGCCTGGCTGCCGTTGTCAAGGGCAACCTGAGGGAAGACTTGAATACAGTTGCGCTAATGAGCGGAGAAGACCAGCAGGTTTGTATCAGCCAGAAGCCAACTAACAACTGGGCTACAAGGGCTACTGCTAAGTATCTGCAAAATATGTGTCCTGCACTTGTGACCTGCGGCTTGGCGGTTCACGTGATCTCGCAACATTTTAAAGCCACTCTGCTGAACGCTACAGGTTATTTGTTACCAGGCACAGGGATTATATATAGGTTTAGAAATATGCCAGCGATAGCAAACATGCTCCTAATGATCTGGCACTGGCACAATGCTAGTGCTGCTGTCGGATATTTGGGAGAATGTTTTGAACCTTAGCAAAGTCAGGCCTCAAGAGCACTTATCCCTCTCACTTAAAGCAAAACACCTCTAATGAAATGTAGAAGAATATGCCCATGTGTTTGACCTGGTTACAAAAGGCTTCTATATACTTTTCGTAATCAGGTCAACCAGGTTTCGTAACACAAATAAAAACATTTGATTGTGTTAGTGCTGGTTTTTTGCTATGTTTTGAGAAATGGCCAAAACAAGGTGCATTTGACCCAATCAGTGGAAAATATCCTGCAAAAACAAGAGTATTATTCACAACGTATTATCAATCTGGCTTTGTTTGGGGAGAGTAATATGGCAGGGTTTATACAGGCAGAAGCAAATTTAAAGGAACAGGCCACCGTTTCTCCATACTGAGATATGTTCTTACCTGAGCTTAGACGAGTTGATGCGTACCTGTCTAGTCTCTACGCGTGCGCTCAGTCACGCAGAAATGACCAAAGATGTTGTTAGCATTTAGCCTCTCCTCCTCTCCGAATGGGGCCAAATGTGGGAGAAGTTAGAAGCGATCAAGCTCTGCCAAGTTTTCCCTTTTTTAATACGGTTAGTAGTTACACGATCAAGTATAGTTACACAAAATTAAAAATGTCGATTTTCTAAGCAGATAAGTCGGTACTATATTGTAAGGCGTAGTAACACCTTAGGAGCACTTCGATGTCCGCGCAGTAACATCGTCACTCCTATAGAATTCTCTGTGCTCCTACGGTGTTTTTACGCCTTACAATACGTTTGTTAAGTGGTGACGTCAACAAAAACTAAAACTACAAAAAAATCTTTACTACCACAATCAATATTTCTGAAACTCAACAGAGAGTGACTGAACATGCTTATTTATCAGGCCCATTAGCCAAAAATGCTGAACCTACTGCTATAAAAGTCATATTTACCAAAATCGGTACATCTGGTATAAATAAATGCGATAAATGCTAACGGCGCAGCAGCTACGCTAACCCGGAAGTAGCGACTTTAGTAAATATGACTTTTTTAGCTGTAGATGCGGCGTTTGCTATTGAGTCTGAGATATAAGTAGGTTCAGTGACTCTCCGCTGAGTTTCAGAAATATTGATGGTTGTTTTTAAGAGTTTTTTATGTTTTTATTCTCGCATATTTGCCAGTCTGCTAGGACCCGGAAGCAGAAGTCGTGACGTCACACTTAAACTTATTTCCAACAACAGCTAGACATTTGTCTATCATTACTGTGACAACAGCTACAATGGAAATAGATAAGAATCTAGCTTCAGCTAAGCCCAGAATGTTTACAAACAAAGGATCTATAGAAAGTTGAGCAATGTCACAATTTTCCAATCAATTCAAATTTAATGCCAGTTTGAATCCAATATAATAATGCCTTGATTTTGGCTCGTAATTAATGAAACCCTCCATCTAAAATGATCAAATTTGAGAATGCTATGAACGTTATCTGCTTCTTTTAGTGGTGATTAATTAACAGGGTTATTGTCCAACAGCAGGATTCAGTCACATCATTACAGTATAAATGCAACTTTGCAATATCACAAACACTTTGTGTTTCAGCTGAGGAAATGAGCGCTTTAGAAAAGAATCTAATCGGGCAACAATTCCCTGCAAATTAGCTCCGTGTGACAATTAGCCAAATGGATTTTTAAACAGGAGAACTCTGTTGCACGTGTGAGTGGCTGCTTTGTTGCCGCCTGAGTTAGCATAGCATGCACACAGCTGCTGCCTTCTCCTCCCTCGGCTTGCAGTAGCAGCTCGTAATATTAACCTTACCTTAGATGTGTGTTCATGGATGAAAATACATGTCAACAGCACAAGTGCAGGTGTCGGTTGGAGGAAGGGGCCGCCGGCGTCAATGAGGTGTGATTGTGTTTGCCTGTGTGCAGCTAATTCAATGTTAATCAACTGTAAACAAAACACTATTACACTGATGGGCCGGGGCAAACGCGTCTCTCTGT